>NC_138903.1:30529479-31239894 GCF_965194825.1 Balaenoptera physalus | reverse complement strand
TTTGGTTGTGTGTTGGGTCTTCGTTGCTGCACGCGAGCTTTCTCTAGTTGCGGAGAGCGGGGGCTACTCTCCATTGCAGTGCGCGGGCTTCTCATTGTGGTGGTTTCTCATTGCAGAGCATGGGCTCTAAGTGCGCGGGCTTCAGTAGTTGTGGCGCACGGGCTCTAGAGCGCAGGCTCAGTAGTTGTGGCACACGGGCTTAGTTGCTCCGCGGCATGTGGGATCTTCCTGGACCAGGGCTGGAACCCGTGTCCCCTGCATTGGCAGGCAGATTCTCAACCACTGCGCCACCAGGGAAGCTCCTTAACTGCTTACTTTATGTAGAAAAGCTGTCACCAATATATGGCAAGAACTTTGCTTGTATAATTTTCACTAACTGGAATAATACACCTTCCACAAGAAAACTGAAAAAGAATGAACTAGGGAGCAAAGCGTTTTTATCCTTTGAGCCATTCTGTTTTTAAGGGTTCTTGTAAGCTCTGATGTTTTATCTCTGGGAGAAAGAAAAAAATTTTTTAATTGGAAATTTAGAGTTTTTTTTTAAACCTAAAATGAAAGATCTTGGTACTAATTGAGTGTATAGTATTGTGTCATATGCTTTATCATTCAATTTATAGAACTAATTGCCCATGTGTTCCTATAATAGGGGAGGAAAAATAACGGTTTTAGTCCCAGTATAGATATTGCATGATAAAAGGGGAATGATGACCATCTCCATTTCCAAAGGGAGAACAGGAATTCAAAACATGCTGTGCCATAAAATGCTTAATTCAGCATTTTAAAATATTTTGAGCATTTTGAACTCAATGTTTTTGTAACTTCTAAAGAAGTATAATGTATATACATAATTTCCACACATTTAAAATGAGTTGTTAAATTGTTAAGACCTGACTTTTTCCTCAAAATTAAGGTATGCTAGTCAGACCTGAGAATAGCCTCCAGAGGGCGACCAAGTTTCATCACTGCAAACAACTGCATCAAAATGTAACATTTGCTTCCAACAAAAGCAAGGACTTTCTAAAGTTAAAATTTGAAAAGACAGTGATAATAGTTAATCCTTGAAAAAATACCATGACCCAAAGTCTGAATAGCTCTGCAAATATTGGTTGTTTAAGAAGGAGACCACCTATAATTTGATGGTTTAGTAGAGCAAGGACCTTTGAATCTAGACAAATCTCACAAAGCTACTAGATCAGCAAAACTTGTCATCAGTTCACGCATGCTCTAATTTTCCTGCTCACTGAAGTCTACCTATTCTAAGCACCTTGTATTAGCAGAGTTTGGCTCTTGCATTTCAACAGACATAAGGCCTTAAATTCAAGGGTCAGCTCTACAATTGGTTGATATATTACTTTGTAAACAGAGTTTCATCTATGGAATGGGATAAATATCTTCCTTAGGTCTCATTGTTTTGTGAGAATTAAATTAGATAAATGTATGAAAACACTTAGCACAATGACTGGTAGGTAAACATTAACTTCTGCCCATTTCTTTTGCCCTCCCTTTTTTTCTCCTTAAATTGAGAAAAATAGGATCTTATTACATCATTCACTTCAATGTTTTAGTGCTATATCACTCTTCCATTACTTTTTCCCAAAGTATATTTTTAAAAATCTCACAGAAATAAAGTAGTGATTAAGTTTAAATAATTGGTATTTCTCAATCCCTAGACAGAAGTATATCTAATAAAAGTAGGTTTGTTAATCCTTGACTGATAATGACTAGACAATAAAGAAGTATTTCTAATTGGGCAATCCATCCAATTGGCTCTCACTTTGTACCAATGGATTATTTTTTTTCTACTTATTTCATCTTTATTAAAGCTACATCACAGAGAACATTAGTTGAGTTTACCTTGTAACTGCCCTTTCTCATTATTCCTGACCTGTATCTAACTAGCAGACAATTACTTTTGATTCTTCTGATAAAGTTTCTAAAGCATTGCTTTTCTTTACTCCTATAGATCATGCCCTTATAAAATAACCTTCCTGAAGGTAACGCTAATTTTAGCTACTGATCAAGATGGCCTTAATGTTTCCCTCAGTTTGGCTAAACTTCAGACAGGTTTCTTCTTTACCATAGGCCCCTAACCTCCCTTTTCTGAAAACATTTACTTTAAGAAACTTGAAATTGTAAATTCTTTCTCTGCCCCTTTGAGATGTAAATTTTCTCCTAGTCACTTGATAATTTTACAACCCAGAAATGTCTTTCTCAAGGACCTGGGAGTCAACTCTTTGAAATATAACCTTCAAGAAATGTATTGCCCCTAGTTCCCAGTCTCTGTGGGGAGTATAGGAGCCTAACTTTGATAACAGCCAAAGCAAACAGAGATGGTCTAATTATATTGGCCAACCTCTTCCCCAGCATCCTCTACTATTTTTCCTACAGCTCATCCTGGCATCTAAAAACTTCCCTGCCTTTTGTTTCAGCAGAACGGAGTTCAGTCTCTCTCCCCTGTTACAAAATCATCTTGAGTAAAGTACTCCTTGCCTGTTTAACCATCTGGTGCAATTTTTCTTTGACATCACTCCATCACACACTCCAAACTGCCTACCACTTTCAGATTAATCTTATAAAACTTTGTATATGTGCTGCTGAAGTGAGCACAATCTTTATAGAACTTTGAATCACTCCATATTTCCTGTGGCATAAAGCCCACCATTCAAACTTCTCCACAGTCTTATACCTTCCAAACTCATTAGTGTTATCTTCCAATTCCTGAATTCTCTCCTCCAGTAATATTAGTACATTTTCTTCCTAAACGTGGCTAACATTTCCCCATTTTGAGATTTCATGTCTCTTCTAATTTTTTTTAATATTTGGAAATTTTATTATACTGTATTTGCCCATAACAAATAAAATAGAAATTTTTTCAAGTCTTTGCAGATAAATTTAATACAGGGTATTAAGAACACCAGTGATGAAACTGCTGAGAAGTAAAGAAGGGCCACCTAGATAATGGAGTGATTAGTAGGAACAGGAATTTACTTTTACCCCTATGCTGGAAAGGCAAAGTTAAGGAGAAGCTTGTAAAGGAGTCCAGGGCCAGGTTAAATGATCAATGTCAGACCATACCAGTTCTGTCTCTTTGGAACTGGAGCCGTGGAAGTTAAACAGTTGCTGCTGGAGAATCTTCACAAAGTAGAGGAAGAAAGGGAGAAATCTCGTAGCTTATCCCTAAACTCCCATATACCATCAGTTGCTTCTTTTTGGCTGCACCTGATCAGAAGTAAGCTGCCTGTATGAGTCTGCTATCATGTGATACAAAACAGATCCAAGAAGGAACAATGACTAAATTCAAGAAAAAGCAGTCCAAAACTAGTATTTTTGCTTGAATGTTGTGCAACAGTCTGTTTTCTGTATTTTTTCTAACTTTATTGAGATATAATTGACATATAGCATTGTGTAAGTTTAAGGTGTACAGCCTGTTGGTATGTTGCATGTTGTGAAATGATTACCACAGCAGAGCTAGTTAACACAACTCCGTTACCTCACATAAATACCATTTCTTTTTTTCGATGAGAACATTTAAGATCTACTCTCTCAGCAACTTTCAAGTATATAATACAGTTCTGTTAACTGCAATCACCATGCTGTAGATTAGATCCCCAGAAATTCATCTGCTAACTGGATATTTTACCCTTTGGTCAACATCTCCCCATTTCCCCCAACCCCAACCCCTGGCAACAACCATTCTATTCTCTGTTTCTCTGGGTTTGGCTGTTTTAGAGTCTACAATTTAGTTATATCATACAGTATTTATTTTTCTCTCTCTGACATTATTTCACTTATCATAATGCCCTGAGGATCCATAAATGTTGCAAGTGGCAGGATTTTCTTCGTTTTCATGGCTGAATAATATTCCATCTATGTATATACCACATCTTCTATATCCATTTATCCATATATGGACACTTTGGTTGTTTCCATTTCTCGGCAATTGTGAATAATGCTGCAATGAACATGTGAGTGCAGATATCTCTTCAAAATAGTGATTTCATTTTCTTTGGATATATATATACCCAGAAGCAGGATTGCTAATGTATGGTAGTTTTTAATTTTTTGAGGAGACTCCATATTGTTTACCATAGTGGCTGTACCAACTTACATTCCCACCAACAGTGCACAAGGGTTTCCTTTTCCGCATCCTTGTCAACACTTGTTACCTCTTAGTCTCTTTGAGGTGATATCTCATTGTAGTTTTGATTTGCATTTCCCTGGTGATTAGTGATGTAGAGCATCTTTTCATGAACCTGTTGGTGATTTGGATGTCTTCTTTGGAAAAATTTTTATTCAGTTCTTCTGCCCAAGTTTTAATTGAATTGTTTGGAAATCTATCTATATCTATATCTATATCTATCTATATATATATATATGGCCATTGTATGAGTTCCTTATATATTTTGGATATTAACACCTTATCACATACATGATTTGCAAATATTTACTCCCATTCTGTAGCTTGCCCTTTCATTTTGTTGATTGTTTATTTTTCTGTGTAGAAGCTTTTTAGGTTGATGTAGTTCTACTTATTTATTTTGCCTTTGTTATGTGTGCTTCTGTTGTCATATCCAAAAAATCATTGCTAGGACATGTTTCCCCTATGTTTTCTTCTTGAAGTTTTATGGTTTCACTTCTCATATTTAAGTCCTTAATCCATTTCAAGTTAATTTTTGTGAGTGGTGTAAGATAGGGGTTCACTTTAATTCTTCTACATGTGGTTATCCAGTTTTCCCAACACTGTTTATTGAATAGGCTCTCTTTTTACCATTGAGTATTCTTGGCTCCCTTGTCAAATATTAGTAGAGTGTACATGTGAGACTTTATTTCTGGGCTCTCAATTAGGTCCCACTGCTCTTTGTCTCTTTTGTTACCAGTGTGATAATGTTTTGATTATTATACCTTTGTAGTATATTTTGGAATCAGGAAGTGTGATGCTTTCAGCTTTGTTCTTTCTCAGGATTGCCTTGGGTATTTGGGGTCTTTTGTGGATATATACAAATTTTAGGATTTTTAAAAATTTCTGTGAAAAATGCCATTGGAATTTTGATGGGGATTACATTGAATCTATAGATGACTTTGGGTAGTATGGACATTTTAACAATATTAATTATTCTGATCCATGAACACAGGATAGCTTTCCATTTATTTGTGTATTCTTCAATTTCTTAATTCACAGTATTATAGTTTTCAGTGTACAGATCTTTCACTTCCTTGGTTAAATTTATTCCTAAGTATTTTATTGTTGTTGATGCTATTGTAAATGGGATTGTTTTCTTTATTTCTTTTTAAAATACTTCATTGTTAATGTATAAAAACACAACTGATTTCTGTTTGCTGATTTTGTATCCTACAACTTTACTGAATTTGTTGATTAGTTTAACAGATTTTTTTTAGTGGAGTCTTCAGGATTATTTATATATAAGATCATATAATCTGCAAGCAAAGGCAGTTTGACTTCTGCCTTTCCTGTTTGGAAGCCTGTTATTTCTTTTTCTTGCCTGATTGCTCTGGCTAGGACTTCCAGTACTACATTGAATAGGAGTGGTGAGAGTGGACACCTTGTTTTATTCCTGATTTTAGAGGAAAAGCTTTCAAACTTTCACCATTGAGTATGATGTCTGTGTGTGCACTCTTTAAGAGCAGAGTCTCAGTTTCTTACAGCCCTCTGGTAAGCCCCACTGGTTTTCAAACCAGCTGAGAGAGGCTTGTCTTCCTGATGTTAGACCCCAGAGCTGGGGTGCCTAATATGTGGTTCAAGCCCCTCCCTCCCAGGGAGGATCCCCAAGCCTGTGATACCCCCCTCCTCTTCTGTGTCTTCACTAGTGGTGTGGGTCCCAACCTGATTGCTTCTCCTCCTCTCTGACCAGACTCTGTGTGGATCTTTCTTTACAGCGTTTACTGTAGAAGAGCCATCTTGCTAGTCCCCAGGTCTATTTCAGCGAGAGTTGTTCTATATGTATTTGTAACTTTGATGTGTTTGAGAGTGAATGCAGCATCCTCCTACTCTGCTATCATGATTACTCCCCTATCAACCATTATTTCTTTAAATAAGCTTTCTGACTCTTTCTCCCTCTCTTCTTCTGGAACTCAAATAATTTGCAAGGTATTTCTTTTGATGGTATCCCATAGATCATAAAGACTTTCTTGACTCTTTCATATTCTTTTCTCTTTGTTCTCCTCTGACTGGACAATTGCAAAGTTCCTATCTTCTAATACAGAGTCTTTTTTCTGCTTGATCCATTCTGCTATTGATGCTCTCTATTGCATTTTTAAATTTCATTCATTGTATTCTTCAGCTCCAGAACTTCTGCTTGATTCTGTTAAATGATTTCTATATTTTTGTTAAAGTTCTCATTTTGTTCCTGTATTGTTTTCCTGATTTCATTGGATTGTCTTTCTGTGTTATCTTGTAGCTCATTGAGTTTTCTTAAGACAGCTATTTTGAATTCTTTATTAGGTAAATCACTTATCTCCATGTCTTTTGGATCAGGTATTGTAAGATTATTGTAATCTTTTGGTGGTGTCATGTTACCTTGATTTTTCATATTCCTTGAAGTTTTGCACTGTTAACTTTGTATTTGAAATAGCAGCCACCTCCACTAGTCTTACTAACTGCCTTTGGAGAGAAATACTTTCCATCAGCTCTACTAGGGATTCTGAAGCTTTTTAAATGCTTCTATGGATATGCCTACTCCATGCTTTTTGCTCCTTCTTGTGGCAGAATTCTTAAGCTCGTATGCCTTCTCTGGATCATGCAACCTACCAGGCCAAGTGCTGACAGCTTCTCTCTTGTTTTCCCAAATGTGGTGCTAATGCTCAAGTTTGTGGTCTCTCCCTGGCCCACAGAGTCTACCAGGCTTTTTGTGTGTGTTAGTTAGCCATCTGCCAAAGCGCTCTCTTACTGCTGCCATTGGGAGCACACAGAGTTAGGCAGCCACAGAGTGGATGTGTGTGTGAGCGAGGCACATGGAGCACCTAGGGCCCATAAGCCAGTTGTGGGGAATGTGTGGGTGAGGCATCCCCAGTGGCTCTTGGGCAGGCTTCTTCATGGACTCTAAGATGCATTTAGTAGGATTCACATCCTTTTAATGCCCTTTGAGAGTCTTATCTGCCATTCTCCCTCCTCCCCTAATCCCCCTCCAGTCATGCAGTTCACAATTCAGTACTCTGGATGTGGCAAGAGAGAAAAGGGCCTCTTTGGCAGCATCCTGCACAGCTGGAGAAGTCAGGTGACAATAGCCTATTTTCAAATTACAGTCTTTCCATTTATTTTCTTTGTAGTCTTTACCAATTACTTTACTTCCCTAAGCCCTAATTTTCTCATCTCTCAAAAAAATATAAAGATAATACCCATCTCACTGGGTTGTTTTGAAGATTAAATGAAACAAGACAGATAAAGGATTAACTAATACTTGAATATAGAGTGTGCTCCAGAAATGAAAACCATCATGATTGTCTTTCTTACTATTATTTAAATTGCTGTTATTATTATTATTATTACCTTTTAATTTTCTTCCAAATAGAATCTTATTTCAATGTCCAGCTCAAATGACATCAGTTCCATATAGACTTCTCTGATCATTTCCTCTAAAATCCTACGAATTTATTCCTACTCTAAATTCCTGTAGTATATATTATCCGATTTATTTATTTGACATTTATCTTTGAGTTTATTTGATTATATGTCATCTCTCCTAACAAGAGTATAATGTTCCAGAGTATAAGGACTGTTGTTTATGTATTTGCGTATCTCACATAGGAATTAGTGTGGCACACTATGCAGAAAAAGCGCTTCATGAAAATGTGTTAAATGACTAAAAGATTGAATTAATCACTAACTCTACTGTAGCTTTGCTGATAAATGGACAAAGTTCATAACTGTGTTTGGGATATGCTATGAAATTCTAGATTTTATAATATTCAGAATTTATGAATTTTCATACTGGCTCTTGGTTAAAAAACACCCTGTAAAAATAACTTGGGCAATTTTTAGCCTAAAGAGATTAATGAAGATTTTTTCCCATTTGTTACAGTTTTATAAATATTAAGAATTGCCTCTAGAACTTTCAGTATCCTGCCATGTATAGCTATGGGAAGGTGCTTAGCTGAATATAGACATCTGTTAGTTATGAGCCCTACCTATACTTGAAAGAAAAAAGATGGTCATAGTAATAACAATGCCATGCATTTTTATAGTGCTCTATAATTATTTTAGAGAGCTCAATTGTCTTCATGGTGGATGAGGCTATGTAAGAGGCTTGTGCAGGCTTCCTGGTGGGAGAGTCTGGTTCCTGCCCACTGGTGGGTAGAGCTGGGTCTTTCTTGTCCCTCTGGTGGGCAGTTCCGTGCTCAGGAAGACTTTAAGCAGCCTATCTGCTGATGGGTGGGACTGTGTTCTTGCCCTGTTTGTTGTTTGGCCTGAGGCGTCCTAGCACTGGAGTCTACAGGCTGTTGGGTGGGGCTAGGTCTTGAGGAGGAAATGGCGGCCTCCAGGAGTGCTCACGCTGATGAGTACTTGCCAGAATTGCCGCTACCAGTGTCTTTGTCCCTGCAGTGAGTCACAACCACCCCCTCCTCCGAAGGAGACCCTCCAATACCATCAGGAAGGTCTGGCCCAGTCTCCTATGAGGTCACTGCCTTTTTCCCTGGGTCCTGGTGCACACGGAATCCGTGTGCGCCTTCCAAGAGTGGAGTCTCTGTTTCCCCCAGCCTTGTTGAATTCTTGTCATCAAACCCTGCTGGCCTTCAAAGCCAGATTCTCTGGGGGCTCCTCCTCCTATTGCCAGACCCCCAGGCTGGGAAGCCTGATGTGGGACTCAGGACTTTCACTCCTGTGGGAGAACGTCCACAGTACAATTATCCTCCAGTTTGTGGGTTGCCAACCTGGCAGGTATGGGATTTGATTTTATCGTGTTTGCACCCCTCCTACTGTCTCGTTGTGGCTTTCTTCTTTGTCTTTGTATGTAGGGTATCTTTTTTGGTAGGTTCCAACATTTTTTTTTTTTTTTGGGTCGATGGTTGTTCAGCAGTTAGTTGTGATTTTGGTGTTTTAGTAAGAAGGGGTGAGCTCACATCCTTCTACTCTGCCATCTTGCCGACCAAAAGAAAAACTTTATTGTCTTCGTGTATTCATATAACATAGCAAGGAAATTCATATTATATATGCAGTCCCCAAGAGTATTTTTTTATCAGTTTGAATTTTATCAACCTTATTATTCACGGCTGATTAATTAAAAAAGAAAAACCTGTGTTAGGGGATGGCCCTGAGATTGTCTTCTATCAAGGCAGGGGCAAGGCTTGAGAGGGATAAAGGTGGGCTTCATGAGTGAGCGGAAAGGAATTCTAGAATAGGGCTGTCTGAGGAGGAAAAACCAGGACAAAGAAGAGAGAAATCACAATATAAGAAAGATAGACTAAAGTGAGAATGTTATCAAGGCAGCTTTCCTTTCTTCCTCACATCTATTTTCTTCTTTCTTTGACTCTTCCTCCCAACTTATTTTTTAAACCACATATCCCTAATGGTGGATACCTTCAGTTGAGGATAAGGATAGCTCCAGAAGTAGCACAGTTGTAGTATCATTCACTTCTGTCCTTAGCTTCAAACACTCTTACCTGTCCACACCTTTATCCATTAGCCAAAAACCCCCAAATAGAATTGAGAATGGCAAGGGCAGGCAGGGGACTGCTGGTGAGTGCTAAGGAGGAGGATCCCAGGGGGAGGAGGGAGTCAGAGGTAGCAAATTCCAGAGTGAGAGGAAAAGGTAAGCACTTGTGGCTGAACTAAACTGGGATGTCATCCACATTACAAGAAAACAAAACAAAATGAAAGGATATATGGGCAAGGAGACTGTAAGTTAGTGATAGCTTTGCTTAACTTCTTGATGCCTTTATTATTCTTCTAGAATTTCTCATGATGCCACAGAAGACACATTAAATATTGGGAATTACAGGTATATAATGGATTAAGTCAATAAATTCAATAGCATGTGCTCAGTTTTCACTCTGAAGTTTTATTTTATCATTTAATTTCTAGAAGTGTGTTTTACTGCTCTTCCCATTTCCTAGATTTTAAAAATAAATATGACATAAAATTAGAATTAACCAAACGTTCATTCCTGACTCTGAAATCCAGATCTCTAATTCTTATTCTAGCCAGCACCCTGATCCTTCTTTGCCCTCACAGATACTGCTGTTTATTTCTCTAGGTAAATCAAGAAATCTTAATTTATTTTACAATATTAAAGTGGGTTTATTATGTATAAAAGATATGAAATTTTATTTGTGTGATTATACATTTATATATTGTTTTTTTAAATTCCACGTGTATAAAACTCATTGGGCAGTGAGTCAGACCAAATTGAAGTCAGTATTCCAGTTATCTTCTTGAGAATACAGTGGAACCAAGATATAACAGTGTATCTTTTCCACCATTCATACCTTGGATCCATAGTATAGACCTCAAACAATAATAAACTACAGTTGCTAAGGCCACAAAGAGGAGATAAAAAAATGACTTTTGTTATAATGATTCACTATACTATAGTACAGTTTCAACAGATGGCAAGGATTAAGTTTACCACTTTTCCTTTCCTCTGATTTCCCTTGCTTCACCCCTGTTAAATGAATGAATCTTCAGCCACATTCTAATAATAATAAGTGATTTACAGGTTTAGGTGACAAAGAGAGTCACTTGCCCATAGGCAGTGAAACGATTTCTTTAACTGATTTTGATACTTCACTAGAGCTACTTTGTCCTCTAATTTTGTAAACACTACATGCCAGGCAGTGCACTCAGTGCTTTACAAATATTTTAAATGGCTCCTTACAATAATCACGTGAGGTATGTTTTAGTATTCTCCATTTACAGTTGAGGAAATTAAAGCACAGACTTAATAAGCAGTGGAACTGGAATTTAAATCCATCCAAATTTATTTAATTCTGATTCTTATATTCTTATACATTTTAAACACTGTCTTTATAACATAAGGAAACAATTTACAGTACAATATTAAATCTGGTGGAATACTGTTACTTATGCTTTTTAATGACATAATACCCAAAACACAAGCTTTATTAGTATAAAATGCCAGAAAACTGCATCTAATGGCATGATACAACCATGACGTAAAAGGTAGAGTGAAGGAAGATTAATGAGGACTATAATTGCCCTTACTCTTCACCCAGATGGCTGAATTGTGCTAAGAGGAGCCACCTTTAGGGGTACTATGAAAGCCATTATGTAGTAAAACTTTTAAACAGGGATGTCATTACTAGTGGAGTCAACCATAGAAGTGTTATGCCAGAGGAGAGAGTTGAGAACAGAAGTTAGAAGTAGCCAAAAATTGGGAGCTAGGAGATGTCAAAATATGGTCAGGATGGAGGAAAACCATAGAAGAGAAGTTAATAGAAATAAAAGAGGATTAGTGAGGATGAGGTAAGCATAATACAGTATGAGAGGAAAGTAGAAAGCAACATGATTGGTGATTCAAGCTGCAAAATCCCCATGTTCTTTAGGCAACCATTTCTGTAGACTCTAACATGTGAAGAACATATTCTTTCTGGACTATATTTTCATTCATGTAAATATTTCATTGAAAATTGTATCCATTCACAACTGAAAATGGAAAGGCTACCTTTTTGCAGAGTTTTCTGGTGGGATCCAGTTACATTGTCAAAGGCCAGTTTCCAAATGGGAACACACCTTTGGGTTCAGACTCCTCGTCTATAGCTGCCATAATGATCAATTAAGAACCAGAACTACTCTTTATTTAAAATTATAGAATCTATATTATATTATTTCACTCACATGTGGAATATAACAAACAAACAAATAAGCACACAAAATAAATGAACAAACCAAACAAAAACAAACACTTAGATATTGAGTAGTGGTTACCAGAAGGGGAGGGGTGGTAGGATGGCAAAGTTGGTAAAGAGGATCAATTGTGTAGTGATGGATGGAAAGTAAATTTTCGGTTGTAAGCACGCTATAGGGTATATAGAAGTATAAGTATAATGTTGTACACGTGAAACTCATAGACTATTGTAAACCAATGTTACCTCAATAAAAAATAAATCTAAAAATATGATAAAGTCCATGACTCCTTGAACCACCTCTAAACCTCATATTGGAACTGTTATAATAGGTCTGGAAGTACAGAGAGCAAAATAGTACTCAGATGGACTAATTGTGCAAAGGGTGGTATAATAGATTGGAAGCACAAGAAAAGAGTTAAAGCCTCTAGGTTCATGACAATAATTTCTCAGATCAAAACCAGTAATGTGTGCCTACATTTGCAGAAGGGCTGAGTTGTGGGAATGTGTCAGACAGAATGTTATATTTGATCCTTTATACAGATGGACTCCTCTTGTTTATGGTACAGTAGCTGTCACTTTGTCTCTTTTTAAATATTTTTGTGTTTTATAGGATTCTTTTTTTTTCTTTTGTATTTTTTTCTTTTTTCTTTTTTTCCTTTTTTAAAATTTTTTAATTTTTAATTTTTTAATTTAAAAAATTTTTTTAAAAATATCAATTATTTATTATTTTTTAAAATATTTATTTATTTATTTATGGCTGTGTTGGGTCTTTGCTTCTGTGCGAGGGCCTTCTCTAGTTGCGGCAAGCGGGGGCCACCCTTCATCGTGGTGCGCGGGCCCCTCACCATCGCGGCCTCTCCTGTTGTGGGGCACAGGCTCCAGACGCGCAGGCTCAGCAGTTGTGGCTCACGGGCCCAGCCGCTCCGCGGCATGTGGGATCCTCCCAGACCAGGGCCCGAACCCGTGTCCCCTGCATTGGCAGGCAGATTCTCAACCACTGCGCCCCCAGGGAAGCCCCTAGGATTCTTATCTGAGGCTGATGGTGAGAGTACAAAAATATTTGAGGAGGTAATGGAATTTTTGAATTATATTGCAACTGATATCAAGTGGTATTATTTTATACGGAAGTATGGAAAAAGTTTATGAATCAATATCACTGTATTGAAGTGGGGATCCTAGTTGTCTTAATTATAGGAAGTATAACATATGCATATGATGGATTGGCATGTTAACTTGTAGGATGGGGTGAAAAAAATCACATGTAGTAAAATCTAAGTTTGAAAATTCCTTAAATAATCCATAGAGTAAATTATTCATGGTTTTGTGTTTACAACCCTGAATAGCAATTTTAATGCTAGAGCATGAGAAACATTGACTTAGACCAAAGAAAGCTGCCAGCCATGGGAATGTCTACAATCAGAGATCTTAGTTTTCAAACCATTCTGTCTTTATAGTAATTATCAAACACTTAGCTGTGGTAGATGATTCTAAAGTATTTCTGCTTTTTTTCCCTAAGATTTATCGTATATTCTTTTAATGTTAAACCTCTGTATTCTTAATACAAAGCATTCGTTTTTTTTATTGCTGTGAAGATTAAACAAGATAATAAATGTGGATATTCACAGCACAAGGTCTGACATGTATTATATGCTGAAATATATTTGCTGGATTTGAGTCAAATTCTTCCTTGATTCTACATAAGCTATTATTTGAAAACTTGAAGAGTGTAGCCACCCATTTCCATGTATTCCAGACCAATATTTCCTGTTATGTTACCACTGAAGAGCCCTCATTCTTAAGCCTTTGTTCATTGATCTTATAACCCTCTATAGAGCACTTTTTATAATGTGATTTCATCGTAAGGTGAAATAATTTTCCAGCGCCGACCTCACATGTCCCTATAGTTATTGAGCTATAGAAGTAGTAGAAGGAAGATCTGAAAATATAGATTAACGAATCATCAATCCAGAAGAGATAATTAAATACATGAAAGTCAGTGAGGTCTATAGGAGTGGTAGTGCAGAGAGAGTAGACTCTAGGGTTATCACAGTATTTGGGGGCTGTGTGAGAAAAAAGAAGAGTGAAATATACATGAAGTGGAATATTATGAGAATTAAGTACTAAAGAAGCCAAAGAGGAGAATATATTTTTTAAAAGGATGGGATTAACTATACTTCTCACCAGATATTTCTGGCTCTCTACTTTCTGAGCACATGGGAGACTTCATGTTTTGGATTATACATGGTTGGTGGGACATGTAATTTTGGCCAATGATGTGTGAGTGGACTTGACATATGTCACTTCTAGGTTGAAGCAGTTAACTCGTGTGAGACATTTTGGAGTTCTTTTTTCCATCTAATTTGGGAAATGACAATGTTCAAGATGGTGACTGCTCCTCCATCTTGATTACCTGAGTGAGATGAGAGAGCCTTCCTCTCCATTTCCCAACTAACCCATGATGGTCTTATTTCATGAGAGAGAAATAAATCTGCTATTTTAAGTCATTCAAGTTTTGTAATTAGCTGCAACTTCACACATCTTAGGTTATTTACTGTAGCGTACCTTCACATATTCTCAATGATCAGAGTAAGTAGGTGGAAAATGAGACATTTAGCAGAAATGCAAGGTGTGTGAATAATGAGACAAGGACATTAGATGTAGCTCATTAGATATATTAATATCTCTCTATATACATATGTATATGTGTGTACATATGTGCATATATGTTATATATACATAACATGTATATATATAAAAACATATGTATATATCAAGAAAGACAGCAAAAGGCAGGAGAGAGAGAGAGAGAGAGAGCGAGAGTGAGAAAGCGCGTGAGAGCATTTTGTGTAATGAGAAAAAAACATAAATAAGAAGCATGTTATGGAGGAAGTAAGTGATGAAAAAAATTTGTGGACTTCCCTCTGAAATGTTTGACCATAAAAGGAAGAAGAATAGGAAGGCATTAGAGGAAGCATCAAACACAGGTAAGACTTTCACATTTTTTCTTCCAAAGGATGAGAAGACCAGTACATATTTGCAAATAGAAAGAAATGATAATAAAGGAGGGAGAGATTCGGGGCAGGGGGTGCTAGAATACCTGGGATGACAGAGTGGGACAAGGTCCTAAGATTCAGGATTAGATAGGATTGAATTCAGAGATGAGTTTCTTAGGTTTATTCTGGAGGAGGGATGCTCCTTTCTTTGTAAATAGAGGGAAAATGAGAGATGTAGAAGCATGAATGTGTTCGATATTAGCATCAAAAATGCATCTTACATTTTATCAGCGAAGCGTGGTAGATCTTAAATTCCAATATTTTAAAGCCCATGATATAAATGCTAATCATTGTCATTATTCTGGCATAATGCATACTGTGGACAGCTCCCCTTCTGTGCTTATTCTGCTCAGAGCCGCCCACATAGCACTTCTCAACTTTTGACGCAACCCTTCTCAGAGACGTTTGCAAACTGTACTTCACACCCTGAGTTTTAAAAACCACAAAACTATATCCAGAGCAGCTAACAATTTTCAAAAGGTCTATCACCTTGAAAAGAATAATTTTCCAGGAGTGCAAAGTTTACCTAACAAACAGATTTCTCCTGTGAGAGGAAGAATATGTGGAAGCAAAATTATAGAGGGAAAAAAATCACTTAACTCTATCTAACCCATTGAAGTGGAAATTAGACCAATGTGTAACTGAGAAATTACATATAAATGCCAAGACCTAAACTAGTGGTTCTGAAATTTCCATAGGTGTCAGTATCACTTGGTAAGCTTTTTAAAATTGCAGGTGTTGGGGACACACTGAAATCTACTGTGTCAGAATACTGAAGAGGGGTCCAAGCCTTTGTCTTTTTGTAAGATCACCAGGTGAATTTATGCTCTCCAAAGTTCTAGATTTATTGATCAGAACATTTCTCATTAAGCTGATAGCTCTTGAATTCCTTTAAAGCAGTGGTAGAAGTGTTGTCTGGTTCTGAGTAGAGTAGCTGTACTACTTAGGGACCAAAAAAGCCAGGATCATAGACCACAGGAATTTACAATCTGAGAGGGATCTTGGTACTTGTCTTGCACATCTTCACATTTTATCGGTGTGGAGACTGTGCCTTAAAACCGTTGAATCCTTTTTGTGAACTGGCACAAAGGGCTGACAATTGAATCTAAGACTTTGACTTCAACCTTTAACTCCAATGTTTGACATCAAGTGCACTCATATGGCTTTCTTCTGCTGAAATTATTCTACCATCTTTGGAGAAAACATTATTTCTCATAACTCTAGACATCCTGCTTTCCTCTAAGTGTTCCAATTTTCAAGGGAAAAAGAAAGGGGTACAGTTTGTGGTCTGATTTCCTAAATTTTATGTATTTGTGGGAGAGGCAAATAACACCTGTGCATGGAATGATTTGAAGCACTGCTCTCACAAACATATATACTTGCTGTTTGCCCTGTCCTCTCGCCCTACCCCAAGCACAGAGTTTCTTACTTTCCTCCACAAGAAATTGGGGATTTAAGTAACTTCTTTTTACTGTGGTTCTTTAAAGGATTACTATGTTGGAAAGAGCTGATTCATTATTTTACCAATAGCTTTACAAAACAAATGGGTTTTTGATTGATTCCTTCTGTGACTGGAAGCCTTCAAGGCAGAAAGAAACTGCTAGAGGCCTTTTGTTTGAGGGAAAGAAAATATTTTGATACTATAAGTGGGGTGGAGAGTACAAAAGGGGGATTGAGAGGAAACCAAAGATAAATAATTTATTGAATGGTATTTCTGGGGATTAGCCTGAAATGTGCCTGATAAAACAATATTGAGGAGTCAAGGGAGGGGCCTCACATTGATTATTTTCTGCCTTTTTCACCATGAAATGAAAATTTAAACCCAAGTCAACATGTTTATAAACAACTTCACATATTAAATTCCCTGTATTTGAAATACCTAACATGATTTCTTGGACTCTGTAATGCTATAAAACTCTATTAGGTGATGCATTCCAAGATTTGGTAAAAAGAAAAAATATTTTGTTTATTATTTATTTTTGTTTCTGTTAGATTCATTGATATTTTTGTATTGAAGTATTTAGTATTTATTGTTGTTGGTTTAAAAAAAAATTTCTCATGGCCTACAATTCTATAAACAGAAATTAAAATATAAATATTGAGTAGAAGAAAATAAAAAATTTAGTTAACAGTTTTAAATAAAGCCTGCGTGTCAAGAAACAAAAATGGTTGAACAATTCAAAATACAGATAGGAAAATGATATGAACAAGTGATTTGGAGGAATGCCAAAGAGCATTGTACAGTAATATGAAATTAAGTTCAGTTACACAATGAATTGGGGTACTTCATATTAAGACATCAGTGACACACTATTTTTTATTTTCCATTACATTGACAAAAATGAAAAAGAATGCCACCATCCAAAATTGGCAAAGCTGTGGGAAAATACACATTCTCATGTACTTTTTGAGAGTGTGTGAATTTGTCTATCATCTTTCAGTGGGGGTTAGTTAGCATCACCTACTGCTATTTAAAACGTCCATATCTTTGATACAGAAATGCCACTTCTAGGAGTGCATGCTAAATAAAAAACCCCACATGGGCACAAACCAAAACAGTTGGAGTTAACTAAATTTATGGTATATCAATACTAGGTAATACTAAATAGTTGTTTAAAAGAGTAAGAGCTTCATATACTAAAATAGAGAGTTGTAGGGACTTCCCTCGTGGTCCAGTAGTTAAGACTCCACGCTCCCAATGCAGGGGGCCTGTGTTCGATCCCTGGTCAGGGAACTAGATCCCTCACGCTGCAACTGAAGATCCTGCAACTAAGACCCAGCGCAGCCAAAGAAAGAAAGAAATATTTTTTTAAAAATAGAGAGCTCTTGAAAATAGTAGAACAATAAGTATTACAAATCTATTTATGATTTTGCCAATTTATATTTTGTTAATTATGTTGTATTATCTCACATGATACTAGAAAATGTATAGATGTGATGTTTAGAATGGTACTATAATGAATACTGTTATGAATTGCCCAGAATTCTGATTAAAATGGAAGGATTTCCCACCCCTTCCCAGTTTCTCAGTGGGTGGGCTGCCTGCTGACAGCTGTAGGCTCTCAGTCTTTTCTGGAAATTGCCCTTGGCTAAAAAGTCTTGCTTCAGTAAAGATCACAGGGCCTACACATAATGTCTAGTCATTACCAGGGTAGAAATGCCAAGGCTCCTTACTGTAATGCAGGACAACTCTGAAGGGTCATCCCAGATTTCTCCATGGGCTTGGCTGTAGCCTTGGTCGGGATTGCATTGTAGCCTCCTTTTCCCCTCTGACCACTCCTGCATCCTTCATTCCCTTGCACAGGTATTGATCATGGGAGCACTTCCTTATAAACCTCTCACACAGCAATCTCTGTTTCAGAATCTGCTTCCCAGAGAAACCAACCTGTAACATTTAAAGTTTATTAATAATGTGTACTTCCACTGAGGTAAATTTGAATGGAAGGGAAAAAGAGGGCTCACAATTTTTATTTTATTGACACCTGACTTTGAGCTTTTATTCATGTGAGGTCATCACACTCTGGGTTTATGTCACAATTTTTCTATCAGTATGAAACTGTCTTTCTCTAATTTTAAAAATAGGTCAGTAAGTGAATTCTATTTCAATTACTGAGTTTCAGTTTAAACAATAACCCTTTACCTTATATTTTTTTACCCTGAATTTGGAAGTTCACAGCCTTCTTCAAGATTTTATAGACTCTCATGGGCTTTAAGTTCTCCTTGACGTGGAATTTCTGTTCACCCAAAAGACTTGGTTCCTGCATGTTCTTCTACCACTACTGACCCTCTTTCCACTCATGCTCGTCCACATTTCACTTTCATCACTTCATCAGCCTCCTCCTTACCTCAAAGCAGCACCACTGTTAAGTGGAATAGGCTTTGTGGTAATGGAGAATAGAGAATAGCATGAAATAGGAATTCACTTACAATCAAAAGTAAGAAATAATTGTTCTCTAAGTTCTCTGACAATTTCTGGTACTAATACATCTCAGTGGCCATTTTTCTCCCTTAAACTGTATTTCAACCACCTCCTCTCTTCTCTTCTGTCTGTTCCAAGGCTTCCCAAACCCTGAGACCTCAGCTTGACAAGAACAGATTCTAAAGCCTACTATTTGATTCTTAAAGTGATCTATCTCTCACCCTCTACCCTAGGATATTTTGTGGGCCTACCTTTGCATAAGAAAGAAAATAGTTATGCTGTATGCTAAACAAAAGTTCATCAACCCTAGGATTTCACTCTTAGTAATACAAAAAGTGAACATAAGTATTGAAATTTCAATTTCCTTCAACCTATCTCAGGCCAGACTTTTGGGGAGAGCATTGTATACTATACAAGAGTGTACTACATTAAAAATTGTTTTGGTTACATAAAATTGGCATATCTCAGTCTGTCTTTTAAATTGAATGTGATAAACTCCATACATTAGTAATTTTAGTACAAGTACAAACATTTGATTCAAGGGGTCTTCTACATGTCTCCATAATCCTAGCCCCACATTTCTGAAAGGGCTGCTGACCCTGGATTACCCCTGTATGCCATGTATAGCTACCATAGCCTGTTGCTGAAAGTATGGAAGCTAACTAACTCCTCTTCATTGAAATATATCCTTTCTTTAATGAATTCCAGAGCTGTCATCTCATTAAAATAACTCTAATTTATCCTTGTTGTTCCTAGTAATTCCATAACCTATGCATCCTAATGATCTTTGAAAACTGTACCACTGATTAACAGAGTCATTCCCCCAAACAGTCATTGAGTGCCTGCTATATACCAGGCACACAGTATTCTAAGTGTTTGGGACACGGTGTGATATAAAACAGAAAAAATTCCTTTCTTATCCTAGAATTTATATTCTGGCAGAGGGTTAAAGCTTATGAGTTTCTATTTATCTACTTATTTACTACTTTACTTACTGTAAATTATATATGCTATGTTAGAAAGTGGTGAAAAAGAAAAATATATACTGAATATATCTGTCAAAAGAGGATAGGTTTTGCTGATATAACTGCGCCAAATCTTAATGTCTTTAACAAAGCATATTTTATTTCTCACTTCATCATCTACAGCGTGGCTGGTTCCTATTGCAGTGGGGAGGGAAAGTGGCAAATTAAGTGTTGGCTCCTAAAGGCTTCCAGCCAGAAGTGATACATGTCATTTATGCTCATATTTCATTAGCCAAAGTAAATCAGATGGGCAAGGTTAACTTACAAGTGTGAAGTCCAGTTCTTCCATGCTCCTAAATAGAGGAGAAGTAGAATCACTATTAACTGTTCCAGAAATTTTTGTGAGTGTGAAGAACGGGGCATGTGATGAGGACAGTTGCAGCTTTAAGTAAGATTGTAAAGGTAGGTTTCATGGAGAAAATGTAATTTAATCAAAGACAGGGGAGGTAACACCATGGATATAACTGGGGGAAACCCCCCATTTTGTTTTTTTAAAAATCATTTCCCAGATATAGGAAACAGCCAATGTAAGGTCATCAGGCAGGAGCATGCTCAGTGTGTGTGTGTGAGGAACAGCAAAGCCAGCGTGGCTAGAACAGAATGAGCAAGGTGGAGGGCAGTAGGAGGTCAGATCAGAGAGAAAAAGAATCAGCGATAATATTTAGGGCTCTGTAGGTTATAATAAGGACTCTGGCCTTTAAGAGAAATAGGTAGTCATTATGAGATTTTGATTTCCCTGTAGACTGGGCCTCTTTCTCCTCTTAGGTCTTTGCTACTCCTGTTATGAAAGTATTTTCCCTTTTCCTTTTCCCTGATCTCTCTGAAAAACTGACTCTTGTTCCATAATCGACTCTCCAAGTTTGTTCAGGACCTCTCAGTGGCTGAGTGCAAATAATCTCTGCTCTGCCAGGACTCTGCTGACATCACTCCATTACTTAATCACTGGTGCCCTCCTCCCTTTCCCTAGTCATTATATGCCAAATTGTTTACACTTACTGTCCCTCACATTTTCCAAAGCCTTTGACTCAGTAACGCTGCCCTTCAAAATCAGTTTTCCTTGAAAAGACCAGAGAGCACTTTGGTACTTTCCATGCAGTTTCCCTATGTTTTCTCTACTGGACACAGTCCATACCACTGAAAGCTGCCTGAGAGATGTATAGGAGCTATGGCATTGCAAGGACTCCACAGTTTCTTTCATTGGTGTGGGCACAGTGTAATGCATGCTACTTGTGTTCAGAGTAAAAATTTATTTGCCCAATATGGCAATGTCAGTTTTCTGAAGCAAGAGACACTAATTAATATTTACAGAGAGTTTCTTTTTGCCATACCAGAAGCATACAGCTACAAGTAAAAAGAGAAAGACTTCTCAAGTGCTCTCAGGAGATAACATTGAATATTATATCTGTATTAGTCTGTTACAGCTGCTATAACAAAACTGTCTTAGACTGGGTAGCTTATAAACAACAAAAACTTACTTCTCACAGTTCTGGAGGCTGGGAAGTCCAAGATCAGGGCACTAAGAGATTTAGTGTCTGGTGAGAGACTGCATCCTGGTTCATATATGGCCATCTTTTTTCTGTGTCCTCACATGCCAGAAGGGGCAAGGGAGGTCTCCAGGCTCTAATATAAGGACACTAATACGATTTACTCTTGTGACCTAATCACCTATCAAACGCCCCACCTCCTAATACCATCACAGTGGGGTTTAGGATTTCAACATATGAATTTTGGAGTGATACAAACATTTAGTCCCTAGCATTCTACCTGACCCCCACAGTTCAGGTCCTTCTCACATGCAAAATACACTGATTATGTTCCAACAGTCCTAAACTCTTACCTCATTCCAGCATTAACTCTGAAGTCTAAAATTAAAAGTCTCATCTAAATATCTAAATCGGATATGGGTGATATGATTCATCCTGGGCCAAATTGCTCTCCAGCTGTGAACTTCTGAAGCAATAACAAATTATATGCTTCCAAAATATGATGGTGGAACAGGCATGGGATAGACATCTCCATTCCAAAAGGGAGAAATAGGAAAGAAGAAAGGGATAAGGGATCCCAAGCAGATTCAAGCTACAAGGCAAACTCTATGAGATTTTAAGGCTTGTGAGTAATCCTCTACTTGATGCTCTGCCCTCCAGGCTCAGCAGGATGGCCTGGAAGTGGCTCTTTGCATGGGCCCTGTGGCCCTTGTTGGCTAGAGACCCAAACCTGTGGCTCTTTGTGGCCCCATCCTTTGAAACCCCACAGCACATGTACTCTTGGTGCCAGTAGAGATGGCGCCATGTGAACACCATTGGAATTTGTTGCCAATACCCTCTGGCAGGGTGGACACTGTGGCCTGCTCTGTATCAAGGCCTGCTGGAGCTCTTCCTGGGGCGACAAAAGACCATAGGGCTGGAGTGTGGGGAGCGGAGTCCGGGATGTGAGGTGGTGCCAGGAAGCATGTACCAAGGTGCTGCAAGTACTGGTGACTCCTCCTTTGAAACCATTCTCCCCTCAGATCCTTCTACTCTGGACCTGTGATGGGCGTGACAGCTCTAATGAACTCTGAATTGCATCCAGGATCTTTCTTCCATTGTTTTGTAGAATAGCTCCCAGCTTCTGTTGAGAAGGCTGATACATACTAATCTCCTGTCACTTGGCCACACCCTTATTATTCTCTTCTGACCATGCTTTCTCTTTTTTTACAATATGGGTAGGCTGAGAATTTTCCTAATCTTTGAGATCTACTTTTTTTGCTTAACAATTTCATCTTTAGGTCATTTCTCACTTCTCACATTACTGCTGACTATAAGCAGTCAGGAGGAGCCAAGCTGCACCTTCAGTTCTTTGTTTTAGACATAACTTCAGCTCAATATCCAATAATCTTATTCCTAAGTTCTACCTTGCAATAGAACATGAATACAATTCAGCCAAGTTTTTTACCACTTTATAACAAGAATTGCCTTTCCTTCAGTTTCCAATAATATGTTCCTCATTTCTGACTGAAACCTCATAAGAATGACCTTTATCATCCATATTTCTACTAACATTTTGTTCAGGATTATTTATGTATTCTCCAAGAAGATTGAAGTGTTCTCTACAGCTCTCCTCTTTTCGTTCTAAACTCTCAACAGAATCGCCTTTAAATGTCCATTCATTGCAATGTAGGTGTGTTCTAGCATAAACCTCAAAATTCTTCCAGCCTTTACTCATTACCAGTTCCAAAGCCAGTTCCACATTTTTAGGTGTTTGTTAGCACAATGCCCCACTTCTCAGTACCAATTTCTATCTTAGTCTGTTCAGGCTGATATAACAAAAATGTCTTAGACTGGGTGACTCATAAACAACGGAAATATATTTGCCACAGTTCTGGAGGCTGGCAAATATAAAATCAAGGGGCTGGCAGATTCAGTGTCTGGTGGGGGCTAACTTCATGCTCCACAGATGGCCATCTTCTCACTCTGTCTTCACAAGGCAGAAGGGATGAAGACGCTCTCCTGGGTTTCTTTTATAAGGGTGCTAATCCCATTCATAAGGGCTTCACCCTTGCCATCTAATCACTTACCAAAGGCTCCATCTCCTAGTACCATCACATTAGAGACTGGGATTTCAACACGTGAATTTTGGGGGGAACATACACATTTAGTCTATAACAATATCTAAGCACAGTTTCTGGAGGGAGAGAATGTCTGGGTTTGAATCCTGGCTCTGATACTTACTAGATTGTGCTCTTAAATTCTCCTTAGTTTCCTTGGCTCTTAAAAGAAAGAAATAGGATATATCTCGTATATATTGCTGCCTGGCACATAGTAAGTGATCTATAAAGTTAAGTTGTTTTTATTATTCATCCTCATGCAAGTCAGTGTCTCTGCTAAGGCCCTAGACTACCCCTGATTTAATGGAATGATTTGAAGCCTTCTCAGCTCCCTTTGGTCATAAACTGTCTTTTGCTTTTCCTGCGTTTACTTTATACTGCTATTCCTGCAAGAGCAACCCCATAATAAATTGAGTGACAGCTATTGATTTCTTGGCAACATCACTCTTCCTCTTTAGTTTCCTTACCAAAGTCTGAATGAAATGGTTGCCTCTGTCTTGTTTTCAGGACATTATCAAGTGAGGTTCCTATTGGGTAGGAATGCTCAAGCTGCAATGTGTGCACTATGAAAGTCAAAGCTGTCTACCTGTCAGTTACAATAGCAGTGAACAGCCATGCTCTACGCAATGCCAGCCACCAATGAAAAGGCTGAGAGCCAAAAGATCATGGCTATTCTGTAGCTTTTCCCAGCAGCCCTATGGCTGCTTATGTTGGGCTCATTTCTGGAATTTTGATTAGAAACCCAGAAGTCATTCACCAATTTGAGAAGTGAGAACTTCCAATGACTAAAACCCCAAAATTATTTTTAGAGTTGGGATACTCTTTGGTTGTGTAATTATATCAGAGATATCTACTCTTTGGTACAGTAGAAATACAGTATATGGAATCAGTATTTATTTCCTAAATTAAAAGTTAAGAAAATCAGATTTACTTTTGTTAAGAATTCTCAGATGTTTCCTGAAAAAGACATACACTGAAATTGCAAAATGAGATCTGGGAATTATCATGCCACTTCTTTAATCATCCCTTCAATGGCTTCCTCCTATTGCCTGCCATTTATCATGTGCGTTTTTGACCCTGGATTTCAAGGATCTGCTTCGTCCTCCCACACTATTGTTTAGCCTACCCTCCAATTCATCCTCCATACATTCTCTGTGCTCTAATGAAATTGGCCAAATCTGATTTTATCCAGACATGCTCTCTAATGTTTCTCTTCCATGTGACTACTAATACTAGTCTCAGTTTATAAAATTCTTCCCATCTGTATCAAAATATTTGAGGTGGGCTCAGTATTCAAAGTCCACCTCAAATATAATCTTGTCCACTATGTCTTTCTAGAAATTCCTTTGCAACTGGTCTTTTCCTCCATCGATGTTCTACAGTCTATTGTCTGTAACTCTTTTTTTTTTTTTTTTTTTTTTTTTTTTAAATTTATTTATTTATTTATTATTTATTTTTGGCTGTGTTGGGTCTTTCGTTTCTGTGCGAGGGCTTTCTCTAGTTGTGGCAAGCGGGGGCCACTCTTCATCGCCGTGTGCGGGCCTCTCACTATCGCGGCCTCTCTTGTTGCGGACCACAGGCTCCAGACGCGCAGGCTCCAGACGCGCAGGCTCAGTAGTTGTGGCTCACGGGCCTAGCTGCTCCGCGGCATGTGGGATCTTCCCAGACCAGGGCTCGAACCCGTGTCCCCTGCATTAGCAGGCGGACTCTCAACCACTGCGCCACCAGGGAAGCCCCTGTAACTCTTTTATGGTACATATACCACTCTTTTTTTGCCATAGTTCTGTATTTTCCTTACAGCTACTTGACTATACATGCCTAAAAGGGAGATTTTGGGTGCTCTATCCAGATCCATTTTTGTTCAGGGTGAAGAACGGGTTCCTTCTAATATGCAGTAACTAATAGCAGTACCTATTTTGGGAAAAATACTACTGGAGTGGTTTTGTTTAGGGAGAAGGAAGTGCCTAAGAAATCACTGCCCTCCAGCACGGCCTTGGGGCAACCCTTGACTGATGCCTGACAGACTTTGGATTTTGGAATCCCAGCTCCCTTTCTTGTGAGGAGGCTGTGGGGGACAACTCTGAGATAAACTTACACTCCAGAGGTATCCTGCAGTATCAGGGTCTATCTACTCTCTACTGGGATTTGAGATCTCCTGTCTATTGGCTTCCTCTGATTCCCCATTCTGTTTCCTCCACTGCCTTTCCAGTTCCTCTGTGAGCACATCCTTTTTAATAAATCCCCTGCACAGAAATCTCCATCTCAAGGTCTCTTTCTGGAGAACTGAGTCTAAGGCAGATCCTTATGTTAAAAGCTATATCCTGTTCATCATTTTACTCCCCAGAGTTTCCAATAGAGTGCCCAATATATAGTAGATCTTTAAATATTAGCCGAAAAATAAAAGAAGAAATGAATACATTAATAGTGAACTGTTTATTGGTATTTCAGAAAGAAGTCCAAATAACTACCCCAAAAAGTAGAAAACAAAACTTTTGACCATTTGCTACCGCCCTTTACCAACTTCGCCACCAAAGCCAACAGCATTCCCTTCCTCAAGATCATTCTGAGAATAAAGGTGTAGTATCAGAATCATATCATTCATCCATGCAATAAATGTTTATTGTACACCTACAATTTGTCATGATCTTTTAGGAAGATTTTTTATTAAGATAATTTACTCTATATTGTTGCTATAAAATAAAACCAAGGTGTTACTTGATAGTGAAATGATAACCAATTAGATTAAAGGGCACACATTGATATTAAGTTTCCTCTTCAGTTAATACTCACTCATCCAGTGGGGTTGAATTGTGGAAATGGGATAATAATTTAATTACTATTTAATATTTCAATTATTTATATTTTTAGAAAAGTGAATTTTTTTGAACTTTCATGCATTTTTAATAAATTGATAGTAAAGATCATTAGTTATGGCTATTAAATGATATTTGAATTTGTCCAACATTGATTTCTTATTAATAGAAAAGTACATATCATATATACTCAAGAGTTTCATATTAACATAAACACACACACATACATACACACTCGGAAAAGACAAAACATTGCCTATGGGAGTTAAAACATTAATTATTTTTACTAACTATCCTAATCAGGAAAACAGAAGAAAAAAAAACCAATAGATTTTCCCTTTTAGGTACTAATATATGGCTCTTGAAATTTCAAAGTAAAATGTTATAATTGGGGTAAAAAATGTTTCAGTCCTCACCCCTTAGAAAAGATTTTTTTTAAACATCTTTATTGGAGTATAATTGCTTTACAATGTTGTTAGTTTCTGCTGTATAACAAAGTGAATCAGCTATATGTATACATATATCCCCATATCCCCTCCCTCTTGCGTCTCCCTCCCACCCTCCCTATCCCACCCCTCTAGGTGGTCACAAAGCACTGAGCTGATCTCCCTGTGTGATGCGGCTGCTTCCCACTAGCTATTTTACATTTGGTAGTGTATATATGTCAATGCTACTCTCTCACTTCATCCCAGCTTACCCTGCCCCCTCCCCGTGTCCTCAAGTCCATTCTCTATTTCTGCGTCTTTATTCCTGTCCTGGCCCTAGGTTCGTCAGAACCATTTTTTTTTTTTTTGTAGATTCCATATATATGTGTTAGCTTACAGTATTTGTTTTTCTCTTTCTGACTTACTTCACTCTGTAGGACAGACTCTAGGTCATTCCACCTCACTACAGATAACTCAATTTCATTTCTTTTTATGGCTGAGTAATATTCCATTGTATATACGTGCCACATCTTCTTTATCCATTCATCTGTCAATGGACACTTAGGTTGCGTCCATGTCCTGGCTATTGTAAACAGAGCTGCAATGAACATTGTGGTACATGACTCTTTTTGAATTAAAGTTTTCCCAGTGTATATGCCCAGGAGTGGGATTGCTGGGTCGTATGGTAGTTCTATTTTTAGTGTTTTAAGGAACCTCCATACTGTTCTCCATAGTGGCTGTATCAATTTACATTCCCACCAACAGTGCAAGAGGGTTCCCTTTTCTCCACACCCTCTCCAGCATTTATTGTTTCTAGATTTTTTTGATGCTGGCCATTCTGACTGGTGTGAGGTGATACCTCATTGTAGTTTTGATTTGCATTTCTCTAATGATTAGTGATGTTGAGCATCCTTTCATGTGTTTGTTGGTAATCTGTATATCTTCTTTGGAGAAATGTCTGTTTAGGTCTTCTGTCCGTTTTTGGATTGGGTTGTTTGTTTTTTTGAGTTTGAGCTGCATGAGCTGCTTGTATATTTTGGAGATTAATCCTTTGTCAGTTGCTTCATTTGCAAATATATTCTCCCATTCTGAGGGTTGTCTTTTCATCTTGTTTGTGGTTTCCTTTGCTGTGCAAAAGCTTTTAAGTTTCATTAGGTCCCATTTGTTCATTTTTGTTTTTATTTTCATTTCTGTAGGAGGTGGGTCAAAAAGAATCTTACAGTGATTTATGTCATAGAGTGTTCTGCCTATGTTTTCCTCTAAGAGTTTTATAGTGTCTGACCTTACTTTTAGGTCTTTAATCCATTTTGAGTTTATTTATGTGTATGGTGTTAGGGAGTGTTCTAATTTCATTCTTTTACATGTAGCTGTGCAGTTTTCCCAGCACCACTAATTGAAAAGGCTGTCTTTTCTCCATTGTATATGTTTGCCTCCTTTATCAAAGATAAGGTGACCATATGTGCGTGGGTTTATCTCTGCGCTTTCTATCCTGTTCCATTGATCTATATTTCTGTTTTTGTGCCAGTACCATACTGTCTTGATTGCTGTAGCTTTGTAGTATAGTCTGAAGTCAGGGAGCCTGTTTCCTCCAGCTCCATTCTTCTATCTCAAGATTGTTTTGGCTATTTGGGGTCTTTTGTGTTTCCATACAAATTAAAAAATTTTTTGTTCCAGTTCTGTGAAAAATGTCATTGGTAATTTGATAGGGATTGCATTGAATCTGTAGATTGCCTTGAGTAGTATGGGAATTTTAATACAAAAGCTCCATTGAAAAATATAAAGGAAAAATAATTTACATGACTCAAGTACAGGTTAAGGGCTTTTTTCAGCTTATGTGTACCAAGGAGCACCTGAAGACCAGGTAACTGCCCAAGTGGAAACATGATTGGAGTTTTACAGGGCTTGGGGAAGAGAGGGGTGCGTGGCAGGATGCACTTCTCTTCTTTAACTACAGTAAAACTCAAGGTAGAAATGGTTTTCTGTGCCTCTTGCTTAAGTTGGTTGGTGCAGTCCCCTCCTTGCAACTGTCAAAACACTCCTTTCCATAGCTGTGTTTGCAAGCCTTGCAGTTCCTCAAGGTTCATGAGAGGAGGAAGTAGCAAAAAAAAAAAAAGGGGGGGTGTGGCGGGGGAAGAGGAAGAGGGAAAGAGAAGGGAAGAAAAGGTAAAGGAGTCAAGATCAAGGCAAGGGAAAGGGAAATAGGTCTGTTTAAATCCTTTTTATAGAAACCGTATAATTCCTGAAATTTTTCAATAGAAATATCAACATAAGAAACTAGTTATTTTAAAACCTGATGGAAATTTGAAAGTAGTGACCACGAGTCTGACTCAACAACTTTGTAATATAAAACACAGTTATCTGGTCACCCTATTCTATTTTTCTTATTCTATTGCATTTGTCACTTTGTATTTCTATTTGGATTTGGGTTTGAATTTTCTGAACTTGTCATATGACAACAAAAATTTGGGTTATGTTATTACTTTCAGATTCCTAATCATCTTAGTCTGTGATTTATCCTGAGAGTTAACCACATCTGTTGACCAAGTCTATTTTAATTCAACTTCCCTGTAAGATTGTGCTGAGAAATAATCTGATGACAAAACCTCATCTAAATTCTGAAAATATATTTAAATACTATCATTCTTGAGATTTCTGCATTATTAGTTTTTTCTTAGGAACCACAATCTCCGTAGCATAGTGAGATTTGCTGTCTTTACTGCACTCAGCAAACCGTAGTGAGGTTTAATTTTGACTATTTTGTACATTTTAACTAACAGTTAAATGGATCTATTTTGAAATCACTATAAATAGGAGATTAAAGCAGAACACAAGTGCAGAAATGTGAAGATGTTGCAAAACCATCTCTTTCAAAATGGTAAATAACGATGTATTAAAAAGGATTGATGACCAAGTGCCATCCATTTGATTGCATTAAGTATCAGTTTGAATATATAAAAAGTTCTTAAATAAATAATACTTCAAATAATACATTTTAGACTACATATATATGGTATTTAACGCGATTCTGAACTCACCATAACATTTTAATGCCTCACATTAAGCACTGTAGTCTGAGAACACCAAGAGAAAAGTTAAAAAGAAATAAAATATGGTTTAATAATCTTTCTCTCTTGTGCATTTTGCAACAGAGCTTTCACTAGTTTATTTATTGGCAATATTACTTTTAAATATAAAGTAGTTAAGATTCCTAAAATATTGCTTCCTACTTAGGCTTTCAAGCCCAGTAGCTTTCTCAAGCCCCATAGTTTCCAAAGTTTGTGCCTCATTCTGCTATTGGATTCTTCTTACCTTTAAAATGGTATTCCAGAGATCCTAAAAGTCATAGAAACAGCGCACAATTGATTATATGGATGACTTTTTGGCATCAAGGAGAAGAATGGAATGGAAACTTGAAGAATGGAAAAATTCTGATGTCTTCAACAAAGCTTAGTAACTGACTTTTTCTATCTAACTCAGTGTAAAACTGCCTCAATACTTAGAAAATGTTCTAAGACTATTTCATTCTTACACAAGAACCACGAGGAGATCTACTAAATTCATTACAAGAATGACTCAAACAGTTGCTTGATAACATTTGAAAATAACAGTTCTGTTATTTTTTTACTTTTCACTTTTCTGTTTTGATGATTTTTATATCATAGCATACATAGGGCAAGAGAACTGGATAAAGACATGATCAACCTCTAGAAAAGAAATGAATTATGAGGAAGTTAATTTTGACTTCTTGGGGATATGCAGTAGATTTAAAAGTTACTGGCTTTCCTTTCATATGTAGGTTTTCCCTTATTTAAGAAACTCAATGCGCATTTACATTTAATACTGTCTTTTTTTGAGATTTATTCTGGGTGCACTGCATTTCCCCCTTTCTTCATACTGGACTTAGCTATGGAATATGGAATGTTTTTGCTGTTGTTGTACATGTACATTTCAGATTGGTATTAAATTTGATTCCCAGCCTTTTTGTTTTATTTCTTCAATATCTCACTTGAAATGTAAAAAAAAAATGTATTCAGGGATTTCAAACATAAATAAGTAACACCTGCCAGTAAGTGTAATTATTTTCAGGAACACACATCAGAAGTGACACTTCTTTAACTTAGACTTGCTACATCATTTTGCTTCCATATTTCCATTTGAAAAATTTAAACAAGTGCTAGAATGGGAGATTCTGTGGTAAAACTTCGAATTTTATTTTTTAAACTGTTTAAAGAAGTTAAGAGTAAGAATCTACATGATTTTGGCATATAAATATGGCTCAAAAGCCTGGAATTACTTAGGCTTCCCTGGTACTAACTAAGCACATAATCAAGTAGGTGGCAGGAAGATATCTGTGTTAACATTTTTAAGGGAACTCTACTTTAAATTTTTTTAAAAAATTTATTTGTATGTACTTGGTAGTATCATAGATTCAATTAAAATATTTTGAGTTTCTTTTACATGTGATGTAATAGCCAAATTAATATGGGCACAATTCATTAAGCTAATATACTTATTTTGAAAGTCTACTTGTTTTGTTTGGGAAAAGAAGCTTTTTGAACAGTTGACTCTTTCTCTGATCTATCTGAGGCTTGTTCATCTTGTCTGGAGAACAGATGGAGATGGGATTGGGTGAACCATGTAATTATTCAACTCATACTCTCCAAAACGCCTGAAAAATGGGCGGGAATGCATGACACAGGTACCAGGAACAACTTGCTTTCATGGGCAACTTGTTTTACATCTGATATAGGTGAGGAAGAAAATAATCCACTCCTTCCCTAATTTGTGGCTCTGACTGCCTTAGCTATTGCCTAGCTCTATTTGGGGATGTGGCAGGATTCAGGGTGGGCCTCTTCACCTACTTTGCCAGAGAAAGAGCCCATGGTGCTTTCTCTTTGTGACCATTTTCAGATGGATTTAGGCAGATGCATGCACAGCACATGTGCAATGGCAGTCATTCTCTTTGCCTCTTCCTTAAGTGCAGAGGCCAAGTCTGCAGTCCTTCCAGCTCTGTTCAAGCCAAAGACACAGAGGAGCAGGAAGAGGCAGAGAGACCAAAACAGAGGGTAGGGACCAGGGTGTGACTTCCACCACTGAAGCTGCAGTAGGAAAAACCATTATCATCCTCCTCTGTGCTCTTAATCAAGGAGTGACATGTTATAATATTAAAAGCTTTATGTAGCAACCCAATCAACTGCCATGTGTGGGACAAGGATGAAAATAAAGAATTCCCAAGAATTATGGACATGGTTTTTCTGGGAGAAGCTAGATATATTGGATTCCTTAAATAGCTCATAAATATTCAAAGTGTTTCAATTAATTCTAAAACTATTTTAGAATTGGAATAGTCAGGGATGCCAAGAAAGATTATTTCAAAAGCTTATAATTTTCTTTGCAGAACCACTCCATGAAACATTTTTTATAGTTTTGAAATAAATTTTTCAGTGTGGCAGGCAAAAGAGAGGCAAGCAAATTCTAGTAATAATTACTCTCAAGGGAAATAAAACAAACCCCAAACATTTGTTCAGTTTCCCATTAAAAGTCATTTTTCTCACCCCAGTAGATGTCAAATACCTGGCCAATTGGAGATAGAAAATTGTGCCTCTGGTAACCAGAAATCATCTGACTCTCAGAAATGAGATTTTTTTGCATTCCCATTAGGGCTTTCATTTTGGCTTATTAAGACTAAATGGGCAGCCAAACAAGATTACCTGTCCCTGATAGGAAGGGAAATAAAGTTAATGGTAAGACAAGCTGGCTGGCTCTATTCCTTAGCCTGCCTCCTAAACTACTTCCCCAAATCTCTACCTGAGGACTTAACACCATGAGGAGCTTGATTTACACTTCAACTTGAAAATTTGGTTTAGGAAAGCACTTAGTATTGTATGGGATAAGAAAGGTAGTGCAGGGAAGGATGATGTAAAATATCATCCTGTTTATCCTCCGCCCAGTGCTCAATATTTCAAGTCAGCATTTAAAAAGTTTCCAGCCTACTGGCACAAGAACAGAAATATAGATCAATGGAACAGGATAGAAAGCCCAGAGATAAACCCATGCACATATGGTCACCGTATTTTTGATAAAGGAGGTAAGAATATACAATGGAGAAAAGACAGCCTCTTCAATAAGTGGTGCTGGGAAAACTGGACAGCTACATGTAAAAGAATGAAATTAGAACATTCCGTAACACTGTACACATAAATAAACTTAAAATGTATTAAAGACCTAAATGTAAGGCCAGACACTATCAAACTCTTAGAGGAAAACATAGGCAGAACACTCTATGACATAAGTCACAGCAAGATCCTTTTTGACCCACCTCCTACAGACATGGAAATAAAAACAAAAATAAACAAATGGGACCTAATGAAACTTAAAAGCTTTTGCACAGCAAATGAAACCATAAACAAGACGAAAATATACCCCTCAGAATGGGAGAATATATTTGCAAATGAAGCAATTGACAAAGGATTAATCTCCAAAATTTACAAGCAGCTCATATCAAAAAAACAAACAACCCAATCCAAACATGGGCAGAAGACCTAAATAGACATTTCTCCAAAGAAGATATACAGATTGCCAGCAAACACATGAAAGGATGCTCAACATCACTAATCATTAGAGAAATGCAAATCAAAACTGCAATGAGGTATCACCTCACACCAGTCAGAATGGCCATCATCAAAAAAAATCTACAAACAAATAAATGCTGGAGAGGGTGTGGAGAAAAGGGAACCCTCTTGCACTGTTGGTGGGAATGTAAATTGGTACAGCCACTATGGAGAACAGTATGGAGGTTCCTTAAAAAACTAAAAATAGAACTACCATATGACCCAGCAATCCCACTACTGGGCCTATATCCTGAGAAAACCATAATTCAAAAAGAGTCATGTACCACAATGTTCATTGCAGCTCTGTTTACAACAGCCAGGACATGGAAGCAACCTAAGTGTCTATCAACAGATGAATGGATAAAGAAGATGTGGCACATACATACAATGGAATATTACTCAGCCATAAAAGGAAACGCAGTTGAGTTATTTGTAGTGAGGTGGGTGGACCTAGAGTCTGTCCTACAGAGTGAAGTAGGTCAGAAAGAGAAAAACAAATACTGTATGCTAACACATATATATGGAATCTAAAAAAAAAAAAAAGGTTCTGACGAACCTAGGGGCAGGACAGGAATAAAGATGCAGACGTAGAGAATGGGCTTGAGGACACGGGGAGGGGGCAGGGTAAGCTGGGACGAAGTGAGAGAGTGGAATGGACATATATACACTACCAAATGTAAAATAGATAGCTAGTGGGAAGCAGCCGCATGGCACAGGGAGATCAGCTCGGTGCTTTGTGACCATCTAGAGGGGTGGGGTAGGGAGGGTGGGAGGGAGACGCTAGAGGGAGGAGATATGGGGATATATGTATATGTATAGCTGATTCACTTTGTTATAAAGCAGAAACTACCACACCATTGTAAAGCAGTTATACTCCAATAAAGATGTTAAAAAGTAAAATAAATTTAAAATAAAAAAATTAAAAATAAAAACTTCCAGCCTGCAGAGAATGGTTATTTGTATGTATAAAGTGTACGGGGCAAGATAGCTGATGGCTGGGACCTCACAGGCTATGGGGGTAGTTTCTATATTTCACTACCGGAGGACTTCTGTCCTAGGACGGTGTATTTTTTTTCCTTTGGGAGTTTAGAAATATTAGCAGGTGTGACCCCAGACAGGTGTCTTCAACTCCTCATTTTATCTTTTTTCCTTTTTTGAGAAATCTGCTTCCCTACAATATGCTCAATAACTTCTTCTCCCTCTACCCTTTATGACACAGATCAGAACCTGCTATGGAAAAGATCTTATAATTTTAGTGAACTTGTTGTGCCTTACACTTCATTCTTAATTGTGGAATGAATTATCCTTTCAAAGGCATTTCAGTCTTCACCTAGCAGAAAGGAAAATGCTCTTTAATGGAAATTTAGAAATCACAGCATGTAGCCACTAGCCCTGCAGCTTTGCTGTTCCACTTTGCTCTATAGGGTTTTCCCTCTAATTTGCTGAGAAGGCTCAGGGTTTAGCACAGTACTTCACTACCATCAAGCTAGTTATTTTAGACTAACATTTCCATTGATAATTTTTGTATGGAGGACTCCATTTGTCTCTAGCATGCCTGAAGCATCATGATATAGTTTGTTGTCAGCTCTCTGGTGTACTAGTCTTAGAGGATGGGATTAACAAGGAGTTCATGAGGAATATTAAACTTGGTGACGTAGATCACCACAAAAAATTTACAATACAGTTGGAAAGATAAAATGAACACATGTGAAAACAACAAATCCATGAACCATTGCATAAAAAAAAAAGTATGCTTTAACTCCACAGGAAAGGAAGTTATTATGAGCTGTGATAGAGATAGAGATAGAGATAGATTTTCAGTGAAAAGATTGGTGGTCTATGAAGAGAGCCTGAATGGCTGCTGGGATTTAGATTGGAGGGGGTGAGGTAGGACATCCCAGATAAGGGGGACAAAGGCATTATGGCAAGGAGGGTACAGAGGAAGCAAATAGATGTAATATTGTGTAGACAGGAATGGGGCAGATTATTGCTGTGTTAGAAACACAAGAATTTAGATTTGATGTGAGAAGGCACAGGGAACCCTAGTAAATTTCATGGTAGAGTGAAAGGATAATGAAATAAAATGGCAAAGGCATATCTTTGTTTGAGCTCTTACTGTGTGACTTTTACTAAGTTACAAAGCTATTTTCATCTTCAGTTTCTTCATGTACAAAATCAAGACATAGGATTATGTGAAGATTTGAGGACCAGTGAGAAATATAGGAAATACTACTACCACCACCACCACCACCTACAGTAATAAGGAATGATGTCTATTTTTAGTATTTTATGGTTGTTGATTTAAGCAAATTGAGATCCCTATAGTTTCTGTGACCCCCTCTCTTTCCTTCAAGAGGTGGAAACTACTTCCTCTCTCCTTGAATCTGGGCAGGTTCTGTGATTGCTTTGATCAATAGAATATTGTAGAAATTATAGTGTGCCAAATTACAGATCTAGGCCATCTTCCACTTCTTGTTTCTTGGAGTATATCTTCTTAGTATACTTCTTCTTCACTATGATTTGAAAAGCCTGACCCATGTGGAGAGGCCACTTGTAGATACTGCAGTTCATAGTATCAGCCATACTCCCAACTGACAGCTACCAATAACTGTCAGTCATGTTGAGTGAGCCAGCAAGCCTTCTTGAAGCTTCAGTGTATTTCAGTCCCAGCCGCTGTCCATCAGTTGGTTCCAGCTGAGACCAATTAACTCACAGACCGTTGATGAAAAATAATACATTTGTTTTAAGATCAGTGTTTAAATGAGTTTTGAGATGGTGTGTTATACAGCAATTGATAACTGGAACGTTGATTTCATTTTTAAATCATGATAATATAAGGGGTATTTGTTTGTTGTGAGTGTTACGTATGAAGAACAGGATTCCAGTTGTGGAGGAGATGAAGGCCTTGATTAGGGAATCAATGTTGCAAATGAAGAGTATGTTTTTCATTAATCATTCATCCATTCACTCAATAAATATTTATTGAGCAACAGCATCCAGTACACCAGGTTTGTGAAAGCTATTTATCATTTGGCTATGGAATTACAAAAAATAATGATACTGTATTGTAAACTTTAAAACTTCATATTTTCCTGCTGCCTCAACATCCCCACAATCAGGCTGTGAGCAAGTGCACCAGTGTGATAAGTCTGGTCACTGCCACAGGTTCCCTTTCTTGCTGTCCCCTGCCTGTGACCACCGATGAAAACTCAACAATGAAATCCCTTCTGACCTTTTGCTTGTGTACTCCACCCTGACCTTCAGTAAAGGCACTTGTCTACTGGTTCTCACTCTCCCTTGGCTTTTCCCCTGCTTGCTTGAACCTGTCCCTTGGAGCTCCTCCCATATGGCACACTGTGTCATGTGCTATGCCATTCTCTAGGACCTGAGTATAATAAATCTTTTAATTTCATACACCTCTCCAAATGTAATTTCTGCATTCATGTTGGAGTGATCCTTAAGGACCCCACAAGGGGACTTATTCCCCCATTTACAACACAGATAACTGTGTTCAAAACATTAAAATCTTACAGTATTGGCCAGGACACTAGCTAAAACCAGACTGTTTGCCAGACATGCAAGAGAGATTGGAAATCCAACACTGTTGAATGTTTACCAGACATACAAGAGAGATTGGAAATTCAACACCCCTAGACGTCCACATCTCCTACAAAAGAAAAAAAAGCAAGCAAGAAGTAAAACACATATACACACATACATGGTGGAGTCAGGAGCAAGTGACGTGCTAATTTAAATGCATCATTGACTCAGAGTGTCTAGGTTCAATCCAGGTACCACCAACAGCCAAGTGCAATCTCAAGTAAGTCACTCTTATATAAAACGGAGATAATAAAGCAAATTATAACATATCGTGTTAATAAGTATTAATGAAGTAAATCTATATAAATAATTGTCACCCCCCCCCTTCTTGCATTGGTTGAGTAATTTCCCACCAATTATAAATGCTATGTTTCAACCCTCAGATTTCTAAGAATGTATCTCATGTTTCAGCATAATGCATTCCGTGACTTTTCTGTTTGGTTGTTGCAGTGTTTCCTCTATTGTTTTCATTCTCATAAGGGAACCTTTTATAGGAAAACATATTTCTCTTAGTAGAGATGTTAATGTAACTGCTTTTGTCCTTTTCTTAGATTTTATATCTCTTGGCTATGACACTTTTTTTCTTCTTATATAAGTTTCAGATGTAAAGTATTATAATTCAATATCTGTATACACTACAAAGTGATCACTACCACAAGTCTAGTTACCATCCATCACCATACAGTTGGCCCCCTTTATTCATTTTGCCAACCCTTCAACTCCCGTCCCCTCTAGTAACCACTGATCTGTTCTCTATATCCACGAGTTTGTTTTTGTTTTATTTTGTTTGTTTGTTTGTATTTTTTTATATTCCACATATGAAATCGTATGGTATTTAGCTTTCTCCATCTGATTTATTTCACTTCACATAATACCTTCCATGTAGTTGCAAAAGGCAGGATTTCATTTTTTTTTATGGCTGAGTAGTATTCCATTATATACATATATACATCAAATCTTCTTTGTCCATTCATTCATCAATGGAGATTTAGGTTATTTCTGTATCTTGGCTATTGTAAATAGTACTGCGAGGAACATAGGGGTGCATATATCTTTCTGAATTGATGTCTTCATGTTCTTCAAATAAATACCCAGAAGTGGAATAGCTCGGTCATAGAGTAGTTCTATTCTTAATTTTTTGAGGAATCTCCATACTGTTTTTTATAGTGGCTGCCTCATTTTATAGTCCTACTAACAGTGCACAAGGGTTTCCTTTTCTCCACATCCTCATCAACATTTGTTATTTCTTGTCTTTTTGATAATAGCCATTCTCACAGGTGCAAAGTAATATTTCATTGTGGTTTTGATTTGCATTTCCCTAATAATTAGTGATGTTAAGCATCTTTTCATGTGCCTGTTGACGATCTCTATGTCTTCTTTGGAAAAATGTCTGTTCAGGTCCTTTGCTCATTTTTTATTATTTTTTAATTGAAGTATAGTTGACTTACAATATTATATTAGTTTCAGGTATACAACATAGTAATTCAATATTTTTATAGATTGCATTCCATACAAAGTTATAAAATATTGACTATTTTCCCTGTGCCATCAACGTCAGGCGTGAGTGAAATTGCAGTTCGCCCTCCGTCTCCTATTGCTAACGAACCTTCAGCTCTACCATCTCCCACATCCTCTCCCTCCTCCAGTCAGTAACTCTTCTTGCTGTTCACTCGATGCCAGCCCCTGTATGCCAGCTGTTGTACTGTACTACTGTACTTTTCAAGGTAATGTACTGTGAGATTAAAAATGTTTTCTTTATTTTTTGTGTTTGTTTTTTATGTATTATTTGTGTGAAAAGTATTATAAACCTATTACAATACAGTACTATATAGCTGATTGTGGGTACCTAGGCTAACTTTGTTGGACTTACGAACAAATTGGACTTATGAACATGCTGGTGGAATGGAATTTGTTCGTATGTGGGAGACTTACCGTACTAGTTTGCATTCTATATCTGTGAGTCTGTTTCTGTTTTGTTGTGTTTGTTCATTTGTTTTATTTTTTAGATCTCACATATGATGAAAACATACAGTATTTGTCTTTCTCTGTCTGACTTATTTTGCTAAGCATAATACCCTCCAGGTACATCCATGTTGTTGCAAATGGCAAGATTTTATTCTTTTTAATGGCTGAGTAATATTCTATTTTGTATATATGTGTTCTTTATCCATTCATCTGTTATTTGTTTTGTTTTGTTTTTGAGTTGTATGATTTCTTTATATATTTTGGATATTAACATCTTACTGTGTGTATTATTTGCAAATATCTTCTCCCATTCACTAGGCTGCCTTTTTGTTTTGGTTATGGTTTTCTTCATTGTACAGAAACTTTTTAGTTTGATGTAGTCGCATTTGTTTATTTTCTCTTTTGTTTCCCTTGCCTTTGATGTCAGATACACAAAAACATCATTAAGACCAATGACAGGTTACCATCTGTTTTCTTTTAAGAATTTTATGGTTTCAGGTATTAGAGTCAAGTATTTACTCCATTTTGAATTAATTTTTTGTATGGTATAAGGTAGTGGTCTAGTTTCATCCTTTTGCATGTGGCTGTCCAGTATTCCCAACACCATTTATTGAAGGGACTTCTCCTTTCTCCATTGTATGTTCTTTGCTCCTTTGTCATAAATTAATTGTCCATACATGTGTGGGTTTATTTCTGGGCTCTCAATTCTGTTCCATTGATCTGTGTGTCTGTTTTTGTGCCAGTACCAGCCTGGTTTCATTACTGTCTCCTTGTAGTATAGTTTGAAATCAGGGAGTATAATACCTCCAGTTTTGTTCTTCTTTCTGAAGATTTTTTTTGTGCTTTGGGATCTTTTGTGGATCCAAACATATTTTAGAATAATTTGTTCTAGTTCTGTGAAATATGCATTTGGAAATTTAGTCAGGATTGCGTTGAATCTAATTTTGGTCATGATTGGGTTGAATCTATAGATTCTTGGCCATGACTCTTCGACCTTTTATTAGCTACTATGATTCTTATCACAGTCTTACCACCTTATTTTTTTCCTCTTTTGTTCTATCACATCTCTTCCTTCTATGTCCAGGTTCCTCATATTTTCCAAAGAGGAAATCCTTGCTTTTAGGTAAAATCTCTCCTTCACAAATAGCTGATTAGACTGGTTTAATATTTTTTTTTTTTAAATTTTATTTATTTATTTATTTTTTATTTATTTATGGCTGTGTTGGGTCTTCGTTTCTGTGCGAGGGCTTTCTCTAGTTGTGGCAAGCGGGGGCCACTCTTCATCGCGGTGCGCGGGCCTCTCACTATCGCGGCCTCTCTTGTTGCGGAGCACAGGCTCCAGATGCGCAGGCTCAGTAGTTGTGGCTCACGGGCCTAGTTGCTCCGCGGCATGTGGGATCTTCCCAGACCAGGGCTCGAACCCGTGTCCCCTGCATTGGCAGGCAGATTCTCAACCACTGCGCCACCAGGGAAGCCCTAGACTGGTTTAATATTTAATAGTCATACTTACATTCACTTTTCACTTCTAAAAGAGGTAATAGTAGGAAGTGTTTACATTTTAAAAATATAAACACATGGATGACTTTTAGGAGATTTAATTGATACCCACGAAAGTACTTGAAAATCTTAATCACTGTGTTGTCAGTCCTATACATATCAATTTCCAGCTTTTGGGGGGGGATAATTTAGACTATTTTCCTTATTATCTTTTGTTCTGTATTATCAAAGTGCTAAACAGATGGTACTTCTAGAGTCATACCCAACACACTGCCAAATACTTCTCTCTGAAATATTGAGCACCCCTCAATTTAATTTAATCTGAAACAATATAAAAAATTCAAGAAAACACAGAATTGTGATAGCATAGAGAAAACTCTACTCCAAAAGAAAGCAAATGTAGTACAGTAATTAGCTGATTTAAAGCTCATTGTGAGAGCACTGCTATTCAGAACTACAACACTAGGTGGCATGATAAGTACAGATTAATAGAAAATAATAAGGCTGGGAGATTCAAATTGTTTCTTAATGCTTCAGGCAAGATAGGCATTATTAAAACAATAGAATACTGCAGTACTCCATTTTCAAACACCAGTAGTCTATGAACGCTTACTTCTCTTTGTCATTATTGCATAAAGAGTATGAGAAGGCAGGATCCAAAGGGTATACATTTACCTAATAGTCAAAGTTCCAAGATGAGTTTTTCACTAACCATCACACCAGAAACAATTATAGTAATAGACCTCACACCTAATACAAGCCCACAAAACGTTATGCTTTGCATTAAAAAAAGTTCTCATATATTATTTTATCTGATGCTCACAAAAAAATCCATATTACAGAAGAGGGAGGTAACAGAGATATTAAGTGGCTTGCTCATTATCACATAGACAGTAAGGTGATATTATAAAAATTAAAAGCAAGGTCTTCTGCCTAATGGAGAAATGGCTCACAAAATAAAATGTTCTGTATTTACCATAGGGAAAATTAATAATGGATCTAGATTTTAATCTAGATTTTAATTAAAAAACATGTCAGCGTCAACCCTTTGCTAAGGAGAGTAAGTTGAGCCCAAAGCTCTGAATAAAAAAGCTGTAAAAAAATAAAGTTTCTTACCTCTTTAAAATATTTTCCCAACCGATTTGTGGCTCTGTCAAGGCAACGTCATGGATAGTGGTGGAGGGAAACGTAGACCTGGAGAATAGACTAACTTGGAAACAAAATTAACAGAAGGGAGTAAAGAGGAGAGAGTCGTGAAGCATTAGGGGAACATTAGCAACAAGTATCAATAGTTAGAAATGGGTGTGGCATCATCAGCGAGATTAGTCTTCAGGAGCAGAGATCCAGTAATCAGTGATCAGGCCCTGAGAGATGATGTAAAAGTAAGAGAAGGAGAAGACCCAAGTCTCCAGGGTACCCAGGCAAGAGAAACCAGGTAAATAGTACTTAGAAATAAAGCAATAAAATAGAGGCTCAGCTACTGTAATGGAGTAAAAGCAAGTGCTTGGCCACAGAAATGAGGCACTTACCGACTGCTACAACTGGGAATAACACCTGAAAACTTTTATCAGCAAGGCTGGCTGCAGGCTGAATCCTAGAAACAGGCCTAGAATTTGTAATACTGTGTTCCACATACCACATGGTGCCTTCTGATATATGAGATGATAATGAGCCCACAGGTAAAACATGAGAGGTTAATTTATCATCGAAATTAGGTCAGCTTTGATGATTAATGGGAAATTGGTTTTATTATACTAATGGACCTATACAATCATTCTATACAAATTGATTTTAAAAAGATAAATTCTAATAAACATTAGATAATCATGTACATTAAAAATAACATAAGCAGAATAGTTATTATTGGTAATATTTACATACTTCATCTCTAATATTTTTCATTGGTATTTGTCTGAAAAATATTTTTGTTCAATATGATATTGTTAATTTAAAAATCTTCATAAAGTTGAAGTTGAATTTATTTCAATCTTTGGAGTTGAATTTATGGCTAATAAATTCAATTTCTTATACCTTCATTGAGTCTCCTCTGTTAAACATACTGTTTTTTATGGAGGGGTGAAATATATGGTAAGTTCAGAGCAAATTCTACAAAATAGGAGATAGTATCAATTCTATTTTTAATTAAAACCTATAAATACATCAGCTCAAATATTTATTTTACAGTTATTTTTACAAATAAACTTGTCAAATAATTCCTCTCTATTTATAAATCTTTGGAATGTTTCACCAAGTTTAGATGCCTAAAAACCTTAGGTCTTCTCAATTTCACTCCATTCAACACAAAATATAAATTTCTCCAATTAAAAATAGATACTCCATCAAAAGATCCTTCTAAGTCAAGATATTTGAAAGAACAGTTATAGAATTTTAAAATTAAATCTTCTACACTCTTGAGTTCTCATCATTTAATATTTTTTAATTCTTCACTCACTTCTCCAGGGTTGAATTTTAATGTTTTCTGCGTTTTAAATCTCCTTCCCTATGATTGCTGCTCAATAAAATCTTGAAAGGATGATAATTTAGGGCCCTACTTTAAAAAACTTCTTTACTAACAGTCTTCAACTAAATATGAAGAAAATGAACACAAAATATAAGAGGGATTGTTTATTTAAATAAAATTGTAGGATACAGAATAATTTACAGAATAGTTCTTCACAAGGTCAAACATTTCTAAAATTCAGTTGAAGACAGGCAGCAAAGAGAAAAGGCATGTACAGCCAGACTGAAGATCGTTTTTGGTAATCACCATTGGCTTCATCCCAGCTTTTAGTCTGGTTACTATAGATGTAAATTTCAACAGCTACAGCTTTTATTTTGATTAGTCAAATATGAATTATGTGAACCTCAATTTTAAGAATGTTTGTATTCCATAGATTTCTTAATTGAAACCCAACATTGTTTTTTACTATAGCACTGTGCTCCATTAAGTCTATATTCCCCCAAAGAATTCTCTTTTCAATATTAAACTTTAAAATTGAATTTATAAGAGCATTCATAACAATGTCAGATGTATCACCTCTGACAGACTGAACTTCTAAAGGTTTTACTTTCATTTTATAAATTGGATGACAAAATTGAACCATTATTGGCTTTAACTTTATGTAATTTTTTTGAAGCACCTGAAGATGACCATATAAAAGTGGCATCTTTAACTATATATGAATTTCTTTTGCTAATGGAACCAACACTAACAGTGACTTTTTGTATATGTACAAGAAACGTTAAAATTGAAAATTAGTGAAATTAATTTAGATCAGAAATTATTTAATCTAAATAAAAAGTTATTTTGTGTCTTGTTATTTTCATGTGCTCAGTGATATCATCTGTATGGATACTGAGCGTTGACAAACATTTTGTGCTACTTACCTATACACAAAATCAACTCTCTTTAAAAATGGAAATTCAATAGAAAAACTTGCAATAAATTTTTCTTTCCTTTCCTTTTCTTTTTAGTCATATTACTCTCTAAAGGGCTTATTGCAAAAAAAAAAAATTACCAAACAAATATAAATGAATAGTTGTACATTTATTCCATACAATAAGTGACAAAAACCATTATAGTAAAAGCATTCAGACTACTTTTATGTGCTCTATAGTAAAATTGCTAAATCTCTAGTTTCTACACATAATTCACATATACTTAACCTATAATTTTCCAAGTTTTCCACTGAAATGTCAAATGACTCCCTGGTAGTCAAGCCATAGCATAAGCCAAAGAACCCAAATGGCAGGCAGGGCAGCAGTGCTAAACACTCCTCCCACCACAATTGTAGATGGGAAACAGTTTCCTGTTACTACTCAGTATAGTCTGAATTCCCTTCAGGTTGTCAGCAGGAGCCCTGTATGCTATCCTTAAATGGGAGGTGTTCGTTATGCTGAAACTAAGAAGAGTCAGGGAAAGAGTTTATTTTTTGGCCATGCAGCGTGGCTTGCAGGATCTTAGTTCCCTGACCAGGGATTGAACATGCACCCTCTGCAGTGAAAGCGCAGAGACCTAACCACTGGACTACCAGGGAATTCACCGAGAAGTAGGTTCTTGACAGTCTTTTTTTCAGATTTAACCACATGTGGATGTGAGGACTATTTGAACTACACATGTATGTCACATAATACTAGATGAAACCATGGCAGAAGCAAAAAAACAGTAAGAAGTGCTCAAAGAATGTTGGGAACTTTTAAAAAATAACACAGAAGCCAGCCTGAAGGAATTCTTTATGGGGCAAATCAGGGACAGTTTGAGCATCAAAATAAATACAAGAGTAATAAATTATAAATAAGGCAAATAAAAAACTAGAAGGAATTCTTGTGCAACAGAAGCACACCAGGACCATCCAGGTATGCTGGGATATATGGTCACCTGAATAATGGGTGATATGACAAACAGTACTGGAAAATTTGGAGAGTGGATAGAGGATAGTTCAAGCAGTCCCTTGTAGGCCATATTGAAAAAAATGGGTTTTTTTTTCAAAGTGAAATGGAAAACAATTAAATCATTTTAAGCAGTTGTTTGATTCTTTTTCTAAGACTATTCTAGATGAACAGAGTGAAAGAATTTGGTAAGGTGAGAATAGAGATTCCAGGAGGCAATGACAATAGCCAAGGCAGGAAAAGAAAATGTTTCCTAAAGGTTAAAAAAGAGGGAAAATACCCAGGAAATGTCATCCTTCCCATCTTTACCTAAAATCTGTGTATTCATTTTTCAACACAATCCCAAACAAGGTTTCTTGCTAACAAAAATCTTTCTCAAATAGCAGGTTGCCACGTTGTTATGCTGCCTCAATCCCAGAAAATTAAGGAGGAAATTAGAAAATGTAAGGTCTCTAGTCATCCTATTTTGTTGCTTAACTTTTAGATTTGTGGCAAGATGATGATAAATTCACTGAAGATATATAATAAAAAATGAAATGGTATGCAATGCCAGCATTTCTTTTATTTCCTGAAGGAAATATCATATTAAAAAATAAGCAGTACCATCCAAATCATTCTGCATAAGTGGAATCATATTTTAGTGGGTTAGATATTTATCAGGCCGTGTTTTGTATTTTAGCATCAACAGCCATTAAAGGAAGAAAAATTGAATGTCCTGTATAGGAGAAGATGCATATCTTCGAAATCACTTTGACTCTCCACTGGAGACTTCAAAGTTCATATTCATAACAACATTATAAGTGCAAAATAATATGGCTTGGCACTAGGGTAAAAAACTGTTTCCCTCAGCTATACTGATGATGATGCATGTTATCTTTCTTATTTATAGAAAATAATATGAACATGGCATTATGAGTCACCTTCACACTTCTTTGCTATTCTTTCCTCCTCACATCAGCCCACATCAATAAGATATTGCCTGCAGAATAACATGGCAGTGTGATTTCCAGTTATTTCAGTATTGAACCTCTCTTATTTATGGGAAAGGAGAGATCAGGTAAAATAAGCGTGCATCTACTCAAATGGGGCTGTGTTCCCAAGCATATTTAGTCTCAATAATCCAATAGTAAATGAAAAATCACTCATTCCTTATGCCCCATTTGAGCTAAACCCAGTGACACATTGTATACTTTTATTCCTATAGAATTTTTCTGTCTCATTTGCCCAGAGGAATCTAACCTATAAATTCCAACAAATAGATAACATGTAAATTATATATTCCACAATATTTTATATGCTGATCATTATATTCAATACTGTTAAAGAGTCTGAGAAATACCTGTGTGCTGAGGCTGAGAGAGAGGTCATCCTTTAAAACTGTTATTAACCTGACTAACATTTTCCAAAGTACCATGCTATTGCTTACTATACTATGTTATCATTCTCTGTGTGATACCAAAAATAGTGGGGTTGGTGTTTTGAGTCTCTAGGAAGAAGAGCTCAATCTCTGCATGTTGAATGTCTAACGTTATTAAGATAGTGCAGATTGAAATTGAGCATGATATTGGTCATTGATCAAAACAACAACAAAACCCATTAAAATTTCAATTTTAGAATTTGAGAAGTGTTATACTGAACTGTCAGGGATGACTTAAATGAGTAAAAGTAAACTTATACTGTGTCAGAGCCATTAAACATTTTGGATCTTCTTGTTCATAAATCAACCCACCTAACTTATACACTATAGGATCAGTACTGGGGGAAAGTTATTGATACTTCTGCTATCCAGCTGACTCCTGAATGACCAACTGGGGAATTCATTCGCATGGAGTACTAAGGCTCAAAACAGCTAGTAGGGATGAGTATCTAAGATATGCCTGTATTGTGGTATTCATAGGTTTATAATATTCTGAGGTCTGAAGAAGTATAACCATATGGTAGGTAAAGAAACTCTATGGTAGGAAGCTAACTGTACGGTAGGTAAAGTTCTATGGGAATCCCAAGCTCTTCCCTTGCCTTTTCTTTGCTCTCTCCCTAAATCATGCAAGAAATTCTATGGTGGGTTAGGTTTAAAGATACTTTATCTGCCACCACTAGTGCATGGTGTTTTCTTTCTCCCTGATTTTGCGGGGAGGGTTTCAAAATTGTGATCCCTTTGGTTCACTTTCTTTCCTGTACTCTGTGTTTCCTAGAGCCAGAGGTATCAGAGCAAGAGCCACTCCATGAGCTTATTCCATTACATAAACCCTTTTCAGGGTAAATAAAACATGGTTGGAGGCATCATCCTGCTCAGTGGAAAAAAGCTCTCTAAACGTCACAAAGATCACCAAAAGAAAAAAAAAAGGCCAATATTATTTTCAGTATGTGTGGGGAAACCTTAAGGGGGGAAAACTCACAAATCAAACATTACAATAAATTTAAAAAATTGAAACATGAACCAAAAAGATTTATTTAAAAATGCTAGGATGGTTTAATGTTCTATAAGCACTGAACATAATTCATCACATTAATAGGTCAGTGAAGAAATATGATGTGATGGCTTATTATTTACTGAACTTGCGTGGTAATGAACATTTGGTGGGGCAATTAGTCACCTAATAGTGAGACAGGACTCGCTGCTGATCCTGCATAGATTTCTCTGTGTTTGAAAAATTTGTCTGTTGTCATTAGTGTACAAAACAGTCTAGGGACCTCTAGGGTTTGAGATCAAAGGAACCAATAGGATTAGAGCCAGGAGTGAGGAGAGTGGTCAAATGGAGACCACAGGACAAAGCATGAGCATTTGGGAAATTAGCATCCTAAAGAGCCTGGTCAGGGGCAGGGGGACTGGGACTCTGACATAAATAGCTTCTATTTAAAAGAAACTGAAATAATTAGCAAAATCCAAGCAGGGATTTAGGCACCAGGAAAAATATAGGTATAAAGAGCCAGAAAGTATAAAAGATAAGACTTTGATTTAAAGATAAATCAAGAGTCCAAAAAGAGAAGGATACGAGCAATATAAGATTAATATCATTTGTTATCTGGTATATTGAGCCATTTAATGACTAGCCTAGGGTTTTTTGAGTCTAATACTACCATAAATAAGAATAGGAAGGGGATTAAGTGGTATTGAGGTTGGGGTATTTAATGTTGGATATTAAAGAAAGGTGTCAGATGAAAATCAGGCAAACTGAGACAGGGGGGATAATGCAGAATGAGACTGTATCTACAATACAAGGAAAAAGGGGAAGCTTGAAGGCACTGTGTGCCTGGGCCCAATTGTCCTATGTATCAGTATATAAAACTGAGTTCTTCTGTTCTTGATTCTTGAAATAATTACTTTTAATGAATGATATTCAATTCAATAGGATCCTATAGGTAAAACCAAGCACAAGGCATAGCACTTAGTATTTATTCAGTAAATATTAATCCTGTGGAAATGTAAATTGGTACAGCCACTTTGGAAGATAGTTTGGCAGTTTCTTACAAAACTAAACATTGTCTTACCATACAGTCCAGCAATCACACTCCTTGGTATTTATCCAAAGTAGTTCAAAACTTATGTCCACACAAAAACCTGCACATGGATGGTTATGGCAGCTTTATTTATAATTGCCAAAACGCGGAAGGAACTAAGATGTCCTTCAGTAGGTAAAAGAATAAATAAACTGTGGTAGATCCAGACAATGAAATATTATTTAGCACTAAAAAGAAGAGCTATCATGCCATGAAAAGATATGGAGGAAACTTGAGTGAGTGTTACTAAGTGAAAGAAGCCCATCTGAAAAGGCTACATACTGTATGATTCCAACTATATAACATTCTGGAGAGGGTAAAACTATGGAGACAGTGAAAAGATCAGTGGTTGCCAGGGTTTAAGGAAAGGGAGGGATGAATAGGCAGAGCACAGGCTTTATAGGGCAGTTAAACTATTCTATATGATACTATAATAGTGGATACATGTCATTATACATTTGTCCAAATTTTTAGAATGTACACCAAGTGAAGCCTAATGTAACCTGTGGACTTTGGATAGTTTTAATGTGTCAATGTAGGTTCATCAATTGTAGTAAATGTACTACTCTGCTAGTATGTGTGCAAAGAGGGAACCTACCTCAACATAATAAAGATTAGGTGACCATAGGTGCGTGGGTTTATCTCTGGGGTTTCTATCTTGTTCCACTGATGTATATTTCTGTTTTTGTGCCAGTAGCATACTGTCTTGATGACTGTAGCTTTGTAGTATAGTCTGAAGTCAGGGAGCCTGATTCCTCCAGCTCCCTTTTTCTTTCTCAAGATTGCTTTGGCTATTCAGGGTCTTTTGTGTTTCCATACAAATTGTGAAATTTTTTTGTTCTAGTTCCATGAAAAATGCCATTGGTAGTTTGACAGGGATTGCATTGAATCTGTAGATTGCTTTGGGTAATATAGTCATTTTCACAATGTTGATTCTTCCAATCCAAGAACATGGTATATCTCTCCATCTGTTTGTATCATCTTTAATTTCTTTCATCAGTGTCTTACAGTTTTCTGCATACAGGTCTTTTGTCTCTTTAGGTAGGTTTATTCCTAGGTATTTGGAATCACCATTTTTAAAAATCTGTGTTTAGAAGTATGGTTTCTCTTCATTTTCTAAGCTGTTAATTCATGTCTAAATAGTGAAGCTCTTCTTGCTTAAAAATTATTTGCTGAATTTTAAAATTTAAAGAATATTTTTTGTTTTTGGTTTGGTTTCCAAATTATATGCTGCAACTTAATCTCCTTTAAACAGTTATCCATGCCTTCCTGCTGTCTTGGTTGTCCTATTTGGTTTTCCTCTCTTGGGCTTCAGGGTCTCATTTGGGTTTTGTTATTTGCCTTTTTTTCTCTTGGCTCTGTTCGCCTTGGGGGTTATGTCTGATGTCCAGGTACTTTAAGCAGAGACACTCTCTAGAATGGTGAGGAGTTAGCAGTCTCTGGCTGTCTGGGCTGTCAATACCCTAGGTCACAAGTTGTCAGTTCCCTGTAGAAGCACTGGAAGGATGCCTCTCTGCTGCTTATTCAGTTACAAAGACTGAGACTCTCTAAATTCAGTAACAGTGAGTACTCATACCACTTTCTCCACTCCTCTAAGACACTTTCCAGTGTTCGTGGAGACCAGTAGCTTCATCAGAAACCCTCACAGAAGCCAGCATCACCATTCCACTTGTATATCTATTGATTCTGCTGGCAACCAAGCGACTGTGGTATCCTGAGTTTCCTCCTAAGGCTTTCTGCTGTCGTTCGCAGATCTTGGTCCCACGCAGACAGGAAAAAGTTTTTTGCCAGCTCTTTCTCAAATCAGACCCCAGCAGAACACAAGGCCAATTCTTCACCCGCTGGTTTCCACCTGTCTGTGGGCTCCAGCAACTATTCTGTACATAAATAATGGTTTGGAGTTGGATTGAAATCAGAAGAAAGTGCCACACAGATGTTTAGGCTTTCATCTTCCCCAGAAAGTCATACAATCCTTTGCATTTTCATTTTTTTACTTCCGTCTCATAAAGCACTTATCACAATGAACTGCTAATACATGATTACATTTCTAATTGTAAGATAACCAGGGCTTCATCAGGGCAGGGAGTGTGAACATTTAATTCACTATTTTATCCACAGTGTATAACACAGTATATACCAGCACATATTAGGTGCTAAATAAAAATTTGAGGAGTGAATGAAGTTATGAATGCATGATAAAGAATTGAAAGAAGGTTAACCAAAATCCTTAGAAAATTAGAAATTAGACAACCTCTCAGGACTTGAGCAGCAAGAAAGTAACTGTCAGGAGACCATGAAAATAAGCTGGGGCCAGAATGGAAAATGTCCACACAATCACAGTCGTTGTTCATTGAAGAAATGCATAGTAAAAGAGGCTGGGAGCATGGTGTAAACAGAAAAAAACTTGTCGGTTTTACATACGAGCTACAGTCTTAATATTGTTAGATGCTGAGTATTTTGTTAATTAAATTGCCTAATATAATTCTGTGCCAACAGTGCTTCAAAATATGGTGCACAGGGAGAAAACTGCATTGTTTTGTTCAGTGTAATTGGTGTTCTCATGTGTAAGGCATACTATAACAAGAGGGATTCTTATAAAAGGCATAATTATATTCCTAATTATTCATTTATTTTCTTTAGAATATTTTTTCTTATAAGTATATTAGGTTCCATTTTAGACCCTGAAGATTGAATGCTGAACAAATCAGAAATCGTATAAACTCCATGGAGTTAATAGGCCAGTGGGAGTATAGATAAATAAAGAGCATACAATATGTCATGATAGGCTCTGTGTTCTGTGTTTGTTAGGGTAACACTAGCTGTTATAGAAGATAAACCCTCAAATCTCAGTAGCTGAACATGATAGAAGTTTCTTTCCTGCCCGTATACGCCCGAGGGGCAGTGGGCTTAGAGAGGGATTGCTCTGCTCCAGGCAGTGATTTGGGGACCTAGATTAATGAAGCCTCTGATGTATTTAACATGTTCCTTCCAAGGCTGCCTTGAGTGTCTACGTCCAATCAGTGGCTGGGAGAAGATCACTCCTGGATGCCATGTATCTCTCTTTTGTCTATGTTCTGAACTCAATTGCATGGCAATATTCAGCTTAGGATGTCAGGGAAAGCTTCCATTGAAAAAGTGATTTCAGACCAAAAATCTGAATGATAAGTGATAGCCAGACAAAGAGTGGAGGAAAGAGTTTACTAGGCAGAGAGAAGAGCTAGGGGAAAGGCAAAAGAGAATATGCCATTTTCTAAAATATTGAAGTATTTTATTATGGCAGTGATATGACTATACTACATAGAACTTAAAATAATGACAGAGAAATATCTTTCCTTAATGCCATGAGGTATTACAAATATTTTAAATATTTGAAATTTTGTTATGCAATTTGATTGAAGCAAAAGCTTGTGAGTACAGATATTGTCATTATTTTGAATAACATGTTCTAAGTAAGTGGTTCTTACTACATTTTGTTGAATTTAATTCCTACTATCTTAGAAATGAAGGAACAGGGGCAAAGAGAATTTACATGAATTACTCAAAGGCAACTGTCTAATTAGTTGAAAAAAATTAGAGGGACTTCCCTGGCGGTCCAGTGGTTAAGACTCGGCACTTCCATTGCAGGGGGCACGGGTTCAATCCCTGGTCAGGGAACTAAGATCCCACATGCCCTGCTGTGCAGCCAAAAAAAAAAAAATCCAGATTATGTGCACTAATATTAAGAAGAATATTTTAGTTGTTTTCAGTGAGTCAGTAGAGAGCCATCAATTGATGTCTCCATCCCTCTAACTAAAAATCTGAAATGATTTTGAACCCAGACTTCATTTTCATTGAGAAAAATTGAATTTATATACACACACACACATTTCCATAGTGTATATATACAGTATAATAGATATAGTATGTATAATATTATATGTAATATATAATAATAATATGTATAATATATAATATATATAATTCCATATTATGGTATTGTGTGTGTGCATGTGTATATATGTATACATCCACACACACACCTGAAAGTATTATATATATAATGTGCATTACTTTATATAACATATATACAATAATATACTATTGTAGTATGTATACAATAATAACACATAATGTACATTGCTTTCAGGTATATGCAGGTATATGCATGTATATGCATGTGTATCTGCGTATGTATACAAATATATATGAAATTATATCTCTATATCTCTATATAATATCTACTATATTATAGATACATTTTATATCTATATGTATGTATTCAACTTGTGTGTGGATATGTGTTTGTGTGTGTACTCAGATATTACTTTTCTAGTTTTGCCTCTTGAAAGAAATCTCTGACTAGTGCAACTAAAGCAATATTATCTTTTTTTAGGCCAGACTGAAATTTTTTTCTTCCTTGTCCTGTTTCTCTTCTCCTACATCTGTCTCCTCTGCATCATTTCTTTCTTATTTCAGGGGTTTTATTTACAGAGATATTTTAGTCTTTCCCTATACACTTGCTCAAGTTTTCCTTTAATTGTGTTCTTCATCTGTGAAGTTAGTAAGGAAGCTTTATGTCCTGCTAACAATTTGCTCCAAACTGCTTCCTGCCTGCTTTTCCTACCAACCCTGTAATGCTTGAATTCTATGCAGCTCGGCCACTCCCTCTGCAAGCACTTCATAACTTTGTCTTATGTTCTGCTCTGGGTTGAGAGGGTCATTTTAATCTCCTGTTGTCAGAAATTATAGTCTCTTTCTGATTTGGGTCCAAGCTGAACCCAGATTCAAGCTGAACCCTTTGAGTAGAAGCAAGGACACTAAGAAATATCCTTCATGACACGATTAAATATCTTCCCTCTTCAGCCTTTCCCTGGTAGATAGGGATTTTTCAATTTAACTTTTTTATCCCACTACCATATGGGCTATATATGTAGAAAGGTTGGCCCAATTCTACTGAAATCAGTGCAGAATTCAGAGAGACAATTTTTTGATTGTCTGCTAAAATAACCCTAAATCATTGATGTGTCACATTATATAAAGTCTTGATTAAACTACAAAACAGCTATTTAAATTGAGCCCTGATGACCTTTGAATTTCTTCTGGAGTAGGATTTTTAAAGCAAATAAATTTATACCATTAATTGTGATAACATTTCACAGGTCACTGATCAGGCTTTTTAACTGATAAAATAGTCTATCATTCTCTTATCACTACTAACAAATAGGTTCAGTAGTGGTTTGACTATAACAGAACAGAAAGAAGGCTGAATGGAAGCTTCAGTCTAGATAAAACAAAGTTAGCGCTGAAGAAGAAAATTCCTTTAGGGTGAGAGGTGAATCAGTCATACTTCACATCATGAATTTCATCAATTTAAGGGAATCAGGACCTGGTAAAAATCTTAAAAGTGGGCTTGGAGCCAAAAGGTCATTACATTTTCTGGGGAATTTTGTGTTCTCCTATTATGTATCTTATTTTTTGAAAAGGTATGGAGTATGTTAAGAGAGAGCTAACAGTGAACAAGAACTGTGGACTGGCTGAAGCCTAGGCTTCTGAATTGGGAAATGATTATTTTATTTCATCAACTTAGAGACAAAAATGTGACATATTCAGAGAGAAAGTTACAAAGTATAATCAAAGCTGGGGATAGTTGGGGTTATTATTATTTTCTTTGAACACGTTCTCCTCTTTCTCCTTTCATTATAAATGTTCACACACACACACACACACACACACACACGCACACGTGCACACACACACACACACACACGCACACACACAGAGCCTTATTTCAAAGATACAGATGTACCATGGAGCTAAATACAACAGTTCTGTTAAGGAGATTGAAACATTTTGACAACTTGACACTTTGGAAAAGCCTATTCTTTTCAGATAATGCTGTGATATGAGACAGATGGATAGTGCCAAATTTGACAAAAATATAATAGTCACATCACTCACGCAAGCTGGGATGGCATTTGAAACTTCTCCCAGAGTGCACATTGCTCTGTATCTTCCAGCCATCTCATAGACTGAATTTGAACTTTTTGTTCTGAACTTCAAAGTTATATTCTACTTGGTTGCTGATCCCAACAAATCTTTTACCCCTTCAAATTCAGTGACAGAGTTTCTTTGACTCTAATAGAAAAAAAACAACAACTGTGTTTGGAAAACAACAGTGAGTCCAATTACAATCTTATTTTCACTGTTAGCTATTTTGAAGTATTATAATAATAATAATGGTTATGATATATTTAATAACTGTTGAGGTAGTATAATATGTATATAAATTTTTAGATTATTTAATCCTCAAGTAATAAATCTCTGAAGGCAAATATTAATGTCAAATTTTGCATATGAGGTAACTGGGGTATGGAAATTTTAACTGACTTTTGTAAGTCCCCAAACTAGGAAATGAAAGAGTTATGCTTAAAACTCCAAAGCCTATATGATATTCCTATCATTCTAATCTGTCAGGACTCTTTAACGAGTAGAAACATGTCCAGTACAGAAAGAGTAAAAACCATATCAGACTGAAAAAAAAAAGTTCTGTAGTAAATTAGCCTAGGAGGATAGATGCAGGCAAAGCCAGGTGCAAAGTTCATAGGAATCATGGTTTCTCCCAAGATCACACAGTAGCTGTAAAATGTAGCAGCTCCCTCTTTGAGTGATTCCTTATCCATGATGGCCCAGATTCACTTTGCTATTCCCATCTATTACTGGGAATGCCCCATTGCTCAGGTGTTGCTCCTTTATGACAGCGTCACATCCCTAGTTAATTCCCCCTTCTCCTAGTCCTGCATCGGAAACAGTATCCAGTCCAGAACTGATCCCCTCATAATCCTTCAGCAGGAAGCCAACCCTTAAAACTGTTGCTTCCATCCTCTGGAAGGACATTCCTCTGGATTGTCCTTCCTCACTGAATGAGTCAATAAATCTGATTTTGTCTGACTACAGTCTTATTCCTGTTCTTTGGCTGATCAACTTTTTAATTTAAATGCTAGTGTCAGATATTTGTAGGGTTATTCCTTGAAGTAATAGAAAATCACGCCTATAATTTGACTGCATAGCCATTGCTGAAAGAACTTGAGAAGGTGAATTGTTTTTTAAGATGCTGCTCAAAAGTTTGTGTTGATAATATGGATGTTTTAAAGTATTATGTGGCAATGTGGGCCATTTGGGAGTCAAAAATAATGTTTATTAGTTTACGAATTAAGCTTGCACTGACTTTCCACTTTATGTCACATAGTGTGCTAGGGGTTAGGAATACAAAACTCAGTATTTACAGAAGAGTCTAGTAAATTCTTTGATGGAGATATACACAATGTGTTGTGGAAGATTACAGAGAGAGAATAATCATAGAGGGAACCAGAGTGGGATCTGGGAGAGGGCATCAAAGCAGGCTTCCTAGATAAAATATCTTTTGACTAGAAATATGAAGGGTGAATAGGATTTAGATAAGAAAAAGTAAGAAATTTGAAGAAGGAATTTCCCTCCAGATGTAATAGTACCTTTAAAGACATAAAAGGATGAGATGAGAATTTCTGTTAAAGGAAGTGAAGGGACATGATACAAGTGAGGTAAACTAAGCCCGCATCCTGCCATACTTTGTGTACTAATATAAGGGGTTGGGGCATTATCCTGAAAACTACTTGGGACTATTATAAATATTGCCAGGTACCCTACATTAGTTCTATTCCAATATACACTCTACTCACAGTGTGTAAGGATGTGTTTCACACAGCTAGTCTCGTTAACAGAGTTTGGTATCAAATTTTGGATTTTTGCCAATCTGTTCAGGCAAAAAATGGTATATCAGTATTGTTTTCATTTGTACTTGCCAGTTGTCTTTTGGCTTTGCCTACAGTGTCTGTATCATGTTTATTTTTTAAAATAATTTTTGCTTCAATGATCAATCTTTCCTTTAAAACAGACAACATTCCTTTAAAGCATTTCCTTTAAAGCATGGTCATAGTTAGGAAAGCCTTCCCTATTCCAAGCCTCTACAGAGATGCTCCAGTGTTTATTATAGTACTATTATAGCTTTATTCCTTATATTTAGGCTTTTGATCCATTTGAAAATAATTCTTATACATGATATGAAATATGAACTTTTTTTCATGTATGGATCTAGGTGCATAGTCTCCATTTACTTAATAGTCAGTAATTTTCTCAGTGATCAAAAATTCAAACTTTATCATATATTAAATGAAATTATCTGGGCCTGTACCACACCACTGTCATTATTTAGTTGTTTTAATTTACTTCCTCATTGCTTTTATTTTTCATCTTTTCCTGGCTATATAAAAATTTATTTTAATGAATTAACTTAGAGATCAAGTTTTCAACAAAAACATTTTAATATGTTTAATTTGGATTGTGGGAAAGTTTTAACTTACCTAGAGAAAAATTGATACATTTTTATGTATATTTTTCTTAACTAAGAACACAGGCTTTCTTTTGTTCAGGGCTTATTTTGTCCTTCAGTAGTGTTTTATATTTCTCTTTATGTCTTACATTGTACTTAAATTTAGTTTTGATTTTTGTTGTCATTGTATGTGGGGTTTATTCTTCCACTGTATCTCCTGTTTATTGTCAGTGTATGGAAAATCTGTTGGTGTCTTCCTGTAAATATATTATTCACCCGCATTAATGAATTCACTTATTTTTTTTGCAGTATTTTTGAGTTGATTGTTTTGCATATTCTAAATACACAATCATACCATCTGCATGCAGTAATGATTTCATATGAGGGAAATATCAAAGAATTCCATGGAAGACAGTAGCAGTAGCAAAAAGATGTTAGATATAGAGAAAAGAGACAAAGATGACTCCAGTTTCATTTAGCTGAGTAGCTATTGATGCTATTCGCTAAGATAATTAAGACAAACAGAAGTGAGAGAGTGGCATGGACATATATATACACTACCAAATGTAAAATAGATAGCTAGTGGGAAGCAGCTGCATAGCACAGGGAGATCAGCTCGGTGCTTTGTGACCACATAGAGGGGTGGGATAGGGAGGATGGGAGGGAGATGCAAGAGGGAGGAGATATGGGGATATATGTATATGTATAGCTGATTCACTTTGTTATAAAGCAGAAACTAACACACCATTGTAAAGCAATTATACTCCAATAAAGATGTTAAAAAAATTACAGAACAGGCTTGCGGGAGGAGAAAAAGTCAAAAATGATGGATTTGATTGTGGATACATTTGGTCTGAAGTAGCCATGGGATATCCAATAGGCAATTGACTTTTTAGTGTGATGTTGGCTGTAAAAAGTGAAGGTCAAAACAAAGTCTTGGGGAACAGGAGACAGCTGAAGAAGTGGACACTCTGGTAGACAATCTTTAAAGTGGCTCCTATCATCTCTGTCTCCTGGTATTCATGTCCTTGTGTGTCCATGTCCATACTCTCCTCTTGAGTATGGGTGGGCAGGACCTGTGGCTGGCTTCTGACCAAAAGTGACTGAATTTATGTGATTACATTACATGAGATTGTTACATAGAATGGGAATGCCTCATTTGCTAAGAGACTCTCTCCCTGCCTGGTTTTGAAGGAGTGTTTGTGTTAGGGAGGACTATGTGGCCAAAAGTTGAGGGCAGCCTCCAGCCAGCAAAAAATAGGCCATCGATTCCCCACACTGTAAGGAACTGAATTCTGCCAACAACCACATGAACTTGGAGCAAATTTTTCTCCAGTCAAGTCTCATATGAGACAACAGACCCGGAACCCCCTTGATTCCAGCATTTTGATACCCCGAAGCAGAGGACCCAGCTAAGCTGTTCTCAGACTCATGACCCACAGACACAGTGAGATAATAACTGTGTGTTGTTTTAACTCGCTAAGTTTGTGATAATATTATTATGCAGCAATAGATAACTAATAGAGCAACAATAAAGAAGAATGAAAAGGAGTGGTCTGAGGTAGAAGGAAAATAAGTGTGTTATTCAGATGTCAAGAGAGGAGAGGATTTCAAGGATGGGAAAACTACTGCACAGTGTCAAAAATCACAGACTGAGTCCAAGCATCATAAGCCTATATGCTATGAAGAAGGGATAAGAAGTACCAATAAGAAATATGAACATTAGCAAGAAAAAATATCATTAGTGTGCTTTGGGACCAAGACTCATGAGAGTATGCTGGAAGTCAAAAAGTATAGATAGGTATAAAGACCAAGTCAAATGATGAGTTTTATAAAACTTCTTTCAGCACTTGGACTTATTTACAGCTAAAATTGCTGGTGATTAATTTCAGTCTGGTTGCATTCAAATAATGTAGTTCCAGCTAATTTTAGGTCATTATTCAAAACCATTTCAAAAGTTACATTTTTATTACATCCAAATATTATACAGTTTTAAAGGATTATTCATGTGAGATAAATGAGGTAATAGTGATTATTACAGCAAAATATTAGCAAATTGATAATGTATCAAAATAAAATCTCTAGCTGTGTTTATGTATATCTAAAGCAACTGGATAAAAGTGAACATATCAGAACAACTGATTATACAGCATCATGTAAGAAGAGAGATAACAGTCATTTTATTGAATTAAACAAATGATATTGACCACATCAATTAGTTGAGAGTTGCATTATACAAAGAACGTTTCTGTGCTAGGAGCACACTGTGAATCACAATTCCAGATGCTAATCTAACTAGTTTGATTATTTCATAGCAATCAATGGTATGATTCACTTAAATAACTTTGGAGTCGGAAAAATGTAATTGTATAGGATATAATGAGATAAAATCATAAAATCACAAAATTTCCAATGTATATTGGTTCAGAATTGATAGAGTCTCAATGGGACTAAATGTAATATAGTACGTTTATGAGGTAGTAACATGAACAACTGGTTGTGAGGGAAGTCTAAAAATTATTTGCCATTTGAAAGGTATTAATGATTTTGATTAAATGTATATCAGATATTTGGACATCTGTATTTCATAATAGCACACTTATGTTTTCAGTGAGGTATTGGTTAACAGTTGAAGGTATCTGGACTTATTATAAACATTAGTTGTTCTATTTATATTATCAAAAGCAAGAGAAACAAGAAAGAAAAACCTTGGTATTTCAATGGTTCTTTCTGAATATATTTGACTTATTTCTTCTAGAAAGCCATCCCTTTATACTAAAATTCATTGCAGACACAAAAAGATTTAAGATTAACGAATCCACAGAGATGGAGAGAAATAAGAATTTTCAAACAAGCATCTTCTAAAAAGTTGAATGACCTTTTGACATGGTATTTGCCAGCAATTTTTCCACTGTAATATGGGAAGCTGAGAAATAGCAATAGCTTTTGAAAACTTTCATCCTGCTTTTTAAAGACTGCTCTGATGTTTAAGCAAATTAAATTTCTCTTTGGTGGTTTCACTGCTGTCATTTTTCTTCATTGATAAAATATGTAAGAACTGCTCCCTGGACATTAAACAGCATCCATTTATACAGTGATGTTCCCATTATTCTTTGAGATTTGGGGGCATGCATTAAGTGGAGGGGGCTTTTTATTTCTTGCACTAAAACTAGACTGTTACTTTTGTATACTTCCATCTGGTGTTATATAGTAACTTGTCTGATGCCCCTGACAGGTAGTATGTTAAGCTAGACCTGTATCTCAGCCAGTTAGTTATACCATCACAGAATATGGAATTTCAAGGAGAAATATGTATCATGTGATTGCTTTGAAGGTCAAACCACAATAAGAAGAAAAAAAGATAAGGATGGAAACAACTAGATGGTATAAAGACAATTTCCTACAAATTGAGCTGGAGTAAACAAGACTCACCTATATAGCTTGCTCCACAGTGCCTGGTTAGGTGGGCCTGATTGAAAGACACCAAGTATGATGGTCAGTCCCTTGAGGTCTCCAGGTTAGAGTCAAGACTCTGGCTTGGTGAAAGAATCTTGTTTGCATAGCCACAGACAAGGCCAGGATTAACTGGAGTTGTTTTGAAGTTGTTTATGCTTCAGAGTAATACATGTAAGTGGAGCTAGTGGCTTCCTCACATGGTATCCAAATTGATAGTCCAAGGGAGGAGACTAATCAGAATTGGTAGAAGTTATCCAGGTTTATACATGTCTATGAACTTCAAGGGCTGTAGGTAACAAGCCTATTTACTTCTTAGTTTCTGAAGCATGTAGTTAAGATGAAAGACCAAGTAGCACGCAGGTGAGCGTCACTTGCTGAATTCCAGATACCATCTGAAGGCCCTGGGCCTCATGAATCATAAAGCTTAAGATCCACCACCATTAACATTTTTTTAATATTAGGGTCGGTTTCTTCTTAGATCAGGCCATGTACTTCATTAAAATACCAACCAGGAATATGACCAACTTACCAAAGTCACTAAGGCCTGGGCTTTTAGGTTTTTGTTTGCATGGAGGTAAAGCACATTTGGGAGACATAGATACTTGTATGAGTTTTATAAGTAGTACCTTGATTCTGGGAGCCAGCCCAATAACTTATTTAAAATCGTGAAATTGAAATTAGAAGCTTTTCAAGCCTTTCATCTTTGCCCCTTTTATGGAAACAGCAGAGATTAATAGTTAAGAAAAGTAAGGATGGTGTTCCCCATTTGGTCAAAATCAATGATATACAGAGTTTACCTAGGATTGGCTTGAATAATTGGAAGAAGTACTACTTCTTAATATACACTAATTTAATCCAAACAGTAGGAAAGTTTGGCTGTAATGTTCTTCCTCACTTCGTGTTCTCTTTCTGTCACACATGCCTGGAATCATTCATGGAAACATGCTGTCTCTCTCTCTCTCTCTCTCTCTCTCTCTCTCTCTCTCTCTCACACACACACACACACACACACACATCCTAGAATTATTCTCAATTTAGTATATAACCTACTCTGTGTAAATTCCACTCAACTTTACAACTACTTTAAGGTTTGTATCGTGTTCAGTTTGCTTAAAGAACTGGAAAGAATATCAGTGTTTCAGACTGAAAAAAGCTGAATTTAGTGAATATTTTCAGTGAGTTATGTCATCTCCGTCCTAGTGTGAAAAAAGAGAAGAAGAATGAAATATAGAAAATCAAAAGTGGTTGGCGTACTTTAAAAACTTCATGGACCATACAATACAGGGAAGGAAAATATGTGTATTTATATGACCAGGATCTTAATAAAACTGCACAAAAAACCTGCAAAGAATCTTAAGCAGCTATATAAATAGCTTTGACTTCTGTCTTCTGATTAAAAACAAAACAAAACAAAACCCCAAAAAACTTTTATCCCCACAGGAAAGTTGATTTCAAAAGTTTTTTTCTGGCATTTGGCTGCTATTTTGATATTTAGTGCAGATACATATATAAATGATGGAAATGATAGTCATGTAATCATCATTACATATTACCCACTGTGCTCCCTGTGATTGGCAGGCTTCTCTGTGGTCCCTACTCTATGCTACATAACTTGGGCAGAGATGTATAATAAGAATAATTAGTCATAGGTAATAGAACAGGCCTAATGAGTACTGTGGATATTTATATAAGGCCCAGGATATTGGATGAAAATGAAAAAAAAAAGGATGAAAAAATAAAACAATGAAATAAAAGAATGAATGAAGGAAAGAAAAAAGGCAGAAAGAAAGAAAGAAAGGAAGGAAGAAAGAAAAGAAAGAAAGAAAGGAAAGAGGGAGGAAAAGAGGAAGGAAGAAAGAAGGCGAGTAGAAGAAGAAGCCAAATCGAATATAAATTCAGTCCAACAAAAAGGAATGTGAAGACCAGAGAAAATAAGGAGGAGAAGAAAAAATAGATTCAGAACCATATTTTTGAAGCCCAGGATAGTAAAAGCTTTATTGGCTGTTTACGAGTAGGAAAAGCTCAATGGAATAAGATAAATTCACTTCATAAAAAGAAACTCAGAAACTCATTTGGAAGGCAGAAGATGCTTTAAGAAAGAATTCAGACACAGGTGTGCAAAGGATATAGCACACCATTGCTTAGAATTAGAGAAGATGTGTCTAAACAACACAGTGGTCCTCTGTAGTCATCATTGATATTTGGTGCCAGAAAGATAAGGTGTCATGATTGTTGTCTTGATTTTATGCTGGTATTTTGGTATTCAGTGGAGACAGCTAATGCCCAAACTTCAAGAAGTAGCATGGAGATAGTTGTATTTACCATTGTCTTAGTTTGGGTTCCCCCAGTGTGGAATCTTTGGTAAGGATTTCTGTGCATGTGGTTTATTTGGGATGTGATCTCAGGAAACAGGGTGATGGAATAGGAAAGTAAAACCAAAAGGGGAGGAAGGGCTCTAAAGGATACATTCATGAGGAGGTTACAGCTGTGGGAGAATAAACCTTGGAATTTTTCCACTGAGGGATATTCACCAATTCCCATCCCTCACTGGTTGAAGATCTGGGGGCATTCACTCCCCTCCATGGCATTTTTGGATTCCACCACCCATAGAATAGACACAGGAGTCTATAGACATGCATGGGAACTTGAGAAGACCACAACAGCTTCTGCTACAACCATGTAATGTTCTTCCTTTTCACATATAATATAACAAAGATTTACACTTTAGAGTTCATCTATGCCTTGTGGACTTACTTCAAATCATGAAAAATTTCCAAAATCACTCTTATACATTTCCAGCAGGTAGAATGATTACATTACACTCTTGAAGAATATGGTTTCAATGAAGCCAGAAATTTTTGTTTTGTTTTTCACTACTCGTATCACCCAACACTTAGAATATTTCCTAGCTCATAGCAATTTCTCAATAAACATTTGTGAATAAATGAATTAATGGAGCTGCATCAAACAACAAAAGTCCAGGGCTTCCCTGGTGGCGCAGTGGTTAAGAATCCGCCTGCCAATGCAGGGGACACGGGTTCGAGCCCAGGTCCGGGAAGATCCCACATGCCACGGAGCAACTAAGCCCGTGCGCCACAACTACTGAGCCTGTACTCTAGAGCCTGCAAGCCACAACTACTGAGCCAACGTGCCACAATTACTGAAGCCCGTGCACCTAGAGCCTGTGCTCCGCAACAAGAGAAGCCACCGCAATGAGATGCCCACGCACAGAAAGCCCGTGCACAGCAACGGAGACCCAATGCAGCCAAAAATAAATAAATAAATAAAATAAAAAACAACAACAGAAGTCCAAGCCAGTCTATTTTAAACATAATTAAATGTGTCACCTCATAACACATTAGCAGTCTTTAGAGTTATCTATTAGTTGTAATACCTTTCTCAGAGATTCTCCTGGCTCTGTTTTCTACCAATGAATGGTTGGCACATTTACATATTAGGAGCAAGATGGCTTACTCAAACCCAGGCCTCATATCTCAAAACGACCAGAGAAAAAGACAAGGGAGAGCTGCTTCTGAAAAAAAATTCAAAAGATTATAGAAGAGCTTTCCCAGAACTCTGCAGCAAAACTCTCCTTTGTATCTCAATGTTCTAAATCACATTAAATGCCCATTTCTGAAACTAACACTGGCCAAGAAGGTGGGGTAACTCTTTAACCAATCATCCTGGGAGTGTGGCCAGCTTTACCTGTGGCATATAAGATACATGCTACCCACTTGATGCCTAAACAGAATTGGAGCTTTCTTAGGAATCGGGAGGGAAATGGCTCATACACTGCATAGGCATCTATTTATTGGTTAATAGCAATAACATTTACTTCTACATATTCTTTTTTTTTGTAACATCTTTATTGGAGTATAATTGCTTCACAATGTTGTGTTAGTTTCTGCTGTATAACAAAGTGAATCAGCTATATGTATACATATATCCCCATATCCCCTCCCTCTTGTGTCTCCCTCCCATCCTCCCTATCCCACCCCTCTAGGTGGTCACAAAGCAGGGAGCTCATCTCCCTGTGCGATGCAGCTGCTTCCCACTAGCTATCTATTTTACATTTGGTAGTGTATATATGTTAATGCTGCTTTCTCACTTCGTCCCAGCTTACCCTGCTCCCTCCCCGTGTCCTCAAGTCCATTCTCTACGTCTGCGTCTTTATTCCTGTCCTGCCCCTAGGTTCTTCAGAACCATTTATTTTTTTTAGATTCCATAGATATGTGTTAGCACACAATATTTGTTTTTTTCTTTCTGACTTACTTCACTCTGTGTGACAGACTCTAGGTCCATCCATCTCACTACAAATAACTCAATTTTGTTTCTTTTTATGGCTGAGTAATATTCCATTCTGTATATGTGCCACATCTTCTTTATCCATTCATCTGTCAGTGGACACTTAGGTTGCTTCCATGTCCTGGCTATTGTAAATAGTGCTGCAATGAACATTGTGGTCCATGTGTCTATGTGAATTATGGTTTTCTCAGGGTATATGCCCAGTAGTGGGATTGCTGGGTCATATGGTAGTTCTATTTTTAGTTTTTTAAGGAACCTCCATACTGTTCTCCGTAGTGGCTGTATCAATTTACATTCCCACCAACAGTGCAAGAGGTTTCCCTTTTCTCCACACCCTCTCCAGCATACTTCTACATATTCTTGTTACCAAATACCAACATGATGAAAATCCATACAAAAGAAAAGAAAACTGTGATGCTTATTATTTATTTATAGCCCTCATTCTAAGTTCCAGGGTGTAAGTTTGGGTAATTTACCATCATTTTGTGACGTAGCACATGTATGTGTAAGTGTACGCTGGAGAAAGGCTTTTCCTTTTTGCCCATATGGAAAAGTGAAAATGGATTGAAAATTACTATCTTTCCGTTGACAAGTTAATTAAGTCTCATAATCAGTCACAGTCATTTGAACAGCATGGTTGCTGGAATGAGAATTAGTAGTAGGATACCTCAATGGACGAATGGGACACATTTTGTAGAAAGAAATCCCTTTGATGAATACACAAATGTGAAAATATGATGAAAGGAAAACCATGTTTTAAAAGAGAAAAGACAATTTAGTTATTAGTCAGACAATGGGGCAGATGTTAAGGAAGTTTATTCAAAAATCCAAGAATGGAATTGTGCTCTTTAAACATTAATCTTATTTCACTCAACATATTATGTTAAACTATTTTATACCTATTTTTCCCCACTTGACTGTACATTTCTTGCATATAAATATGATGTTTTATCTTCTCCTCTTGTTCTGAGCACATTGTCTTTTATACAAATGTTTGTTGCATTAAATTAAATGAAATAATTTACTTTTATAAACCACACTAAATCACATTGTAGATTCCACATTGTTTTCAATTTTTCCTCAAAAAGTTTAACTACTGGTAATGGCTAACAGTGATATTTTCCTAATAATTCTCACTATTTACCTTCAAAAGATTGACACCCCAAAATGTTTTCTGGGTAGTGAAATTGTGGAAGATAGAAAATTTGGTATTTTCCCAACTAAGATCTTGTTATATATATATATATATATATATATCTATATATCTATATATATATATCTATATATATATATCTATATCTGAATATAACTTCACTTGTAATATATGTTTACTTCAGATGTTAATATTATAATATTATTGGTAGCAATGATCAATTTTATAGCTATTTGCAGACATTCCAGAAACCAAAACTAAATTAATTGTTAGCAAAAGATATGATTCCTTTTATTGTTATCTATACAAATATAAATTTTACTAGGTTGCAATATCTTTAATAAACAGCAGTTTTTTGTTTTATGAACTAAACGTTTTATTCCAGAAATGTCAATATTGTTACATAGCTTTATAACAGTCATTTTCAATGCTTGCCTAAAGTGTAATGGGATTCCTGTACTATAATTTAAATAGCCATTCTGCTGTTATACATTGAGGGTTCCCCCCCCCCATTTTTTGTTACCATACCAACATTCCAATGAACATGTTTCACTTATAATTTTCTCCAGTATAAATTTCTTGATATGGATTCATTGTGTGGGAACACATTTTTTTTTTTTTAAATAACCTTATTTTTCCTGATTAGGGGTCTGAGGAGTGTCTAAACTTCTCAGATACATGATCTTGGGCAAAAAAAACACTCATAAGGTCTCTTGGTCTTAGCTTCCTCATGTATTGGAAAGAGAGAATGATAGAATTTGTGCTTTCTTATGATAGGATTATTTGGTTAAAAAAAAAAAGAAAAGAAAATCACTTGTGTTAAAGTGAAACGAAAATAAAAAAGGGAATTTAAAGAAAACCAAAGCAGCAAAAAAGCCTCATCTGCAACTCAAACAAGAATGTGAGCAGTCTTCTGTCACCAAGGTTCCTCCATCTCACCATTGCCCGTGTACTTTCTTTATGGCTTTTCCTTTTTTTTTTTTTTTCTTTTTGTGTTTGTTTTGTTCCTCTCTTTTTGAACCCTGCCTTCCTTTTCTTCTCTTGCCCACAGTCCATCATGGTGAAATGCAAATGAGGTCACTTTCAGCCCCTGAGGTTGCATGACCTTCTATGCCTAAGGCTCACACATAACTTATAAGCGATTCTTTCTGCAAATTACCAGAGAACAGAAACTATATGTGCCAGCTTGGATCAGATGTCTGTTTGGCCACAACCAGAGGAAAAGTTACATGATATTTAAGGATTTCAGTTTCCCATTCCTTTTAGTGTGCTAAAACTGGAAGTGATCTGAATAAGCTACCGAGGTTTGCAGCATCCCAAAATGTATTTATTCATATCTCTAGAAACACTTCATATCTGGTAAAGTGATAAGTAAATTTTTTATTCATCAGCATTATTCATCGATAATATTATCAATTTTATGCATCAGTAATCTTTGACTAGCTCTCATTTGCTGGGCATAGTGCTATATATTATGAAAACAAAGAATGCTAAGACACAGCCGCCTACATCTTCATCTGTTTAAATTGACACCCTGTTAGGAATGTAGTATCTACTGAAAAAGAATCTACATTTTGTCAGGTTCCCCAGTAAGTGCTGTAAGTACTATGCCTACATTATGCATCATTGGACTGAAAGGCAGGACACATGAAGTATTTAACTTCTGGATCTGTTTCTAACCCAATTCATTCGGTTCTGTTTCTTTGTCAATACCAAACTGGTTGCTCTAAGTATTGCTAGACCATGGAACAATTTTCTCCTGTGTAATTGCTCAGTGCTTAAAGTATAGGCTTCTGTCTTGATTACATAAAATTCATCAATTGTATTTTGCATATCTCTTCCTATTGAAATTTCTCATTCTTAATTGCTCTGGTAAAAGTCTATGCAGTACAACAATGTCTAGAAATCTAGTTCATCTGTGCAACTCCTTTTAGTAACTCTCTTCTATAAGAAGTGTTATAAAAATTACATGTTTTTACGTGGAGGGAAAGTATATTTCAAACTGTTTCCTAGAAATCTTTTTCCCATAATTCAACTATTGTTTTCTTCATGGCATTTTCATGATTTTCACTGTAAGTGAAACATATATATCTATGTTTCCCTATTTGCTTGCTACACTTAGAAATTTGTTGTTTAACTCTTCCCTAGCTACTACATGTACATTGCACATATATAACTTAATGTGGATTTTAAAGAAAAAATGGGACATTTCTAGAACTTGATATTCATTATGTTTAAATTTTTTTATTCTTGAATTTGTTTGTTTCGCTCATGGTTACTTGACGTAACCAAATATCTTTCTTTAGATTTTCTGTGTAATAAAGGGGTTGGACTAAATAATATATTGAGTTACTTTCAACTCTGACATTCATTTATTTATTTATTCCTTTTTTCAACAAAATTTATTGAACGCCACTGGTAGGATATAATGCTGTTGGTTCTGGGAATGCAGAAAGTATGCGTAGCCTGGAAGCAACTGCAGCTGACAAGGCAAATGGTTATGCTGGGATGACATTGACAGGAATAGCAAGCAAACAGTAAGAAGAACATCCCTTCTTCCCTCTTCCCATCTTCCATCCTTCTCTGGTGCCCTTGCTGGCAAAAGGTAAATGCCTTTTGCACAGTCCTATCTGCAGCATTATGTTGAACATTATTAAAGGGTTGATTTGGATTGGGATATGCTATATATGACTGGCACAGTCCTCCCCTTTTGCTATGGAGCATTTATTTACAAACCACACTACATATTTGAATTTCCATACAACAACAATATTAACTTCTTCAAGGATTGGCTAACAAGATGCCAATCCTTTGTACAGTGACAGTCACATCCTCTTTCCTAAAGGAGGGGATACTAAGTCCCAACTGATAATGTACCTATCCCTAGGCAATGTTAAATCCTTTGCCAGTTCAGTCACAATCTCATTTCAATGCTTTGTAACTTAAAGACTAAATTTTAAGGTTAACTTCCCCCATATCCTCTATAAAGTAGTAATTTAAAAGGAGAAGGAATTAAAAATAAATATTACTTATCTACATACATCTAATAATCAAGAAAGGAAATATGCATATCTGAGGTAGTTGTCATTTTTGTAAGTGATCATAACGCCAGAGTTGATAATTATAATTTCCTTCTTTTACACCACTAAGTATTATCTTTGTCCTCAACAAGCATTTTAATTAATCTGGATTCTTCACCTGGCAGGATGACCCCAAATTTCATAACCAGAAGATCTGGATCCTCATTTGTTCTGCAGCTTTTTTGGTTGCTGTTGTTTCTGTGATCTTCTGTTAGCATTTACTATTGTGCAAGAAAGTAATAGAGAACTCTAAAGAATCCTCTGGGTTTCAGACATAGCCTATCCTTCCCCATCATGTAGTAGCAACCCCATTTTTTCTGGAAACAACCGTCTCAGCCAATGGAGTAACCCCCTTATTTGTTCGTTGGCTCAGAGGCATGTCACAAATGTCCAGGTACTGTACCATAAAGTATCTTGCTAATTTCTGTTCATCAGGTTCAGTCTGCCTGATGTTATCAATTTCTGAGGCATAGCGTTATAAACAGCTCTGTCAGCCTCCCTATGGCAGAGACTAGGCATATTGACATAACCTTGAGACAACGCAGTGAAAATCAACTTCTGCTGCTGCTCCTTGCAAATTGGTGTAGAGACAAAAGCATTTGCCAGATCAATAGTTATGTACCCTTGCCACGGCTGTGTTGATTTGTTCCAGTAAAGATACCACAGCTGTAATAGCAGCTGTAATTAAATAACCATCTGATTAAGTTTACAATAATTCGCAGTCAATCTCCAAGATATGCACAGGCCAAACAATTAAGTTGAATGTGCATTTTTCAAGCCTTTGATGGTAAGACTCCTCTCAGTAGTTTCCTCTAGGAATCAGCATTACTTTTGGTTTATTTTCCCAGTAGGGAAAGGAAGACAGGAGGCCTACATTTAGCCCTTCCTAGTCTGTCACCCATGATTCAAGAAGACAATTACACATTCAAGAACAGGAAAAAAATAACTACAGGGTGAGCTTTTGCTCCACTGATCCTATGGGAGACCGATTTGGGCCTATTCTACTTTAATCACTTGACTGCCGTGTTGCCTATTGACTGATAGACCAGAGTGACACTTTTTTGTCTCCAGAAATTATTGTCAGTTCAGATCATTATCTAGTAATTCATGAAACATATGGATATTTCCCTTTTTCCAGTATAAAATAACCTTTGTAAATGGCTATAGATCACTTTGGGGAAGGTTTGAAGAAAAATTCACAAACTTGCAGGACTCTTCCTCAAGGAAGCCTGGCTCTCCATCAGTCAAAGGGCCTTAGGGCTGCGAACTTGCTTAAGTCCAGAAACTGAGTGACTTTCCATTTTGACAGTTTGAGTCAGGCTTCTAGCTACATGACCTAGATATTTTTCTGCTATAGAGATATTTTCATAGACTAACCATCTATAAAATTTCTTTGATTAATTAGCTACTGCTCCAAATCCCATAGGTCAAAATATTGTGATTATGATTTTGTTCCTGCTGCCTGTTTGTCAAATGCACACACCTTGTCTCTGATGGTTAAACACTTGGTCTTTGTCACTCTGGAATACATTCACGCCCACTGAAATAGGGAAACTCATTCGCTGGTGGCATCTTTTACTCTCTGCACTGTTACACAGAAGAAAGCTACTGTAGAGCATTTCCAGGAAGTCATTGTTCCCATCTGAAGGTATTTCACAATGTCTTAGAGAAGGGCATGTCTTCTCCGCCTTCTCAAAGGTTATAGTGTTTGGGGTGGATATGCAGGATGCACGTAAGTACACTACAACATCCCTGTCTCCCTAAACTCTTGTTATTTCTTCTTCTACAGGGTGCCATGGAAGTTCTAGTATCTCAGCTTCTTTGAATGTAAGCCATTGCAAGTTCAAGTTTCAATTAACCAATCAAATAATGTCTTAAAGCCACTTACAGTTCATCTTACCATATTTAACCCCAAAACTTTCATAGGTGTATCCATATCAATAAATTCAGTCTGGTTCAATAATTTATAATATCATACTTGGCTTAGACCAAAGATTCCCTTAGAATCTATTCTTGCATGTATTTTTAAAAAATTATTTATTTTTATTTATTTATTTATTTATTTTTGGCTGTGTTGGGTCTTCGTTTCTGTGCTAGGGCTTTCTCTAGCTGCGGTAAGCGGGGGCCACTCTTCATCGCGGTGCGCGGGCCTCTCACTATCGCGGCCTCTCTCGTTGCGGAGCACAGGCTCCAGACGCGCAGGCTCAGTAGTTGTGGCGCACGGGCTTAGTTGCTCCGCGGCATGTGGGATCCTCCCAGACCAGGGCTCGAACCCGTGTCCCCTGCATTGGCAGGCAGATTCTCAACCACTGCGCCACCAGGGAAGCCCTCTTGCATGTATTTTTCCCACATTTCTGAAATACTTTTGGAGTGCAAATTATTTCTTCCTGGGTCTGATTTAGCACTTGTCCCTCAGAGTAGGCCAGTGTCTAACTCTGTTTATAGTTCTAGAATTAATAAGGGGTGGTTGTGATGGAGCTTGAGCAGAATATGCATCTGCTTGTGAGACAATTGCCTCAGTTGATGATATTTTACTACCATAACATAAGTGAAGCCTAGTATCTTCAGACACAGAAGTAGGGTCTGCTTCCTACAAAAAGGGAACATCAGAGAGTCTTGGAAGTTTGTTTCATATCTTCTTCCTTTTATTTCTCCAGAGATCGACGTTCCAGTTCTTAAGAGTCCCACTCCTTTTCAACTGAAGCTATAAATTTCACATTAGACACTTGACAATCTGTGAATTAAACTCTCATTGTAATCCTACAAATAATGCAGTTAATTTTGGGTCTTATTTTCAGGGACATTTGATATTATAAGAAGTAAGAGATTGTTTACAAGGCTGCCAAATAAGCTTTCTGTTCATCTGACTGTGACCTGAAGTGTGTTTAAAGCCCTGAATTTTCATTGTCATTTTATAAGCTTTCTAGTGGAATCAGAAGTAGATATTCCAATCCTCAGCCCTTGTGATCATTAATGCTAACATAATGGTCAAGTTCATCTGTGCTATTCAGTGGTAGCCGCTACTCACATGTCTATTTAAATGTAAATTTAATTTTAATGTAATGAAATAAAAGTAAAAATTAATCTCCTAGTTTCACTAGCCACATTTGAAATGCTCAATAACCACAAGTGGCTACTGGCTACTCTATTGGACAGTACAGATAGAACAGTTCAATCAATGCAGAGAGTTATACTAGACAGTGATGCCCTAGAGACCTAAGTGGGTATCTATACTAGATACACATACTCAGAATATTCATAATATTGAATTTAATAGCCCGAAACTGGAAACATCCTAAACACTCTTTGGCAGTAGAATGGACGAACACATTGGATAAACACAATGAAATTGTAGTATGTTAGTCAGTGAAAATGAATGAACTATAGATACACACCACTTGATGAATCTTAGCAACAAATTATTGACAGAAAAAGACACAAAACACATACATTATATTTTATTACCATAGAAATAAAATATCATTTAGTGATGCACAGTTGGCTGCAAAATGGTAATGATAATAAGGAAATTATTACTAAAATATCCAGATAAGTTGAGGAAGTTGTTCACATCAGGAAGGGATAAATGGGAACTTTCTGGCTGGTTGGTGATATTATTTTGACTTGACAATGGGTGTTTACTTAATAACTACTTGTTAACCTATCTGATGAAATATGTATGTTGTATTTTAAAATAATATGTGCTGAAATAAAACCAGAGAAAGAAAAACAATTCAAGTACAGTTAAGGAATTAAGGGCCCCATTACATTCCTGAAAGAAAAATGCTTTTCTCTTAAACTGCTCTGCACTTAGAATCTCAGTACTTGAAGACCTACATGTTTCTCATTATGCAGGAACAGAAGAGGATGAAAGTACACAGAATCTTAACTGATATTCTTACTATCTGACTTGCTTTAATATTAAAGGGTGGGGGAGACTTACTATTACTGACAATATGTATATCTCATATTAAAATAACTTTAAGAACTCTATTAACTTAAAACACCCAGGAAAACCAATTAGGACCAGAACTTCCCAATGCCTGCTAATGTTGGAATTTCTGTATGGTTCTGTCAAATATTCATTACAGATAAAATGATGAGAGAACTTAGAATGTATTTGTGCACATTTTTATTCTTAATAAGGAATTTGACACTCATGATCATATTTAAAATCATCATTGGATCTTGCAACTCAACACACAGTGTATTGCAGGTGTGGATTTCATGTAATCATTATTAGAAATCTTTAATTCTTTAAGTGTGCATGTGTTTATATATATGTGTTGAAGATATTTTAAGTTTACAATTTGAGTATTTCATAAAACCTTTAATAAACTAAATAAGACTAAAATTTCAGTCCACACATTTGTGGATTTATGAAACAAATATTTATTATTAAATAACAAACTTGTATTTTAATCTATATTGGATCTGTCCTGAGAACTACATCTAGATTGCATACTTTTATTTATATTTTCATATCAGTTGGAATACGATACATAGAAAACATACCAGATTAAAAAGAAACATTCACATTGCTCAGTGTCTATCTCGGTACTCAAGAGCATACTCACAGGGATCTTTCCTGTGGAGAAAATTGAAATATGGCTTCTGTTTCTTTCTGTGCTGTGCATTCTTCCCTAGGTTATGTTACGTCAGTTCAGATATAATGAAGAGCCAAAAATGAACAATGATTCTAAGAGATCAAGATCACTGGGGCAGGAATTTAGATTTGGATAGAGGTTGACCTAAAAAAAATTCAGAAGGGAGAAAGTCTGTTGGAATCATTTTTGTCAGAAGATTGATACAGGAAGGGGTTTTTATGGCTTAAAGAAACCAGAAATAGAGCTGGAAACTTCACTTCCTCAAACTCTTTCACTCTAGTCAGAGTGGCACAGGTAGTTCACCCATTGAACACCTTGACCAGACTGTTAATCTATACTTTCTCCATTGTTCCACATGTTGAACAGGTTGTGAATTCAGAGATATCACTTCCTATTTATATGTGATGGCTTCTTGTCCTTTATCACTTATTGTGTTGGGTGGTTGGTGCTGAACGCTGAGGTATACGATGGAAGGTAGGTGGAGTTCTATGGATAGGAGTAGTTGGAAGAAATTAAAGAAACTATGTGATATACCTGATTACTTTTATGAACTTGAATGATCCAGTAAATTATTGTTCAGTCCTTGGAAGGGATGGATGGTGTAAATATCTAATGGGCCAGGGATTTCTCCTTGTGACTGGGCTATATTAGAACAGTATTTGTATTGGTCCTTTGTATATTAAAAGATATCTTACAGAAATTAATAGATGTCCTGCAGCTCCTCCAGTTTCTGATTGGTTTAGAGAGAGTCCAGATTTTGATGTTGTACAAAATAGCAAGAATAAAAGCTATAAATCATAAGAAATTGTGGATTTTGGGTAGAGACAAGTAGCAATTTTTAAATTAATTCCACAGGGATAATATGATATGGATGAGTCATATTGTCTTCAACAGAGATCTTTATATGGTATGGCCACTGGTATGACATAATGTAAGGAGGTGTCTTGATGGATCTAGATACCATGAGATTGGTAAATGTATTTTCTAAAATCAGGATATGAAGTTCCTGTGGACTACAGCATGTAAGGGGAGAATTATTTGAGAAATGTTTCAGCTCTAAATCTTAAAGATTACCCTTAGTGTGACTCTATTTTTCTACTTAGACACTGTTATGTAAAAGCTACTGCTTGATGTAAATGCTTAATTAACATGGTGAGTTCTAATTGCTGGTTAATGGCTGTAAAGTTTTGTGTCTAGGGGAATCCTCATAATGGCGTATTCTACTTTCCTTTGGTGTTTTGACAAACATGATATGCCAGATAGTCAGCAGTTTTTGTTGCATGGAACATACTGCATGTGAAAATTATTTATTTCCAAAAATTCCTAACTTCAGTCTGTGATAGTTGGGTTTTATTACTACAATACCTGGAGCACATTAAAATTAGGGTCTTCACATCTCAAAGTTAGCTTTGTTTACCAGTAGTCCCTTTTCAAAAATAGGATCAGAACCAGCTTCCTTGTAAAGTAAGCACAAAAAGGAAATCAGTTGCATGGAACCTTTATGTCTTTAACTAGCACGCCCTCAAGAGTAGTGTTTGAGACATCTATTTGAAATTGGGGAGATTTGTTTGGAGTTGAACCCATTTTTTAGTTCCTAGAATGCTGTTGCAGTTCTGGAATGCATACAAATGGAGACTTCCAATTCTAAAAGTGATTGTTTATTAGAGAATGAGGATGAAAAGATTCAAGATTGAGAACCTTGGACTTCCGTAAGAGATTAGAGCACAGGATGACAGAAACTTTGGGCTTTGTCATGAGGATGTTCTGACAAAACTGAATCTGATCCAATAATTGTTCCCAAAGGTCTTTTTCTCCTCTCTTTGTAATTATAAATCTAATTTAAAGTTTTATTTAATATACTTTGAGTATATAATACATTTTATATGATACATAAAATATACAATAAAGACTCATTTTCACAACTGGCCCCCTTTCCCCATTCTCCATCCCCTCTACCACACTATAGGTGATAATATTTATTGGCCTATGAGCTTATTTATTCATCTGGTATTTCTTTTGTTAAGTACATGCAAAACACACAAACACACACACAGGTAGGGATTTTTACACTCGCCCTTACTCACATAAATATAGCATACTGTATGTGCTCTCTACACCTTCCTTTGTTAACTTGAAAATATATCCTGGAGATTCTCAGTGACAATATGTAGATAATTTCCATCATTCTTTTTTTTATAGCTGTGCAGTACTGAATTGCATATGCAGTAGTTTATTTAACAAGTTCCTACTGGTGAACAGTTGGGCTGTTCCAATACTTTGTTATTGCAAATGATCCTGAAATAGATATGCTTACAGATTTTTAATTTTAAAAGTGTGCATGTATATCTGTTGGACAGGTGCCTGGAAATAGGACTGCTGGGTCAAAAGGTAAATTCTCTATTGTGTCACATACTGATTTTCCCCCTCCACAGAGCTTGTACCATGATACATTTCCACCAGAACCGTGAGAATGTTTCCCCACAACCTCACCAATAGATAGTGTTGTCAACATTTTGGATTTTTGCCTATTTGACTTATAAGAAATTATACCTCTGAGTAGTTTTTTTTTTTTTTTTTTAAATTTTATAGCTACTTTTTATTTTTATTTTTGGCTGTGCTGGGTCTTTCGGTTCGCGCGAGGGCTTTCTCTAGTTGCGGCAAGTGGGGGCCACTCTTCATCTCGGTGCGCGGGCCTTTCACTATCGCGGCCCCTCCCGTTGCGGGGCACAGGCTCCAGACGCGCAGGCTCAGTAGCTGTGGCTCACGGGCCCAGCCGCTCCGCGGCATGTGGGATCTTCCCAGACCAGGGCTCGAACCCGTGTCCCCTGCATTAGCAGGCAGATTCTCAACCACTGCGCCACCAGGGAAGCCCCCCTCTGAGTAGTTTTAATTTAAATTTATATTACTATAAGGAATGTTATACATCTTTTCATTTGGTTAAGGAGCATTTGGATTTCTATTTATGTAAAATTTCAGTTTATATTTTCTACATTTTTAATGAAGTTTGGGTCTTTTTTGTCTCAATTTCTAGGATCTATTTATCTTCTGTATATATCTTTTTCTGTGCTTTCAAAAAAATTAAAACTTGCCTAAAAATGTTTTATGCCAAGTAGAAATTCTGGCATTTTTGTAGTCAAGTCTTTCACTTTTTCTTCTTTTTTGGTTTGTAGATAGTGGGTCATAGTTAAAAATATTTTCCCCATTCTAATTTAATAAATCACTTATGTTTCTTCTAATATTTATATGATTTTATTTTTTACATTTAGATCTTTCATACATTTGAAATTTATCCTGTTTATTGTATGAAATACTGGTCCAACTTTATCTTTTTTTTTCCAAATGGCTACTTAGTTTCCTAATTTCATTTATGAAAATACTATATCTATCTATCTATCTATCCCCCTTATTGAACCCTTTTTGTGCACCTTAATTATAATATGAATTCCAAGTGTATATAGGTCAGTTTTGGCACTCTCTATAAAACCTAATTTGCCTGTCTAAAGCTAGTATACTCAATAGTTGTGGTAGGCAGAATAATAGCCTCCCAAAGTTGTCCATGGCTTAATCACTGGAAACTGTGAGTGTGTTACATGGAAAATGGAAATTAATTTTGCATATGGAATTAAAGATGCTAATCAGCAGACCTTAAATTAGGTATATTGTCCTGGATTTATCTGGGAGGGCCCAGTGTAATCATAAGTGTTCTTAAATGTGGAAGAGGGGGGCAGAAGAGTGTGTTTGTGTCAGAGTGATACAGTGTTAAAATGCTTGACTGACCATTTCTGACTTAGAAGATGGAAGGAATGTGGTGGCCTCTAAAGCCTGCAAAAGACAAGGAAACAAATACTCCCCTAGAGCCTCCATAAAGAAATGCAGCCCTGCTAAAACCTTAAGTTTAACCCAATGATAGCCTTATTGGACTTCTGATCTCCAGAAATATAAGGCAATAAACTTGTGTTATTTTAAGTCACTAAGTTTGGGTACATTGTTATAGCAACAATAGGAAACCAATACAGATTTTGATATCTGGAAGTAGGGTGTTGATGTAAAAATTACCTAAAGATGTTGATGTGGCTTTGCAATTGGGCAGTGGACAGAGGATGGAAAATTTTGAGAAGTATGGTAGAAAATGCCTATATTGTCTTGAACAGATTGTTAGTAAAAATACAGATGTTAACACCTTTGCTAGTGAGGACTTGGAAGGAAGTGCGGAATTTGGTAGAGAAAATATTAGAGAATATTTAAGTAATCACAAACAGATTGTTGATAGAAATATGGGCATTAAAGTTCTGCTGTTGAAGGCATTGAAAGGAATGAGAAACATGTTATTGAAAAATGGAGGAAAGGGAATCCTTATTAAATAGTGGAGAAAATTAAGCAGAATTGTGCCCTTCAGTTTTGTGGAAAGCAGGTTTTTAAGTGCTGAACTTGCTACTTAGCTGAGATTTCCTAGCAAAATTTTGAAGGCACAGTCTAGTATCTTCCTGTTGCATACAGTAAAATGTGAGAAGAAAGATATAAATTGTTGTGTCAAAAAGAACCAGGACTTTATGATTTGGGAAATTCTCAGCTTATCCAGATTGTAAAAGATGTTAAAATTAAGAGATTCATTCTCATAAAAGAGTGCTCTAGTGAAAAAACAGGGTGTGGCTGGATAGTTTATGCTAATCAAAATGTCAGAGTATTCAGTTCTCTTTTAAGAGATTAAGTTTGTGACTCATACAGTCCTTTGACCATCTTAGTCAAAAATAGAGATGGAAATATTTAGGAAAATTCTATGGAGGAGTCTTTTGTCAAATAGAATGAATTCCTGTGACATATATGGGAAACCCATAAGATTATTGACAATTTTATATTAGCAGAAGCACTACTAGCTAGTATTAAAAGTGTGAGAGAGAGCCAGAAGAAAAGATGGTTGTTGTACTCACAAAATTCTACAGGTGATAAACAGGCTGATAAAACTAATCACCTGCAAACACAGCTACCTTTTATGAAAAAAGAAGAATGACTTAGAGTGAGGAGACTTGAGGCCAGATTGCAGAACCAAAAATCACACAGGATTATTCCCAGGTCTTGAAATCAAATGGACTTTGCCCTCTTGGATTTTCAATTTGTTGAGACTGTTGACTTCCTTATGCCTTCCATTTTCTCCCTTTTTGAATGGGAATATCTATAACTACTATTCTATGCCTGTCCTAACAGGGTATTTTGTAAGCAGGTAACTTGTTTTTGAGTTTCACAGGTTCATATATAGAGAAGAATTGTACCTCAAGATGGATTATACTCATAGTCTTATCCATACCTGATTTAGATGGTTTATATTATTAGATTTGGGACTTTTAAGATGAGAAGATGTAGATGAGATTTTGGACTTTGCATTGATGCTGCAATGTATTGATATTTAGGGGGATGATCAGATGAGGTGAATATATTTTGCATGTGGAACAGGCATGAATCTTTGAGGGCCAGAGCACTGACTATGGTAAGCAGAATAATGGCCTCCCAAAGATGCCTACATCCTAATTGCCAGAACCTGTTATATTACATGACAAAGAAGAATTGAGTTTCCAGATGGAATTAAGGTTGCTAATCAGCTGACCTTCAAATAGGGAGATATCCTAGAACATCTCCATGGGCCCCATGTAATCATAGGGTCTTTATATGTGGAGGAGGAAGGCAGAAAAGTCTGTGCCAGAGATATGTGACGTGAGAAACACTTGACTGGCCATTGCTGGCTTTGAAGATGGAAGAGGGCATAAACCAAGGGATGACAGGAAACTCTAGAATCTAGAAAAGAAAAAAAATCGATTTTCACCTAGAGCTTCCTGAAAGGAATGCAGCTCTGCAGCGTCTTTATTTAAGCCTAATGAGAACCATTTGAGACTTCTGACCTCCAGGATGTTAAGGTAATAAATTTCTGTTGTTTTAAGCCACTAAATTTGTAGTGTTTTGTTAGAACATACAGTGGTGAAATACTGAATGTTTTCCTCCTAAAGTTAGCAACAAAACAAGGATATGCTCCACTCTCACCACTTGTATTAACATTGCAGGGGATTTAGGTAAGGAAAAAAAAAAGGCACCCAGATTAGAAAGAAGGAATTGAAACTATTTCTAATTGCAGATGACTTGATCTTGTGTATAGAAAATCCTAAGAAACCCCCTTAAAAACTACTGGCACATATATACAATGGAATATTGCTCAGCCATAAAAAGAAATGAAATGGAGGTATTTGTGATGAGGTGGATGGAGTTAGAGTCTGTCATACAGAGTGAAGTAAGTCAGAAAGAGAAAAACAAATACAGTATGCTAACACATATATATGGAATCTAAGGAAAAAAAAAAGTTCATGAAGAACCTAGTGGCAAGATGGGAATAAAGACACAGACCTACTAGAGAATGGACTTGAGGCTATGGGGAGGGGGAGGGGTGAGATGTGACAGGGTGAGAGAGTGTCATGGACATATATACACTACCAGATGTAAAATAGATAGCTAGTGGGAAGTAGCCACATAGCACAGGGAGATCAGCTCGGTGCTTTGTGACCGCCTGGGAGGGTGGGATGGGGAGGGTGGGAGGGAGGGAGATGCGGGAGGGAGGAGATATGGGAATGTGTGTATATGTGTAGCTGATTCACTTTGTTATAAAGCAGAAACTAACACACCATTGTGAAGCAATTATACTTCAATAAAGATGTTTAAAAAAATAAAAAATAAAAAAATTAAAAAAACTACTGGAACTAATACACTAAATTGGTAAGATTGCAGGATACAGGATGAATATATAAAAGCCAATTGTATTTTTAAACACTAACAGTGAACAATTAAAAACAAAATTAAGAAAACAATTCCATTTAAAATAGCATTAAAAATAAAATACTTAGGAAAAAGCTTAACAAAGAAAGTGCAAAATTTACCCTCTAAAAACTACAAATAATTTTTGAAGGATATAAAAAAGACCCCAATATATAGAAAGATATTCCATGTTAATTAGTCAGAAGACTTAATATTGTTAAAATGACAGTACTCCCTCAAATTGATCTGTAGATTCAACACAATCCCAATTGAAATCCCAGAGGCTTCTTTGCAGAAATGGACAATCTTATCATAAAATTCATAAGAAAATTCAAGGGACTCAGAGTATCCAAAGAAGATCAAAATTGGAAGGCTCACACTTTTGTATCTCAAATTTAAGTACAAAGCTACTGTTATCAAGACAGTGTGGTACTGTCATAAAGATGGACATATAGATCCAGGGAATTGCATTGAGATTGCAGAATAAACCTTCATATTTATAGTCAGTTGGTTTTTAACAAGAGCGCCAAGACAATTCAATGGAACAAAGAATAGTCTTTTGAACAAATTGTGCTAGGACAATTGGATATACACATGTCAAAGAATGAAATTGGATTGCTCCCTCACACTATACACAAAAATTAACTCAAAATGGATTATAGATCTATATGCAAGAGTTAAAGCTGTATAATTCTTAGAAGAAATTAGAGAAGTAAATATTTTTGGCCTTGGCTTGGGTTAGGCAAAACCTTCTTAGATATGACACCAAAAACACAAGTGATAAAAGAAAGAAAATGGAGAAATTTGACTTTATGGAAGTTAAAGACTTTTCTGGTTCAAGAGATACCATCAGTAAAGTGAAAAGGCAGCCCCACAAAATGGGAAAAATATTTACGAATCATATGTCTGATAATGGGCTTGTATCTAGAATATATACAGAATTCCTATGACTCAATAATAAAAAAGACAACCCACTTTTGAAAAAGTAGTTAAGGACTTGAATAGACATTTCTACAGAGAAGATACACAAATGTCCCATAAGGACATAAAAAGATGATGAATATCATTAGCCATCAGGGAAATGCAAATCAAATACACAAGGAGATACCACCTAATATCCACTAGGACAGATGTAATCTAAAAGACAAATAAGTGTTGGCAAGGATGTGGAGAAATTGGAACTCTTATACACTGCAGATAGGAAAGTAAAATGGTGCAGCCACTTTGGAAAACAGACTGGCAATACCTTAAAAGGTTAAACATAAAGTTACTGTATGACCCAGCAGTTCCATTCTTAGGTATATACTCAAGAGAATTAAAAACATAGGTCCACACAAAAACTTGTACACGAATGTTCATAGCAGCACTACTTTCAATATCCAAAAAGTGCAAACAACCCAAATGCATATCAACTGATGAATGGATAAATAAATGATATTATATCCATACAATGGAATCTTATTTGGCAATACAATTAGTGAAGTACGGATACATGCTGCAACATGGATGAACCTCAAAAACATTATGCTAAGTCAAACAAGGCAGTCACAGAAGACTATATATTGTATAATAACATTTACAGTCATCCCTCAATATCCATGGGGTTTGGTTCCAGGACACCCCGTGGATACCAAAGTCTGTGGATGCTCAAGTCTCTTATGCACAAAAACCTCACTACAAATAACACAATTTCATCCCTTTTTTATGGCTGAGTAATATTCCATTGTATATATGTGCCACGTCTTCTTATTCACTCATTTGTTGATGGACACTTAGGTTGCTTCCATGTCTTGCCTATTGTTAACAGTGCTGCAATGAACATTGGGGTCCATGTGTCTTTTTGAATTATGGTTTTCTCTGGGTCTATGTCCAGTAGTGGGATTGCCGGGTCTTATGGTAGCTCTTTTTTTAGTTTTTTAGGGAAACTCCAAACTGTTTTCCATAATGGCTGTACCAATTTACATTCTGCTAAGGAATGCCCTTGAGATCGGTACCTACGGTGGGGGTGGGGTGGTAGGAAGTGGGAGAGGGCAGGAGGAGAAGTTGAGTTGTGGTGCATGCCTGGGCTTCTCATAATTGCTATAAGGGGGCTGAGAATTTGAGGGACTTTGGTAGTAATCATATAGCTGGAAATTGAAGGCAAAGAACTGTCAGACGAAAAGTCTCTGTAGATGTATTCTTTATGAAATCTCGGAGCCCTGCTCTTTAAAATTTGATTGGTATACTCATTTCAGTGGGGATCCTGCAAGTGGGAAATCGGGTCTTTTGTACATTATCACATTTGGTGGGCAGACTCTCTTATCTCCTAATGTGAGATCACAATCAAGTTGTAAGTTTACTTCCTTTGGAATTCAGGGAATAAACAGATGAAGCAGATAAATGGAGAACCTGTGGGCATAGCTGGTATTAGAATTCTAAATTTCTCAAGAAGATGGTATGTTTACAGTTCTCTGACTGGGGAGACTGTGGACAATGTTATATGATCTCCCCATGTGTAACTTGATGGAATGTTTCCGTTTATCAGTAGGATGTTGCCATCAGATATGTTCACCTGTGTGCATGTTTTATGCAAGAGGAATTATTTCAGAGTAGTTAAGGGCATAGCTTCTAGTGTCCATACACCTAGACTCAAATTCCAGCCCTGTCTTTTTATAGTGTTATGACCTTGGGAAAATTACTCTGTTGCTTCATCTCTTATTTTGGGAAGGAAAAAAATAACTATTTACATATATCATAGTTGTATTTGTGGAGATAGGATAATTTAAAAATTGCTTCAAACCCTGCATAGTTCAAAAACTGTGAGGTGCTATTTTTATGTAGCTGGGCTTGATCATGCAAGGCATCCAGGGAATGTCAGCAGTGCCCTATGTGTAAGGTGAAGTAACACTGCTGTGCTGTAGATGAAAGTGCGTCTGTGATATGGCTTCTTCTAAATAAAAGGATGAATGAAAAGCTGTTCATTGAGGATACTCCATAGCTCCCTAAACTCTTTCCATTCAGGTTTGAATTCCTCACCCCTATCCATGTTGCTACACACTTTTCTCCTGGAATACTATGTTACTCATGCCCAGGGAATAAGTAGCTGATAGCTTTATGCTTGATGCTCAGGTGGTGGTCAGGAGCTTTTGGAAACATTAGATGAAGGCCTGATTGCCACACACTGTCTATATCTCTGCTGTAATAAGTCTGTCAGCTATTCAGAATTGCAATATTAGGTGGCTTAACACAACAAAATTTTATTTTTCATGGCAAGGTTGGATGCAGGCAGGATAATGATCCCCCCAAATAGTGATTCAGTGATATTACTGGAAAAGAATTATTCTACAGTAATATTATAATATGCTACCCTTTTTATCCATAAATGTTAACATCCAGGATATGTCATGTCTACCTAACAGAGGAAATTCAGACCGGGGTTAATGTGGGAGCATATAAAACATCTTTTAATTAATTAGTGGAGACGTTTGGGGAATATTAAATCTACCCTGTTCCCCTTTCTCTCATTCAAGCTCAATATTGACTCTATGCAACCTAAAAATCTCTTCTTTCTTGTTTTTCCTCTGGCTGTTAATGCTGGCATTGACCTATGGAAAATATTTGAGAATTATGAGAAGGATGAACTGGTAAAGTAGGATTTAGTTTTACAACTGAAGTTGTAAAGGGCAAAAATCAAACTCTGAACTGAATAATTAAATGAATGTATTTCCTTTACAAACCCCATACATGCAAGTCTTCTATTTCTTTGGATAACTTGGGATTTTGCTTTTGCTACATTTGGTAACTTTCAGTGCTTTTTAAAAAATATTATTATTATTTTTTTAACATCTTTATTAGAGTATAATTGCTTTACAGTGGTGTGTCAGTTTCTGCTTTATAACAAAGTGAATCAGTTATACATATACATATGTACCCATATCTCTTCCCTCTTGCATCTCCCTCACTCCCACCCTCCCTATCCCATCCCTCTAGGTGGTCACAAAGCACCGAGCTGATCTCCCTGTGCTATGCAGCTGCTTCCCACTAGCTATCTATTTTATGTTTGGTAGTGTATATATGTCCATGCCACTCTCTCACTTTGTCCCAGCTTACCCTTCCCCCTCCCCATATCCTCAAGTCCATTCTCTAGTAGGTCTGCATCTTTATTCCCGTCTTGCCCCTAGGTTATTCTGACCATTTTCTTTTTTTTTTTAGATTCCATATATATGTGTTAGCATACGGTATTTGTTTTTCTCTTTCTGACTTACTTCACTCTGTAGGACAGTCTCTAGGTCCATCCACCTCACTACAAATGACTCAGTTTCATTCCTTTTTTACGGCTGAGTAATATTCCATTGTATATATGTGCCACATCTTCTTTATCCATTCATCTGTCGATGGACACTTAGGTTGCTTCCATGTCCTGGCTATTGTAAATAGAGCTGCAATGAACATTTTGGTACATGACTCTTTTTGAGTTACAGTTTTCTCAGGGTATATGCCCAGTAGTGGGATTGCTGGGTCGTATGGTAGTTCTATTTTTAGTTTTTTAAGGAACCTCCATACTGTTCTCCATAGTGGCTGTATCAATTTACATTCCCACCAACAGTGCAAGAGGCTTCCCTTTTCTCCACACCCTCTCTGGCATTTATTGTTTGTAGATTTTTTGATGATGGCCATTCTGACCAGTGTGAGATGATATCTCATTGTAGTTTTGATTTGCATTTCTCTAATGATTAATGATGTTGAGCAATCTTTCATGTGTTTGTTGGCAATCTGTATATCTTCTTTGGAGAAATGTCTATTTAGGTCTTCTGCCCATTTTTGGATTGGGTTGTTTGTTTTTTTGGTATTGAGCTGCATGAGTTGCTTGTATGTTTTGGAGATTAATCCTTTGTCAGTTGCTTCATTTGCAAATATTTTCTCCCATTCTGAGGGTTATCTTTTCGTCTTGTTTATGGTTTCCTTTGCTGTGCAAAAGCTTTTACGTTTCATTAGGTCCCATTTGTTTATTTTTGTTTTTATTTCCATCTCTCTAGGAGGTGGGTCAAAAAGGATCTTGCTGTGATTTATTTCATAGACTGTTTTGCCTATGTTTTCCTCTAAGAGTTTGATAGTGTCTGGCCTTACATTTAAGTCTTTAATGCATTTTGAGTTTATTTTTGTGTATGGTGTTAAGGATACACCTTATGGTATGGTTCTAATTTCATTCTTTTACATGTAGCTGTCCAGTTTTCGCAGCACCAGTTATTGAAGAGGCTGCCTATTCTCCATTGTATATTCTTGCCTCCTTTATCAAAGATAAGGTGACCATATGTGCGTGGGTTTATCTCTGGGCTTTCTATCCTGTTCCATTGTTCTGTATTTCTGTTTTTGTGCCAGTACCATACTGTCTTGATTACTGTAGCTTTGTAGTATAGTCTGAGTTTCAGTGCTTTTGATGACAAGTTTTGCATTTGCCCTGATCGGTATAGCATTCTGTTTGTAACCTGCATTAAAGTATATTTTATCATTTTCTGGTCTCTTTTTATTAAATACACATGTGTAGTCCAAATTGTAGTGTTTCAGACTTATTGGTTAACTGTATTCATTAAAAATATTAATTCTAGCATCAACACTTCACTTCTATATTTATTGTGAATTTTCATGGCAACTTCATAAATTCATTCAATCAAGTGGACTGAGTTGCTTCTCCATGTGAATATTAACTGACCTCTGACTGATAATGTGTTATTATTTCAGTTGACATAAAGAGGCAGTAGACTTTGTCAAGAGTTTCAAAGATGTGTAAGGTTTGTTTATGTACAGAGGGAAAGAGTCATTTCAGGAGGAAGGTGAAAATGAATAATGGTATCTTTTTGGGATTTCTTAGGAGAGAAGTTAATAGGCAGCAACGTCTTGGAAGATTATAATGGGAGATGAAGCTGGAAAGCTAGATTAAGGCCAGACAAAGGAGGGCTTTTGAACATAAAGTTAAGGATTTTCAGCTATGTTTTGTAGGTGTTTCAGGAGGATTATTTTTTAATCAATGTGCAAGATGAAATGGCTGGTAGGAGGCTGGAGGCAGGGAAACCAACTGGGAGGTTTTATTAACTTTGGCTAAAATGTTATGTACCCATACTTGGTTAGAGGCAGAGAAAATGGAACAAAAAGAATAAATTTAAGAGATACTAAAAGGAAAAAACTAACAAGGCCAAGGCCAGTTTGTACTGTATCTATGTAAAATGTATTATATTCATTGGGTTTCAAATTTACAAAGCACTTTCACATATAAGAGAAGCCAAAGAAGGATTTTGAGTTTCAATCCCAAGCAAACAGAGTAGTGATGGAGTCAATAATAGAAAGAATCTATATCTATGTACCTATCAATCAATCATTTGCTGGAACAAAAGTTTGTTTTTGTTAACGGCTAGATTTTAGGTAATTTGAATTCTAGTGATAGTAAGACAATCAAGTTGAGCAATTTTAGCCTCAGTTAGAGACATGTGGGACTGCAGGAAAGGGAAGCCAGAGTTGGAATTATAACTTTGTGACTAACAAGTAATAAGGTGAGAGTTGATTACAGTGATATCTACTTCAACCAGACAATATACAAGTAGTTTTGGTGGAGCCTTTGTTTCTATGATTTCCACATTTATATAGCTATCTGTATACTATAGCTCAGTTGATTATTTTCATTTGAGAGAATTTGGATGATAGAAAAATTACCTGCTCCTACTGAGACTACATATGTATTTAACTACAGAGTACAGATTCCTAAGCTCACAAGATAACCACTATTCTTGCCCAAATCTTAAAACTAAAATGAAACCATTTATTTAAGGAAGAAGAGTTCATTATGAAAACTTCATTATATTTCAAGGTTTACCATTAATTTTATCCAAACACTGTAAAGTTTATCATTGTCTGAGCTACCTTTTGGTTTTTCAGGATATGATGGTAAGCTTAAATAATGAACCAGTAAGATTTCTGGGTTTTTTTGGTATTTTGATTGTCTCATGCCTTCCTATTACTGATTTCTCAGGATTTTTAGTGCAGCAAGGGCATTGCTTTTATAAGAATCCACCAGTTTGCCATTCCTCTTTCTAGTATAAAGTCTAGTTTAAATTACAATTGATTCTTTAGCATTTACATAATACAGCATGTGTTTCAGTCATGTTGATGCATATCTCACAATTATTTCCCTAGTTATGACATTCATATTATTTCTGTTGCCTTGTTTAATACAGAGGTATGGAATATATGTGTGTATATTTATCATGCAAATATGAGACAGTTGAAAAATTGCAATGAAGCCCAGAAGTCCCTTCATTTAATTTGAGAACTATGACTGTCTCCAAAATGCCGTCTAATGTCGATTCTTTGAACAGAATTGTTTATATTATCTCAAATAAGATTAACAAATAATTTCCTTTTTCATATGTTAAGGCAAAGTAGTTTTATACAAAGACATGTTACAGTACCCATCTAGAGTCTTTGCTTTTATTTGTTCCAATTTATATCTAATACTTAATGCATCAGTGCTGTCCTTCCCCTTTCAGAAACCTCTTTAATTTCATTCACCATTACAGTGATTCATTATCCTTGTTCTCTTGTCTCTTCTGATCTGATGCTTTATTGCATATTCCTATAATAGTTTTCTTCAAGCAACACTTCTAATTTCTGGCCATTAATGACTCTGTCCCAATTTCACATTTCAAAATCTGCCTTTCCTCATCAATTCTATGAGTTTCTAGTTACCTTCCATTGCTAATTTGAAGTTGATGACTTTATATATTCCCCTTTACATTTGCCTTCTCATTGTGGACCAACAGTTAAAAACAATTGACAGGGAGGACCCACTAAACACTAAGGTAATCCATAGAAAGAGAAATTTAGACTCCAGAGGCAATATATAGCAGGGATTTTTAACCTCAGAACTATTGATATTTTGGACTGCTAATTTTTTGTTGTAGGGGTGGGCTGTCCTGTACATTGTAGAAAGTTTAGCAGCATTCCTGGCCTCTACCCACTAAATGCCAGTAGCAGCCACCCCACCCCATCTGAACGGTGGCAACCAAAAATGTCTTCAGACAATGCCAGTATACCATGGGGGCCAAAATCACTCACTGTTGGGAACTATGGATTTATAGGGCCACTTGAGAGGTCCATTTGCTTTGAATCTAGAACATTTTTTGAGCTCACAACTACATTTTTAAGTCTTTAAATATTTAATGCTGCCATTGGCACATTATCCTTCTACTGGATGTAGCTCATGATGGCTTTTCAATACCCTTTTATCTCTAGTTCCTGAAGTAACTGTTGTCCTATTCAAGCCTTTCAACTGAGATCCAGTGCAAAACAAGGTTTAGCCTGTATATGATGTTTAGGAAACTCTAAGATATCAAGGACACTTGAAATTCAATATGATTAAATATGCTGCTGTATTATGGGAGCAATATTGGAAGAGGAATTTGGGATTTTATAGTGACCTAGAAAGCCAAGGGTGAACATGGACAAAAGGGACTGATCATTTAGCAACAATCCCAGGGTGGTTGACCTTAAGGACTATGAAGGTTTATCCTGAACCAAAGTAAAATAAAGATATCTGCACCTGGCATTCTGTTATTATTCTGGTGAAGGTATAAATTTATGTCACATTTCTGGAAAGAAACTAAATTACTATACATTGAATGACTCTAAGAATATTGATAATTTCTTAATAAATAATTATCTTATCAGTCATCTATATGTAACTAATCACTTATTTCTCCTTATTAGACCTTTCTTTTGAGCTCTAGTCACATACATCCAACTGCATACTTCATATCTCCACTCAAGTATTTTAAAGCATTAAGTATTTAAAACAATTGCAAAACGAAATCTAAATTTCCAATACTCTCCCTACTACCTGCTTTTCTGCCTACCTGAGTTCATCTTAAACCACTTTCCCCCTTGCTCACTGTGGTGGTTTAAAAAATGGCACAAACTTCTTTGACACTCTTTTCACTGAAAGAGGGATCTGGGTTCAGTTCCCTTGAATTTGGGCATGCTTGTGCTTTCTTCAATCAACAAGGTGGAGCGGAAGTAATGTTATGTGACCTTGAGGGCTAGAATAGAAAAGGTTGTGAAGCTTGGAATGTTTGTTTGCTCTGGAGGCTTTCTCAGGACTTACCCTCTCAGAAGTCATTTGCCATGCTTTTACAAAACTCAAGCCACATGGAGACAGCGCATGTCGATGCTTTGGTTGACACTTCCAGATGAGCACAGCCTTCAGCTTATTCAGCCCAGTCATCAGATGTGTAAGTAAAAAAGGCTACAGATAATTCCAGTTCCCAGTCCAAGCTCATTTGCTTCTTTCCAGCTAAGGCCCCAGATAAATCATCTCTGCTGTGCTCAGTCTGAATCCCTTACCCATAGAATCCACAAGAATAAGAATACAATGGTGGTTGTTTTACACCACTAAATTTGGCCTGGTTTGTTATGCAACAATAGTAGCTACAACACCTACTAGCATTATTTTAGTACCTGAAGGGCCCTGAGCTCTCTCTTACCTTAGAGCCTATAGTAGGTGTGGTTGCTGGGCATCCATTCCTCAGCTGCTGTGAGTGTAGGCTCACAGCTGCCTCCAGATTTTGGAAAATCAACCTTGGCTGACAGGAGCTGTCTTGCCTGGAATGTTACATTTCTCCCACACCTGCAATGCAGCCGTCAGCCAATGAATGACTGATACACTGTTACACAGGTACAAATGGTCAGCACTGATACACTGTTACACAGGTACAAATGGTCAGCACATTACCTCAAAGAGGAGAGAGTTCTTCAGTGTGGTTTACTCCAGAGCCCTTCCACTATGTATCAGGCCAACGCTAGACTTTCCCCGAGAGCACATCCTCACTCAGCTTTTGCCCCTTCCCTATTCTGCTTTCCTCCCTCTCTTAGAGGTTTTCCCTAAGAAGCAATCCCTCAATAAATTATATTCTTCCCAATACCTGTGTCAAGCTTTGCTTCTCAGGAAACTGACCTAAGCTGGATCCTCTGCACATGACCTCTCTCAGAATGTCTTGTTCCAGGATCAAGCTTAGCTGGCTCTTTCCCATGCTTTCCATCTCAGTGTAATTGACGTGTCCTAAAACAGGAAGAAATTTCTATTTCTGGTTTACCAATTCCCCACCCCCATGATTTTCTGTCATAGCACTCTGTTGATTTCTTCATAGAATTTTTCTCAGTGTGAAAGCCTGTGTTCATTAATTTAATGTCAACTCACTGTTTATACCTCTTTTCCTTCCACTGAGTACGGGGACCATGGCTTTTTTCATTCATTATTGCACTCCTGGTGCTTATACCACAATGCCTGATATATAGCAGACTCTCATTAAAGATATCTTGAATACTTAAATGACTAGAAAGATAAATTCCCTAAGGAAATAATCAAGTATGCATATCAAGATAAATTTTAAGTAATATATAATTAATATTTAAATGGCAAAAGCTGAAGTTCTCATACAACAGTTCATATTCTCTTCCAAAATGCAATTTTAAGGGTTTTAGATATGTTTCTTAAGAACACAGTTCATTGAGAGTTTTACCTGGCACTAGAAAGATACTAGGGGATACTGCCCTGAGTTTCCTCTTAGAGGTTGCGCTGGAAGAAGTAAACACTAAGCTATCCACTCAACAAGAAGTCTAGGAGGTACTTGTGGAAGTAAGGAGCACTGGGGACTCACAAAGGAGACTCCGGTGTAGCTATGGGAAACATGTTGTGAATAGGTAACACAGCTAAGGATGAAGGATTGCAGGAGTCAATCTTAAGAGGAGTAGATGCCTTCTCTAAGAGGAACTGCCAAGAGAAGCTACTGGCACTAAGAAATACAAAAAAAATAATTACTTTTCACAGAAAATGCCATTAGGCATAGCCAATTAAGTATTAGGCTAAGAGAGGATATTAGCACTCAGCATCCTGTGGCCCTGGCCATCACTTGGTCATTCATGGCATCTTGAGAACAAAGGGGCCTGTCCTTCAGGGTTTTACACCAAATGTATTATTTTTCTGCCATTTACCCTTATAGGGTTTCAGACACTGGAATTTTAGGAGCAAAGGGCTAATGGTTTATCCACCTATGGTGACCTTCCTTGGTAACATAACCCACATTTTTGAAAGGCTGCAAGCTTTGAAAAAGGTTTGGCATTTTTGTGTGTTTCTACTGCATGTTCACTCTGTTGCTTACCTAGGCTGCATAAGTGTATTTCCAAAGAAGATTGTAACTTCTTCAAATTCGAAACTTGGAATTATGCCAAAACAACAGAATCTCCATTTGGGGACCAACACATCTATCACAGTCAGTGACAGTGTCTTATTGATTTCTTATGTATACAAAACCAGTGAACCTTTCATGCATGCATATTATAAACACACAATACATTTTCATTTTTTTCTGGTCAAGTATTTGTTCCCCAAACACCTGTTTTTAGATTAAAGTTATAATTTATTTTTAACATATTTTTCAACTTTCACTGTTGTGTGTGTGCTGTCTTATCTTTCCCTTTCATGCGTATTTCCATGTTTGGAGAGTTTATTATTTTTATAGGAATCCTTTTCCCTGTTGATTTTTCTGAACATACATTGTTTGCATTAAGATGATTAAACAGGTAATGAGCACTGCCTGATTTTTAGTTTCTAGAAAAGCCTTTCCTCTTGTCCCTGACAGCTGTTTGCATGATTCCCTTACTAACTTCATCTGTACCCCACACTGATTCTTTTGGTTTCCAGGCCTCCTGTGCTTCCATGATAACTTCCATTTACTCCTCAAGGATCCCTAGAGACTACTGCATTTAGACCCTTCAAAGTTTTTTGTTTAGTTTTGTTTTTTAAGATGTCTTGGCTTGTTCACAGATACCCATTAGAAAAAGGCTGACATTCAGAATTAGGACTTAGGGAATGTGATGACAGTCTTGCTACCTGATTTATCCCTGGTTCTGGCAGAAGTCTGTATAACATTTCCCTGGAAAACAAAGGATTGTCTATCTGATTTGTACTGTTTTTAAGCAATTAAACTTTTAATCATCTATGTTTACTTAAGTTTTAATGGTGGTCATCAAGTAAACACCTTATACTGTTTTATAAATAATACATATTCATGTGACTATTAAGAAAATTCATATGAATAATATATAGAACATTATATATTAACTTCATATATATAAAAACAGTCACAGGTAATACTAGACCTATAATAATTGAGCCTCTCAGCAGTAAATCATATACATTTCTGCATCTTTATGTTTTCCTAAGGAGATTTTCAATGTCACACTGATACCTGTCCTACTCCTTTCAATAATTAAAAAAAAAATCTCCTTGTAATTTAGTTTGTTAGTATTCATTGCTTTCTAAACCTTTACTCAAATCTTTTTTTCCTAATGTATCATTATGTTGCATATAGTTTTGTTCTTGGCATGGAGTTGGATGGAACTAAAGGCTAGGACCTAAGTTAGTCAACAGAGATTCATTATTCTGAGACAGCACCTTCCTCTGAGCTGTCACATATCATAAAAATGTTTCTTTCCCCAAATAACTGAGAATAGAAACTCTATTTCAACACATTTACTGAACTTCCAGCTGAACAAAGCTAGGCAGTGTTGGGAATATCGGGTTAGGTACGACTCAGTTCTTGCTCTCAAAGGATGCTGGGGAGAGATCCTTGTAATAAGCAAGGTACAGTGGGAATAAGTCAAGAGAAGGGACAACAGTGTCACACTTCTGGGCACATTTGCGGAATAGTGAGTAGTCTGGTTCAGCTGGAGTATGGAGATAAAGTAGAAAAGGAAGTTTGGCCTTAAATGAAAGAGTTCAAGCTAAGGAATACGGTCTTTATTCTGTAGTTTGGGGGAAACCATTACTAGTTTGTGGGGAGGGAATTAGCCATAAATCTAAACTTGTCAGCAGTATGTAGAATACACTAGAATGAGGAAAGACTGAAAGAACAAAACCCTGGTAGGAGACTTATCAACCTCAGAAGAGGAGATAAGACTTTGGCAATAGGAATGCAGAGAAGGGAATGGATTAAAGAGACTTTATGAAGACAGAATTAACACGAATCAGGAATTATTTAAATGAAGGGGTGTCGTAAAGTTCTTCACAAGCAGGACCTTTTAAAAGCTATACCAGGCTTAAGTCTGTAAAAGTGTACCATGGGCACTGCTGGCCCCTGATATTCATGTATACTCTTTTCCTCCCTTGCTTGCCATCTTATTCCTGGCTTCCTGATCCCTAATAGTCTTATCCCCAATTTTCCATATCCACGCCGAGCACGACATTTTAGTTACCTATCAGACCTAATTCACTGGCTTACGGATATTAACCTCCAACTTGTTTCTCTGTGACACTCCTTTCTGTCTCAATTCTAGGCGTATCGTAAAGGCATGGATCAATATTTTTAAAATATGGGTGGAGGAACACATGTTGAAGTAAAATAGTGAGTTCATTTTTAGAAATTTTAAGATGTCCATATGACAAGCATATGGTAGAAAATGTTTGTAGGGTGGGTAATAGGAGTTATCCAATCCAAAGAAAGATCTTATCTTTTGATTTGTAGTTTAAATTTAAAGTTTCATAAACTGCAAATTATCTATTGACACAAATATATATAATCTGTAAAAATAATGACAAGAAGCAAGCTCTAATGATTATTTTGTGCAAATATGTATGATTAGTATAATTCTTCCTTGCTGTACAGAAATTTCTCATATTCTCAAAGTATTGTAGTATTATGTATTCATTCATGTTTAATCAGCAATGATCTGTATTCATTGAAAGCACACTCAGTGGAAGGATTTCCACATAATTTCTTTCATTAATTTTTATATACACATTTGCTTAATTATAGTTTACAGTTTAGTTTATATATAGTTTATATTTCAGATGGCTATCTTTAATACGAAAAACAGACATTAAAAGGGAGAAAATTAAGATAAAGAATTAATTTTTTGCTGCTTAACGTCTGAATTTTTTTTTACTGCCTAACAATTTCCCCATTATTTGGCTCCATGACTTAACTATTATTAATTGATTTGTGGCATATATTTATATAAAGAAAAGTAGTGACAATTAATATGCAAGACAGGAGGCTGTTACCTCCTCAACTCTAATTCCTTGAGTAGTGCTGAAACTAAAGTCTAGCAGGCAATAACAATCTTTTTTTTTAAACATCTTTATTGCAGTATAATTGCTTTACAATGGTGTGTTAATTTCTGCTTTATAACAAAGTGAATCAGTTATACATATACATATGTCCCCATATCCCCTCCCTCTTGAGTCTCCCTCCCATCCTCCCTATCCCACCCCTCTAGGTGGTCACAAAGCACCGAGCTGATCTCCCTGTGCTATGCGGCTGCTTCCCACTAGCTATCTGTTTTACATTTGATAGTGTATATATGTCCATGCCACTCTCTCACTTTGTCCCAGCTTACCCTTCCCCCTCCCCATATCCTCAAGTCCTTTCTCTAGTAGGTCTGTGTCTTTATTCCCGTCTTGCCCCTAGGTTCTTCATGACCATTTTTTTTTTTTAGATTCCAGATATATGTGTTAGCATACAGTATTTGTTTTTCTCTTTCTGACTTACTTCACTCTGTATGACAGACTCTAGGTCCATCCACCTCACTATAAATAACTCAATTTTGTTTCTTTTTATGGCTGAGTAATATTCCATTGTATATATGTGCCACCTACTAGAGAAATGGAAATAAAAACAAAAATAAACAAATGGGACCTAATGAAACGTAAAAGCTTTTGCACAGCAAAGGAAACCATAAACAAGACCAAAAGACAACCCTCAGAATGGGAGAAAATATTTGCAAATGAAGCAACTGACAAAGGATTAATCTCCATAATTTCCAAGCATCTTATGCAGCTCAATATCAAAAAAAAAACAAACAACCCAATCCAAAAATGGGCAGAAGACCTAAATAGACATTTCTCCAAAGAAGATATACAGATTGCCAACAAACACATGAAAGAATGCTCAACATCATTAATCATTAGAGAAATGCCAATCAAAACTACAATGAGGTATCATCTCACACTGGTCAGAATGGCCATCATCAAAAAATAAGTCTTTATGTTGAAAACTCTGACTCATGATTTGATGAGGGTACATTTAGCTATGTAATTTCCTTTGTATCTTGACATGGTTCCTAATGTCTGTACCCCCTCCTCAAAATTACGTAATTATTTTAAAGTTCAAAAAAATCTCAGTAAGATAGTTACCTCATTTGTAAGTTGGAAGATTCAAATTACCAGGCTTAAGAATTTAACCTCAAGAGGCTTGAATTGTGTGTACTATTACAGTACTGCTGTCTTCAGCACTATTGATATTTGTATGTGACTTCTTTACCTATTTAAATCTATTATGCGTATGCAAAGACGCTAGAATAAATATATGCGTAATTCAGTATTCATATCAGGCCACAGATCAAGAATCACAGACTATACTATTATTTCATTATTTTAGCAAAGGTTCTTAAATTTGAAAACATATCACAAAAGGATAATAAATGAATTTTTGGAGGGCATTTTTCTCTGTTTACCAACGAGATATACTCCTAACTGAGATGTTAGGAAGATTAACAAAAATGGTTCCAAAGAGAAATCACACAGTTCACTAAATATTAGATAATAATATCAAAAATTTGTTAAAACATTTTAATAAACTCACTCTATAATATCTAGTTTTCCATATGCTTATGTGGGTAGAGTATAACATGTATCACCACGTTTCTTCCAACCTAGTGGCGACCCACTAGCATCACTGTAGATAATACATTTTTTTAAGGGACTGAGACAGAAAGTTGCTTCCTAAACTACTCAAAAGTTAGGATTGGGAGGTTAAAGTCAAGGTGAAGTTATGTCCCAGTCTAAGTGTTTGGGTGCTCTGGATTCTTGGTTTAGAGAAAACTTAAGGCAGAGAAAGCTGGGTCTTCAGAGAAGTCTCTTTAATAGCATTCTCTGGATGACCGCATGTGTGCTATGTTGAAGATGGGTTTTTATTGTAAGATCTGTAAATCAACATGATTGAATCCATTCTGTATTCTTCTTATTAGTCCATAGAGAGGCAGACCATCATCTTAATTTCTATGGGACTTTGTCATCTGAGTCAAATAGGAGATAACTGGGCTTCAGTCCTAACTGGAATTCATAGGAGGTTCCCTGTCTTCAGGTGATATTGCAGGCTGACTTTAGAATAATGTATTATTCGTATTGATTGATGTGAAAAACTCAAATGGTAATGTGTGGAAGACCAAGTGGCATGACTTTATTTATCCATTCATTCACTCATTTATCCAAATCTATTTTTTTTTGCCAGGCTCTCTTCCAAGCAGAGGGCATTTAACAGTGAACAAAACAGATAAATATCTATCATCTGAGTGCTTTCATGCAAGTGGAGAAGAGAAACAAGATTAACAAGTGAATTAGGTTGGAAGGTATATAATGAAAAGTGCTAAGGATAAAAATACAGGAAGAAAGCCAGATAGGAAGTGTTCATGGTGGAGGATTGCAATTTAAACTCTGGAGAAAGAGTAAATGCTAATCAGACTGAAAAGAAAAAGAATCGATGTGTAATTATGCATTTAGTTATTAACAAGTACCCTAAGTTTGAAAACCTATTCCTATAAATCTTAGACATGAAGTAAATTATAAAAATTACTTTGAAAAAAACTGAAAACTTATAAAGACTCCAAATCATCATCTGCAGCCAATTTACCCAAGTATCTTTCTATTAAGGTCCTGAAATAATTTATTAGGGAAGGTAGAAAAATCTATTAAACGTATATTTAATAGGAGTTTTGTTTTGGTTATGAAGGAGAAAGTGGTACTGTACTAACTCTCCAACTGAACAAAATATATCAGATAACTTTTTTTAGTTGTTGGACAAGAGGCAGAGACTGTGATCCCTGAGAGAAGAGAAACAACAAAATGATCGCCGCCATCCCTCTAACTTTCTAGGAGACAGGAGACACTTTCTAGGCTGTAACACAAAGAAATGGCACCTAAACAAATTAAGATGGACTATTTGAGCAGAGCAGAAAGAGATCATCATTCAGGGCTATTGACATAGCTCTAATTTGAGGGGCTGGATACCAAGAAGAAAGGAAACTGTTCAGAGGAGCTCCAGAAAACTACATGAGGGTCTCTATGAGTATGTCCAAATACTAAGTGACACATGCACAGTGTGAAAATACAGAAAGCCAACCAAAGAACACCATTAGGGAAATAAAAGAAAACAATTACCAAGGAGCTATGAGCTGAAAACTACCAGAGGTTGCGCAGGACTGGGAAATGATTGAGTTCTGAATAGTTACAGTGAAGAGACCTTATTGAAAACCCATGACATTCAGTAAAAATCTCAAAAAAGCCAATAAAAAAGTTGGGCTAATCAAGCCCTGGACTAAAGGCTAGCTTGGATTTCCATAATAAAGGTTAATAACAAGCCTCAAGATGGTCATTCTGAGCTACAAGTAAATTAACTGTCTGCAGTTAAAACTTTATTAAGAAAACCAAATCCAGACACTCAAATAGGAATCAGTATTATCCATATATAATCATAAACTGTTATATGTTTGAAGAAGTAGGAAAGTATGATGCCTAACCTGCCAAAAAATCTGGCATTAACAATAATTGCAAGACATACCTATAGCAGTGCTTAAAGGAAGTATATTTATGCACATATTGGAATAGAAGTGCTTAGAAGAAATACCATATGCAGATATTAGAGTAGAAGACTGGTATAAGTTGTTACCTTAGGAAGCTAGAAAAATAAGAGAAAATTAAACTGGATGGCAAAAGATAGATCATGCAAACAATAATAAGATATATCCATAAAATATGTAAAAGATAATGACAAAATAAAGTCAATAAAAACAAAACAAAATCTGGCTATTTAACACATTAATACCTAGATAACCCCCTATCTAGAGTCATAAAGAATGGGAGGGAGGCTCAAGAGGGAGGAGATATGGGGATATATGTATACATATAGCTGATTCACGTTGTTATACAGCAGAAACTAACACAACATTGTAAAGCAATTATACTCCAATAAAGATGTTAAAAAAAGAATCATAAAGAAATAAAAATAGGGATTACTAATATTAGAAGAGTTGGACATCAATGCAAACATTAAAAGTATAATAAAGTCATATTATTAACAATTTAATTCCAAGAAATTCAACAGACTAGATGAATTGGACAATATAAAATCTGCATAGCCCCATATCTATTGAATAAATTTAATATGTATTAAAAAATGTTTCTCAGAGTAAACTCCAAACCCTTGTGACTTTCCCAGTGAATTATATCAAGAAGAAATAATACCAACCTTACTTAAGATATTTCAAAAAATAAAATACTTCAGAAATAACTTCATGAAACCATTATGACTCTGATTTCAAAGCCAAAAAAGTACTATATGAAAAGGAAACTGACCAATATTCTTCACGAAGACAGATACAACATCCCCTAACAAAATATTAGCAAGTTAATTCTAGTAATATCCAAATTTATAATGTATCATAAACAAGATAAATTTATCCTAGGAATATAAGCTTGCTTTAACATTAAAAACTCAATTAACAGAATTGACTAAATTCACAGCATATAAGAGGAAAAACATAAAAATTCCTCAGTAAGTGAAGAGAAAGCATTTGACAAAATTCAATACTCATTCATAATTTAAAAAATAAACTCTCATAAAAAATAGGAATAGAAGGGAATTTTCTCAATTATGGCAACTATGATAAAACTGTAGCTAAAATTTTACTTAATGGTAAAATAGTAAATGTTTTACCAATAAGAAATGGATGTCCATTACCACAACTTCTATTCAACATTGTAATTGAAGTCCTGGTCAGTGCAGGAAGACAAGATAAGGATATTGAAGGTAAATAGATGGAAAAGGAAGGAATAAAACTTTGTTTCTTGCAGATAACATGATTATATACATAGAAAATTCTAAATAATCTACAAAATAACTACTAAATCTAATAAGTAAATTTAGCAAGGTTGTAGATTCTATAGTCATTATACAAAACATCAGGAACATTTTATATATTATATCGATGAAAAATTGGAAAAATAAAATATTATTTGCAATAGCATTGAGAATTATAAAAATACTTGAATAATCATACATTGGATGACTGAGCATTATTAAGATATAGATGTATATTAAGATAAAGATAATTCTCCCCAAGGTGATCTGTTGGTTCAATGCAATTCCAATAAGAAATCCAGTAAGATTTTTTTTCTTCAGATATAGTCCTAGATGCCCCAAAGGAATAAAAATGACAATCCTATCTTTTGGAAAATTCCAGAGTTTAAGAGGTTACTTTCTAGGAGCTAGGGACAAAGGCCAGGCCCCTCTTTGGGTGAGGCCAAGTTTCTTAATACATAAGCAGTAAGGAAAGAATGCTTAAGAAAACATCCATTTCAAAATTAACAATAATAACAGCAACAACAAACAACTAGAAGCATAAGTCTAGCATAAACCTGCAAATGATAATAATCATTCCTCAATACATACACACATACAAAACAATTATTTTTCTAAGTTCTAAGCATTTTGACATCACATCATAATTGTGCTTTAAAAATACAATGATAATAGCAATTATACACAGAGTAATATAAAAGTCATTTTCTAACGCTTTTTTTTTTTTTTAAAGAAATAGACTTTTTTTGGAGCAGTTTTAGGTTCACAGCAAAACAGCAGAAAATAGGGAGACTTCCCATATACCCCCACCCCAATACATGCATGATGTCCCCTACTGTCAAATTCTCCCACCCCAGTACCACATTTGTTGCAATCAGTGAACCTATATTCACACATCATAATCACCCAAAGTCCTTCGTTTATGTTAGGATTCACTCTTGGTGTTGTATATTTTATGGGTTTTGACAAATATATAATGATGTGTATTCACCACTGTCATATCATAGAGAATAGTTTCACTGTCATAAAAATCTTCTGTGCTCTGCCTATTAAAAAAAAAAAAAGGAGCCAGCTTAGGCTAAAATTTATACGGAAGTGCAAAGGTCTTTGAATAGCAAAAATAAACATGAAAAAGGGGAAGAGAATTGGAGTACTTAGACTACTTTGTTTCAATAGTTACTATAGAACTACTGAAATCAAGAAAGTGTGGTATTTGCATAAAGATAGACAATAGAACAAAATCGAGTTCAGAAAAAGAGTCAAAATTGTAAGATCAATTGATTAAAAACCAGGCAACAAACAATTTGAATGGAAAAGGATATTTTCAACAAATAATGATAGAACAACTGATTTTGCATACGGAAAATATGAGCCTCAAATTATACACAAAAATTATTTGATGCAGATCATGGATCTGATAATATGCAATTTCTAGGAGAAAAAAATAACAGAATAGCCTCATAACGTTGGAGGAAGCAAAAGCACCTCCAGAAAGCACTAACCAGAAAAAATTCATAAAATGGATTTCATAGAAAAATCAAAGCTTTTGCTCAATAAAAACACTCTGGAAAAAGATTATACATGCTACAGATTCTGAGAACATATTTGAAAAATATATATTTGACATAATATATAAATGACTTCTAAAACTTATTAATATCAAGCTAATAAAGCCATTTATTAAAGGTCAAAAGGTTGAAAGACTTGAGAATGTACTTCAAAAAGGAGGACTGGTGAATAACCAATACGGATGAGAAAATGTACTCAACATCATTAGTCTTCATGGAAATAAAAATATACCATAATATACGCTGTAGAATGACTGATAGGAAAACTGACCACTCCAAATGTAGGTGAGGATGTGAGCAATTGAATTTATCATATCAAGGTCTATTTATCAAGATATAAATTCATATCAAGAGGGTACTCCAAAATGGTACAATCTCTTTGGAAAGTGGTGTGGCAGTTTCTCATAAATTTCAGCATGACCTACTTCTCAGTATTTACATAGATAAGTGAAAACATATGCACAAAAAGACTTTTTTTTTTTAAAACATCTTTATTGGAGTATAATTGCTTTACAATGGTGTGTTAGTTTCTGCTTTATAACAAAGTGAATCAGCTATACATATACATATATCCCGATATCTCCTCCCTCTTGCGTCTCCCTCCCACACTCCCTATTCCAACCCTCCAGGTGGTCACAAAGCACCGAGCTGATCTCCCTGTGCTATGCGGCTGCTTCCCACTAGCTATCTGTTTTACATTTGGTAGTGTATATATGTCCATGCCACTCTCTCACTTCGTCCCAGCTTAACCTTCCCCCTCCCCGTGTCCTCAAGTCCATTCTCTACGTCTGCATCTTTATTCCTGTCCTGCCCCTAGGTTTTTCAGAACCTCTTTTTTTTTTTTTTGGTTTCCATATATATATGTGTTAGTATACGGTATTTGTTTTTCTTTTTCTGACGTACTTCACTCTGTATGACAGACTCCAGGTCCATCCATGTCTCAACAAATGACCCAATTTCGTTCCTTTTTATGGCTGAGTAATATTCCATTGTATATATGTGCCACATCTTCTTTGTCCATTCATCTGTTGATGGACACTTAGGTTGCTTCCATGTCCTGGCTATTGTAAATAGAGCTGCAATGAATATTGTGGTACATGACTCTTTTTGAATTATGGTTTTCTCAGGGTATATGCCCAGTAGTGGGATTGCTGGGTCGTATGGTAGTTCTATTTTTAATTTTTTAAGGAACCTCCATACTGTTCTCCATAGTGGCTGTATCAATTTACATTCCCACCAACAGTGCCAGAGTGTTCCCTTTTCTCCACACCGTCTCCAGCATTTATTGTTTGTAGATTTTTTTGATGATGGCCATTCTGACCGGTGTGAGATGATATCTCGTTCTCGTTTTGATTTGCATTTCTCTAATGATTAGTGATGTTGAGCATTTTTTCATGTGTTTGTTGGCAATTTGTATATCTTCTTTGGATAAATGTCTATTCAGGTCTTCTGCTCATTTTTTGATTGGGTTGTTTGTTTTTTTGATATTGAGCTGCATGAGCTGCTTGTAAATTTTGGGGATTAATTCTTTGTCGGTTGCTTCATTTGCAAATATTTTCTCCCATTCTGAGGACTGTCTTTTCATCTTGTTTCTGGTTTCCTTTGCTGTGCAAAAGCTTTTAAGTTTCATTAGGTCGCATTTGTTTATTTTTGTTTTTATTTCCATCTCTCTAGGAGGTGGGTCAAAAAGGATCTTGCTGTGATTTATGTCATAGAGCGTTCTGCCTATGTTTTCCTCTAAGAGTTTGATAGTGTCTGGCCTTACATTTAGGTCTTTAATCCATTTTGAGTTTATTTTTGTGTATGGTGTTAGGGAGTGTTCTAATTTCATTCTTTTACATGTAGCTGTCCAGTTTTCCCAGCACCACTTATTGAAGAGGCTGTCTTTTCTCTATTGTATATTCTTGCCTCCTTTATCAAAAATAAGGTGACCATATGTGCATGGGTTTATCTCTGGGCTTTCTATCCTATTCCATTGATCTATATTTCTGTCTTTGTGCCAGTACCATACTGTCTTGATTACTGTAGCTTTGTATATACTGTGAAGTCAGGGAGCCTGATTCCTCCAGCTCTCTTTTTCTTTCTCAAGATTGCTTTGGCTATTCGGGGTCTTTGGTGTTTCCATACAAATTGTGAAATATTTCGTTCTAGTTCTGTGAAAAATGCCATTGGTAGTTTGATAGGGATTGCATTGAATCTGTAGATTGCTTTGGGTAATATAGTCATTTTCACAATGTTGATTCTTCCAATCCAAGAACATGGTATATCCCTCCATCTGTTTGTATCATCTTAATTTCTTTCATCAGTGTCTTATAGTTTTCTGCATACAGGTCTTTTGTCTCCCTAGGTAGGTTTATTCCCAGGTATTTTATTATTTTTGTTGCAGTGGTAATTGGGGATGTTTCCTTAATTTCTCTTTCAGATTTTTCATCATTAGTGTATAGGAATGCAAGAGATTTCTGTGCATTAATTTTGTTTTTGTATCCTGCTGCTTTACCAGATTCATTGATTAACTCTAGTAGTTTTCTGCTAGCATCTTTAGGATTCTCTATGTTTAGCACCATGTCATCTGCAAAGAGTGACAGCTGTGCTTCTTCTTATCTGATCTGGATTCCTTTTATTTCTTTTTCTTCTCTTGTTGCCTCGGTTAAAACTTTCAAAACTATTTTGAATAATTGTGGTGAGAGTGGACAAGCTTGTCTTGTTCCTGATCTTAGAGGAAATAGTTTCAGGTTTTCACCATTGAGAATGATGTTGGCTGAGGGTTTGTCATATATGGCCTTTATTATTTTGAGGCAAATTCACTCTTTGCCTGCTTCCTGGAGGGTTTTTATCATAAATGGGTGTTGAATTTTGTCAAAAGCTTTTTCTGCATCTATTGAGATGATCATATGTTTTTTTCTCCTTCAATTTGTTAATATGATGTATCACATTGATTGATTTACATATATTGAAGAATCCTTGCATTCCTGGGATAAACCCCACTTGATCATGGTGTATGATCCTTTTAATGTACTGTTGGATTCTGTTTGCTAGTATATTGTTGAGGATTTTTGCGCCTATGTTCATCAGTGATATTGGCCTGTAGTTTTGTTTTTTTGTGACATCTTTGTCTGGGTTTGGTATCAGGGTGATGGTGGCCTCATAGAATGAGATTGGTAGTGTTCCTTCCTCTGCTATACTTTGGAAGAGTTTGAGAAGGATAGGTGTTAGCTCTTCTCTAAATGTTTGATAGAATTCACCTGTGAAGCCATCTGGTCCTGGGCTTTTGTTTGTTGGAAGATATTTAATCACAGTCTCAATTTCAGTGCTTGTGATTGGTCTGTTTATATTTTCTATTTCTTCTTGGTTCCATCTCAGAAGGTTGTGCTTTTCTACTAATTTGTCCTTTTTTTCCAGGTTGTCCATCTTATTGGCATATAGTTGCTTGTAGTAATCTCTCATGATCCTTTGTATTTCTGCAATGAGAGTTGTAACTTCTCCTTTTTCATTTCTAATTCTGTTGATTTGAGTCTTCTCCCTTTTTTCTTGATGAGTCTGGCTAATGGTTTATCAATTTTGTTTATCTTATCAAATAACTAGCTTTTAGTTTTACTGATCTTTGCTATAGTTTCCTTCATTTCTTTTTCATTTATTTCTGATCTGATCTTTATGATTTCTTTCCTTCTGCTAACTTTGGGGTTTTTTTGTTTGTTTTCTTCTTTCTCTAATTGCTTTAGGTGTAAGGTTAAGTTGTTTATTTGTGATGTTTCTTTTTTTTGAGGTACGATTGTATTGCTATAAACTTCCCTCTTAGAACTGCTTTTGCTGCATCCCATAGGTTTTGGGTCATCCTGTTTTCATTGTCATTTGTTTCTAGGTATTTTTTCATTTCCTCTTTGATTTCTTCAGTGGTCTCTTGGTTATTTAGTAGTGTATTGTTTAGCCTTCATATGTTTGTATTTTTTACACTTCTTTTTCCTGTAATTGATATTTAGTCTCATAGCGTTGTGGTTGGAAAAGATACTTGACACGATTTCAATTTTCTTAAATTTACCAAGGCTTGATTTGTGACCCAAGATATGATCTATCCTGGAGAATGTTCCATGAGCACTTGAGAAGAAAGTGTATTCTGTTGTTTTTGGGTGGAATGTCCTATAAATATCAATTAAGTCCATCTTGTTTAATGTATCATTTAAAGCTTGTGTTTCCTTATTTATTTTCATTTTGGATGATCTGTCCATTGGTGAAAGTGGGGTGTTAAAGTCCCCTACTATGATTATGTTACTGTCGATTTCCCCTTTTATGGCTGTTAGCATTTGCCTTATGTATTGAGGTGCTCCTGTGTTGGGTGCATAAATATTTACAAGTGTTCTGTCTTCTTGGATTGATCCCTTGATCATTATGTAGTGTCCTTCTTTGTCTCTTGTAATAGTCTTTGTTTTAAAGTCTATTTTTTATGATATGAGAATTGCTACCCCAGCTTTCTTTTCACTTCCATTTGCATGGAATATCTTTTTCCATCCCCTCACTTTCAGTCTGTATGTGTCCCTAGGTCTGAAGTGGGTCTCTTGTAGACAATATATATACGGGTCTTGTTTTTGTATCCATTCAGCCAGTCTGTGTCTTTTTGTTGGAGCATTTAATCCATTTACATTTAAGGTAATTATCGATATGTATGTTCCTATTCCCATTTTCTTAATTGTTTTGGGTTTGTTATTGTAGGTGCTTTCCTTCTCTTGTGTTTCCTGCCTAGAGCAGTTCCTTTAACATTTGTTTTAAAGCTGGTTTGGTGGTGCTGAATTCTCTTAGCCTTTGCTTGTCTATAAAGTTTTTAATTTCTCTGTCAAATCTGAATGAAGTGGGAGAGCTGAGATCAGGACATTGACCACCAGAGACTTCCCGGCCCAAGTAATATCAATTGGTGAGAGCTCTCTCAGAGATCTCCATCTCGACGCTAAGACACAGCTCCACTCAACAACTAGCACGCTACAGTGCTGGACACCGTATGCCAAACCACTAGCAAGACAGGAACACAGCCCCACCCATTAGCAGAGAGGCTCCCTAAAATCATAGTAAGGTCACAGACACCCCAAAACACACCACCAGATGTGGTACTGCCCACCAGAAAGATAAGATCCAGCCTCATCCATCAGAACACAGACACCAGTCCCCTCCACCAGGAAGCCTACACAACCCACTGAACCAACCTTAGCCACTGGGGGCAGACACCAAAAATAGTGGGAACTATGAACCTGCAGCCTGCGAAAAGGAGATCCCAAACACAGTAAATTAAGCAAAATGAGAAGACAGAGAAACACACAGCAGATGAAGGAGCAGGATAAAACCGCACCAGACCAAACAAATGAAGAGGAAATCGGCAGTCTACCTGAAAAAGAATTCAGAGTAATGATAGTAAAGATGATCCAAAATCTTGGAAATAGAATGGAGAAAATACAAGAAACATTTAACAAGTACCTAGAAGAACTAAAGAGCAAACAAACAAGGATGAACAACACAATAACTGAAATTAAAAATTGTCTAGAAGGAATCAAGAGCAGAATCACTGAGGCAGAAGAACGGATAAGTGACCTGGAAGATAAAATAGTGGAAATAACTACCGCAGAGCAGAATAAAGAAAAAGAATGAAAAGAATTGAGGACAGTCTCAGCGACCTCTGGGACAACATTAAACGCACCAACATTCGAATTATAGGGGTCCCAGAAGAAGAGGAGAAAAAGAAAGGGACTGAGAAAATATTTGAAGAGATTATAGTTGGAAAAAAACTGTTTGAAATATGATCATAGCAGATTTTTTTCAAAATAGCTAAAATGGGGAAATGACACCAATATCCACCAAAGGGAGTAGAAAATTTAAAGACTATATTGTTTGTCCATCAAAAGAACACTACTCATTATTAAAAAGGAATGAACTACTGGTACACCCAACATCATGGGCAAACCTCAATCCATAAGTTAGTGGCTGTCAGTTTGAGACAGTTGTTCTCTGCCCACCCTGGGAACATTGGCAATACTTGGAGACATTTTTGATTATCACAGTGGGGGGCAGTGGCACATGCTACTGGCATTTAATAGGTAGAGATCAGGCATGTTGCTAAACATCTTACAATGTATATATAGCTCTCTTCCTAGCTCTAGCTTTACAGCTTTGCTAAGGTTATGGGTTTTTTGGCAGATAAGGCAAGAGTACCACTTTTTCTAGGTAAGGAGTGAAGTTTACCCACCAATGTTTTGGGGGTTTTAAAATAAATTTATTTATTTTATTTATTTATTTTTGGCTGCATTGGGTCTTCATTGCTGTGCATGGGCTTCCTCTAGTTGCGGTGAGCAGGGGCGACTCTTTGTTGCAGTGCGGGGGTTCTCATTGCGGTGGCTTCTCTTGTTGCAGAGCAGGGGATCTAGGCGTGCGGGCTTCAGTAGTTGTGGCACAAGGGCTCAGCAGTTTTGGCTTACGGGCTCTAGAGTGCAGGCTCAGCAGTTGTGGCACACGGGCTTAGTTGCTCCACGGCATGTGGGATCTTCCCGGACCAGGGCTTGAACCTGTGTCCCCTGCATTGGCAGGCAGATTCTTAACCACTGCACCACCAGGGAAGCCCTACCCACCAATGGTAATGGAGGAGTTGTTATTTTTCCCATGATGAGTAATCTTGTGAAGGTCATAGAATAAATTTTGAGCAAGGGACTGAAGAGAGTTGAAATGGTCTTCTAGGTGTCCCAGCATCTCATCTGAGTGGATAAAATAACCCCATCTTGTTTCCAATTAGCCTTTTCTTCCTCAGGAACCTTATAAGAAGAGATTTTGATTTCCTTGATTAGAGGATCAGGTGATAAGTGGAGTAAATCATATCTTGTCTGATTGCAATGGGATTGAGACAGATTTATAAACCACTAACTTACATATTATAAGCTAAAGAGTTTCTCTTGTCTCAGTGTTTTATTGCCTATATTGATTTTGAATATATAACCACCTCTTGTGGTAATAATAAGGCCTTTAGAAGGTCGACCACCTATTTCCCATTTTTAATTGGTGTTCCAACTGTAGTCTTAAATTCCTTTGCTTTCCATAGCATACCAAAGCCATGTACTACTCCAGAAGTGTATGTCCTGTTTGTGTAGACATTAACTCTTCTATCCTTAGCTAAAGTGCAGGCTTTGCTACCTGAGTTGATTTTACATTGGGTAGGAGCTCATATTCTACGGGGTTTTGGAAATTTGTAATGGCGTATCTTACCTGGAAACACCCTTCTGATGTGTAGAGGTATGAACTATTCGCAAAGAGAATGAGATCTGGATCTACAAAAGGAATTTCAGCAAGACCAAGGTAGGGAAGGGTTTAAGTCTGAGTGTCTGCAATGCAGTTATGTGATTGCTCTTCAGTCAGAAGAGTAAGAAGTTTAGTGGGATTAAGAGTTTAATAATGCTGGATAGAAATGTAAGAAGGAGTGGATAGTAATGTTAGAAATAGAAAGCAAAAGGATCTCAGAAGAGATAAGGGGAAAAGTAGAAAAATGTTGCCTAGTTTCAGTCAGGTGAAAGTTTTGGGCTACATGGGGTGTATAAATATTCAAGGTACAATCTAGCTTATCAACTGTGTTGTGAGCGCAGATCTATAATGAGGCTGAAGTCTCCAAAGTGCCTCTGGTTCCCATTATGTTTCTGAGTTGCCTAACGTGTGTCCTTCTCTCTCATGAACAAATAGAGAAAGGGGCAAGGAATTTGGGAGCCCCAATTTAGAGGCAGAGGAAAAGGAGATTTTTAAGGCTTCAAATGCTATTCAGAGATTGAGACCACTCTTTACATTCAGACATTGTTTCTGTAGTCATGTAAAGGAGATGCTATAGTAGAGAAATTAGGAATCAACATCCTACAATAGCCAATCACAGAAAGCCCAGAAGATGTCTGTTCAGTTCAAATAAAGGCTAATTGAGAATGGCTTTGGTACATTCTGGGGACAGAATTTTTCCCTCAGGGAAGATATCATGTCCTAGATAATGAGCCTGAGGACTACAGTAGTGTTGTGTTTTGTTTCTCAAAACCTTATGCCGTTTCAAGCCAGAGCTTCTAATAGGTATTGGATATCTGTCAATGAATTATCAATTCTACTGGAGCAGAGTGAGGTCCTATACATATTAAATGAGTGTTGAATTACATGGGAAAAGCAAAACCTTTAAATTTGCATTTAATGTCCGAGGGAAAATAGGTAGGAGCTTCCATAAACCTCTGAGGCAAAACAGTCCAAGTACCTTGTTGATTTTCCAAGGTGAAGGGAAGTCTTGGGAATCATGGTGGAGGAATATACTGAAGAAACTTGAACACACATCAACAAGAGTGTAGTAATGGTATCTGCGGATAAAGATGTGAGAAGCCTCTTAAATTTGGAACGAAAGGGAATCTAAGTTTTACTGTTCTATTCATGGCCCACAGGTTTGAAACTTAATTCATGTCCTTTATTTTTAGTCTTTTTCACGGGGAGAATAGGGGTGTTGCAGAAACTAGAGTAGGGACCGGAGTCCTTTGTTAGGAATTCCTTAAATAATAGGTCTTAAGCCTTCAATTGCTTTAGATTTTAAAGGATACTGGGGTAGCTTAGGGAGGGACATAGTGGTTTCTATTTCCACTTTCAAGGGCTCTGGTTTCTAAATATATTGTGTAACTTGATCCTGTATCTGAAAGGGACTCAAGAATATGAGTGAACATATTCGAATGCAGAGACTATCAAAGGATTGGGGAAGTATGAGGACAGCAAGGAAGTTGGAGTGACATATCAAAGTTCTTAGAGGACAGAGGAAGTAGGAAAGGATTCCAAGTCTTCAGGAGAACATAAATATTAACATTTCAATTAGAAAGTAAATATCTACCTGACAGATTAACAGGGGTTGTGGAATTAACAAAAATCTATGTTGGATATCATGGAGTCCAAGAGATACATAAAGTAGTTTAGAAAGGGGTGAATCATGTGATAAGTTATCTAACCCCACCACCAAGATGTTTTGTGTACTCCAAGAGATCATGGTGGGGAATTTTGAAGGTTAAGGGTGGAATGAGTGGCTCCAGTGTCTACTAGAAAGGTTGTTGGGTGCCCACTGATTTGGGTTATTATTTCATCCAGTGTGTTTAAGGGTATTTGGGGACAGATAGAAGCAGATCCCTTTGAGGGAGTCATCAAGACTTGGATTCTTTTTCCTTTTGGTTAATCTTTAGTCCAATGTCCATTTTTTTTTTTTACAGTATCTACAGTTTTTTTGATCTATGGGAAATTGAAGGGAAGCTGAGGATGGCTTGAAGTCCTTTGCATGATTGCCTTCAAGTGGTTTCAGTTGGAGAGTTGTGAGTACATGTTTTATACGTTTAGTTTTATACTATCTTCATGGCATTTTGTTAAAGCACGAATATCAGAGAGAAGGGCATTTTGCCAATTAATGCAGTCTTGAATACACTCTCTCATTTCAGCATGGGAGTTACCAAAACTGGTGACTAAAGTGAATGTCATGTGATCATTTAGGATTAGACCTGAATAATCCTTCCAGATGTTTTCCAAGTGGTGTCTATAGTTAGAGACTGATCCATCTCCTTGCTGTCTGCACTCCTGAATCTTTGACCAGTTGCTTTTAGGTGGGAATGGAATCTAAAAATTTTTTCTCCAATTTCTTTATCTCTGTGATAGGTTTTGGGTGTATTTTGGTTTAATTGCAAGTCTTCATTAATTTTGACATATTTGGCCTTAAGGGCATAGGACCATATGGTGGTATCTTCATGTCCTCTGAGAAGTTGGACTAATTGGCACAGATCAGGAAGCGCTGGAAAATATACCACTAACACTAACTTAAATTTCATAGAAAATTCATCCCCATTCTTTCTTGGATAAGGGAAATCCTTTATAATAGCATACAAGTCAGCTTGAGACCAAGGTTTAAATATGACTTTTTGTGGGGGGAATGGCAATCGAGGTTCTGCTGCTTATTATTGTTTGGAACCCAGCACTGTGGGAGCAAGATCAAGGTCTTGAATAATTATAGGATATGACAGCACTGGCATAGTAGTGTTAGGTTTAGGGAAAGGCAGATAAATGCAAGGAGAATTGGGACCTGGACGTAAAGGAGACAGAAACAGTTTTGGAGGAGCTGAGGAAGAAGGAGAGGGGATTGAGGAAGATGTAAGTGCCTTTGAATTTGGAGTGGGTAAGAGAGCAACAGTTGAGGCTGGCAGATGATTTTTCAGAGGTTGAGTAGCATCAGATAAGGTGGACTGATACTGCTAAATGGCCTTATTAAGCTTAGACGGAAAAAGTAATTTTTCAGCTTCCTTATACCATGAGAAATAAACAAATTGTTTCGAGGGAGTTTTGGATTCCCAGGATTCAAGGCTCCCCTCAGAGATGAACAAATCCGGGGATATCCCAAGAACTCCACAGCGTCATTGCAGTTCCAAGTTAACCTTAATGAAATAATGCTATAGACATATTTAATGGAGTTAGTGCTGTAATGGCAAAGCATATACCCAATGGGAGGGAAGGAGGATGGGCAACTGATAGATTTATTCATGATTAGAAAATGAAATCAGAGGTAAGATCTTAAATGAGACAGTAAACAGTAGATAGTACTGCTTGATTAATTTTTTTGCACAGTTCCCTAGTTAGAGAAAATCCCCACTCCAACCTCCCCAAGGAAATTCCCTCACACAATCCTGAAACTGGAGAGCAGAGGAAAAACCAGAATAGGCCACATAGAAGGGCCAAAGAAAATGTTTCTTTGCCTAAAGGAATCAGAGTAACTCCTTACAACAGATAGGGTGTCCGGGACACTGGTTTGAGGGTGGAGCTCATCAGAGGACAGTTGAATTACGAAACAGGAGAGGAGTTCAAAAGACTCATAGGTACCTTTTTTGGGAGAGATGGTGGGAGTCTGTAAGTGAGACCCAATTTCCATAGGAGTCATGGCACCAACAACTGTCAAGTAAAGACAAATCCAGACTTTGGTTAGGAGAGACTATTTGAAAAGATTTATTGCAATAAGGAGAGGGGGATGATTGCAATAGCGGGAATCCTTAGACCGTAAGATCTGCAATCATCTCAAAGGTTAGGCAGAAAGGGCTTTTCTTTATAGGGAGGAGTAAGTGAGGCTCGGGCTAGAAAGAACCAGGTGGGGGAAAATGGGATGAGAAAGAGTGGTGTGACTGGACAATAGATCAGAAAAAGATTTACCCTGAAGTCAGTCTATTCTCAGAAGGGGCCATTAAGGAGGGACTGTATGCTGGTTCACGGTGACAATGGGTTAAAGTAAAGGCGCCTAGGGAAAGAGAGAAACTTAACCAAAGTTCAGTTATCAACACTTGGTTCCGACTGATCAGTGGGGACAAAACAGTTTGGCTAATCATTTATGGGGCAAAGAATGGAAATTTGGAGGGTCCGTGTTTGGCTTTGCCATAAGTAAACAAGGGGAGCATTCACGAGTCTTACTCAAGTCATATAGCAAAGTTTGTTTCTTTTCAATAAGCCGTTTCCTGGAACACAAATGGGTGGGGAGATTTCTTTAATTATGTCTGTTCACAGGATCACAGGGCTTGAGTAAAAAATCAACATTGTCAATATCTTGATGACTGTATGGATTATACCCATATATGCTTTTGTCAAGGCTTATAGATTTGTTCACTTTAGATATGTGTTTTTTATTGTATGCAAATTTTACCTTAGGAAAAAAACATGCTGATTTACATAGACTCAACAAAGAAAAAAATTCATTTTGGTAAATATGGCTGCCCAGAAAAATGGTCTTTTTAAAATCGGTTCTGAATTTTTAAATTTCCTAAACCACATGAATATTTTATAGATTTGAATAATAACATTAGGATTGTTTCTGGCTCTGGGCCTAGTTTTCTTTTCTAAGACAGCACCAAAGAGTAGGAATATTATGGTTGTGCATGTGTATGTATGTGTGTGTGTAATGTTGAGAAAAGGAAAACAGAATACTTTCCATTCTAATGATTTAAAAGAAAAAATAACCAATCCTGATAAGAGATGTTATGTTTTTGACAGTCAGTTTTTCTGGAAACTTCCAAGTTGTCCCTGCATAAGAAAATCCTTTTGGAAGATCAACATACATGGTTGATCAAAACAGGATTAGCTGGAACTATTGTGAAAAGTCATAGTCTATATTCTGCGTCTGTATTCAGGCCTGAATTATCCATGCTGATTATCTGCTTTGATCTACATTACTAGGTAATTTCTTTCATTGTGGCCAACTTCTTTTCATTCTGATCATATTCACATAAGCAAACTGGATGGGCCACCCTCCCGACCCATATGATTATCTTGGCCGTCTTTATGATTTGTGCGGCTTATTGCATGATTAGTTCAGCTGTGACCAACAGTGCAGATTTTTTAAGATTTGGAATTATTGAGTCAGCTGTGTCACAGTCTGCACATAGACTGACCCAGTCTATGTGGTGTTCATTTTTCCCCTTTGGATTTCATATTATTTGTTTTTTCTATTTATATTAATGAAAGAAACGGACAGTTAATTCCCAGTTCACTGTATGCTGTGAGGATACAATAAGTATTTTAAACTAAACGTTTCATTTGGTGTTGTATTTTATAAATAATAATGACCCAATTACATATTTTTGCATTAATAGAATCTTGAATCTGTATAATTTATTTGCAGTTCATTTTTGACTATCATAATATAACATTTCAATCCCAGTTTCTCATTTTCATTAACACTAGGAAAATTTCCTTTGTGAAAGTTTAAAAGATAAATATAATCATAGGTTTTATAACTTGAATAATGAATTTTTTCTTAGATTTTCTAAGAAGTAGAAAATGGCTCTACTTTTTAAAGGAGCACTTCTTATGCTAATCCAAGATTTAAGGTGTCTCTTCATGTTTTTTGAGCACTGGATAAATTTTTTGCAGCTGCTCTTAAGCCAAAATAGTTTATATTTTCCCTTTAAATATATTTGAAGGAGCTAGGAAGATACAAAGATACAAAGATACCTCTTTGTCTTAAGAGACTATTATTCTTAATATTATCTCCATGTTTACATCTTTATACTATTTTAGGTTTTATTTAATAGTAAATTACTTAAAGGAAGAGAGTATCTATAAAAGTTAAATATGTTTTAACATTTTCCTTTTTTTCATTACATTTTTCATTACTGTTATACAGCTACCGTGTTTATGGCCAGAGTGAAGACTGATGTGGGTTCAGGTATACTGATGATTACAATTGCACAAAACAAGTTTTCAATTCACGTGAGAGTTCAGCCATCCGGTTGGTTGTTCTTTCCTATGAGTATACACACTCTCTAACTTTAAAGTTTGAGCTTCTAACCATAGATGAATAATGTTCCAAAGTGTAAAGTTATGATTAATCCATAACTTTTTATGACTTTGCAGAATGATACAGATCTCAACTTTGTAGTCAGATTTCTTAATACCTGGAATCATAGTGGTCATGAGTCACCCTAGAGATGGTTTCCATAAGAGAAAAGAAAAAATGTTAGAAAAGGATGTACCTTATTTTATTTTGATTGTTGGTTTGTATTTGTGGGCCCCTGGCTAAGGACATCTCCTTATGAGTGACAGAGAGTCTTTTTTTTTTTTTTAAAACATCTTTATTGGAGTATAATTGCTTTACAATGGTGTGTTAGTTTCTGCTTGATAACAAAGTGAATCAGTTATTCATATACATCTGTTCCCATATCTCTTCCCTCTTGCGTCTCCCTCCCTCCCATCCTCCCTATCCCACCCCTCTAGGTGGTCACAAAGCACCGAGCTGATCTCCCTGTGCTATGCGGCTGCTTTCCACTAGCTATCTAGAGTCTTTTAATTCTAGAAATCATTAAAGTAATATAATAAGAATTAGTTAAGAAGTACTTATTGTATTCTATGAAATGAATCATATACAAATACCCAACAGCTTAAACTTTAGTGTATTCTACAGGTATACAGCAGAGTAAAAAAATCAAACTGCATAGTTGCTCATTCTGGTTTCTAACAGTCATGGCATAATCCATATCTGTAGGAAGTAAAAATATGTAGTGCTCTTTTCAAATTACAGAGACCAGTTGGGGAGAGAGAAAAGTGAAAGGAATTTTGCAATTTCTTCAAATTCTTTTCTGATACTAAAAGTTGAAACTCAGATATTATGGTCTTCTATCAAATGATGCACAATAATGAGTCTTTGCATACACAAGGGGACTAAAGGTAATTGTGTCTCTGATAGTAATTGCAAAGGATTCCAGAAAATGGAGGATCAGGGAGAGATGAGTTATCTTGAAGGGAAAGAAAAAAATTAGCAAATTGTTCTGTAGCCTGTTAAAGGTTAAGTTTCAAAAGAGGTTAAGATTATGACTCTCACATAAATATAAAATGAACATATGTCAAAGATATTATTTAACTCATTAATTAATAAGGAAACAGTAAGATGTTACAACTAGTTCAAAAGAGAATTCAAAGAACCAACATTTATGACATGATGTAAAACTCATTTATAGTGGGAAGTTTCAACTGCATTTCTAAGGAACAAAATTCATTTGTATGTCTATGGATAAGAATCATTTGAATTGATATTCATCTTCTATGACTAACAGAGTTGTGAAAGAGCTCAGACTAAGAAAGGTAGAGCAACCCCATAGTATCAGGAAACTCAGAAACGTGTGTACTTATACAATGCCTAGTTTTCCTTTGAAGTACTCAGCAATTTTTTTAAGAACCTATATCCTGAGAATGGTGGCCAGTGGGAAAAATACCAATAAAGGAGGTTTAAAAAACTTTTGCGATCAGAAATTAACATCTAAATTTAGGATACTGTTCAATATAAACCTTCATGGCTCAAAACTTTCTGTGAAATATGCTACATACACAGATAATGTAAGCAAGTGATTTTTTTTCAATAATCAAGGAATACAGACTGAGTTGCACATCTGCACATCATGTAACAAAAGGAGACAACAGCAGTAAAATGTGATCTAGAGTTTGCTAGTGGAAAGTACTGAGAACAAGAATTTACCATGAGAATAAACTTTCTGGAATATTTGCATAAGTCTGGGGGAGGCAAGTGAATTTCCCATAAAATTAAAAGTATTAGGCTTGAATCGATCACATACAAATGTGAAATAATAGAATGATAGTAATTGCCGTATGTATTTCACTGCTTCTGTTGTTAACTATTAATACCTTTCACTAGTGTATTGGCAAAATATTTAGTATAGTGTGACTAAGATTGTGTCTTTTCTGCCCCAGTTTTTATCTCACAGTTCTGGTTGAGCATACCAACAACATCTTCCTATTTACATGTTTCCCTGGCTTGTGCAGGTTGTATTATTCCAGGCTGAGAGCTTCTCTAGGTCACCCACATCACTCAAATTTCTTTACTTCTAGAGTTATTTTTTGCCTCGTTTCAAGGAGCCAGGAAATTATTTGCCCGTGGGACTGAACTTAGACTCACTAGTTGAAGTGACAATTTGCTGTTTTGTGGCTTTATGCCAACTATATTTGTGTGTGTGTGTGTTTGCATGTTATAAACTATCTTGCGGAGTCGCTAGATTCTAATAACATTTGACTTCCTGACTACCTGCCTTGTTTACTGCTATATCCCCAGTGCATAACATAGTGCCTGGCACACAATACCTGTTAAAAAAATTACTAGTTTTGTGAATGCACGCAGTAAAGGGTCAGAATCAGCAGTTGTTTACAAAGCTAGCTCCAGGGAATGAGATGGCAGCTAGTGTCAAAGAGATTTCTTTTTTCTTTTTTATTCAGAGAGTAAACATAAGTTTGCTTGAGGAAAATGAATCAGTTAATAAACTTGAAGCAATCCTTTATGACTTATTAATATATCATTTAAAAATACTTCAAGATGGTGTTGCAGATGCTTTCAATAAAATGTCCACATCAACAAATTTTTCAGCACATGTGATGAATATCAATCTACAGCTCCCATGTCTGTATTTTTTAATTGAAGTATAGTTGACTTACAATATTATATTAGTTTCAGGTGGACAACACAGTGATTTGATATCTTCCCATGTCTGTATTTTGACAAATAGAGTCTGTTTATGAAATGGCTGGCAATGTGAGAAGCACACTCAGAAAGCACAGATAAGCATAAGGCTAATAGACTGGGCTTTCTGATACTGTAGATCATGGAATCAGTATAACTTAAAAAAAATATCAAGCCCTGAATTTTAGTACATTAAGAGTAATGGCAAACAACAAAATACTTTGGGACTCCCCTGGTGGTCCAGTGGTTAGGATACGCGCTTTCACTGCCGAGGGTCTGGGTTCAATCCCTGGTCGGGGAACTAAGGTCCTGCAAGCCAAAAAAAAAAAAAAAAGAACAACAAACGACTTTGATTCCTGCTAGCACACAGATGGCCTTTTGGAGAAACCCTTCCTCTCATTCTAGGATATTATAGCACATGTCACATTCTTTACTTTTAAGAATGTGGAGTATTAAACACTTGACACACATACACATTTATGCTGAAGATCAGCAACCAAATGTATAGGATAATGGTGCATCTTAACAATATAAACCAAAATTCCCTTAAGAATGTTTTATCCATTGCTTAAATACAGTCACTTTTCTAACAGAGCATCGCTGGCTCTTCCTTGAAAGATAACAAAAATTTACAAGTTTGAATTTTTCCAGGGCTTACAACCTAACTTGGGATGAAAAACAATATGGTATTTAATATTGTCAAGTGGAAAAATTCTTGATTTATAGCTTCCTAACCGGTGGCAGCTCTGGCAATACTGGCCGGGCACCTGGTCTGTGTATAGAAAATCTAATAGTGTGTTGGGTTTTGGGTCAGTCTGACTGAAAGGGGTTATGTTGCATTTTTGACTCTCCAAAGCTTCCAAGCAATTATACTAGTTTTCCATTGAAATTTACCATCAAAGTACAAAAGTCAGTTTGTGAGACCAGAGAAAAGATAGAACAATGAAGATAACAGAGCCTGAAGAATATACAGTGGAGAAAAGACAGCCTCTTCAGTAAGTGGTGCTGGGAAAACTGGACAGCTACATGTAAAAGAATGAAATTAGAACACTCCCTAACACCATACACAAAAATAAACTCAAAATGGATTAAAGACCTAAATGTAAGGCCAGACACCATCAAACTCTTAGAAGAAAACATAGGCAGAACACTCTATGACATAAATCACAGCAAGATCCTTTTTGACCCACCTCCTAGAGAAATGGAAATAAAAACAAAAATAAACAAATGGGACCTAATGAAACTTCAAAGCTTTTGCACAACAAAGGAAACCATAAACAAGATGAAAAGACAACCCTCAGAATGGGAGAAAATATTTGCAAATGAAGCAACTGACAAAGGATTAATCTCCAAAACATACAAGCAACTCATGCAGCTCAATATCAAAAAAACAAACAACCCAATCCAAAAATGGGCAGAAGACCTAAATAGACATTTCTCCAAAGAAGATATACAGATTGCCAACAAACACATGAAAGATTGCTCAACATCATTAATCATTAGAGAAATGCAAATCAAAACTACAATGAGGTATCACCTCACACCGGTCAGAATGGCCATCATCAAAAAATCTACAAACAATAAATGCTGGAGAGGGTGTGGAGAAAAGGGAACCCTCTTGCACTGTTGGTGGGAATGTAAATTGATACAGCCACTATGGAGAACAGTATGGAGGTTCCTTAAAAAATTAAAAGTAGAACTATCATATGACCCAGCAATCCCACTACTGGGCATATATCCTGAGAAAACCGTAATTCAAAAAGAGTCATGTACCAAAATGTTCATTGCAGCTCTATTTACAATAGCCAGGACATGGAAGCAACCTAAGTGTCCATCGACAGATGAATGGATAAAGACGATGTGGCACATATATACAATGGAATATTACTCAGCCATAAAAAGGAACAGAACTGAGTTATTTGTAGTGAGGTGGATGGACCTAGAGTCTGTCACACAGAGTGAAGTAAGTCAGAAAGAGAAAAACAAATACTGTATGCTAACACATATATATGGAATCTAAAAAAAAAAAATGGTCAGAATAACCTAGGGGCAAGACGGGAATAAAGATGCAGACCTACTAGAGAATGGACTTGAGGATATGGGGAGGGGGAAGGGTAAGCTGGGATAAAGTGAGAGAGTGGCATGAACATATATACACTACCAAACATAAAATAGCTAGCTAGTGGGAAGCAGCCGCATAGCACAGGGAGATCAGCTCGGTGCTTTGTGACCACCTAGTAGGGTGGGATAGGGAGGGTGGGAGGGAGGGAGACGCAAGAGGGAAGAGATATGGGGACATATGTATATGTATAACTGATTCACTTTGTTATAAAGCAGAAACTGACATACCATTGTAAAGCAATTATACTCTAATAAAGATGTTAAAAAAAAAGAAAAAAGGATAACAGAGCCTACATTCTATGTGTTAATTATGTATCTTCTGACACAAACACATTTTTCTTCCTGGGCCTACTTCATTTCAGTGAGGTACACTTAAGAAGTCTTGTATAACTAGCAACTTCTCTATAAATAAATATGATATTAAAAAAATAAAACAAGCCAAAGGAGTAAATAAGCAACAGGCTATCCTTTACATAGCTCTCGTCCAGTTCTAATAAAGTGATGTTATCAGCATAAATTGATGAAGACAAAATTCATACAGTTACATTCCAAAACCTCATATAGTTACATGCTAATTCTACGCACATTGGTATTTTCTTAATTAAGAGCATATTAGTCTTAACTCTTAGAGTAGTAAAGTTTGGTTGGAATAAAATATGATGATCTGAAATAAAATGAGCAGGGTCAATTTTAAGCAAAATGTTAAAGTTTGTGTCTTATTTCTATGTCAGCCCCATCTGCCCTCCATTAACCATTATCATTTCTTCTTACATAGAACCATTTTTCTTTTGCTGTCGTATAACTACCAAATGATCCATTATTGCCCTCTATTTCAGTCTTTCCTTCTCTCTGACACATTATTAAACAAGTACCAGAATTGTATTATTCTTTTGCCCCTCCTTCATATGATGTCCCTCCTTCTGTTTTGTCAACCCACTTCTTAATACCTGATGGCCAGTTAATCTGATGAGCATATCTGTTATATTGTATTTATGGGTATCAAAGTATTAATGTGTTACCCCTTTCAGTTGACTGGCATGTCTTGTACATAAACCTTCCATGTGCAATACCAAAGAATAAAAAAAATGCTGTCTCTAAATTTAGACATTATTGCAGCCAGTGAGGAAGATGCTCAAGGGGAAAGGGGGATCATTGGAACACTTAATATATACCATATAGTTAGTGTAGGTGCAGAAAATTATATAGCCTATATACTATTTGTTAATAATCCCCTCTGGCCCTTTCTTTTCTATGTTATAGAAATGTATACTTCTCTTGCTGGCCTTCTTTCTTTTAATATCCACTTCTTGGCTTTAAAACAAAAGGCATTTTAGTGTTTCCATGAAAGCAATCTCCGCAAAAGGAGAAAATAGTCCCTCTCTACAGATACAAAAAAGTCACTTTTCTATATCTCAAAGCTTTCCGTGCTTAAAATTTTCTATACATCTGACAAAAATATTTAAGACACCCTGAAACAAGATGGTTTTTAAGCTTCAACCTTTAAGAAGTCTGTACTCATTTATTTTGTCACTGGGAGATTATACCTCTTAATCTCCCTCACCTATTTCTCTCCTCCCCTGTCCCCCTCCCCTCTGGCAACCATCTCTTTGCTCTCTGTATCTATGACTGTGCTTCTGTTTTGTTATGTTTGTTCATTTCTTTTGTTTTTCACATTCCACATATAAGTGAAATCATGCGGTATTTGTCTTTCTCTGACTCATTTCACTTAGCCTAATACCCACTAGGTCTATCCATGTTGTTGAAAATGGAAAGATTTCATTCTTTTCTATGGTTAAGTAATATTCCATTGCATATATACATCACATCTTCTCTATCCATTTATCTATTGATTGACACTTAATATCTTAGCTATTGTAAATAATGTTACAGTGAACATAGGGGTGCATGTATGTGCATATATATTTTTGAATTACTGCTTTTGTTTTCTTTGAATAAATACCCAAGAGTGGAATTGCTGGATCATATTATAGTTTTTTTGTTTGTTAGTTTGTTTATTTATTTATTTTTTTGGCCACACCGCATGGCATGCAGAATCTTCGTTTCCCAACCAGGGAATTGAACCCGCACCCCTGCAGTAGAAGCTCAGAGTCCCAACTACTGGACCGCCAGGGAAGCCCTGTTTTTTTAGTTTTTGAGGAATCTCCATGCGGTTTTCAATAGTGACTGCACATTTTACATTCCCACCAACAGTGTACAAGGGTTCTCTTTTCTCCATATCCTCACTGACACTTGTTATTTGTTGTCTTCTTGAAAATATTATAGCTATTCTGACAGGTATGGGCTGATAGCTCACTGTGGTTTTGATTTGCATTTTCCTAATAATTAGTGATGTTGAGCATCTTTTCATGTGCTTGTTGGCCATCTATCTGTATGTCTTCTTTGGAAAAACATCTATTCTGGTTCTCTGCCTATTTTTTAATTAGATTGTTGGTTTTTTTAAAATTTTGAGTTGTATGAGTTCTTTGTATATTTTGGATATTAACCCCTTATTGAATATATTGTTTGCAAATGTCTTCTCCCATTCACTAGGCAGACTTTTTGTCTTATTGATAATTTCTTTTGCTGTGCAAAGATTTTTAGTTTGTTTATTTTTTGCTTCTGTTTCCCTTGCCTGAGGAGACATATCCAAAAAATATTTCTAAGACCTATGGCAAAGAGCCCTGCCTTGTGCTATGGGTGCTGGCACACTGGTGGGCAGCATTGTGTCCTGGCATGGCTGGCTTTGTGGTTAAATTTTTTTTAAATTTATTTATGGCTGCGTTGGGTCTTTGTCGCTGCATGCGGGCTTTCTCTACTTGAGGCGAACAGGGGCTACTCTTCGTTGCGGTGCATGGGCTTCTCATTGGTGGCTTCTCTTGTTGCGGAGCATGGACTCTAAGCACGTGGGCTCAGATGTTGCGGCTCATGGGCTCTAGAGCACAGGCTCAGTAGTTGTGATGCACGGGCTTAGTTGCTCCAAGGCATGTGGGATCTTCCTGGACCAGGGCTTGAATCTGTGTCCCCCGCATTGGCAGGCAGATTCTTAACCACTGTGCCACCAGGGAAGTCCAATTTATTATTTTTAATGGAGAGATAGATTATTGATATGGAGTATTAATATATTTAGCTATTATGTTTTTGTAAGATTTGGATCACTGGAATGACATGCAGCAGTGTGTAAAAATTATAGTTATGAAAAACATAGTTGTGTTCATGTTGTGATCATTGTCATAATGACTTAATCCTTAGCATAATGAGTTGGTGATTGATGGCCAGAAAACACATTACAATTAAAAGTAGTCTGGTATACATATGACCCAGCAATCCCCCTACTGGGCATATACCCTGAGAAAACCATAATTCAAAAAGAGTCATGTACCACAATGTTCATTGCAGCACTATTTACAATAGCCAGGACATGGAAGCAACCTAAGTGTCCATTGACAGATGAATGGATAAAGAAGTTGTGACACATATATACAATGGAATATTACTCAGCCATAAAAAGAAACTAAATGAGTTATTTGTAGTGAGGTGGATGGACCTAGAGTCTGTCATACAGAGTGAAGTAAGTCAGAAAGAGAAAAACAAATACCGTATGCTAACACATATATATGGAATCTAAAAAAAAAAAAGAACCTAGGGACAGGACAGGAATAAAGACTCAGAAGTAGAGAATGGACTTGAGGACATGAGGAGGGGGAAGGGTAACCTGGGACGAAGTGAGAGAGTGGCATTGATGTATATACACTACCAAATATAAAATAGATAGCTAGTGGGAAGCAGCCACATAGCACAGGGAGATCAGCTCAGTGCTTTGTGACCACCTAGAGGGGTGGGTTAGGGAAGGTGGGAGGGAGATGCAAGAGGGAGGGGATATGGGGATATATGTGTACATATAGCTGATTCACTTTGTTATACAGCAGCAACTAACACAACAATGTAAAGCAATTATACTCCAATAAAGATGTTAAAAAAATTTTTTGAAACAAGTAGAATGAATTCAGAGGTGCAGACAGGAAAAAAGCTTAATAAATAAAAGTGTATGGGAAAAAATTAGTCTGGTATGCTATATAATATTAACAAAGATGCTCATGTTTGGAAAAAAGGTCAAAATTTATATCTTAATTCTTTGAAAAGTTAAAAAAATACTATACTATTACAAAAGAATACTATACTATTACAAAAGAATATTTTATATAATCCCCAGTTTCTTTTTTTCAATAGAGGTTTCTTGTGCAGATATTCACCAATAAATACATGAAAGACAGTGGGACTCTAAAGTAAAAGAAATTATTCCTTCTTTCTCTCTTTATTATCTGTAATTATCCCTAAGAGATCAATAAAGCATCCAAATGGTAGGAACACACTAGCAGACAAAAGGGCATCAAGGAAATCTGGGAGTAAGGGTCAGTGTAGAAGATTAAAAGAGAAATACAAAGCTACAAACTTTGGAAATAGTGATTTACTAAATAACCGCAAGTTACCTGAAAGAAAATATAGCCCGAGAGGAATATTAATTACATCTTTAAAAGGTTACAGAGAAAACACGTCATTTAACTGTCTCAACTTAATGATGTTTCCATATAGTTAAACTTACCTTTTAAATGAAAAAGTACATTAATGTTGTTTTTTTTGATATGATTTCTTTTTTTAAAAATTTTATTATAGTATAGTTGATTTACAGTGTTGTATTAGTTTCAGGTGTACAGCAAAGTGAGTCAGTTATACATATACATATATCCACTCTTTTTTAGATTCTTTCCCCATATAGGCCATTACAGAGTGTTGAGTAGAGTTCCCTGTGCTATACAGTAGGTCCATATTAGTTATCTATTTTATATGTAGTAGTGTGTATATGTCAATCCCAATTTCCCAATTTATCCTTCCCTCCTTCTTTCCTCCCTGGTAACCGTAAGTTTGTTTTCTATATCTGTGACTCTATTTCCACTTTGCATAGGAAAATTAAAAATGTTACACACATGCCAGCTTTTTCTTATTTATTTTAACATGTTTTAATCTAAAAATGTGATTCATCTTATTGTCAAATCCAATTGTTTTGGGGTATTAATAATTATGGGGGAGACCTTCAAGATGGTGGAGGAGTAAGACGAGGAGATCACTTTCCTCCTCACAGATACATCAAAAATACATCTACATGTGGAACAACGCCTACAGAACACCTACTGAAGGCTGACAGAAAACCTCAGACATCTCAAAAGGCAAGAAACTCCCCACGTACCTGGGTAGGGCAAAAGAAAAAAGAAAAAACGGAGACAAAGGAATAGGGATGGGACCTGCACCTCTGGGTGGGATCTGTGAAGGAGGAAAACTATCCACACACTGGTAAGCCCCATCACTGGTGGAGACAGCGGGTAGTGGAGGGGGGTTTGCTTTCTGCATCTAATGTGTTTCTGGTTTTATATTTATCTTAGTTTAGTATTAGAGCTTATTATCATTGGTAGATTTGTTTATTCATTTAATATGGGAAAGGAAATAGTCAATCAAGTCCAGGAAGCGCAGAGAGTCCCCTACAAGATAAAACCAAGGAGAAACATGCCAAGACATATTAATCAAACTATCAAAAATTAAATACAAAGAAAAAATATTGAAAGCAGCCAGGGAAAAGCAACAAATAACATACAAGGGAATCCCCATAAGGTTAACAGCTGATCTTTCAGCAGAAACTCTGCAAGCCAGAAGGGAGTGACAGGACATATTTAAAGTGATGAAAGGGAAAAACCTACAACCAAGATTACTCTACCCAGAATGGATCTCATTCAGATTCGGCAGAGAAATTAAAACCTGTACAGACAAGCAAAAGCTAAGAGAATTCAACACCACCAAACCAGGTTTACAACAAATGCTAAAGGAACTTCTCTAGGCAGGAAACACAAGAGAAGGAAAAGACCTACAGTAACAAACCCGAAACAATTAAGAAAATGGTAATGGGAACATACGTATCAATAATTACCTTAAATGTAAATGGATTAAATGCTCCAACCAAAAGACAGCGACTGGCTGAATGGATACAAAAACAAGACCCATATATATGCTGTCAACAAGAGACCCACTTCAGACCTAGAGACACATACAGACTGAAAATGAGAGGATGGAAAAAGATATTCCATGCAAATGGAAATCAGAAGAAAGCTAGAGTAGCAATTCTCATATCAGACAAAATAGACTTTAAAAGAAAGACTATTACAAGAGACAAAGAAGGACACTACATAATGATCAAGGGAGCGATCCAAGAAGAAGACATAACAATTGTAAATATTTATGCACCCAACATAGGAGCACCTCAGTACATAAGGAAAATGCTAACAGCCATAAAAGGGGAAATCGACAGTAACACAGTCATAGTAGGGGACTTTAACACCCCACTTTCACCAATGGACAGATCATCCAAAATGAAAATAAATAAGGAAACACAAGCTTTAAATGATACATTAAACAAGATGGACTTAATTGATATTTATAGGACATTCCATCCAAAAACAACAGAATACACTTTCTTCTCAAGTGTTCATGGAACACTCTCCAGGATAGATCATATCTTGGGTCACAAATCAATCCTTAGTAAGTTTAAGAAAATTGAAATTGTTTCAAGTATCTTTTTGGACCACAATGCTATGAGACTAGATATCATGGAGGCTAAACAATACACTACTTAATTACCAAGAGATCACTGAAGAAATCAAAGAGGATATCAAAAAATACCTAGAAACAAATGACAATGAATTTTAACAGTTTGATTTAATCAGAGGTAATAAAATTTATGTGAAGGATTGTTACAATTGAAAACAATCTTATGTTTGTTAAAATGAACAATTTGTAGTAAGGGGAGTATACTCAAATTAGATGGCTAGTAGATTTTGGATTGTATTAGGCACTCTTTACAGTGGAATCAATTGGAAAAAACAATGATTGGAAATCTGTGTATGAGATAACATGTCTAGGGCCAGGTATAATTCTTTATCCTTTTTTAAATTTAAAATGATAAAATTTTCTTCTTCATGTGTAAAAATATAAATGGAAAATTCCTATAATGTTAGCAGTTTGGGTTGATTCATTCTCTAGGAAACAAGAATGTCCATCGATTCAGTTATCTAGCTTTTATCTTAAAGCACATATAATTTCAGTCCCTGAAAAAAATCTATGTGAATTTTATTTGAATGAATATCCAGTAGTGACTTATTCATACATTTGGTGAATCCATTTGGCATTTATAGCATTAAAACTGTATTAAAATGAGGGTAATAATTTTCATGTTTAATCTAGTGTAGTATCTAATGAGTGTCATCTCTAATATTTGTAAAATACTAGAATCCAATAAAATCTTAGAATTATGACACAGCTCTCCAATAACATCAGTGCTTTTATTGTACATATGCTAATGGAATGTCAGATGTTAATGAATCCCTTTTATTTTGGATATATTGAACTGAAACCTTACCAGGTAAATTATGTTGATTGGGAGAAACCTTTTTATTTCCCCCCGCATAATGCCATTTATATATGTACTTCTGTAGGCTTTAGAAATGTTAGCTATGGATCTACTAAGTACAAAAAGAAATTGGAGTTTTATTGATTTGCAGTTTCTTAAAGTCAATAGACAAAATCTAAAAAGAATAGCTAAATTATTTTTCTCTGTAGCTAATTTAAAGATCCATATCTAACATTTCTAAATTATGTAAATATAAATATAAATATAAATATATATATATAAAAATAAAATCTTTGAAGGATCTGGTGGGTAGAGTCAAGGGACCCAAAAAGTACTGAGTATTTATAGTGTGTAAGGTGTTTTATACATTCTTTTAAAATTTTCAAAATAGCTATAGTAGGAAGGCATTCTTATCTCTTATTTTATTTTCTTTATTTTTGGCCATACTGTGCGGCTTGTGGGATCTTAGTTCCCTGACCAGGGATCAAACCCAGACCCTCCGCAATGAGAGCACAGAGTCTTAACCACTGGACCACCAAGGAATTCCCTCTTATCTCTGTTTTAAAAGTAAGAGAATCCATGCTCAGAACAGTTACAGGAAATTAGAAATGCAGAAGAAATTGAAACCTATTATATTACTGATTTCAAATTTTATTTTGTTTCAATGTTGCCTTAACTTTCCTTTTGTGGCTGGCTGCTTGTTTTCTATTTCAAATAAATTTGAAATACTACTTGATGTTTAATCTTGGAAGAAAATATATTCCACTCCCAAATCTGAATTTGAGTGAGTGCTCATAGGATATTTTCATAGGATTATCTTGAAAATTCTCATGGTATCAATTGCTATTTTGTACCTGGTACACACACAGAAAATACCTTCTGATAAGCAGAGAGACCATAAAATTCATTGACCATAGCAACACAATTTTAGAGAAAGAAAGGAAATATCAAAATATTCCAAATTATGAAATTTTGGTTATAATGGCTTTTATAATATCAGTGCTTAAAAGAGTTTTATCCAAAAACCATAATTTTAAAATTAAAATTGTTTATATATACATGTGCATAATCTAAGACACTATATTTTCTGTATCTTAAGAATGACATAAAAAGAATAATTTTCATTGGTCATAACTGCTTACTTTAATCAGTTTCTTAGCTCTGTTTGTCTGTATTATCATTACATTGTTCTCTTTAATATAATCAGGTTTAAATGTAAAGGATCTAACCATACAGGTACTAAAAGAAAACATGGTTGTGTTCCTCTTTAACCTCAGTGTAGGGAAGTTCTTTCTAACTATGATTCAAAATCCAGAGGCAATAAAATAAAAGATTGATAAATTTGACTATAAATTTTTTTGCAGCAAAACGTGCTATGAAAATGTCAAAATACAACTGTCAAAGTGCAGGAATCTGTGATACATACTGCAGACAAAGAACTAGCATCCCTAATATATAAGAGATTATGAAAATTAAGGAATAAAGGACCAGAAACATGATAGAAAAATGTGTATATATATATATATATATATATATATATATATATATATATATATTAAAAAATGTTATATATCTATATATCTCACATCTTCTTTATCCATTCATCTGTTGATGGACACTTAGGTTGCTTCCAATATCTTGGCAATTATAAATAATGCTGCTGTGAACATTGGGGTGCATGTATCTTTTAGAATTAGTGTTTTTGGTTTTTTTTTCAGATATATACCCAGGAGTGGAATTGTTGGATAATATTGATTTTAGTTCTATTTTTAGTTTTTTGAGAACCTCCATACTGTTTTCCACAGTGGCTGCAACGATTTACATTCCCACCAACAGTGTAGGAGTGTTCCCTTTTCTCCACACCCTTTCCAGCATTTGTTATTTGTAGACTTTTTAATGATGGCCATTCTGACTGGTGTGGTACCTCCTTGTAGTTTTGATTTGCATTTCTCTAATAATTAGCAATGTTGAGCATCTTTTATGTGCCTATTGGCCATCTGTATTTCCTATTTGGAAAATTGTTTATTCAGTTCTTCTTCCCATTTTTTAATCAGGTTGTTTGATTTTTTTGATGTTGAGTTGTATGAGCTGTTTGTATATTTTGGAAATTAAGCCCTTGTCGGTCGCATCATTTGCAAATATCTTCTCCCATTCTGTAAGTTGTCTTTTTGTTTTGTTGATGATTTCCTTTGCTGGGCAAAATCTTGTAAGTTTAATTACGTCCCATTGGGGTTTTTTTTTTGCTTTTATTTCCTTTAGTTTAGGAGACAGATCCAAAAAAATATTGCTGTGATTTATGTCAAAGGGTGTTCTACCTATGTTTTCCTCTAGGAGTTTTATGGTATCTGGCCTTACATTAAGGTCTGTAATCCATTTTGAGTTTATTTTTGTACATGGTGTTAGAGAATATTCTAATTTCATTCTTTTACATGTAGCTGTCCAGTTTTCCTGGAACCACTTATTGAAGAGGCTGTCTTTTCTCCATTGTATATTCTTGCCTCCTTTGTCGTAGATTAATTGACCATAGGTGTTTGGGTTTACTTCTGGGGTCTCTATCCTGTTCCATTGATCTCTGTGTCTGTTTTTGTGCCAGTACCATACTGTTTTGATTACTGTAGCTCTGTAGTATAGTCTGAAGTCAGGGACCGTGATTTCTCTAGCTCTGTTCTTTCTCAAGATTGCTTTGGCTATTCAGGGTCTTTTGTGTTTCCATACAACTTTTAAAATTATTTGTTCTAGTTTTGTGAAAAATGTCATTGGTATTTTTGTAGGGATTGCACTGAATCTGTAGATTGCCTTAGGTAGTATGGTCCGTTTAACAATATTGATTCTTCCAATCCAAGAACAGAGTATGTCATTCCATTTGTTTGTGTTGTTTTCAATTTCTTTCATCACTGTCTTATAGCTTTCAGAGTACAGGTCTTTCCTCCTTAGGTAGGTTTATTCTTAGGCATTTTCTTCTTTTTAATGTGATGGTACATTGGATTGGTTCTTTAATTTCTCTTTATAATAGTTCTTTGTTAGTGCATAGAAATGCAACATATTTCTGTATATTAATTTTGTATCCTGCAACTTTACCAAATTCATGGATGAGCTCTAGTAGTTTTCTGGTGGCATCCTTAGGATTTTCTATGTATAGTATCATGTCATCTGCAAAGAGTGACAGTTTTACTTCTTCCTTTCCAACTTGGATTTCTTTTATTTCTCTGATTACTGTGTCTAGGACTTCCAAAACTATGTTGAATAAAAGTGGCAAGAGTAGGCATCCTTGTCTTGTTTCTGATGTTACAGTGAATGCTTTCAGCTTTTCAACATTGAATATGATGTTAACTGTGGATTTGTTATTTATGGCCTTTATTATGTTGAGTTATGCTATGTTGAAATATTGATTCCCAATGTGATGGTATTAGGAGGTGGGGCCTTAGGGGGTAATTATTCATGAGGGTGGAGCCCTAATTTAAGTATTTTTAAATATTTGAAATTTCAAAGGTTTAAAAATAGACTATACCATGTTAAAAGTGGAAAATATAAATGATAAATTGGAAAATATATTATAAATGATAAACCAAATTAAATTTGAGGATGAGACATAAGTCATAATTTTCTGGGTAAACTGGGAAATGGTCTCCCTACATGAAAAGCCTTTAAATTTTTATATTACAAACATAAGAAATATTTCTGAAAATAAAAGTTGCTATAATTAAAAAATTACATATATGGTAAAATAGCATTTGTAACAACATATTCATATTTAGCAAATATGAATTAGAAAAATATAACCTTTCAATATACCATTTTCCATATAATAATAAAATATGAACATAGCTATAACTTATACTGTAACAGCAAGTCCATGAAAATGCAGACTTGACACAAATGAGATAAATGTGTTACATTTAGAGGTAAAATAAGAATTTGTAATTTTTAATTCAGAAATATTTAAATTTCACATTATATACATTGTCCTATGGGTTATTGGAAATATTTATATTTTCTCACAACTCTTACATTTTCGATTCAAAATTTTACAGAGTAAGTCCTTAAAAATTTATTTTGGTGTTTTGGATTTTTTTTTCTCTAAGTAGCTGATTCATCCAGAGTTTGATGTGAAATGCTAATATGACCCCCATATCCTATTCAAAAAATCTCCTTCCTGCTCGAGGTATTTTTTTCATGTAATATTCTGCCTTATAGCAAGAAGCAAAACAGGTCATACTTATATAACACCTTTCCTCCAGGGAGCTTAAAAAGTTTCCATAATTATTTTACATTTCTGAAATTTTACCTATAAAAATAACATCTGTCTGAATGTTTTCTCCTTAGATATATTTTCTATTTTACCATTGCCTTCTCATTTAACTTACTTACCATCACTTTGCCTAGTATGCCCCTCCTCTCCTAGTTTCCTTCTGTCATCTTTCACCCTGTCAAACCTATTTCTCATTATTTAATTTTTTTTCTCAGCCATAATCTGATCCATTCTCCTGTGTAGCACTGCTTGCTAGAAATAACTTATCATTTTCCAAACCAGAAATCTACTTCCTTCTCTTCAGATGTGACCCACTTATTCTAGAACTGCTATCAAAAACTGGAAAAGGACAATAATAGCTGTAATTCCTAGACCCTTTCAGGACTATGTATTCATTGTATTTATAGTGTTTTTTGTTTGTTTTTCTATCTGATGCATTATATATAAATTTATGAATCCAAGCAATTTGGAAATTTCTATTTGTGTCTGATCAAACAGTTGGCTCCTTTTTCAAAATGCAGTATACCATAGCAGCTAGACTGCTAGGAGTCAAAATCTTGCCTCTACACTTGTGTATATTTGGGAAAGTTGGATAAACATGATATGCTTCATTTTTCTCATTGTTAAAATAGAGAAAATAACAGTAGCTACCTTGTACATTATGATGAGTTAATCTGTTTATATCTATAAAGCAAAAGAAACAATTTCTTGAAAATAAAGCAAAAAACAGAATCTGACACATGAATAAGATCCAGCAAGAGTGGTGTAACTTGTGTCATATTAATTCTCTCACAGATAGCACCTATAAAGCCTGGAACAATAGTAAAACAAACAAACAAAGAAAAACAAAATGAAACAAACAAAAACACTAGTTAAAGGTACTGGAGAATAATCAAAAGCAGGCAGAAACTCAGAAACTGGAAGGAATTCACACTTGAAAGAAGGGATTTGCACCAGGTAAGCATTTAAGTTTGAACAGCTTTTTATAAGAGGGGAACCCCAGTTCATGGACAGCTTAAAGTCTCTAGAACTCAAAAACAAAGGTGTAATCTTATTGGCATGAACATCACAGAATGGAGGTCAGGGTTACAAAAGCATCTAGAATGTGACGTAGAAGAAAGCAAGAAATAGAAGGCTCAGAGAACTGAGCAGACATTTCAGCTACTGCCCCACCACAAAGATGACAGAATTAACAGCCTTTTAAAACAAAAGTGAAAATCAACACTCTTCAGAGGAAGATAAAAGCAGAGTATCTACAATGTAACATCCACAAGTCAAGCAAAAAAATGGGAAAATGTGACCCAGAGTGAAGAGTCAAAGAGTAAAAGCAGTTAATAGACACAGACTGTGAGGTAACCTAGATGTTTAATAATCAGACTAGGACTTTAATACAACTATTATAAAGGTTTTTTTTGGTATTTTAAGGAAAAGTGGTCAAAATGAGTGCATAGACTTGTAAAAAGTAAGTTGAAATTCTAGATCAGAAAGTATATCATACACAAAAAAATCTCTGGATAGGATCAAAGAAAACGGAAACAACAGAAGAAATGGTCTTTGAATTTAAATATAGATCGACAGAAAGAATAATATCTGAAGAAGATGAGGGATAAAGGTTAAAAAGAAATGACTACTGCTTCAGTGATATGTAGGACAATATCAAAAAGTTTAACATAGATGCTTGCATTCCCCAAAGGAGAGAAGAATGAGAATGAGATAGAGAAATATTTGAAGAAGCAATGCCTGAAAATCAACAAATCTGGGGAAAAATATACTCATGAATCCAAGAGCCTCATCAAGAGCACAGAGGAATAAGAAAATCAGTAGTAGGTACAGCATATCTGACTTCTCGTCAAAAACAGCAGAGGCCAGAAAGCAAAGGAATCACATATTTAAATGCTGAAAGTAAGAAAAAAATCAGCCTATAATTCTGTACCCAATGTAAATATCCTTCAAAATGTACATCTTCAGATGAAAACTGAGAGACTCCGTTGCTGGCAGAACTATAATACAAAAGTTTCAAAAAATGTTCTTTAGGCTAAAGGGAAGTTATACAAGGTATAACTCAAATATACAGGAAGGTTAAAGAACACTAGATATGTTAAATATATAGAGAAACTTACAGTAGCATTTTGTTTTCTTTTCTTAAATTAATTTTAAAAAAGAAAGTCCATTAATAAAATGAATAGAGTAAATAAATAAATAAAACTCTTTCCAGGGTAAAAACACAATATTGTGAGATTTATACTATATATAGATGTAATATATATGATAATAATAGCATATAGAATAGGTGGGGCTAAATGGTTCTTGAATTTCATGTTAAGTGGTAAACTATTGACTCTGAGACAACTTTATAGTTTAATGATGAATATTTAATCAATAGAGAAAATACAATAAAAATAATAATGTAAAGGGGCTATTGCTAAAAGGCCAGTAAATAAATTGTAATGGGATTAGAAAAATATTCACATAATCATAAGGAAGGCAGTTAAGAGGGAACATAAAAACAAAAAACAGATGGGATAGATAGAAAATAAATAGCAAAATTATAGGTAGAAATCAAAGTATATGAAGAAAAAGAGTAATAATAGAAATAATACAAGGTATTTCATAATGAGCAGAGTCAATTCATCAGAAAAACAAAAATTACAGTGTGTCTGCTATATTTAAAATAGATAACCTACAAGGACCTACTGTATATAACACAGGGAAATCTGCTCAATGTTCTATAATAACCTAAATGGGAAAAGAATTTGAGAAAGAATAGATACATGTATATGTATAAGTGAATCACTTTTCTATACACCCGAAAATGCACAACATTACTATACTCCATATGAAATAAAAATTTAAGAAAAAGTGACATCGTGTATATGATTAATTATAGAGCTTCAAAATGCATTCTAATGAGTGCCACCCTCACCCAAAGAAAAGAAGATATGTTGAAGTCTAAATGCCCAGTGTCTCAGAATGTGAACTTATTTGGAAGTAAGGTCATTGCAGATATAATTAGTTATGTTAGCAGGAGGTCATACAGGAGTAGGACGGGCACTTAATCCAGTATGACTGGTGTACTTATAAGAAGACAGCCACGTGAAGATACAAAGACATAGAAAAAATACCACGTGAAGACAAGCAGAGATTGGAGTGATGAGTCTACCAGCAAAGAAATGACAAGGATTGTTGGCCATCACCAGAAGCTAGGAAAGAGGCCTGGAACAAATTCTCCCTCAGATCCCTCAGAAAGAATCAACACTGCAACACTCTGATTTTGGATTTCTAGCCTTCATAATGTTTGACAATACATTTGTGTTGTTTTAAATCACCCAGTTTATAATATTTTGTTACAGCAGTCTTAGGAAACTGGTGCATATATGAAGAAAAGAAATGGCATAATCAAAGGGATAAGCCAACACATTCATGAATTTAGGGTTTTAGTGTATGCCTTGATTAGTGATTGATAAAACAACTAGCCAAACCCCCCCCCCCACACACACACAGTAAGAATATAGAAGAGATAAAAAATACCATCAACAAACTTGATCTTATTGCCTTTAATGGTCCACAACATTCAGTAATTTAAGAATCTACATTATTTTAAGCTTTACTAGAATGTTCAATAAAGTTAAAAATACAGTTGACCATTGAACAGTGGTGCCAACCCTGCTATGCAGTGAAAATTTGCGTATTACAGAGGGCCTATTACAGTAGGCCCAATTAAATTTTGAACTGTGATTAGTAGGGTTACTTTCAGCAGTAGTACATGTTTAACAATTCTGAAATTACCTTCCGTGTATTCTAGACTTGAGTAAGTATATTGAAGATAATGGGATGCAGGTTTCTCACTACTGGGGAATAGGGTTGCAAATATAAAAACAGAAGACTAGAATGTATCTTATAGTATTGTACTAGAATTGAAAGTATCGATATAAACTTAAACCGTTTACTAAAAGGGCCAAGAAGCAATGACATACCAGGAGCACTGAGCATACCTAGCAACTTGACTTTGGTTTCTAAATACCATCCTTCACTGAAAGAATCCAGAGCTTCCAGTAGCAATTGCTGATTCTTCCAGGGTTGTGGTAGGGAAAATACAAGATGAGCCTGGAACATCCTTTTGCACCACAGGCTAGTAAATACTCAAAGAAATATGGGTATATCAAAACACAGGAGCTTAACCTGGGAAAATGTGAACAGCAAAATAAATGATAGTATTTATAGGTTATAACTGACAAAGAAAATAATCCATCAGTCCATGCAGTTGAATAAGTAAAAAACCAACTGATTAGGATTTACAACTTTCAATTATTAAATATGTATTATAGGCTAGGAATCATATGCATTACTTCATTTGATATTTTTATAATCATGTTGCAAGTTACACATAATCTTTTTATACATATGAAAACTAGAGACTGAAATATTCTATGTAAATTGTTTAAGAACATATATCCAACACTAAGATTTACATCCTACTCTTACTCTGAAACCCATTTTTCTCTATTCTATACCACCCTTTCTCTCAAGTGAATAACTACCAACTATCTCTCAAGTAAATAACTATCTAAATCATTGTTTCATTGAATTCACTTGATTTGAAGTAATAATTTTATTTTGATGAAAGTCTGAATTTAAGCAAGCTTTTTTAAAAATAAATGAGATAAAATATGGAACACTACTTTTTCATCTAAAGAAGACAATATTAGAGGTATAAAAGTACTACATATCTTAGAAATATTTTAATAGCAAAAAACTGAGCATTTTGGAAGATTTAAATTTTTTGTATGATCTCTTGGTTATTAAGATACCTAGAGTAATAAAAATCACATACCCCCCATACACACACACATACATACCTCACATATACATGCTTTAACCTCCTGCCTTTCAGTGAAATAATTATAGAAATTACTCATTTTGAAACATGGATAAGGTGAATTGAGTCTTTTTCTTTCAGAGAATCCTCTTTTTATATTTTCAGATAGTTTCTTTACTGGATGGAAAGTGCAAACTGGCTACCCTAAATTTGCATGCCTATAACCCATGTATTTTAAAAGTTGTCCCCGACAATTTGATTCATAACTGACCTCAATTGGATCTCTTTGGAATTGCTAAAACAATATGATTTGTAGTGAATTAAGATTCTAAGAGAGATGACAGCCTAGACTGCAGGACTCTTAATATGTTTGGAGGTCCAATAAAGATATTTTCATATATATGAAATATTTTGAGTGCTAAGATAAAACTTCAAGCTTTGAGTTACTTTTAAATAAAATTAACATAAAACAATTATAAAATACATCATTTTGCTAATAAGTCTCTTTTTAGGTTAAATGCAGATGATAAAATATTTGGAATTTCTGTTTTCTTATTGGTATAACATATGCAAAATTCCTTTTGCACTCTGTCCTTTACCTATTTTAATAACCAATCATATTTGTGATTCCTCAGATCTAATAGACCCCTTCAAAAAGTTGGTTTTTTATAGCGATCTTTATTTTTAAACAATGCAAACATTCAGCAAGGAAAAGGAAATCTTTTTTAAAAAAGGAAAAAAAAACTAGATACAAAGAAACTCTAGCTAATTACCATTGAATATTTTGTGCATATAATTAGACAAAAGATGAGAATATAACCATTTCACTTATAAAAATTGGCCCTTACCATTTCACATATATTTTGGAAACCCAACACAGCTCTAATCTGCCATCTCCTAAAAGTTCCTAATTTGGACAATTTAACAAAATATATTACATCCAAAAACAAAGCACCAGCATCTATTTTTTCTTCTCCATCTAAAGGATTTTTATAGAACTATCAGCTTGCTCAGTTGCAAGCTGATCATGTCGTGTATTTAAGCTCATGCACCTCTCTCCATATAACTCTCAATCAATGAGGGATTAGAATCAATAAATAAATGACCCCAACCACCTCAGCTGCTCCAGCCACCCTAGCTACCAGTGAGGCAATCCCACTGCTCTATATGGTAACTTAGAGGGATCCCTTTTGGGGGGACCCAGTTGCTCTCAGCAAAAGCTACTCATTACCACACTCCCTTCTGATTTTGTCCCATTTTTGGCCCTATCTTCCTCCCTCATTTTGTTTCCTTAGATCACCTCTCAAATAAATTACTCAAATCTTTGTCTCAGCCTTTGCTTTTGAAAGAGCCCTAACAAAATGTTTACTCAATTTAGAGAGACAATGTAATAATATCTATGATGCTTTCATGGTAGAAAAGAAAGATGCAAGATCTTATCTGTAGTGAAACTTCAATCACCATTACCAATTCTTTGACTCCTATATATGCCCTTTTCTCTTTGACTTGCTGTGCAAGAGGGATGCCTTGCTTATCTGTGAAGTTTGGTCCAGTGCTTCAAAACCTCTATGATATACTCCCCTGTAGTAATGCTGGACTCATGCTGAAAACATTAAACATTTCTATTTCTTAAAGGGAAGTCGTTGTAGCAAGTTTTTCCAAAGATTAATAGTTCACAGCCCTGAGAGATTTGTGTAATACTAAAAGAGCTTGCATTGCCAAATAAAGAGAACAGTCCAGACCCATTAGGGGATGCACATTAGAAAGCTCTAAATGACATTTATAACCACATACCTGAGCCTGGATTTACATGTGTTATCAAATTACTTCATGATTTGACATTTAGCCATTTCTAAAAAAAAGCAGTCATCTTACCAGGGAAATACATCTTGATAAATGGAAAGTTAAATTTATCTAAAATCTTTTCAGTCTTCTCACTACACAGAAGGCCTTCCAAAATGAATCAAATCAGTGGTCAGCGGTCACGTTCTATGGAATACAGGGCTCCATCTCCTAACAACCAAGTGACTGGATCATTCCATTTTGTGATACTGTTTGTCATTTATTTGTTACATTTGTTACTTTAATGTAACTTTCATTGCCTGCTTGGCTTTTGACGAAAGCTGATTTGATAACTCGTTCAAATGAAACAAGAGAATCTCTTGCCACTGCCATATTTTCTGTCCTTCCTCTCCATTTCCACTTTCTAGTCATTTATATGTATATTTATGTCTGTGCAACTTGCACAAGAATTTGCTTGTGAGTATCAATAATACTCTGCACTTTACAGCAAGATCTCTAAGATCTAACGTATCAGACAGCTGATCCCATTCTCCCTGACACTCTTATCTAGTCTATTGCATTAAAGGAAATATACATCTGGCAAATCTTGCTTGTCAGATATTGCAACACCTTGAATGTTTTGCTCTTCTACCAGACACTTGAGACTGTCACCTGAAGAGTGAAGTGATGTGGTACAAACGCTGTCAGTGTCAAATCTCTTTTCCATTGAATATTATTATCCTCTGCATTTCCTACATTGCAATCAATTATTTCTGGCCCATTGACAGTTTCAAACTACCTTGGTTTTGATCATCTTGCTAATCAGTCACCCCAAGAAAGTTTTATCACAATATGAGGGTCTATACTACTGGATGCCTCTAACATGTTTAACGCTAACCTTTTTGCTCCACTTCTCTGAAGGAAATATAGGCGTATTCTGAAAAATGTCTCCTCCCAATAACATTTTGGTGGTGAATATCTCTTTGATTTTCATACTCCAAATAGATAGACTGTATTTTTACAGTGCACAGTATTTCCAGCCAGTGTTTATGTATGATTTTTATTCTACAACTAAATGAATTTGAAAAAAATCATAAAGTCTTGAATTAGAGTCCCAACTCAATTGATACAACCTCAGAATCACGGGGAAATATTTTCGAATGCATACCAAGTGTCAACAAGGGCAAGAGTTTTTCTGTTTTGTCTGACATCTCTTGATCACCAGTGCTTAGCCTAAAATATGTGTTCAGAAATGTTTTCAAATTAATTTAAAATTGGTTAATGGGTTCGAAAATCTTTCATGTCCTATTCACCCTGAAAAAGTTGATTTCTTCCAATATTTCTTATAAATTAGATTGATAATTCTCACATTTCAACTTAAATCCTCCCTTCATTCTAAAATGGCATGGCCCATATTACTGCTGCATCATAGCTTTCAAATTAATCTGTGAATTAGCTTGCTGGTATATACATGATATAATGGCCAGTAACAGCATTGTAATATTCAAAAGAAAAGCATAACTGAAAGAAAGAGTCCAGAAAGGGCACTGAAAATTTTATGAATGTGGTTCCTGCAGTCAAGCACGTTGGTCAGTACCGTAACGTAGCTGCTAGATGCCATGGTTTTTTGGTCTCTGGGGCTTTCTTGGAATTTTCTCAGCAATCTTTGTGAATCCCAGTATTCTATTTTATGAACATTGCTCTTAATCTCTGACATACCAGAAGAGAGATTAAATAATGAAGACAGATGATTAAAATAAACACTACGTAATTTGAAACTGTGTTTCACACTTTATCTTCTACCATGTTTGATGAAGTATGTTGTAATGTGAATGTGCTGTGTTTATCCACAGGATGCCCTAGAACCCAGTGCAAAGTCAGTGTTATGTCCCGTGGTTCATTTTGTAGAACATTATTGGACCATCTCACTTTATCCCAGTATTGACTTTTACCCCCATTTCAGTTTCTAAATCTCCCCCAATTTAACCATCATAGTTTGATTTCTGCTACTTGCTTGTTGTTAGCCCCTTTGGCTGATGGCTGGTTCAGCTTTTCTTGTTTTGGTTCTCAATGCTTTCTTGCACTTAGTGCCTGAATCTTCCTCGTTCCAGCCACTGATCCTGGCAATTGCTACACTAAGACAAGCACAAGTCCCCAAAGGAGAGGGAAACCACCCCCCCACACACACACAATGTAATTACCTCAACTTTTTTCTTTACCTACAAAATTCTTTTTCAAGCAAAATATTATGCATAATTTGATTCCTAAAAAATAGTAAATTCAATGGTAATCTCTGTCAGTTTAGGTTCTCCCAGAAGCAGGCACTAAGAACTAGAGGTGCAAGAGATTTATTGGAGGAAATGCCTGTGAAGGAAGAAGTAGCAAGGAAGCAAGAGTAGGAATGGAGAGACATAGACCATGAATCATGTCTGACACCAGTGAAGGGAGAGAGAAAAGGAAAGAAGATTAGATAAGAAGGACCAAGACTATATTTCAGATCTTCATATTGCTCACTAAAGGAGTCATGTACTGGGCAAGAATGGGCATGCTCTAGTACCGTGGTTGTGCTGTCATTGGCTAGAAGCAGTCCTGGGGAGAGCTTGCCCTCAGTGTAAACGTTGTGGTGAATCCCAAAGGTGTGGCATCTGGAGACCATCAGCTAACTTCACTCCTTGTAGCTGCCACATATTTTAATATTGAACCATTTATTTATTGAATATTTTGGAAGCATATAAAACATGTGGTTCTAGGCAATAGGGAAACAGCAATGAAGAAAACAGATGAGATCTGATATCCTTAACCTCCTGATGCTTACACTATGGTGAGGTGAATAGATACTAAACAAATGAAGAAGTACATTAACAGTATGGCAGATGATGACAAGCAATATGAAAAAAAAACATGAAGCAGGTTAGTGGGAATGGAGATATAGTTTACTATTTTACATAGGATATTGAGGAAAACCCTTTTTGATAAAGTTACATGTGATCAGAGACATAAAAAGATCTACAGAGCCATTTATAGAAATATCTGAAGGAAGATCATTCCTGACAGAGGGAACAACAATTGCACAGGCCCTGAGACAACAATATGCAGAGTAAATTGGAGGAACCATAAGGCGACTTCTGTACCTGGGGCCTGGTGACTGACTGAAGAAAAAATTAATGTGAGATAAGGTCACAGAGGTGGAGGAAGGTGGGGATGCAGATCATGTAGAGCTTTGCAAGTCATGGTAAGGACTCTGGATTTTGCCGTGAGTGAGATGAGAAGACATTGAAAGATTTTGTGCAGAACAATGGTCTGATCACAGTATGGTTTAAAAAGATTGGTATAGGGGAGAATAGATAGTGAGAAGGCAAGGTTAGAAAAGGAATGACAGTTTAGATGGCTATTAAAATAATCCAGAAGGTATAAGATGGATAATTTTTCTACCTGGTGTGGTAGCATTGACAGGCATAAGAATTGGATGGGTTTTTTATTTTTAATTTTTTGAAAGTAAAATCAGCAGAATTAGATATATGATACGAGTTGTCAGGGAAGGAGAAGAGTCAAGAATATTTCCCATATTTGGCTTGAGCAACTGGTAGCGTAGAAATTCATATTCTCTGAGCTGGGGAAGACTGTAGGAGGAATACGTTTTAGTCTTTAAAATCAAGAGTTGTGTTTTTTATATGTTAAGTTGAAATGTTTACTTTATCACTTCAGTGAATAATATTGCTTTGATATATAGACAAAAAATGAAAGCAGTATGACTATTCTGATAAAGACAGTTATTTTAAATGGATATCTTTAGTATTTTGGTATGATATCAGCCTTATCATTACATTTATTTTTGTATTTTTTAGTTATACGTAATTAAGAAATTCCTCAGTCTCACAAATATGTAGGTTTGCTTTCATTTCCACAAATTTGAAGATGGAGCTTTACAGAGGCCTAAACAAACAACAAAAAAGGGCATGGTGGATGCAATTTTCTTCATCAAAAGATCTTTTAAATTTCATCATCAGAATATATGCTAGGGAAAGTTTTTATTTAAAGATATTTTATCCATTCAGTGATGTTAACAGATGCACTGATAGGTTATTGCCAAATTTATAATATTTAAAACTTCTTGAGATATTAGAATTGTAGGGTATTGAGTCAGGAAGTATCCATTAATATTTATCCTTTATGCTGTTTGTTTCTACTCCTGATGACAATAGAACAGGAATGGATTAAAACTGAAATGGCTCAATTAATGTGTTCAGTCTTTAATGAATAATGTAGGTCTGGGTTTATATCTCGAGTGGGATAGTGGACTCTGAGTCGTTTCTAAGCATCTGGCAATAGGTACTGTAATTTTAGTTTTAAGGACTCTCTAACCTACTGGTCACTAGATCATGATGTCCTTCAAGATAGGACCTGTATTTTGTTCCCCTTATTCTAGTACCTATCCCAGGACCTTGTTTCCCCAAAGTTTAATGAGTAAATAAATTCTTTAAAAATTACCTATTTTTCTTATCTATGAACTTGCACTTATTTTTTATTAGCCATCATTTCATTTCCTGCTGGTTCGATAACCTCTTTTAGTTTCTTTACACTGTTTCTGTCCTCAGCAGTTTTCCACACAGTTTCTCAATTTCCTTTCACTTTGAAGTCTAATTAAATGCTGTTATTCTCTTTTTCAGATTGTTAATGAAAATATTAAATAAGATCAGGTAGAGTAGCATTTAGTCAGGTCTCTCCTGAGTGAGCAGCTTCTAGTTTGCAGGTAAAATATTTGTTTAGGGCATTCGGTTAGTTTTCATTTCAACGTACCTTCTGTGTATTTGGAGTAGACTTTTCATTTTAGACCTAGTTGTTTATCTAATTATCATGTTAACGTATGACTTTAAGCATTTAATTCATATCATAACCTGGCAATTCTTTTTTTTTTTAACATGTTTATTGGAGTATAATTGCTTTACAATGGTATGTTAGTTTCTGCTGTATAACAAAGTGAATCAGCTATACATATACATATATCCCCATATCTCCTCCCTCTTGCATCTCCCTCCCACCCTCCCTATCCTACCCCTCTAGGTGGTCACAAAGCACCAAGCTTGTCTCCCTGAGCTGATCTCCCTGTGCTATGCGGCTGCTTCCCACTAGCTATCTATTTTACATTTGGTAGTGTATATATGTCCATGAACCTGGCATTTCTTAAGGATTATAATTAAGGACTAAAAATTACCCTGACAATGTTTGTCAAGTTAACATCAATATTGGCAAAGTTCAAAGTAGGAAATAGATCCTGTAAGGGCTAATTAAGGATAATATAATAAAATAGTCAAAATGTAAGAAGTATATAAACAGATAATTTATGAAGAATGGTTAAGATCATTTTATTGTCATAGTGATGGTAAGCAACAGAATGTCCTGAACCCTACAGCTGTAGGAATTTAGGTTAGATGTATGATTTTCCTCAGAGAGCATTGTTAAAGAGAGTGCAGGGCTTTAGTTAAGGAGGTTACAGGAAGTGGAGAGGAAGCAGGGATTATGGAGATAAGCATGTTAAATAATAGATATGTGAATGCAGAGAGGAGCATGAACTGCACAGAGAGAGAAGAAGCATTTTGAAGAAAACACAGTAGGAATAAGAAAGGAGAAACAATATGGGACTTGAGTTACTCTAGGTTTATTTGGATTGGTGGATTGTTTAAAACCTCTCGACAAATGTAGAAGAGTCTGAGAAAAAAAAAAGATACAGGAAATGTTCTGGAAGTTATTTACTCAGTTGTACTTAGTTGTGTGTTTATGTGTGTTTTGTGTTATTTATGTGTCAGCAATAAACGCTTGTATATTTATGAACCACAATAGAAAGAATTATAAGTTAGGGCATTGGTGTTATTTTCTTTGCTCAAAAATATAATGGAATGAAATAAAGATATCATATGAGTTTTTAAATAATTTAATTAGATCACATAAAATAACTATGATTAATACTACAACTTAGGAAGAACAATACACAGAGATGAATAACTCACAAATATATTTGTATTAATATAATAATGAAGACTTACCTTTTTTAAGAAGGGAAGGTAGGAAATTCAGAAGCCAAATTAACTGTCTTAGTAGCTCTTTAAAAAGATCTTTATGAAAATCTAAGGAATATAAAGACAAAAACAAAGAAAAACACTGCATGAAGCAATTTTACATATAGTGTGGAAGCAAACACATCAACCAACCAACCAACCAAAACCCTAATGTACCAAATGAATGGAGGTTTGTGATAAAATATTATGACAATAGAATAGAGTTATTTCAATAATGTTTAGGAAATAAAATAAAAGCACCATTTGAAGGGGGAAATGATCTAATGTTACCAGATAACTGAAAGAATAAAAAGGGGAGAGTAGAACTACACAGCTCCTATGTCCTTCCATCTTCTCTGTCACAGAAAATAGAAGATACCAGTAAGAGGACATTGATTTCCAAAATAATCAAGGTGATTGTATAGTGATTGCTAAAAGCTATCTAGATTTTTTTAATGCAATAAACTATAGCCTGGCAAGATTGATATTACTCTAAGATATAAATCTACAGTAGATTATCAAACAGATTGTCAATATTTAAAAATACAGGAAGTCATCCCAAGGATGTAAGATATATTCAATAAGAATAATTAAAATGAAGGGTAAATATAGTTGTTTATTTTAAAATATTTTCTATATCAAGGGATATTGACTGGACGTGTATGATTGATTTCAAAGATTTTTAGTACAATTTAAAAAATTAAGATATGTTAGTTATAGGGTAGTAAACTAGGTACATTCATAATTAATTAAAATTTATTGTTGGTACATGAGAATAACACTTTAATACTCAGTACCTGAGAAGACGATTTGTCACATAACATAAAAATATGGGAGAAGTAAAAGTAGCATGTAAAGGTGAAAATTTTCCATTTGTAGAAGCATTGCAAATTTAGCTAATAATCCTTAAAGAGTTTCAGTGTATTAGGTGATCTGTTGTCGTATAACAAATTACCTCAAACTTTAGGTCCTTAAAACAACAAACATTTATTATCTCACAATTTCTGTGGGTCAGGAATTTGCACATGGCTTAGCTTGATGTCTCTGCCTCAAGGTTTCTCGTGAGACTGTAGTTAAGATATTGGCCAGGGCTGTGGCTTTCAGGTGAACACATGACTAGAGGTAGAATCGCTTGCAAGCTTCCTCATATAGCCTTTGGAAGGCCTCAGTTTGACCAGAGACATTCGCTCATTGTCATGTGGTCCTCTCCATAGGGTTACTCACAACATGGCAGCTTGCTTCCCCCAGAATGAGAAAAAGAGCAGGGATGAAAGCTACAGTCCTTTTGTAACCTAAACTTGGAAGTTATATCTCATCATATTTGTCACTTTTTTTTTCTATTTGGCTAGAAGCAAGTCACTAAATCCAGTCCGTAGTGAAGAGGTAGGGGATTCATAAGGATACAAAGACAAAAATTTGAGGAAGTAGGAATCATTGGAGGCCATCTGGGAGGCTGCCTACTGGTCTCCGATTATTCACATCTCCCCCACATGCAAAATACACATTTTCCCTCTTAAGTTTCACAAAAGACTTACTCCATTACAGCATCATCTCAAAATCCAAGATCTTATCATATAAATTAAGTTCAGGAATGGACGAACCTTTTGAGTGTAGTTCTTTAAGTCCGGCTATTCCTGCACAATTTTTCTTAATTTATAGACCTGTGAAACTAAAGAGATAAGCCATCTGCCCCACACATCCAACATAAAATGGTGATACAATCCTGAGATAAGTGCTACAGATGCTCCTGTTAAAATGGGGGGTAATTTGGAGCCATGAAAGATTCACTGTTCTATAGAAATTCTGAAATCCACCTGTAAAAGTGTTAGAAGTTCCTCGATAATGTCCATGGCTCTCACCTCCACCCTCTGAACTCTACCTTATGCAGTGTAGGTGCTGGTTAAGCTGTATTTGAGAGGCTGTTGTCTTTGCATCTGATGTTGGTAGAGCTGGAAGTCCACAGGGAAGGTTGTCAGGTAAAGAAGGTGGGTGCAAAATGCAGAGAGCAAGAATAAATTGGAACCTACAAGCACGAGGTGGAGACAATGCAGACAGACCAAAACTATGTCAGTTCTTGTTTAGTTGGAGAAGCTAAAGAATTGTAAGAAAATAAATGTTAGTTGTTTTTAGCCACCATGTGTGTGGTAATTTGTCATAGCAGCCTCTGAAAACTAATGCAAAAGCCAAGGTCCCTAATAGCAACCTATCAAATTACACCATATCTCTGTTTGTCTTTCTCAGTCTTGTCTTATCCAATATACTTTACAATGATTTTAATGAGGATAAGAATTAAGTTTTTTTAAAAGATTAATTAATTAATTAATTTTTGGCTGTGTTGGGTCTTCGTTGCTGCGTGTGGGCTTTCTCTAGTTGCGGCGAGTGAGGGCTACTCTTTGTTGCGTTGCGCAGGCTTCTCACTGCGGTGGCTTCTCTTGTTTCGGAGCACGGGCTCTAGGTGCACGGGCTTCAGTAGCTGTGGCACACACTCAGTAGCTGTGGCTTGTGGGCTGTAGAGCGCAGGCTCAGTAGTTGTGGCGCATGGGCTTAGTTGCTCCGAGGCATGTGGGATCTTCCCGGACCAGGGCTCAAACCTGTGTCCCCTGCATTGGCAGGTGGGTTCTTAACCACTGTACCACCAGGGAACCACAAGAATTAAGTTTTTGAATGATGAAAGCTGAGAGAGTTTCTCATTAATTTTAGATATTAGAGGGGATCTCAACTATGATCATCCACCAGCAGCATCAATTTTTTGTGTTCTAGAACTGCTAGCAGATGTACTAATAAACTTATATTCAAATAACTTGATTTATGTTGTCTGTTCCAGAACTTCAGTCACAACTTGATGGTAATTTTCTGTCCTTATGTACAAGATTCAACTGAAAACTGCAACATGAAAAAGACATGACCTAATAAAAGGGGTATAAAATTCTTCAATTTTTTAATGGACTCAAACTAAGTGTGAGTCATCATTTTGACTGACTTAAATAACAATGGTTGTGGTAAGGGAATGAGGCTTAGATTTCCGTGCCTGGAATTCTTATATTTTCTACCCAGGGTATCCCATGTCCAGTAATAGGGCCTTTGAGAAATCAAATGAATAATCAGAAAGTATCTTGGTGACCACCAAATTGGAAAAGGAAAAAGATAACCTTGGGAGATATTTCATCTAGGCCATTCCTGTACCATTTTTGCACCCTAGATCCAATGCCTGAATAAACACTGGAAAATTATATATTGTCTTTTCAAAACTCCATACTGACCACTCCCTTAAATTAATACAAATTTTACTCAATTAAGGTATAATGTAATTTTTTTTTCCATTTTGCTTGGCTTCCACAATATTCTTGCCCTGACTCCCTGAGATTTCATGGATATAAATGTTAAGGAGAGAGTTAGGAGGCTAATAGCATTATCTTCTTCTGCCTCAAAGTCCTTGATAATTACATAGGTGAGATCCTAATTTTACTTATTATATTTGGTTCTTCCTAATTTCTGTTCATCCTTAGGAACTGAGGTTTGGGAAGAAGCGGTGATCAATTCCCTACTCTCACGTTTTGATCTTATAGTAAGGAAAACAGACTCTTATTTGATCAAATCACATATGCACTTCTTTTACTGCTGTATTTGAAGGAGGACATTATCAAATTGGAATACCAGGAAGAAAACAATCAGAATTTTTAGGGACTGCAAAATCAGGTTTTATGAGGATTGATTGATGGTTTTGGGGATATTTGGCCTGAACAAGAGGAAAACTAAGATGGCTGTTATAGCTATATGTTATGTATAAAGGCTATCATGTGAAAAGGGATTTATTCTGTGTAGCTGTAGATTTCAGAACTAGGTGGCAATAAACAGAATTTTAAAAGAATCAAACTTCAGTTAAATAGAAAATAGATTTTTAAAAATCATTTATATTTGTCCAAAAAATCAAACATGTTGTACAGTATTGACTTTCTTGACACTAGAAGTATTTAAGAAAGATCAGATCATCATTTATGTATGCTATAAAGCGGATTAATGAATTTTATAAAATATATGAGCTGGTTACATCTAAGGCAGGAATTTTAAACCTGGAATATATGCTCTGTAAGAGATCTTCAGATTTTCTTTAAACTACCTATAGTTAAGCAAAATTTTAAGTGTATTTCATTGTACATTTTTCTAAAGAGAAGGCTTACAGCATTAATCGGATGCTCAAAAGGGTTTTGACTCTTGAAAAATTAGAAATCCTTGCTGTAAGTTTTCTTGCAACTCTGAAGTTCCAACATTCTATTCAAAGTAATAATGTACCTTTAAGTGTATAGCTCTGTGGTAATTATTGTTTTTGATCTTTTATGAGTTTAGAAAAATTCTAGCTTCTTCCACCCACATTGCTGTCAATTTGTTAATTTTTTTGGCCTCTGCCCAGTAAGTATTTATTTTGGTGTTGAATGGTTTATTTGTGATAGAAAAGTATATGGCTTCCACTTATAATTGCTTTAAGAACATAGTTTGTTTATTTTTGAGGTTATGAAGCATCTGTTGCATCAGAAATATGAGTTCATATAATCTACTCAGTATCTCTGGAGCTTTGAAATTGTTAAATAAAAACGATTAATAATTGTCACAATGGGCAAAGTCAAAGGAAATAGATTTCTAAACTATTAAATATAGCTGAGAGACTATTAAAAATAGCAATTGAAATGAGTTCAAATGAATTGAAAGGTCGTTTTACGAATTTATATATGGAAGAAAATGTGTCTCTGAGGGCAAAATTGTTCCCTCCAGTACCCAATATCAAGAACTTTAGTGCACTTTGTCCTTCTTTATAATTATTGCTGGGAATTGAAGGGCTCTGTTTTCTGTTAGCCACTGGGGAAATCAGAGGAAAATGACCTTTAAATAAATAATTATAAACTAGGTTTCACTGCCATCTTCAATCGCTTCTCTCCTTTTGAACAAACTTTTAATATGTTTTTCTGATTATTCTGAAGAGTAGATTTTGAATAAATTTGGGCTTTGAAGTACTTTAGAAAGATTTCTATCTAGATTCCTCAAATCTGTTAAAGAGAGGAATATAAACTGATGCAGCAGCTTAATAAGTACATCTGGAATAACCAAGAAAGAAACACATTAAAGTTAATTAAGACCAAAAAAAAAGCAGCTTTTATCTCATACTTATGTGGATGAAAAAATGATTCTAAATTATAACATTTCTTTAGCTAAATTGGCCAAATGCATATCCAGGGAGATATAGTTTTTCAGCCTGAGATTTCTAGATCACTCAGCTAGTTATCTACTTCCATCAGGATAAGCAGGTATACTGGGGCTTAAAGCTAACTATAGGTTGTTGCATCTTTCGCCTTTCATCAAAAATGAGAACATCTGTAATCATCACAGAAGGATGCTGGCCTGTGCCTCTTGGATGATGTCCAGCAAAGTTCTCCATTGGGCTAAGCTTGGATAGCCCTGCATGAGGAGAATAGACAGTTACTGAGGAATGGCTGAGAGGAAGTAAATTCTGAGTTTGTAAAACAAATATAACCCACACTGTAAAATAAACTAGAATGTGTAATATAAAATGTGGCAAAGAAATGAGATATACTTAAGGATAAACTTAAAGATGTATTTTATAAGAAACAAATTTAACAACTTAAGAAAGAAATTATCATGATAATTTTCATTGTTGTTACATAAAAATGTACTAAGCAAGAATACATTCAAATCTAAGTTGTAGCTCAGTGTCTAGACACAAGGAAATGCTTTTTGAGAGGAGACAGAAGGATGTGGGAGTGGGCTTAGATCATATTTCACAATGAAGATAAAGTGATAAAGATTAAGTGACTGCATTTGTGTTTAAGTACAGACAGTATTGTTGTGTGATAGGAAGTGGAAAGAAAGGCAAACCCAAAGATACGAAGAAAGAGGAAGCAAACTATGAAAGAGAATGACAATTAAAAATATTTTTAAAAATGAAAAAGGAAGAGAGAGGAGAGAGGAAATGAATGAGGGAGGTAGAAGAGGTGTGAACAAAAAAGAATGAAAACAGGTAATTATTTTTATGCCTGGTTTGGATCTATACCAACAGACATTTCTCATATTACATCTGCAGTCCTAATTTTCTTATTAGATTATCTGCTATAGAGTCAACTCTTCCTTTGGGGAGAAAAGAGGCAACAGTGGCTTTTTCAAGGATAGTCCCCAGCTAGATTTCCACACTGCTCTCAAATTATAACCATAAGCTGTGATTCATATGAGATAAAAGGTATATTTATTTTGAATTTCCAACAGAGAAAACCTACAAAAAGAAAAATATATATTGTTCAACAATAGTTATGTTCCACAATTTCCTAGAGATTTGACCATAATGTTCTCTCTTGGAGGGTGGTGAAAATGAATGTTTGGATGACCTCTGAATTACTGCCCATATCCTTTAAGTGATTTTCTCCCAAATCTTCAATATGTCTACCTGGATTCACAAAATATATAGTTAAGACATAGTCTTTCATCCTTTGTCCTATACTCCAGATCCTGAGCTTTCACTCAACTTTACACAAAGCTGTGCATTGCTCATGATATACCTACCATAGAGGTCATGACCTGAAGCTTCGAAAAAGATCTGAATATGAATCCCACTTCTGCCTCTCATTAGCTCTATGACCTTAGAAATTTATTTAAAATCTCCCCATAAAATGGCAGTGGTAAGAGCTACCTTGAGATATTGTTTTGAAGATTAAAGAACATACAATTAGCACAATGCATGACACATTTAAGTGTTCAGTATATATGGGCCTTTGTTGTTTTCATTCGTAAAGGTACTATGTGTTCTCCACCTCATCTAAGAGTTTGCTCTCCAGGTTCTGCACTCTGGCTAGAGTCATCATATTTTCTCAGAGACAGGGTTCACTTTTAACTGCTTGTGGAATTGGTGACAGAAGACAGGTATCAGTCTGTTGTGCTCAGTATCTAGAAGAAATAAGCAAGATATAATGAAGCCTTCTAGAGAATACTTTATTACTTCCAACATCTCTTTCAGTTTACCCCTAAATTATTGTAGCAGTCAATAATATGAACTCAAATGGAAGTTAACCCTTAAAAATGCCCAATCATATTATTATATTTTTTCAATTTTAACTGGAAACTTTTATAGAGGTAATTGTGAATTCACATGCAGTTGTAAGAAATAATAAAAAGAGATTCATGTACCCTTTATCCAGTTTCCCCTGATAGCAAAAACTATAGTACAATATTACCACCAGGATATTGGCATTGATACAATCCATCCATCTTATTTAGGTTTAGTCAGTTTTACTTGTATTCATCTGTATGTGTGTTTGTGTGTGTGTGTACTTGCTCATGTGTGTGTGTGTGTGTGTGTGTGTGTGTGTGTGTGGTGTTAGCTTTATACAGTTTTATTATATGTGTAGGTTTTTGTATCTGTCATTACATTCAAGATACTAAACAGTTACATCACCACATAAAATTCTTTGTATTGACTTTTGATAACTACAAACCTCCTTCCCACTGACTACACTCCCTTGCCAGAAACTACTATTATGTTCTGTTTCAAAAAATTTCTCATTATTTCCTCTTCATATATTAGTCATTTTTTTTTTTTACAGCAAAGGAGAGATTGAGGACATATATACGTAAAGAAACCCCTTCCCTTCAGAAATCTGGCCAAAAGAAGGAAAGATTATGACTCTCATGCATTAATAATTTTTGTCCAGGTTACCATAAATAATATTTGACTCTACTATATATGTAAAATAATTACGTGGCCTCTGATACAGGATTAGCACTTGCTAAGTCCTCTTTACTTCTATCATCATCTTATTAATATTATTATTATAAATTATAAATATTATGTCTAATTTATACTCGTATTTCCTTGAACACATTATTACCTTTCATGCCACTGTGCCTTTGATTTCTCTGGAGTATCTGTCATTATCCAATGGTATAATATTTATTCTCAAGACCTAATTTTTAGAAATCCCCTCTGAACCCTATCCTTTCTCATTATAGTGTATGACATCAGGCAGAGTCCAGAACCATTCCACAGGATTGACTCACTCATTCTTCCAGCTGCTGAGACCGTTGGCTGCTGACAGTCTTCTGTGTTCTTTTCAAGGCTTGGCTCTCTGCTACAGTATGCTGTTTTGCTCTAGGTCACACATCCACCCTTCCAGGGGCAAACCACATCCAATTACTGGTCAATGCAGGGGTGGAGGTATAAAGTCCAGGTTCCCTGTCTTCAATTTCAGCCAATTCTCAAGGATATTTCAGCACCAGAGCTCCCCCATGGGACCGGCTGAGGCTTTTCTTGAGACTGTGTCAGAATCTTTCCCTATCTTCTTTCGTTCTCCCAGAGGTTACTCCCCAATAAACTTACTGCAATCAAATATCAGTTTAAAAGTTTACCTCCCAAGAACCCAACCTATAAAAGTCATTCTCTACCACCATTGTTTTTCCTCTATGTTTTCAAATATTCATGTGAAAACTTTTATAGGATTTGGATTTTATCAAAATTAATATTTCTCCCCAGTCATATTTGCTTCTTATTCAACACTCTTGCTCAGGTAACATTCAATTACTAAACACATATTAATTGAGAAATTACTATATACCATGTACTCTACAAAATCCTAGAGATACAATGGTGATCAAAACCAGAGACAGACATTTTTTTTTTAATATTTATTTATTTATGGCTGTGTTGGGTCTTCGTTTCTGTGCGAGGGCTTTCTCTAGTTGCGGCAAGTGGGGACCACTCTTCATCGCAGTGCGCGGGCCTCTCATTATCGCAGCCTCTCTTGCTGCAGAGCACAGGCTCCAGACGCGCAGGCTCAGTAATTGTGGCTCACGGGCCTAGTTGCTCCGCGGCATGTGGGATCTTCCCAGACCAGGGCTCGAACCTGTGTCGCCTGCATTGGCAGGCAGATTCTCAACCACTGCGCCACCAGGGAAGCCCGAGACAGACATTTTTAAAGTAAAATGTACATATAACCTTGTTCTTTTTGTGTTGTCCTGTCTAAGTTGGCTAGTTTGAACTACAATTCTTGTCCTTTTTCTCTGCCAAGAGGGAAGATTCCCTGTATTCATAGTGTAGAAATCAGCATTGCCTCAAGTAAAACAAGTCAGTGAAGACTTATCTTACGAGAAATTGATAAAGAAACTGTATCATTAATTTATAGACTTTGTCAGCTTAATATTTTTCATACTTGATGTCCTTGAATTTCTAACTACATCCCTGTGCCAGACCTCTCTGGAAATAAGGATGGTCCACCTGCTCTTTATGTGTGGCCCTTCTGCATCTTTCTTCTGTCTCCCAAATCCTTTTAGCACTGAAGTGGTTAATATCAGAAACACCTTTAACTGTGATACTGATCTGCAAGATAGAAAACCTCTTAAAACTAAGCATAATGTGTCCATGTTGGTTACAGTGGATTATTTGGATCCAAGAATGGATAAAGAGGCGAACAATAGGGCAATTACAAGAGGTACTCGTCAATAAAGGGTGCCAGAGAACAATATCCCTGGTATGTTACAGAATGGGAAACTTTGTGTTTATCACTATTCTTCTCAGGGAGAATAGTGTATATGATTGAAAAGAAAATAACTGGAAAAGGAGAAAAACTGCTTGGGATGGGACTCCTGGGTGGGGCGGTGGGAGGATGCTCACATAACAGTGTGTGGTCACTAATGTGCCTTCCTAGGAGGTCAGGTATGATCCACTGCATGCATTTATTTTTTGAGCAGCGTCTGCAAATTTGGGGCCAGGAACAAATTTCTTTTTCTACTAGTCTTCCTTGTCAACCCTTTCCCATAAACCAGGGGTCCCCAACCCCTGGGCCATGGACCGGTACATGGACCGGTACCAGTCCATGGCCTGTTAGGAACCGGGACACACAGCAGGAGGTGAGCAGTGGGCGAGCAAGCAAGGCTTCATCTGTATTTACAGCCACTCCCCATTGCTCGCATTACTGCCTGAGCTCCGCTTCCTGTCAGCATTATGGTGAGTTGTATAATTATTTCATTATATATTACAATGTAATAATAATAGAAATAAAGTGCACAATAAATGTAATGTGCTTGAATCATCCCAAAGCCATTCCCCCACCCTGGTCCGTGGAAAAATTGTCTTCCACGAAACTGGTCCCTGGTGCCAAAAAGGTTGGGGACCACTGCCATAAAAACCATTGAGGCTCTCTTATGACAAAATGACCAATAGATAATAAAGGATAGTGGCTTGAAGGGACAACATATCTTGGCCTCATTTTGCTTGGGACAAGCAGGTGGTAGCAGCTGCTTTCCCGTGTGAAACATTTATACTGACCAGAGGGCAGGAGGTTATGTTTCCGTTTACTTTGGTGTCCTTCAGAATCAGGAGCTGTGATTGAGTAAATTAGCATTACTTTCCTTACAAAAACTTCCAGCACAGTGAGAATGATAGAGAGAGGGTAGGATATGGAAGAAACAACCAGCTTCATCCGTGATGCATGTAATAACCCCGTCTTTCTAAAGGAAAGCTATGGTGAATATTTCACTCATAAGCCATTATGGTGTTGAATAACATACTTATCTTAGGTGAAAAATCAGCGTAGCTTATATAAAAAGATCTACCCTCAAATATTAAATGAAATTTTTAAAATCATGAAATACTTAAATTTCATAAAATGCTTGAAAGTGTTTATTATTCACTTAAAACTGAACACTCAGTGAAATAATTAGTCCTTAATTTCTCAGGTGGCATTGAAACATTTGAATATTCTTGGTCTTATTTCTCCCCTCTTCATTCAACATCCATGTGTTGAAAAACTGACTTGTGTACATTGAAGAATTGTCTTATTTTAAATTATTTTGGATAGACTTTTATGTTCAAAGAGTGTAATTGTAATAAGAAAGAATTTTATGATGATTTATGAAATATAACTTTTTAAAAAGTTTATGGTTATTATGATTCAAAATTTAGAATCTAGTAAACTGTAAAACTTTTAACTTGTGGGAAGGGCTATGTCCTGACACAAAATGTAACCTTTTGTAACCATTAGTAACAAATGGAAATAGTGGTTGTCGATAGATAGTCTCTGTGGACTTATGAAATATAGGATCTCTGAATAGCATTTCAGAATATATCCTCTCTGTATTCTTCCCCTCATTATGATGGATCTGCCCCCTTGTTCATCATTTGGGATTATATTGTTTAACTGGCTGAATTCAAGAAAAGAATACAAATTTCTATAATTAAAATAAATTTAGGTGGACAATAGGGAAGTTAATTTTAAACTATTCTCTGTATAACTGACTAGATTTTGAAAGGCTATGTGAATGTTTTCTAAATTTTCTTAGTGTCCTGGGTGAACTTCATAAGAAACTATTATTAAGGCTCATAATGATAGAGTATTCAAGTTGGCAGACAGCAGAGCCAGAGTTATCAGGCTTGATTTCAGTGCTCCCAGAGACCTGAGACTTGGGTCAGGTCCTTATAACTTCTACTAGCTATGGATAAGCTATCTCACTTTTCTCATATTTATCTCCTAATGCAAAGGACAAGCAGAAGTGTTCTTTTCCAGGTTTCCTAACCTTGATCAATCAGTTTTCATTATTTGGTTTGGGCTCTCCTGTATTCAATAAAGGTTGAAGAGACTACTCTCTCCGTTCTTCAGGATTCTACCTTCAAATGGAAATTATATTTCCAAAGTCAGTAACTTAGAAACATTGACTTAGAACTGGAAAAACCTTAGAAATCACCATGACAAGATGATTTTAAAGCAAATGCTTTTCCTTTTTAATATCATAATGAATTTTTAAACTATAATCATATCAATGAAAGTTTTAGACACAGAAAAGCCTTTCTCAACATCAGCATCATAAGGAAACTCATCCAGTGTATCTTGTGGGGTTTTTTATACTAATGTATTTTTTTTCGCAAAGGCCTAAAAGTAAACTCTGTCAGAGTGTTTCTTCTTACTAAATCCTTGAGTGATGCTATATGAAACAGGGAGAATAAAAAATAACCAATTTCATAATGATACACCATTCCAGAAATGACTGGATTACATAGAAGGGCATCAAGGTGAAAATCTATAAAATGGTGATTGATATATGGTCTATATATACATAAAAATTTTAATTAAGGATTTTACAGAACGCAGTGTTTGTTGTATCTTTTAGATAGAATTACACTCCCATAACGTTCACCTTAGCTTTTCCCTTTTATAGTCAAACATTTTCTGCCTTCCACTGTCAGTGAAGCATTTCCTTAATAATGATCAGAAATAACACTGTCAAGTTTCTATGCCACATCTTCTTGACATTACATTTTCCAACCACTCTATTAATGCCCTTAGCTTTTAGTTAATGTAAATGTTTTCCTTTAGCTTTCTACCAATCCAATATTTCCTAAATTATTCTAATAGTAGTTAGAAACATTTCTGGACTTGGAGTAAAAATATCTATGCCAAATTCTACCTCAGCTAGGGTCTGAAAGAAAATGGGCAATTCACCTTTACTTAGAGTTTTAATATCCTCATTTATAAAATAGTGATGACGTCTACCTTACAAATTTGTTATATAAAATATGAACTCATATATGCAAATAAGTTGTGCAGTAAACATACACTACAACGATAAACACAAAACACATGTAACCCAAGTATGTCTCATAATCGATGAGTAATTCTGATATCAGGACTTTGTTCTTTTGCCCAACTAAAGCTGTCAATAATTCTATGATATCGTCTACCATTTTAGGTGTCACGGGTTCAAGGGATTATATATGTAGCTGAGAAAAAAGCTATTTAAAGTCACAGCTGACACAGACATGTTCGCTTCCTAAGATCTCAGCATAATATTCTCAGGCTTATGGCCCCTTGTTAAAGAAAATACTTTGATAGACTGCAGTAACACGATAGAGGAAATCTTTAGGGCACTCTCTGGAAGCCCATAAAGAGAACTAAATTACTCTGTATAAAAAAGTGTCAATTTTGAGGTGCCAGAATTGTCCAGGAAGAAGATGGTCTGGGCTTTAGCATGTGGAAGGATGGCTTACACAAAAGGTGAGATAGTAAGGAGAGATTCAGGATCAAGGAGAAAAGAAAATGAAGCCAGGGGATGAGGAAGACAAATGTAAGATACTCAAGGATCCTCAAGAATGATGTAGACATTGGATTTTTTTCTGTGTGAAATATGACTGGTTTTATTTCACTCTTAAAGGTCAAGGTGACTCCAACATGCTAGAGGGTACAGGGGCCCTTGGCAGTAGACAGTTGTGTCACATTGGACTCTTATTAGTCAGGAGATTAACCACATTATTCAATTTCTATAGCACCATATTGAAATGGATGCTAAGACATATGTTTTGAAAACATAGTACCATATAAAGACAAATATTTAAATTAAAAATGAAGTGGTCATCTTTATGTAGGAAAATGAATAACCATTCAGAGAGGTAAATCAGTAGTGTCTAATACTAAAAGTGGCAAGTAAACCATTGGAGAATTGGAAAGGATCTACCATTTTGACTAAGGGTCTTACTCTTACATATTTGAATTAATATGTAATCAATTTTCTGCTTTAGAGAAAATTAAAAATGGCATACATTGTAATTAACATATAATAATAAAAATGAGTGATCTAAATAAACACTTAAGAGATGAGATTTGTTACCTATGTATCCTGAAGTGAAAAGTGAAAATTTTTAGATATGGAGAAAGGCCATATTTTCATGAAGTTATTGTTTCTTAATTTGACGACTCTATAATTTTTTCCTTTTATGATAGCAATATATTTTATAAAATCTTAAGAAAATATAACTAATAATTGATATTTAATCTCAATATTTAAAAAGTGAGCTTTAGAGTAAAGCATTGAAACACATTTTTTTCTCATACATCAGATATAATATATAAAATGATGTTTTTATTCATAGTATTAAAAAAAATTTATTTGCCTAATGAATAATAACTATCTTTTTGTTTAGATGCAAACTGCAAATATTAAATTGATTTTGTTGTCACTGTTCTCCTTGGTGTATTTAGAATATTTAATTCTAAAAGCATTGGTCCTTGAGATTGCCAAACTCAAAATTAATTATAGTTTTCCTAAACATATTGTTTATTTTAAATAAAAAATTTTGAAATGTTTTTCATACATATCTCAAAATCCTTTCCAATTAGTGGTTTACAACATACTTATGAAAAAAGTAAATGTAGACATTGCCTTCTGCATTTAGAGATGAAAAGTAGGAGCTTAGAGAGAGTAAGGGATTTTTCAAATGTGTGCCTCTCAAATTTCACTGGATTTATGCCACAGAAACCTGAATTCCTACCACTGTTTCTTTTTAGGTTGCAGTGACTAGTAATTCTTAGTCTAATTACCTACTGCACCTGTTTTCACACCCTTCCAACTCCATATGATTCCTAGAAGCTCGTAGTTTTCACCAGCAGATTCTAAGAAATATGAAGAAAATGGTAATGATGTAGACCTTCTACATAAATGTAGGTTTGTGACATTCAATGCTATTTCTATTTTGAATTGACAATGTTAGAAGCAGAGGTTATTTTCTCCTAAATACTAGGCTTGCAGTTAGTCTCTGCTGCCCCTAGTGAGTCTGTATGCATATTAAACTAAGGCAAATGTGATGGTAAACTATTTTCACACATTTTATACCCAAAGATAACACTTTAAAAAAATAGTGAACTCTAACATCTATTAGAATTATTTTAATCCTGAAAGCAGAATGTAGTGTTTGGTAGAGCTATACTCTCATTTTAGTTGCTGACTTTATTTGGCCTCTATAAGAAGGCCCAGTTTCTTCATTTTAATTATCGTGTCAGCCACATTTAGAGTATCTCCTTAGCTTAAGTGGGATTTTATTCCATTTATATGCTGTTATTTGAGCGATGTACTATGCCAAAAACTTAAACTTCTCATTATCATCACTATTATTATTCTCATTTGAGAGACTTTTAAAACTGAGGTTTTTGGATGTTGAGTGACTTGACTTGTTGAAGAACACACAACTATGTACATATTAAGGTATAAGCTCAGATCCTGCAAATAAAAATACAGGTTCTTTCTACCATAATACCCAATAAAGAAAGACGTGATAAATTTTCAAGCAGCAATTCAGAACATTTACAAACATTTACTCTTTGTCAAGTGCTGTGTAAGGTTCCAAGTGTACAAAAATTAGTAAAAACTCCATGCCTGCTTTTAAGATGCTTATAATCTAGTGAGGAAGACAGAATACTCAACAGATCACAATGTATTAAATATATAAGAGCTACTGTAGAAAGAAGAAAAAGACTCTGACAATAGTTATATAATGTTGTTGATAGTATAGGCTTTGGAGTCCTAAATTTTAACCCTTACTCTGCCACTTACTGTGTGATTTTGGACACAGTTTAAACTCTAAGTCTCCATTCCCCAGTTTTCATATCCAGTAAATGAAGAGAGCCCTGAATGATAGTTTGAAAGATAAGCATTAGCATGGTGATTGATATACGGTACATACTCAATAAAAGTTAGCTTAACAAAAGTTGGGATATGAGGAGAGGGGGAATATTTGATCATTTGATATGTATCTACAGAGTTCAGCAAATAGAATGAGGGGGCATGTGTAGTCCAGATACTGGAAAGATCTTATGCTAAGATGTAGAAAGAACAAAAATCCATATACCATGGCTATAATAACTGTTATAGGGAATAGGGGAAGAAGGAGAACATGGACTAGGGGAGGAAGATAATTCTGGAGAGGTAGTTTGGGATTAGCTGACTAATTAAAATAAATAAGATGCAGGAGTTGAGGCTATCCCCAAGATTTTCATTTTGTCCGTGTGGATAGACAGTGATGACATTGCCATATATCATCAAGTACAGATACTATCTATTTCAAGACATAACAGTAATTTAGTAACATCTTTTCTGGGGAGTGAAAGTACATATTACATTTTGCTATTCTCCAAAAATCACTTATGTTTACATATATATATATATATATATATATATATATATATATATATATATATATATATATAGTCTCCTTTTAAGTACCTTAAAGTATGAGGAGAAAGGTATTGTCTTTCAGCTTGATACATTCTTGAGCAAAAAATCATAATAATAAAACACATTCATTGAGTGTTTAATATGTGTCAGAAATTGTCACAGGGTCCTTATCTCTTAAACCTTTGAAACAGCCCTACAAGCAGTATTAGCTAATTTACATATGAGAAAATTTAGAAAGCATTACCAAGATTATTTTATAATCTTCTAACATTGATTTTTGTCATGCCTCAGACTTAGACAATCCTTAGAAGGATTCAACAGAAGTAAGAAAGTCAAGGCATTATGATTGTTCTCTATAAGACTCAAACAAGGAACAGAAGTCATGGTATTTTTTACAGCCACATGTTTAATAAAAGAGGCCATTTTTATTAGAAGGGAAGCTAATTAGCAGTACTGTTTCACTTTCTTTTCTTGTCCCATTGAAATACCCATGAAAATATAGACAAATGCTAATTTAGTTATTTTATGATCTCTAGAAGAATCACCAGTGCAAATGAATAAAACTAAGAAAGCAGACATGGACAGTGTCGGAGGCAGTTTTCCCTATGTCAACTACATGTCTCTGCACCCAAGTATTAGGGTCTGGATTTCTAACCAGAAATACAAACAACATCACTGTCCTAGCATGGTAGCTCTTTCTAATGTCTCCCCATTCATATCTTTGACTTCCATCCATAATTAATCATTCCTTCCACATCAGCATTTTTGTCAGCTTTATTGAGGTATAATTGATATATAAAACACTGAATATATTTAATGTATACAATTTTATGAGTTTGGGCATATGCATACACCTGCGATACCATCACTACAATCAAGGTAGTAAATATATCCAACACCTCCAAAAGTTTCCTTGTGTCTTTTATTTTGTAGTACGAGTACTTAACATGAGCCCTACCCTCTTACGTTTTTAAGTGCAGAACAACATACCATTAACTGTAGTCACTGTGTTGCACAGCAGCTCTCTAAAACTTATTCATCTTGTATAGCTAACTTTATTTTTTTAATTTATAATTTATTTTATTCACTTAGTACAGTAAGAACACCTTTCCATGCAATTAAATATATTTCTACAGAATCTGTTTTCTTTTTTTAACATCTTTATTGGAGTATAATTGCTTTACAATGGTGTGTTAGTTTCTGCTTTATAACAAAGTGAATCAGCTACACATATACATATGTTCCCATATCTCTTCCCTCTTGCATCTCCCTCCCTCCCATCCTCCCTATCCCACCCCTTTAGGTGGTCACAAAGCACCGAGCTGATCTCCCTGTGCTATGTGGCTGCTTCCCACTAGTTATCGGTTTTACATTTGGTAGTGTATATATGTACATTTATACCCATTGAAGAACAGTTCCTGATTTTCATCTCTCCCCACCCCCTGGCAACCACCATTCTATTTTCTACTCCTATAAGTCTGACTGTTTTAGATATCTTATATAAGTGTAATTATGCAGTATTTGTCCTTCTGTGACTGATTTATTTCAGTTAGCTTAATGCCTTCCAGGTCTGTCCATGTTGTCATAAATGGTAAGATCTCCTTCTTTTTTAAGGCTGTATAATATTCCACTGTATTATATACCACATTTGGGAACTAACAATAGTAATATAATTAGGTCAGAAGTTAACTGGATAGGCTAATTTCACATTTGTTGCTTGAATATAAAATAATCAGTGCATTTGGATAGAGACAGGAGATAGTCAGAAATGGCCTAATAATTTAAAATTAATTTCTTATTTTTGTAGTACACGTATCTACTTTCCAAATTTTATAGAATGGGATACTATTGACATTTTATAAGCAAGAGGGTGATATAATCTGATATATGTTGTCAAAATAGTCTTGGTTGCTGTTTTGAGAATATATTGTAGAGGGAGGCATCAGTCATTCAGGAAGGAGATGGTGTTGGCTTAGAAATACAATTTATCAGATTACATGATAGAGTTGATATGTTGGGAATGAGGAAGGAGATGTCAAGGATGACTCCCAGGTTTTGGTCTTGCGTGGCTGGGAACCATCTACTGAGAGGAAAATGACTGAAAGAGAAACATATTTATAAAGGACTACCAAACATTCATTTGGAGGTATGATACGTTTAACAGTTTTCTGATTGATCTCTGTGGATGTCTCAATGACACAGATGGATATATTAGTCTGCAGTTAAAATAGAAGGAGAAGAAGAGCGGTGAGGGAGTCTGTTTAAGAGAGAGAAATGTGGAATTTATCAGCATATTAAAAGCAGTTAAACCTATGGAAGTAGATGATACCCCCAAAAGATAGAGTGTGTAGAATGAAAGATAAGAAAGACAATTTCTGAGAACTGAATCTCTGAAATTTAGAGATAAGTTAGAGAAAAGGGAGCCAGCAAAGAAAGTCAAGAAATCAAAGAGGAATCAGAGAGGTAAGAGCAAAGCAAGGAGAGTCATATCAAAGCTACTATAAAAGTATTTTAAGAAGAATGAAGTGACTGAGTATGTCAAATGCTGTTAAGAGATCCAGGAAGATGAGACTGGAATAGTGCTTTATAGACTTAGCAAAATGCAAGTTATTGGTGACCTTAGTAAGATGAAGTTAGCATTATTCATCTTGTAAGTAAGAAAATAAAAATACTCCTCGAGTACCAGTGAGTATCCCGCAGGGTAGAGATAGTCTGAATTTTTACTGTAATAATATTTTCTCATGAATTTATATAGCTATATATAGCTAGATCCCAGAGGAGAAGGGCATGGGAAAGAGGTTGTAGGGTGATTGTGGAGAAGTAATAGAATTGCAGAGAAAACCAGGGATATCCAAAATGCTACTGCCAACCTTTGGATAAGAAAAAGAATGTTAAGAAGAGCTATCTTTATTGTCATGTGCGAAAGCAATATAACACTACTTATGAACCATAAACATTTTGGGAAACTAAGCTTTAACCATTATTTTCATTCAAAAATAATTATTTTTACCATGCACCAGATGTTGTGCTGAGAATTGGACACAAGGTGAATAAGACAGATTTGGAATTTTCCCACTGAGCCTTGCAAGGTAGATAGACAATAGAAAAATAGACAGAGCATAATACCAAAGAGGGAAGTGTTATGATGGAAACTAAGGGAATTTATTTTTTTTCTTCATTAAGACTTAATGATGTATAATTGATATAAAATAAAATTGACATAAAATAAGCATTAACATTTTACATTTGATAAGTTTTGAAATAATTATGCACCTGTGAAACCATTATGGCAATCAAGATAGTAAACATATTTATTATACCCCAAAGTTTTCTTGTGCACCTTGTAATCCCCTCTCAACCTTCCTCACATCCTCCCCATTCCAAGGCAACAACTGCTCTGACTTCTGTCACTATATATTCGTTTACAATATAGGAATTTATATAAATGGAATCAGAGTATGTACTGGTTTTCTTCTCTGGCTGCTTTCTCTCAGCATAGTAACTTTGAGGTTCATTTATGTTATTGCACGTATGAATGGTTTATTCAATTGTACTGCTGTGATCTATTTCATTATATAGCTACACCACACTTTGCTTATCCATTCATATGTTGGTGGACATTTGAGTTGTTTTCAGTTTTTGACTATTACAAATAAAGCTGTTTTGGAAACGAAGAGAATTTAAAGCAGAGCAAAAGGTTGGAGGGAAACTACAATGAGTAAGGTGGTCAAGTAAAATCACTCTATAGATATACAAGCTGATACTTGGTGAATGGAATCAGTCAAATGACACCCTCTACATTATATCTCACATTGCTATTAGTGTTTGTATAATTCAAAATTTGGGGTACAATTTCCTATTTTACCTTCTGTATACTCAAAATGATATCTTGCTAAATATAAATAAGTTAACCTATGATATATTGATATATATCAGTATATTCTCTAAAGTGAAGCTAAGAATATATGGTTTTACAGATCTGCCCTTAACCTTAGAAAGAGTAGTTTCAAAATATAAATGAAATATTTGGGGTTCTGTAGTATTTGCTCATGGAATTCATGACAGATGATCAAATGGTTAAAAGACATTCTTCAAGTAAACTGTAATATGTATTATTATTGATATTTATGAATTTATTTATTATAATATTGAAAGCTTAATTAGAACAATATGAGAAATGCTTTCAAGTCTTTATGGTATAAAAGTTAATTGACCAATAATAAAAAAACAGAGATTTTGAAACATATTAGAAACACATTTTTAATGTAATTTAGATGAATTTAACTGAAGAACAAAGAAGAACAAAATAACACCTTGCAAATATTTGTGTTAAAGTGCCATTGAGAAAGTTTTGGAAAGTATGAAGTTTTGCCAGACTTACAGCTGTTGCCTATTTGAGAAGAAGAAACAAAAATTCTGCTCGATGATACTTAAAAAGTAGGGTAGAAAATATCTTTAGAACTTTTGAGATTTTAATTGATAGCTAGTGCATGAATGTCAGTGAAGCAATGTGTATTTCATTAAAGAGCTCTACCTTATTAGTTACAAGGTAATATTTTGTGGTAACTGAGCATACCCAGTTCTGAAGTCAAGTCAAAATCTTTCAATTTGTTTCAATTTTTTTTTAATTGAAGTATAGTTGATTTACTATGTTGTACAAAGTTTATTTATTTATTTTTTGGGCCATGCCACGTGGCTTGTGGGATGTTAGTTCCCCAACTAGGGATTGAACCCAGGCAGTCAGCAATGAGAGCACGGAGTCCTAACCACTGGACTGCCAGGGAATTCCCTCAAGTGGTATCTTAAATAGTCAAGTTGAGCATATTTTTAAATGGATACTGGTGCTCAAGTGTGTGTATACTTAGGAGATCTACAGAAAAGAATATTTGAATCCAATTCTGTGTGAGGGACATGATTAGCATATCTTTAGAATGCGACATAAAAGGAGAAAGATAAATATTTGGGCAAAGGGAGAGGTAAAGAAGACCATAGACAGTTTACTTAAAATGAATTTAAGATCATACATTTTAACTGAGCTCCAAATATCCATGTTGCATGTGAAATTTTCTTACTCTCCTATTTTTGTCCCCAAGAATACCTGACTTTCACATTAATACAGTTAACTAGAGGTGAATGCTTTTGGACTCACTCTGATAAAGAACAGTTTATTTACATCATAAGAGCGATAACATGGTACCAGTAACTGAATCTCCCCAGTGTCTCACTGTGCACTGAAGATACGTGCCACAAGTGGGACTGTTGTTATGATTCTACAATACACAAATTATAAACTTGAAAAAATTTTCCCCGTCTTCTAGTATGCCAAAAAAATTCCCAATATTTCCATCCAAATATAATGTTAATTTATCTGTCCAAATAGAAGGATCTTTGATCTTCTTAGCTAATTTGATTAATGCAGATAAGTATTATAAAGAAAAAATATTAGAGTATTAGATATCTGGAGTATAAAAGTTGATTGACATATGTAAGCACATGGCAGTCATTCACAATGTCTCCGGAATCATTATTTTTACATATTGGATCATTTTCACCATCATACATATTCTAATTTTCTGCATTACAGAATGACCTCACTTTCCACTTAACTACCTTGAAATCTCCCTGCTCAACTTTGCAAGAATATTCCTTAAAGATTTACAGTCATTAGATCCTCTATACGTACTTCTCCAAATTTCTATTGAACACACTCTAATCAGGCATCTGACCCCACTTCCACCAAAATATTTTTATTAAGGTTATCTGTGCATTGTTAAGGCTAATTACTAATTCTTTGTCTTTATCTCATTTTGATACAAATGGTCAATCCTTGCAAGATTAAATGCTTTCTTCACTTTGTTTCTGTAACACCATACTCTTCTGACTTTTCTCCTAGATTATTGGCTGTTTTCAATTTCCTGTCCTCATCCTTACTTATTGACCTACTTCTTGATTTCAGGGAGTCTTAGATATTTTTAGTATCACTTTTCCCTATGTGTACCTACTTCTTTGTTAAATTCAATATTTTCATGGTTTTAAATAATATCTATACACTGATAATTCTAAAGTGTCTGAAAAATCTTTTCATTAAACTTGAGATTTGAAGTACTAGCGATTTAGATGTCTAAAAAGTATTTAAGGACTTCCCTGGTGGTGCAGTGGTTAAGAATCCGCCTGCCAATACAGGGGACACGGGTTCAAGCCCTGGTCCGGGAAGATCCCACGTGCCGCGGAGCAACTAAGCCCGTGCGCCACAACTACTGAGCCTGCACTCTAGAGGCCACGAGCCACAACTACTGAAGCCCGAGTGCCTAGAGCCCGTGCTCAGCAACAAGAGAAGCCACTGCAATGAGGAGCCCGCACACGGCAACCAAGAGTAACCCCCACTCGCCGCAACTAGAGGAAGCCCGCGTGCAGCAACGAAGACCCAACACAGCCAAATAAATATAAACAAACAAACAAACAAACAAACAAATTAATTAATTAACTTTTAAAAAGCATTTAAAAGTCAACCTATCTGTACTGGATTGTTCTATTTTCAAGTTGGTTAATCTTGAAACTGCAATGCATGAAATCCCTTTTTCTCTATGGCTCTAAGTTAGAGTTGTCCAAAAGATGAACTTGCACAAATTGAGGAGGCTATTACTCTCTGAGGATCATCATGGTTAAATATGGTGATAGATGGGTGGAGAATTTTCTAGTAGTTTGCAGCTTATCCTTGTTCTCCTCTCCTCCATGTCTATCTGTTCTTTTTGACCGCCTGCCCTTGAACTATGTTATGGTAGATCTTTCCTGTTTTGTCACTCCAGATCTAATCTCCTCCTGTTCATTTTACCCTTATAAGTAACATCAATGGTCTCCTTTGTTCTTTGAATTCTAGTTAGTTTGAGTCAATTAATGGCCCTGCCAGAAGATTGGACGATAGTAAGAAAATGAATTCATGGTATTTATTCCTCTGGCTCCCACTCTTCTGGGCTGTCAATGGCTGTGTTCCTCTGAAGAAAGGAACATTTGATTTTGTTTGGAATCCTCCTGCATTCATAGCTACAGAAGCAGCCAGAGGTCTTTCTGGTAAGCACTACATTTCTTTTCCCCTTCAGGTCTAAGGTGGTTACATTACATTTTTCCAGTGTTCCTACCACCAGGATTCTCCACCATTGCTTTTTGATTCCTCTTGACCCTGCCCATAACTTCCCCTGTCCATAGTCTCTTCCTTAAACTCTCCACAGTTTCCAGATTTGAATGTGCTATATGTTTCCTATTGGGATCTAGACTAATATATACTGGATATTTTCATATTAAAGATGACTCTTTCACCCTTTGAATCGTGTTATAATAGGAAGAGCTATATGAATTATGCCCTGTTAATGTGGAATGAATTTAATTTAACTTTTACAACTATATTAGAAAACATCATTCATATAAATATATTTATGATTTTTAAATTTTACATTAATAAGTCTCATAGCCATTTTCTTTTGCTCTTGGTTTTCTCTTTCAATTTTCCATTAATAAAGAAAAAATAAATATGTACATAGTGAGCCTAATACCCTTGCAAAAATGTAGTATGGAGATCTTAATTCTAGTCACAACTCTTCCATTATTAGTTCTATAGCCTAGAGTAATTTAATCACTTTGGAGATCAATCTTTGTAATCTGTAAAAGGAGATTTGAACAAGTTTGTCTTTAGGGCCTCCCGACTCTAACATCTAAGATTCTAAGAATTTTGACATTTAATGTTCTGAGATGGTTAATTGTTAATCAGCAATGGATAACGGTTACATAATTCTTCAATAGAATTTCAATATATATTAGCAGAAACTATGCTGTGCTAGCAGCATCCCTAAACATTTGAGCTTAAAAATATCATAGCAGCTGAAAAGAAAACAAGATAGTAAGATCATATCCTCTCAATTACAAAACACACCAATCCACTCTTCCTCTACAACTAACCTCTTGCTCCCTAGCTAATAATACCATTTCAAAGGGTCTTTATTCCTTTCTATAAAAAGTTTACTTTTATGTAAGAGCAAGAAAACTGTTAATATTTTACCATATGGAGGGTGAAATCAGCAAACTGTGCAATAGGAGTTTTCTACAATCTTTCCTCCCAAAGAACACCAATTTAGACAATCACCCATGAACAAAAGTAATTTTGTAGAAGTCCAGGAGTCTAATGACGAAGTTGCAGCAGACTGTTGGAGAAGAAAGATCTGAGATTAGATGCATTGGAGAGGATAAGGGGAATAGTTTCACTTTAATCACCTCACTGCTTCCCCAAGGATCTCATGAGGGACCCTCTCAGCCTGCAGTTTCTCTGAAAGGAGAAAGTGAGTGTGAGAGGAAATGCCACACCTCCCCAGCGATGTGGGACACTGCCAAAGAGTTCTACTACTGTCTCACCCCACCAGGAATATTGAGGTGAGCTTCACAACTGAGGGGTGGAAAGGAGCTTGGAGAACAGCAGGCAGAGCTGGGAAATTATCAAAGGGACACAGATTCTACTGCTTTTCAGACTCCATCAGAAAGCCCACCCATGATCCACTGGGGATGCCTCACCTGCAAATCATCCCAACTGGCCCATAGACACACCCGATGCTATGTGGGCATTGCCCATACATATACCCACCCTGTGACCAGCTACCCATGCATACACCTGAGAGCAGCATATGCAAGCCTTTGTAGATGGCTAGTGAACATGCAGAGAAAAGCCAGTCCAACTTTGTAGGATTGGGATAAAGCACACAAATTTGAGCATTGAATACTGCTTTAGGGAAAACAAATGGGAGGCTGTTCATACCTGGCCTGGCTTTGCAAGATCAAGAAGGTATACACTCATCAGAGTTCCTACCACCCACAAGAGGGAACAAGAAGTGTATTACAGGGATATCCATAGAAAAGATCTGATTAAGGCTCAGAATCCCTAGCAGGGCTGACAGCAATTATTTTATTATATAACTATAAGCTGTTTCACATAATTTGCATCATAGCCAGAAAGCAAAAACCTATAGTAGATTCCCAAAAGATAAAGAGAAAGGAATCAAAGCATACTAGGACAAAATCATCAATTCATGAAGGAAGCCAGCAAGAGAGGAAGAAAGGAACAAAGGAACTATACAGCAGCTATAAAACAATTAGTAATATGGAATTAGTGAGTCCTTCTCTATCATTTATAAATGTAAATGAGCTAAGTTTTCCAATCAAAAGACATAGAATGGATAAATAGATTAATAAAAACAAGATCAAACTATGTGCTGCCTCTAAGAGACTCACTTAAGCTTTGAGGACACACATAGGCTGAAAATGAAAGGATGGAAAATTTATTCCATGTAAATAGAACCCAAAATATAGCAGGGCTAGCTATACTTACATCAGACAAAATAAACGTAAACTCACAAACTTTATCAAGGGACAAAGAAGATTATTACATAATGATAAAGGGGTAAATTCATCAAGAGTATGTAACAGTGTTAAAATATATGTACTCAACATTAGAGCACCCAAATATAATAGGCAAATACTAACATATCTGAAGGGAGAAATATATAGCAAAACAATAATAGTAAGGGATTTCAATATCCCACTTTCAAAAATAGATAGATCAGCCAGACAGAAAATCAACAAGGAAATAAGGTACTTGAATTATACTTTATATCAATGGACCTAATAGACATATATAGAATATTTCACCCAACAGCATCAGAATATACATTCTTCTCAGGCACACGTGGATCATTCTCTATGACAGATCATATGGTAGGTCACAAAACAAGTCTTTGCAAATTTTTGAAGATTGAAATCATACCAGGTATTTCTTCTGACCACAGTGGCTTGAAAAGAAATCAATAATGGGAAAATTGGAACATTCACAAATAATTGGAAATTCACAACACAGTCCTGTACAACCAATGGGTCAAAAAAGAAATCAAAAGGGAAATAAAAAATATCTTGGAAGAAAGAAAAATGTAAATACAACATACCAAAACTTATGGGATGCAGCAAAAACAGTTCTAAGAGGGAAGTTTACAGCAATAAATGCCTACATTAAGAAAAAAAGAAAAGATCTAAAATAAATATCCTAATTTTATACCTCAAGGAACTAGAAAAGAACACATTAAACCTAACGTTAACAGAAGGAAGGAAATAAAGATTAGGGTATAAATAAAGGAAATAGAGATAAGAAAAACAATTGAAAAGATCAACAAAACTAAAGATTGGTTTTTTGTAAAGATGAATAAAAATGACATTTTTTAATCAGACTATGAAAAAAAGAGAATCAAAACCAGAAATGGAGGAGGAGACATAATGTGATAACACAGAAGTACAACGCACCATAAGAAACTGCTATGAACAATTAATACACCAATAAATTGGACAACCTAGAAGAAATGGATAAATTCCTAGAAATATACAACCTGCCAAGACTGAACACTGAACAGAAAATCTGAACAGATCAATAATCAGAGTAAGGAGATTGAATCCGTAATCAAAAACCTCCCAACAAAGAGAAGCCCAAGATCTGATGGCTGTACTGATGAATTCTCCGAAACATCTGAAGAAGAATCAATATCAGTATTTCTCAAACTTTTCTAAAATATTGAAAAGGAGGAAGAACTTCCCAATTTATTTTACCAGACCAGCATTACTCTGATACCAAAGCCAGATCATGACACTATAAGAAAACTATAAACCAATATCCATGATTAACATACATGCAAATATCCTCAAGAACGAACTAGCAAACAAATTCAAGAGCACGCTGAAAGGAACATACTCCTTGATCAAGTCAGATATATCTTTATGGTGCAAAGATGGTTCAACTTAAATCAATAAATTTGACACACCATATTAATAGAAATAAGGATACAAATTATATGATATTCTCAATAGATTCAGAAAAAGCATCTAACAAAATTCTACATTCTTTCATGATAAAAACTCAACAAATTAGTTATAGAAGGAATGAATCTCAACATGATAAAGGCCATATATGACAAGCCCACACCTAACATCATACTCAGTGGTAAAAAGCTGAAAGCTTTTCCTCTAAGATCAGGAACAAGACAAGCATTACCACTTTACCACTTGTATTCAACATAGTACTGGAAGTTCTAGCCAGAGCAAATAGGCAAGAATATATAAAAGTCACCAAATTGGAAAGGAAGAATTAAAATTATTTCTGTTTGCAGATTACATGATTTTATATATAGAAAGCCCTAAAGACTCTACAAAAAACTGTTAGAACTAATAAGTTTAGTAAAATTGCTGGATACAAAATCAATACAGAGAAATCAGTTGTGTTTCTATACCCCAAAAACAAACTATCAGAGAGAAATAAAGAAAACAATCCCATTTATAGTAGCATTATAAACAATAAAATAGTTAAGAAAAAAAATTAACCAAAGCAATGAAAGACCTGTACACTGAAAATTATAAGACATTGATGAAAGAAATTGAGGAAGACATAAATGTAAAAGTATATCACGGTCATGGATTGGAAGAATCAATATTGTTAAATATGTCCATTTTACCCAAAGCGATATAGAGATTCAGTGCAAAATATCAAAATATCAATGGCATTTTTCACAGAAATAGAAAAAAACAAACCTAAAATTTGTTTGGAACTCACAAAAGACCCCAAATAGCCAAAGCAATCTTGAGAAAGAAGAACAAAGCTGGAGGCACCACACTTCCTGATTTCAAACTATAGTACAAAGCCATAGTAATCAAAATAGAATTATACTGGCATGAAAACAGACACATCGACCAACAGAAGAGAATAGAGAGCCCAGAAATAAACCCAAGCAAATACGGTCAGCTCATATTTGACAAAGGTGACAAGAACACACAGTGGGGAAAGGATAGTCTCCTCAATAAATGGTGCTGTGAAAACTGGATATCCACATGCAAAAGGATGAAACTGGACCCTTATGTCACATCATTGTCAAAAATCAACTCTGAATAGATGAAAAACTTAAATGTAAGACCTGAGAAAAGGTAAAACTCATAAAAGAAAACAAGGAAAAACCTTGACATTGGTAGTAGCAATGACTTTTTGAATATGACACCAACAGCATAGGCAATACAAGCAAAAATAAACAAGTGGCCCTACATCAAAGTAAACTAACTAGGGCTTCCCTGGTGGCGCAGTGGTTGAGAATCTGCCTGCCAATGCAGGGGACACGGGTTCGAGCCCTGGTCTGGGAAGATCCCACATGCCACGGAGCAACTGGGCCCGTGAGCCACAACTACTGAGCCTGCGCGTCTGGAGCCTGTGCTCCGCAACAAGAGAGGCCGCGATAATGAGAGGCCCGCGCACCGCGATGAAGAGTGGCCCCCGCTTGCGGCAACTAGAGAAAGCCCTCACACAGAAACGAAGACCCAACACAGCCATAAATAAATAAATAAATAAATAAATAAAAATTAAACTTTAAAAAAAAAAAAAAGTAAACTAACTAAAAAGCTTCTGCACAGCAAAGGAAACAATCAACAAAATGAAAAGGTAACTTATGGAATGGGAGAAAATATGTGTGAACCATACATCTTATAAGGGGTTAATATCCAAAACATATAAGGAATTTATACAACTCAATAGCAAACATAAATAAATAAGTAACCCAATTTAAAATGATCAAAGGACCTGAATAGACATTTTTCCAAAGAAGATATACAAGTGGCCAACAAGTACATGAAAAGAGACTCAGCATCACTAATCATCAAGGAAATTCAAATCAAAACCACAATGATATATCGTCCTCTCACACCTGTCAGGATGACTTTTATTAAAAAGAGAAGAGATAACAAGTGTTAGGATGTGGAGAAAATGGAACACTTGTACACTGTTGGTGGGATGTAACTTGGTACAGCCATTGTGGAAAACAGTATGGAGTTTCCTTAAAAATTTGAAAATAGAACTATCATATGATCTAACAATCCCACTTCTGGGTAGATATCCAAAGGAAATAAAATCTGCATCTTGAAAAGATATCTGCACTCCCATGTTCACTTCAGCATTATTCACAATAGCCAAGATATGGGAACAACCTAAGTGTCATTTGCAGATGAATGTGATTATGTATATAATGCAATGTTATTCAGCCCTAAAACAGAAAGAGATCCTGTCATTTGTGACAATGTAGGTGAACTTGGAGATCATTATCATAAGTAAAATAAGCCAGACAGAGAAAGACAGGTATTACATGGTATCACTTCTATGTGGGATCAAAAATAGTTAAGTTCATAGAAGAAGAGAGTAGAACAGTGCTTGCTAGGGGCTGGAGTTGTGAGAAATAGGGAGATGTTGGTCAAAGTGTGCAAAATTTCAGGTTGATACTGTATTGTGTACTTTATATTTGCTAATAGCACAGATCTTAAATGTTATTATCACATACAAAATGGTAATTATGTGAAATGATGGATATCTTAATTAGGTTAATTGTGGTAATAATTTCACAGTGTATAACTATATCAAAACATCACGCTGTACACCATTAAATATATACAATTTTTTATTTGTCAATTTTACCTCAATAAACCTGGAAAATTTTTCAACTGCTATAGTGGGGTGTGTGTGTGTATGTGTATAATTTGTAATCTGTTACGTCCTTTAATTGCATTTATTATGATGCAAATTCCTTACTTTATGCTTTCAGTCATTTGAAACATTCTTTTTTATTGGCATTTTTAGTTTTTTCTATTTCTAACAGGACTGATCCTTTTACTTGTTGAAGCTTCTGACTAATTTAGGATGGATAGTTTTCTTATCCGTTTATAATTTTGAATTCTGAGTGCATCTTCAGTAATGCTCTATATGTGGAGATTTTTCACACAGTTTTGTTCAATTGTCCCTTACGAGGTATTTTGTATTTGTATGGCTCTATGAGTATCACTCGTCTGACACCACATATTGTTCATTTTTCTATATTAGGCTTCATTCTTCTGCACTTTGAGCATAACTTCATATTCCAAATCTACTCAAAGCACTTACGCCTATTTTAAAAATTGAGATGTTTGTTTTCTTATGTTTTAGTTGCAAGTGTTCTTTGTATGTTATGGATACAAGTCCTTTATCCTATATGTGTTTTTTAAATATTTTGCTCCACTCTGTGGCTTGATTTTCATTCTCATAACAGATTCTTTTGCAGGGCAGAAATTTTTAAGTAATTCAAAATTATCAATTTTTCTTTCATGGATATTGCTTGTGTTGTTGTACTTAAATAGTTATTGGCAAAACCAAGGTCACCTAGATTTTCTCCTATGTTATTGTTTAGGAGTTTTTTAGTTTTGAATTTTATATTTATGTCTATGATGAATTTTGAGTTAATTTTTGTGAAATGTGTGAGGTCTGTGTCTGGGTTGTTTGCTTGCTTGATTGATTGATTGATTGCATATGGATGTCCAATTTTTCCAGCACTGTTTGTTGAAAGACTTTTATTTCTCCATTGAATTGCCTTCTTTGTGAAAGATCATTGTATTATGTTTGTGTGGGTTTATTTCTGGGCTCTCTATCCTGTCCCATTGATATATTTGTTTTTCTTTGGCTAGTACCACAATATCTCGATTATTGTAGCTATTGGGTTGGCCAAAAAGGTCATTTGGTTTTCCATAATATATAATAAGTCTTGAAGTCAGGTAGTGTCCATCCTCCAATTTTCTTATCCTAAATATTATGTCATCTAGTCTGGGTCTTTTGCCTTTCCATATAAACTTTAGAATCAATTTGTTGATATCCACAAAATAACTTGCTGGCATTTTTATTTAAAATGCATTCAATCTAAGATCAAGTTGAGAAGAACCGGCATCTTGAAAATATTGTCTTCTCATCCATATACATGGAACATCTATTCATTCATTAGCTCTTGGATTTTTTTGGTAAGTTTTGTTTTTGTCTTCTAGTTTTGCTCCTATAGAACTTGTATATATATTTATTATGTTATAGTTATACCTAAGTTTGTATTTCTTTGGTGTTAATATATAAATGTATTGTGTTTTATTAAATTTCAAATTCTAACTCTTCATTACTAGTATATAAGAAAGGATTGGGCTTTTGTATATTAACTTGGTATTCTGCAAACTTGCTGTAATTGCTTTTTAGGTCCAGGAGATTTTGTTAATTCTTTGGGATTTTCTACATACACAACCATGCCATCAGTGAAAAAAAGAGTGTTTATATACTTTTTCTCAATTTATACCTCTTATTTCCATTTCTTGACTTCTTGCATTAAATAGGGATTCCAGTATGATGGTGAATAGGAGTGGTGAGCATGGGCATCCTTGTCTTGTTCCTTATCGTAGCATGAAAACATCTAGCTTCTCACCATTAAGTACAATGTTACCTGTAGTTTTTTTGTAGAAACTCTTTACCAAGTTGAGGAAATTCCCCTGTATTCCTAGTTTGCTGAGAGTTTTTATCGTGAACTGGTGTTGGCTTTTTCCAATTAGTCTTTCTGCATTTATTGATCGGATCATATGATTTTTCTTCTTTAGTCTGTTGTTGTGATGGATTATATTAACTGATTTTGAAAGGTTGAAGTAGCCTTGCATGCCCGGAATAAATCCCACTTGGTTCTGGTGTATAATTACTTTATACATTATTGGACTTGCGTTGCTAATGTTATGGAGAAATTTTGCGTATATGTTCATGAGAGATATTGGTCTATAGTTTCCCTTTCTTGTCTTTGTCCAGTTTTGATATAAGGGTAATATTGGCTCCACAGAATCAGTTTTAGAGTGTTCCCATAGCTTCCATGTTCTTGAAAATTTTGCAGAGTATGGGTGTAATTTCTTTCTTAAATGTCTGGTAGAATTTACAAATAACCCGTCTGGGTCTGATGCTTTCTGTTTAGGAAAGTTATTAAGTATTGATTGAATTTCTTTAAAAGATATAGGCCTCTTCAGATACCTACTTCTCCTTTGTGAGTTTTGATAAATTGTATCTTTCAAGGAATTAGTTCATTTCACCCAGGTTATCAAATTTATAGTCATAGAGTTGTTCATAATATTCTTTTTTTTTTTTACGTCACCTACTTTTATTTATTTATTTATTTTTGGCTGTGTTGGGTCTTCGTATCTGTGCGAGGGCTTTCTCTAGTTGCGGCAAGTGGGGGCCACTCTTCATCGCGGTGCGCAGGCCTCTCACTGTTGTGGCCTCTCTTGTTGTGGAGCACAGGCTCCAGACGCGCAGGCTCAGTAGTTGTGGCTCATGGGCCTAGATGCTCTGCGGCATGTGGGATCTTCCCAGACCATGGCTCGAACCCGTGTGCCCTGCATTGGCAGGCAGATTCTCAACCACTGCGCCACCAGGGAAGCCCCATAATATTCTCTTTTATCCATTAATGTCCATGGAATCAGTAGTATTGGCCCTTCTTTGATTTCTGATGTTAGTAATTTGTGTCTTGTTGCTTTTATTTGTAGTTAACATGGGTAGAGTTTTATCAATTGTATCAGTCTTTTAAAAAGGATCAACTTTTGTTTTTATTGATTTTCTCCATTAATTTCCTATTTTCAATTCCACTGATTTCTGCTAATTCTTCTTATTTTTAATTTTTCTTCTTAGTTGGAGTTAGATTTATTCTTTCTTCTAGTTTTCCTAAAGTGGAAGCTGAGATTATTCACTTTAGATTTTTCTTCATTTCTAAAGTATGCATTTAATTCTATAATTTCCCTCTAAGCACTGTTTTCATTATATCTGGCAGATTTTGATAAACTATATTTTCATTTTTCTTTAGTTCAAAATATTTTTAATTTCTTTTGAGAATTCTTCTTTGACCCAAAGTATGTTGTTTAGTCTCAAAGTATTCGGGAGTTTCCAGCTATCTTTCTGTTATTGATTTCTAGTTCAATTTTATTATGGTAAGATAGCATATTTTATGTGACTTCTAGTGTTTTTAATTTGTTAAGGTGTGTTTTATGGTCCAGAATGCGGTCTGTCTCGGTGAATGTTCTGGTTGAGCTGGAGAAGAATGTGTATTCTGTTTGTTGTTGATGAAGTATTCTATAGATGTAGATTAGACCCACTTGGTCGATGATGTTATTCAGTTTAGCTATATCAGTTTTTGCCACGCGTATATTGATGCTCTTTTGTTAGGCATATACACTTTAAGGATTATTATATCTTCTTGGACAATTGGTGGTTTTATTATTATGCAATGCTACTCTTTATCTCTGATAACTTTCTTTGCTCAGAAGTCTGCTTTGTCTGAGATTAATACAGCTTTTTCAACTTCTTTTCGATTAGAGTTATCCTGGTGTATCTATCTCTATTTCTTGACTTTTATCTATCCATGTCTTTATATTTAATGTGGGTTTCTTATAGACAATATACAGTTGGATCTTGTCTTTTTAAGTCTGTGATTTTAATTGGTATATTTAGACTATTGATATTTAAAAGTGATTATTGATATAATTAGATTGATATCTATTACATCTATTACTGTTACATATTCATTACCGTTTTCTTTTTTTTTCTTCCACTCTTTGCTGCTTTCTCTGGTTTTAATTGGGCATTTTTTATGGTTCCCTCTTTTCTCCTCTTTTGGCCTATCAGTTATACTTTTCTTTAACTTTCCCTAGTGGTTGTGCCTGAATTTGCAATATACATTTACAACTTATTCATGTCCTCTTTCAAATAATGTATTATACTTTATATGCTTTAAATACTTTCTAACAGAGTATTTCCAATTTTTCTTTTCCATCCCTTGTTATATTGCTGCCATTAATTTACTTATCCATAAGTTGCGATCACTAATTGCATTGTTGCTATTATTATTTTGAAAAACAAAACTGCTCTTAGTTCAATTACATATAAGAAAAAATAGATTTTATCCTCAATAATTTTTCTCTAATGCTCTTCCTTTCTTTATGTAGATCTGACTTCCTGACCTTTTTCATTTTCCTTCTTCCTGCAGAATTTATTTTATTATTTCTTGCAAGGCAGGTCTACTGGTGAAAGACTTTCTCAATTTATTTTCTTTTTGAGAAAGTTCTTATTTATCCTTCACCTTTGAAGGATAATCTTGCAGGTACAGAATTCTACGTTGGTGGGATTCTTTTACTTCAACACTTTAAATATTTCACTCCACTTTCTTCTTTGAATGGTTTCTTAGGAGAAAGCCATGTGATTCTCTTTTTTTTTTGAGAAAAGATCCATTTTCTTAATTTTTGTGTCCATGTTTACAAAAAGTAGTTTCTTATAGGTTGATATCCTGTAAGGTGGGTTACTTTGGAGTCACAACTGTCTTGCAACAGGACTCAGGATGAATATCTCACCATCCGATAGATGAGTTGAAGTATGGACTTTATTGGTGCAACTTAGAGCAAGATGAGAGAAGGCATGGTTTACCATGCTCCCATTATTCCCTTGGAGGAGCTGAAATTGTGTGCTTGTGAGTTTCTGTGTCATTTCAAGGGTCACTGGGAAATTGGAGTCCTCCCTCCTGACCTTGGACATCTTGGACACGTGGGAAATTGGGGGTGGCAGAGGTGAGAGGAAGCCACTTTTCCCACATGAAACTGAGCTTGAGTTTAACCCTTCTGACTAGAAGAAGTGGCAGGAAATCCTTCTTTCACCTAGCCCCTTGTCAAAATGGGTTCTTGGGTCATTTTCAGAAAATCTTGCTCCTTGCATAGCAGCTGGTAATTTACATTCCTTAGAGGTTCATTCATCTATTTCCTTAAATTTTTTATGATAGCAGACAAATTTCTTACGCTATTTTAAAGTGTGTCATATTACTTGAGATTCCCCTGACATAAAATTTAGTTGACTTTTTAAAAGTTATTACAAAATAATGGCTATATTTACCTGTGCTGTACAATATATCCTTGCTGCTTATCTATTTTATAGTAGTTTGTATCTCTTAATCTTGTACCCTATCTTGCCCCTTACCCTTCTCTCTCCCCACTGGTAACCACTAGTTTGTTCTCTATATCTGTGAGTCTGCTTTTGTTTTGTTATATACATTCATTTGTTTTGTTTTTGAGATTGCACATGTAAGTGATAACATGGAGTATTTGTCTTTCTCTCTCTGATGTATTTCACTAAGTGTAATACTCTCTAGGTCCATCCACATTGTTGTAAATGGCAGAATTTCATTCTTTTTTATGGCTGAGTAATATTCCATTGTGGATAGATAGATAGATAGATAGATAGATAACACATATTTCTTATCCATTCGTTTGTTGATGGACACTTAGGTTGCTTCCATATCTTGGCAATTGTAAATAAAGCTGCTATTAACATTGGGGTACATGTATCTTTTCGAATTAGCATTTTTGTTTTCTTTGGATATAAACCCAGGAATGGAATTGCTGGATCACGTGGTTTTATTTTTAGTTTCTTGAGGAACCTTCATAATGTTTTTGATAGTGGCTGCACTAATTTACATTCCCATTGACAGCGTACAAGGGTTCCTTTTTCTCCACATCCTTGCCAACATTTGTTATTTGTGGTCTTTTTGATGATAGCCATTCTGACAGGTGTGAGGTGATATCTCGTTGTTTTGATTTACATTTTTCTGATGATTACTGATATTGAGTGTCCTTTCATGTGCCTGTTGGCCATCTGTATGTCTTCTTTGGAAAAATGTCTATTCAGGTCTTATGCCCATTTTTAGTCAAATTGTATTTTTGACATTGAATTGTATGACAACCAACTCTGTATTTTGTCTTTTAGTGTGACTTGATTTTTCATTGAATGCCAGATGTGATGTACTGGGTAAAGGGAATTGAGGAAATTGGGCCTTTACATTAGGTTTTAGGTTTATTTGGCTAGAGATCAGGCTGTATCTATAGGTGTCAGAGGCTTATATTTCCTCTGGTATCCTTGTTTTTGCCTCCCCTATTGTCTTAGGGTTTCCTTAGAGACTTATTAAATAATGTCTGAGACATGCTACTCATTCAGTTGTATTATCCTGTTGTTATACAGGAGCCCTATTGGTGTTATGATAAAGTCTGGTGGGAGAAGAAGGGTTCTACAGTTCTATGAGTGGGTCTCAGTCTTTTATTGGACTCTTGCTCTGGTCTGTGACCTTCACAAATGCTTCTCAATTACTACCACCCTCTTAGATGAAGCAGGGAGACTAAATAGGGCTGGAGTTGGGTAGTTAGCTAGACTCTGGTAAAACAGATTGTCTTGAAGGCAAACCTTGTTAAGAAAGAACAAAAAACCCTGGGTGTATTTAAGAATGGCCTTTTTTTTTTCCTTTCCATCTGCTGGCAGCATAAGGGGATTTTTTTTTTTATCTTCACTGTGAGAACCTGGTGGAGCTCCTTGAGGTAAAACTCACAAAAGTATGGGGCCCTCTCCTGGAGTTTTTAACCCTCAAACATGTCTGCACTGAGTCCCCAGCAATTCATCATAATAGTGTATGTTTGCCTACCTGGTACTGCTTCCTATAGACGTTTCTGCTCCAAAAGTTGTTATTCTTTATATATGCCTCTCTCTATCTCCAATTTTAGATGCTGTGGTTTTCCCTGTGACTTCAATTCCTAAGCTCTTCTTAGGAAGAGCTGTTCATTTTCTTTTTGTTCACCTTTTATTATTCTTTTTTTCTTGTGTGGACGAAAGTGGTGACTTCTAAGCTCCTTACATGCCAGAATAGAAACTAGAAGTCTCTATTATTTTGTAAACATTTCATCATTTCTTAACTCAGAATTATTTCAAGTTCACTGAATTCTCACTTTTAGTAGCCTTCAGTTGTTATTCCATAGAGGCATTCAGTTCTCTTATTTTTGAGGAAATTTGTATTTTCTATAATTATTGTTTCATTTTCTTCTTCTAGGTTTTCTTAATCTTGGTGCTATAGACTTTTGGGGCAAGATAATTATTTGTTGTGGGGAGATATCCTGTGAATTGTAATATGTTTAGCACCATCTCTGGCCTCTACCTACTAGATTCCAGTAGCACCTCACTAGTTGTGATGATCAAACTGTCTGCAGATATTTCCAGTGTCCTTCAGGAGAAAAATTGTACCCAGTTGAGAGCCACTGTTCAATCTATATTGTCTCTCTTTTTTCTTTCTTGTTCAGAGTTTTTTGTCTTGGTCTTAAATGTTAAAGGCTTTCCTAAGAATGTTGGAAGCTTTAAAAATATGAGGCATTGAAAAGCCACCTTAGGCACGTGAGTGGGGCTTATTGAGCAGAGTGCTTTACTGTAATGAAACTGGCTGCCCATCGATAGATGTTTTCCTGGAACTATTCAGTTTTTCCAGAAGTAAATTTTCTCATATTCATTCTGGCACATATACACCTGGATGCAAGAACTCTGGTAGGAGAAATGGGCCTGGGCATTTTACCATTCAATATGTAGACTTCAACCAAATTTCTCTCACCAAATTCTATCCTCTTACACTAACATGTTTTAGTTTAGAGATTTTGGTTTCAATTTCTCTCTAAATAAATGTTATTCATCTGTAATATGAAATAGCCACATGGCTCTCTGTAGGCAATGACCTGGATTGTTAGCTGTTCTTATTAAGAGATTTCAACTAATACCCCTGTTTCAACCCGATCTGTCATCCTCACATCCCTAAGTCTCCGGTGCTTTCAGTCTCTGAATCTGTATAAGTTTGCTCATCTTTCATATATTCCTTGGAAAATCACTCAGGTAAAAAAGCTTTCAGCTCTCTGGTATGTCAGCTATGCTTCCTCATCGATATTCAGTTACCAAAAAAGTATTAATTACTCATGTCTGTTGCTTTTATATAAAGGTTCAATGTGCTTTTATTGTAACCTTTATCTCAATTTTTGTCTTTTCCATATGAATATTAACTGTGTAGTAACCATTTGTAGTCCTTTCATATTTTCATTTCTCATTGATTAGCAAGAACTCTAATATTTTATAATATTTCTATATATGTTTATAGAACATATATGAGTATATAGGTAGGCTGAATATATATATGTTTCTTCAGCCATTTTATTTTTCTATTTGCTTAATATTGCTTAGTTTTCATTTATATATATATATTTAATATATATTTACTTATTTTCTTTTTTGCATGATTTTTCCATACAAAACTTATGATTTCTATAACTCTTATGCTTAGAATATCTTTCCTCACTCTAATATGTAACAATTTAAAAATAGCTTTTACAGCTAATTTTCAAAATTCACCTGAAATTTATTTCACATATTGAAATATAATAATCTCACTTTCTCCAAATAGTTTATCTTAATAATCCAGACATGGCTTTTGCATTTCTAAAATAAATTGCGATACAAGGTTTATCATTTATTAAAGTCTTAATTATGTAAGAACTATTTCTTTTCTTTTTTAGTACATTGATATCTTCATTTTTTCTCTCACCAATATCACTGTACTTTAAAATGTATAGCTTTTAATTGTATTACTATCTTATAAGGAAATTTATCTGTTATTCATTTATAATCTTTTATCTAATAATATCACAAGATTATTTTTTCCCAATAGATTTAGAACCATTTTTTGGAAATTTTTTATCATGCTGAGGTTTTAATTCTAACTGTATGTTGCCAAAAATTATTGTAGAAAGAATCAAATGCATATATGCTGTAAAATGACTTTCAAATCTGCAGCAAGTTTTGAGTGGTCAGTAGTTGAAATATACACAGATAATAATTAAAACAACAACAACAACAACAAACCTTATATCACTGCCCAGGAGAAGCCACTTATAGTATACATTCTTGAGTGATGTCACCAAATCATGATTCAAAGTAATCCTCCATCTGATCTGACTATGAAGTTTTCTGGTGGGTTAGAAATGGTCAATAAATAAAAATTAAGAATATATAATCGAAATCTATCTTGTAGACAGTAAGAAATATAGACCAATGTCAAGACAAATGATTTAGTTTTGTTATATGTAAGAGTATTTTATCAAACTTAAAACAATGAAAATTGAACTCGTTATATTATATACAAAGATAGCATTTCCATACTTTTTGATATTCTACATTTTATGATAGGCTTAAATATCTGATGTCATCTATGACTCCTTTATCTGAATTGCCCTTTATACACAATTTATTGATCTCTCTAATCCTGCCTCATCACCTTAACTTGAATTGTCGTATTTTATTTCCTGATTTTGTGATTATAAAAGCTACTTATCATTCCTCCCATTTCCAATCCAGCATGTACAGAGCTTGTAGGTGATCACTCCATCCCAACACTAAGTAAAAAACTGAACAAACTGAAAATAAGCAACTCTTCTTATATCCATCAGAGAATAAAGGCCACAGGGCAAACTGCTGCCCCCCAAATTAGAACAACCAACAGGTGGATACAAAGAATCACAATTTATAGAATCAGAAACCTATAAACAGAAACTTCCATGGTAACCAGTTCCAGGGTAGGCAAATATAAACTGTAATGACAAATTACTGGAGGCTTAGTGTGGAGAAGTCTGAGAGTTAAAAACTTCAGGGTGGGTCCCAATGTTTGTGGAGTTTGCCCACACTTTTGTGAGTTTTACCTCCAGAGCCTTACTATGTTCTTACAGTGAAGATCAGAGAGACATCCTCTTATGCTCCAAGCAGAGAGAGGGGAAAAGTAAATCTTGAAATATGCTGGGGGAGGGGGAGAGACACCTTACCTATAGAGGAGCAAAGAAAATAATTACATATGACTTCTCAGAAACCAATTAAACAAGAAAAGAGTAGAGTGAAGTATTTAAAATGTTAAGGAAAACAAAACAAAACAAAACACCTCACCAACCTAGAATTCTGTATCCTGTGAAATTATTGTTCAGAAGTGAATTAAAGACTTTCTCAAACAAAAATTGAAAGAATTTGTTGCTAGGAGACTTGCTTTGCAAAAAAAAAAGAATGTTAATTTTTTTTTCAGAGAGAAGGAAAATGGTATAGATTAGAAACTTGAACCTACATAAAGAAATAAGGAATGTTAGCGAAGGCATAAGTGATGGTAAAATAAAAAATTTTAATTTTCTTATTTGTAATTGATTTAAGAGATAACAGTTTGTCGACAATAATCATAGCAACAGTATATTCAATGACTGTAGCTTATGTATAAGTGAAATGAATGACAGCAATTACACAACGAATAGAAGGAAGGATTTAGGAATACTTTGTTATTATAAGGTACTTGTGCTTCCTGGGAAGCAGTATCATGTTATTTGAAAGTGGACCTGGATCAGTTGTAAATGTATATTGCAAACTCTAAGGCAACCACTACAAAAAGTAATAAAAGAATAATCAATATGATAAGAAAGGAGAGAAAATGGAATCATATCAAATGGTTAGTTAAAACCAAAAATGGCAGAAAAAGAGTGGAAGACAATATAAGATCAAAAACAAGGTAGACAAATAGAAAACAGTAGATATGGTAGATATTAATCAAACTATATCAATCATATTAAACTTCAATGATATAAATACAGCAGTTAAAAGACAAAGGCTAACAGAGAAGGTCAGAAACAAGACCAACTAGATGTTGTCTACAAGAAACCCTCTTTAAATATAAAGACACATATACAGGAAAACTAAAGGCATGTAGAAAGATATACCACACTTACACTAATCAAAAAGAAGCTGGAGTAGCTAATTAATTTCAGACATAGCCAACTTCAGAACAAGGAAAATTATCAGGGTTAAAAAGGGACATCACATGATGATACATTCTTCAAGTGCCCAAGACCTAACAGTCCTTAATGTGTATACACTTAAAAACAGAACACCAAAATACTTGAGGTAAAAGCTATTCATTGCTTTATTTTCCACCTTCCTCCTTTTCATCTCACCCTTAAAACTTTCTTTCTAATCTTTCTAAATCATAGCTCTAGTCAAGTTATTCCCTGTTGAAACTTCAGTGGCCCTTCACTACCTAGAGAAGTAAGAATAGTGCTCCTGACTTTCCGCCCAATGTTCAGTATGACAATTCATTCCATTTTCTACATTTATTTACCACTATTTACTTTATGTCAAATAAGCCCTGTGCTTTTCCTGCCTCCAGAGCTTTTGTTCCTATTGTTTCTTACTAGTGGAACTTCTTATCTCTGTTTTAGACAGCTGAAATCCTAACCTTTCCTTTGAACATTTGAAATGCTATGTTTTAAATGCTAGGCCATTTTTCTGAATATTTTTATTTACTTGTGAAAACTCCCTCCTCTGAACGTTGTTATAGTTTTATTGAATATTTTTTTGTTTGCAAAGTATAATATTCTAACTCATGTCACAGTTATTTGTGAATTTGTCTTATTTACCCCTGTATTATAAAATATTTGAGGACATGGTTCAATCATTTTGATATGTTCTGCACCATATAGCATAGACGATTACACATAGATGGTGTTTAAATATGTTGGTTGGGTAAATTTGGGGGGGGTATAGTTGTTTTACAATGTTGTGTTAGTTTCTACTGTACAGCGAAGTGGAGTTCCCTGTGCTATACAGTGGGTTCTCATTAGTTATCTATTTTATACATATTAGTGTATATATATCAATCCCAATCTCCCAATTCCTCCCACCCCACCCCTTTCCCACCTTGGTGGCCATATGTTTGTTCTCTACATCTGTGCCTTTATTTTTGCCTTGCAAACCGGTTCATCTGTACCATTTTTCTAGATTCCACATATATGCGTTAATATACGATAGTTGTTTTTCTCTCTCTGACTTCACTCTGTATGACAGTCTCTAGGTCCATCCACATCTCTACAAATGACCCAATATCTTTCCTTTCTATGGCTGAGTAATATTCCATCGTATATATGTACCACATCTTCTTTGCCCATTCATCTGTCGATGGGCATTTAGGTTGCTTCCATGACCTGGCTATTGTAAATAGTGCTGCAATGAACATTGGGGTGCATGTGTCTTTTTGCATTATGGCTTTCTCTGGCTATATGCCCAGTAGTGGGATTGCTGGGTCATATGGTACTTCTATTTTTAGTTTTTTAAGGAACGTCCATACTGTTCTCCATATTGGCTGTATCAATTTACATTCCCACCAAAAGTTCAGAGGGTTCCCATTTCTCCACACCCTCTCTAGCATTTATTGTTTGTAGATTTTCTGATGATGCCCATTCTAACTGGTGTGAGGTGATACCTCATTGTAGTTTTGATTTGCATTTCTCTAATAATTAGTGATGTTGAGCAGCTTTTCATGTGCCTCTTAGCCATTTATATGTCTTCTTTGGAGAAATGTCTATTTAGGTCTTCTGCCCATTTTTTATTGGGTTGCTTGTTTTTTTGATGTTTTTTCTTTTGTTTATATATTTTGGAGACTAACCCTTTGTCTGTTGATTCATTTGCAAATATTTTCTCCCATTCTGATGGTTGCCTTTTCGTCTTGTTTATGGTTTCCTTTGCTGTGCAAAAGCTTTTAAGTTATATTAGGTCCCATTTGTTTATTTTTGTTTTTATTTCCATTACTCTAGGAGGTGGTTTAAAAAAGATCTTGCCATGATTTATGTCTTGCTGTGATTTTTGTGTTCTTCCTATGTTTTCCTCTAAGAGTTTTATAGTGTCTGATCTTACATTTAGGTCTTTAATCCATTTTGAGTTTATCTTTGTGTATGGTGTTAGGGAGTGTTCTAATTTCATTCTTTTACATGTAGCTGTCCAGTTTTCCCAGCACCACTTATTGAAGAGGCTGTCTTTTCTCCACTGTATATTCTTGCCTCCTTTATCAAAGATAAGGTGATGATATGTGTGTGGGTTTATCTCTGGGCTTTCTATCCTGTTCCATTGATCTATATTTCTGTTTTTGTGCCAGTACCATATTGCCTTGATTACTGTAGCTTTGTAGTATATTCTGAAGTCAGGGAGTCTGATTCTTCCAGCTCTGTTGTTTTTTTTTTTTTTTTCCTCAAGATTGCTTTGGCTATTCGGGGTCTTTTGTGTCTCCATACAAATTTTAAGATTTTTTGGTTCTAGTTCCGTGAAAAATGCCATTGGTAATTTGATAGGGATTGCACTGAATCTGTAGATTGTTTTGGGTAGTATAGTCATTTTCACAATATTGATTCTTCCAATCCAAAAACATGGTATATCTCTCCATCTGTTTGTGTCATGTTTGATTTCTTTCATCAGTGTCTTATAGTTTTCTGAGTACAAGTCTTTACTTCCTTAGGTAGGTTTATTCCTTGGTATTTTATTCTTTTTGTTGCAATGGCGAATGGGATTGTTTCCTTAGTTTCTCTTTCTTGGTTGGGTAAATTTTAAAATTTATTTTATTTATATCAGTGACAGCAGAAAATGCCATCCTCTTTCATGAAGACTTCCTGATTATTCAAGTCATTTTTTATTTCTCTCTAGTCTGAAATTCTGTAGTATCCAATCTTTGCATCAATTGTTTTAACAGTTAATGACTTATTTAATGGTGAATGTGTGATCCCTGGTAGTTTAAAATTTGCTTGAGGGTAGGGAGGTTTTCATTATCTCTTTTGTGCTCTTTACAGTGCCTTGAATACATAAGTGGATCCATGAATACTTGTTGAATTAGATTGAACGTAGTAGTCTTTATCCTTCTTCCAAAATGCTACACATTTGACATGCAAATGAAGCATCAGTAAATTAATGGACAATTGTGCAAATATTACATAAGTTGCACATAAAATTCAGCTTCTTGAGAGGAGTATTTCTCTGCACACATGTAGATAGTCTGCCAAACTATTGCAGCTTCATTTACTCTAAAATTTTTATTACAGAGTTACAGTTTGGTATACAACTATTACCCTGAATAACCATCCATTTGTTTATCCATCATTTAAGTCTTTATTTCAAAATGATTTCCCCACATTGCCCATTTTTTGTACTTTATAAAATATATGGGCTGTATATATCTTGCCTGCTACCTTGCATTTGCCTTCTTTCTTGGTTGGATCCCAGTCACAGTGAATTATCCTCAAAATAATAAGCACATTTTTCAATCATCAGAGAATTTACATGTAAATATGTGTTCCTTAAAGTTTCTCATAATTCACCATGTGAGAGATACATTTTCATGAGGTAATATAAAGGCTGGTTACAAAGAAGAATGTGATCACCTCTTTAAGCCTTCATCTGACATTTATAGGTCTTGATAGGTTTAAATAATATGTAACTTTGCAGAGTTGATTAGGGCAATGCTCTTCCTCCCTCTTGGAGTTTATTGTTATTGAAAGCATTATAGTTAATAGAACTCTGTATTATTTTGTTACAGAAAATTATTAATTTTTCAAAAAGCTCCTTTATAGAATTTAATTATTTTGTCTACCAGTGAGCATTGTATAAATCCAGAAGCCAGTTATTTAATGCTTTAATATCATTAACAGTAAATATTGTTTTTCTTTTTAAATCATCACATTGTGATAATCAGAATTTTTCAATTACTAATTATTTCTTAATTTGATATGCCCTGGGTGTTAGCATATGATCTGGACCATTAAAAAGATGCTGAACAATGTATATGACAGAAAATCACTGACCACACTAATGAAAAGTTTTTTGACATACATGCCACATTTGTAAATAATGTCAGTATATTTTACAAAGGGCCAGAGTTGCTCAAAATAATTACTCATCAATTAGCATTAGTCAATATACTAAAGGCTTTTATTGATACACACACACACACACACACACACAGAAAAACATCTTCAGGAATTTTTTTCAAAGATTTCAAGAGGAAGCTGCAAGGAAATTTGCCAAAAGTGATTGAAAATACCATTGTAGAATCTTCAAGTTTAAAAGAAAATAATGAAAGAGTATAAATTAAATTATATTTTTTCAAGTGATGACCGGACGTTGAAGTATAAGCACTTCATAAAAAATGGGCCTCATTTTCATTATCATTTTAATGTGCTTTCAGACATACACAATATTCTTGCAGTATTACTAATGGTGTTCTTTCAGTCCTGCCTTCACACCCAGTGCCTTTAAACTGTTATTATAACTGTTTTTTATAACAATTTCTATGTAAATGCAAAGTCCTATGGGGCTAGGCATTACTGGCTTTTTCTTTTTACGAACATTTTTAGAATACAATTTGACAGCATTTCCTCCATATATTGACTTTATGATGAAAATAAAATTCCTTACATATTTTGTAAATAGTATTATTTTTGTATTTATTGCAAAATATCAGACTAGAAAATTAACTAGAACTAAAATTTTTACAATTATTGGAACTTTTTAAAGCCTATTACTCACTTACTGTCTCTTACTGTTCTAAGCAAAGCCTCTATTTCATCGTAATATCTGCAATGTATCTCTTCAGTGAGTATATACTTTCCTATTGTTTTAAAATACTATTCTGTTTATAGCTGTGAGCATTCATAAGATTATGCTATGGTTTGTTATATAAGGCTAAGATTTATTTTCACTGTGTGAATTCTCACTTGCTGGTAACTTTCAACGAGCTGCCTCGGTAGACCAAAATACTAATAAAAATATTAATAAGAATAAAAGTTCTGTCCTAATCTGATGTTTTAGAAATTTGAAATATTTTACTCTGTCTTTTACCCTTCTGTTTGGGGTTCTACAAGAAATTGCATCATTACAGTTTGTTTCCCATTCCTTATTATCTACATATTGAAAGTCTCCATCCTTTTCTAAATTTGCATTCCCTGTCCAATTTCATTGCTAGCCTATTTCAGCTTCCTTTCTTCCAAAGAATGGAAAAATCATAAAGGAAAATCCATGAAGAAGAAAGTAGGAAAGAAAGAAGGTCATAAAAGCTCACGGGGATTCATAGAAGGTTTGAAGTAGAGAACCTCAGAACTTTTAATTCTGGATAAGATGGAGTAAACTCATTTCATTTCTCTCACTGTATACAGCTATAAAAACTGGATAGAATGCATAAAACTATTTGAGCTTTCTAAAAAGTAAATACTAGCAAGCATGTTAGGGAAGAAGATTAGAATTTGAAATACCCCCAATTTGGTGGCACATTTACCGTTTTTTTCTCCACCAGTATCTTCCAGTCTGAAGTCAATGAATTGAAGTGGCACCAGAGCACAGAAAAAGAGACCTCCAGGAGAAGACCTCTAGTTATAGTTAGAGGAGAAGGAAAAGGAACTCCTAAAGTTCAAAGAGAGTGTGAAAATCCCTCATATGGTTATATTTTTAATTTTCTCTGTTCTTTCTCTTTCCAGTCCCCAAGTATTGGGTTGGCCAAAAAGTTTGTTTGGGTTTTTCCATTTGGCCAACCCAATAATTCTATGGTGACTGTGGCAGCAGGAACCAAAACTCTGGTGGAAGGGAACCTTCATCTCTGTTCAGTGTATTTGTGGTTCCAAGAGTATGGGGCAGAAATTGTTTCTTTTTTTTCTCGCTCTTCCTTCCTACAGCTTGGCCCCTCTCATACAGGTAAAATTGCAGAAGTACACAGCAAAACCAGGAAATTAAAGCCCAAATTTCTGGACAAGGACTGAAAAGAGGAAACTCAGGGGAAAAGGGAGATATCACAGAGAGGAGCTTGGGACAGTGATGTTGTCTGTGAAATCCTGGGCTCATTCTTAAGTGGCTTATGCAGTGGAGCTGCTCCTATTTAGCACAGCATAAACTTTGAAAACTGAACTAATGGGTAAATCAAGGCCCAGGTTCAAGACTGATGACACACAGTGGGCAAATCAGAAGAGCACTAAAAATGCTTTGAAAACTGAATTGTCATTGGAACCACAGCTCACAGAAGGTGGGATGGAAGTTGTGGCTTGAAATTAACCAGGTCTATTGCCTTCTAAAACAAAAAGATCAAGATTATTCTCAGAATCTAAACAAAACTCAGTGTTTACAATATATTCAGACTATCTAGGATACGTAAATGAGGGAAATATCGATATGCATGGAACAGGAGCAAATGCCAAGATGACACAGATGTTGGAACAATCTGACAAAGATTTAAAATAGGTTTTATAAAAATGATATGGGAAGCAATTACAAGCTCTCTTAAAACTAATGGCTGAAAAAGATATCTCAGGGGAAAAAATCAATATGTAAAGAAGAATAAAATGGAAAGTTCAGAACTGAAAAATGTTTTAACTAAAAAAAAAAAGAAAGAAAGAAAAAAGAAAACAAACAAAAACAAATAACAACAAACAGAAAACAACTTGATAGAAAAAATAGCTGAATGGAAATAACAGAGGAAAGAGTGGACATGACGAATCACTCAGTAATTACATCAAAATTTAAAAGGTCTAACTCCTCCAATTTAAAGATCAAAATTGTCAGACTAAATAAAATCCCAGCTGTGTGCTGCTTAAAGGGGACAAACATTAAATATAAGGAAGATAAAATTTTAAATAAAATAATAAATTTATGCAATGAAAACATTAAACAATGAAGAAACTTGTGTAGATATACAAATTTCAAACAAAATTATCTTAAAATCAAGAATCATTATTAATTATAAAGAAAGATATCCCATAATGGTAACATGGTTAATCAATGAGGAATACATAACTATCCTTAATTTTTATGATCTTAAGTACATATTCTAGAAATATATAAAAGAGAAAATGCCAAAACAAAAAATATAGAACTTCACAGAGTGGGGATTTTAACAGAAATCTCTCAATACCTGCAAGGCAAAAAATCAGTAAGGATACAAAGAAACAGAAGAGAATTATCAAACTTTATCTAATTTGCATATATTACATACTACACAGAGTGTAGAAGAAACATCCTAATAAAGTGCATATTTCTAAAATTATAGCATTGATAAATTTTCTAAAATTAGTTATATACTCAGCTATAAAGAGGGTTCCAACAGAATTCATAGGACTGAAATCATACTGAGTATATTATCTATGCTCAGGGGAATTATGAAAAATGTTAAAAAATAAAATAATAGCAATAAAACCTCAAACAATTTCAAAATTAAGCACTACATCTCTGTATAATCCAAGATTCATAGAGAGGACAAAATATAAAGTAGGACATAGTATGAGCCCAATGGTACTGAAAATATGTGTTAATGAAACTTGTAGAATGCAGCTATAGTGTAACCGGAAGAGACCAGTACCGAACCCAAGTTTGGCTGCTTGCCGCTCCAAAGGCCGATACTTGAGAGACAAATGTTGGTAGAAAAGGAAAAGTTGTTTTATTCAGGAGGCCAGCAACCTGGGAAGATGGTGGACTAATGTCCTAAGACCATCTCCCACTTGCCAGTTAGGAGACAAATGTTTTAAAGGCAGCCTGAGGGAAGGGGCTGCAGGCTACATGAGCAGCTCGTGTGCAATTCTTGGATTGGTTGGCATCAAGACGAAGTTTCAAGCATCACCCTACTTCTGGGGTCTATGTGCTTGTGGTCAGCAGTTTTCATCTAGTGGGGGTCTGCTTCCTGTGAAAACAACTTAGGAATGTGTGTCAGACCTTTATCTATATCTTTCAGGGAATTGGGAGTTCAGTGACTCTGCTATGTGGCTGGTTTATAGTCTAAATTGTTATCAGTTTCCTGGCCCAACAGCTATTCTTTCTTTCTACATCTTCACATTTCCTAATTATTACCTCTTGAGACAACCTTTTGAGACTCAGGGGAGGCCTGGGAGACTAAAGCTTTTCTACGAACAAGAGGACATGGTGGGGGGGAGATTCTGCCCTGGGAATGCCCCATAAGGTCCTGCTTGGTTATAATCCCCCCTTTTCTTTGATACTCCTCAAACCTAAGGAAGAACAGGCACGTAACAAGAAAGGGAATAAAGTTTTGGATGGAGAGGTTGATCATAAACTTGGCAGAGGAACTCAGTTTTAGGGGATTTAGTTTTAATCCCGACTCCTGTTTCAATAGCAGTGTGTAGAGAAAACTAATAGCTTTCAAATACATACACTAGAAAAGTATGAAAAGTTAAAAATTGATTATCTATATATTTCTCTGCAGAGAGAGTAGGACATAAGTTATACATGAGCAAAAATTAGTACGAGAAAACAATATAAACTATAGAAAATCAACAAAGCTAAAAGGTGGTTCTTGGAAATTTCTAGTACATTTTATAACTCCTTGGCATAACTGATCAAGAAACAATGAAAGAAGGCACAGACTTCTAATATCAAGAATAAAAAAGGGTCGACATTGCATATCATACAGATATTATCAACACAAAATAATAATGTATGACATTTATTTTGAACATTTGATGTAATAGAACAGAAACATAGAAAAGACTAATTGTACAATATCTATAGTTAGCTTTCTCACACAGAAAATCTAAGATTAGATGACTTGCTTTAAGAATTCTACCAACCAATTAAGGAAGAATTTTTGAATCTTAAAGGAATTATTTGAATATTTCCTTTGAATATTTGAGCAGGAATATTTCCCAACTCAGTTTATGAGGCTAGCAAAGTTCTAATTCCCAAATCTGACAAATATATTTGAATAAATGGAAAAAAATCCTGTTCCGTCTCTTTTACAAACATAGATACAAAATCCTAAATAAAATATTGCCAACATTAATCAGTGGTATGTGGAAAGGGAAAAATCACTATCAGTTTGTATTTATTGCAAGAACACATGGTCAGTTTAACATTTAAATATATGACAAAAAATTTTACTATATTAATATTTGGTTCTTCCTCCCAAAGTTGGGACATGCTTATTCATCCCGTCTTTTAAAATAGTTGTCATAAATTTACATTCCCATATTTCATTATGAATTACACAATCAAAATACTTTTGCTTATCTTGTTAAAAATCTCAGAGTCATATAACTGTCCTGATCAATTCTTTCTTGAAAACTATTTCAGTTGCAACAAATATAGGAAAAAAACTGTTAATTTTTCTTCTCATTTATATTTTTTGAGTAATATAAAACCAACAGTCCACTCACAGGTTTAGTGGGCATAAACTCCCAGCCAGAGTTTACATTTCCCAAAAGTCTTTGAAGCTGCATGTGGCAATTTGACTAACTTTTGGCTATTCAAAGGTGAGTAGAAGTGATGTGTGCAACATTCTGCTCACACTATTTTAAAAATAAAGTTTATTTCCCTTCACTGTTTCTTTTGCCCTTCGTACAGGCTAGAGCAATGATTGATACGGCCATAGTGTCAAAGCTGACCATGTTGATGAGGACAATACCAAGGGTAGGGAGAGGGAGTAGGAAAGAAACAAGATAGAATAAACCTAGTTTCTTTCACGGCCTTGTAGATCTGAGCAGCCTGCTCACCCTGGACAGCCTGTGTATCGCTGGGCTGTTACATACAGAGAAACAAAACTTTATATGGTCTGAGCTACTCTATTTGTGATTTTCTTTGTTACAGCAGAGTAATTTATACCCTAATTAATAAGTAAGGAAAGTAAAACTCTACAATAAAGACATTTAATTATTACATAACAAGAAATTTGGATGTTTCCAGATTTGGCAAAACGCCTCAGCAATGGCAGCAAATAGCTAGGCCTTTTTTCTATGTATCCCTTATGCCACGCTCAGCATATTATTCTTATTTTTATACTCCCATTGTCCAAAAATGACTGAAGTGTCTCCAAGTATCTGCTCATACAATAAATTTCAACTAAAGTTAAAAGAAGTATACATTTTCTCTTAAGTCTCCAGCATCCTTTACCTTATGGCTCTGACTATGCATAAGTGGGTTATCTTTCCAGCCCTAAAAAGAATCACTTACAAAATAGAAATGGAATTATTTTGCTTAGATTAGGTCAATCATAGTTTCCCTAAGGTTTAGAGAATGACACACATATTGCTACTTGAACAAATTGGATTTCCATAAACTAAGGAAGGGAGCATGGGGTGCCCTTGGGAATACCACCAACAGTGACATTCCATTTATCTCCTAGTTCAATACTTATATAGGTGCTTTTCCCTGATACATACATATGATATTTTTCTCTTACTTTTTTTCAATGCATTTATACCCTCTCAAACTGAGAAATACCCACAGACTCATCATCTACTTATCAAATCTAGCTTAAAGTAAATGATGTCTGGTTTTTACACTTATTCATTAAGTCCAGATGTGGCTCCTTTATATAAAAAAGATAAATTACCTGCCCCCAATATATGCACTATACAGTGAGGGAGAAGGAATAAAACAACTGCATTTGAGTAGGGGGAGGGGGAAGAAATTCACAGTTGTTTTTGGTCCATAATATGTATAATAACTTACTAGCAAGGATTAGTATTGATTTTCTGCCTTCAGTAGGATAAGCTCTTTGTTGATGTGATGGACTAACTATGTTAATTGATTTTTGAATATTGAACCAGCCTTGTACCTCTGAAATAAATCCCACTTCGTCATGGTGTATTATTCGTTTTATAATGTTGCTGGAGTCAATTTGCTTATACTATGTTGAGGATTTTTGTATCTATGTTTATTAACGATATTGGTCTGTCTGCAATTTTCCCTGCCTGTAGTATTTTTATTTTATTTTTAAATTAGGGCAATGCTGGCTTTATAGAATGAGTTAGAAAGCATTCTTTCTGCTTTTATTGGCTGAAAGAGATTTGAAGGAATTGGTGTAATTTCTCCCTTAAATGTATGATAGAATTCACCAGTGAAACCATGTAGGCCTGGTACTTTCTCTTTTGGAAGGTAATTAATTATTAATTCAATTTCTTTAATAGATATAAGCTTTTCAGATGATATGTTCCTCCTTGTGTTAATTGTGGTAACTGTATCTCTTAAGGAATCGGTCCGTTTCATCTAGGTTATCAAATTTGCGGGCATAGAGTTGTTCAGAGTATTCTTTTGTTATCTTTTTAATGACTTGGGAACAGGAGTGATGTTCTTGCTCTTCTTTCTGATATTGGGAATTTGTGCCTTTTTTTTCTCTCTAGGTTAGCCTGGCTAGAATTTTATCAGTTGCATGGATCTTTTCAAAGAGCCAGCTTTTGGTTTCATTGAGTTTATTCATTTCCTGTTTTCAATTTCAATCATCTCTTCTACTTTTTCCCTTTATACCCTTTGCTTTAGGTTGATAATGCTTTTTTTCCTCTAGTTTTCTAAGGTGGAAGATTAGATTATTGTATTTAGATATTTCTTTTCTAATTTATGTATTCAGTGGTATATTTTCCCTTAAGCACTCTGTTTACCAAGTCACAGAAATTTTGATAAGTAGTATTTTCACTTTCATTTAGTTCAAAATATTTAAAAATTTCTCTTGGACTTCTTTGACCCACATGCTGTTTAGAAGTATGTTGTTTACTTTCCAATTATTTTGGGATTTTTCCAGCTATCTTTCTGTTATTTTTTCGTTTAATTCCATTGTGATCTGAGAGCATACTTTGTATGATTTTTGTTTTTTAAAAATGTGTTAAGGTGTGTTTTATAATCCAGACGGTGGTCTATTTTGTTGACTGTTCCATGTGAGCTTGAGAAGAATGTGTGTTCTCCTGTTGTTGGATGAAGTGTTTTATAAATGTCAATTAGATCCAGCTGATTGATGGTGCTGTTCTCTTCAACTCAACCTCACTATTTTCTGCTTGCTGGTTCTGTCAATTACTGATAGAGGAGTGTTGAAGTCTCCAACTATAATAGTGGATTCATCTAGTTTTCCTTGCAGTTCAATCAGTTTTGCCTCACTCATTTTAACATTCTCCTGTTAAGCACATGCACATTAAGGACTGTTTTGTCATTTTGGGGAAATGACCAGTTTATCATTATAAAATTTACCTTTTTATCCCTAATAATTTGCCAAGGAAACTGTCTGAAATTAATATACCTATGCAAGCTTTTTTGGTTAGTGTTAGCATGATATATCTTTCTCCATCCATTCACCTTTAATATAGCTGTGTCTTTATATTTAAAGTGAGTTTCTTATACATAACATGTAACTGGGTCTTGTTTTTTTTATCCACTCTGTCAGCCTCTCTCTTTTAATTGGTATGTAGAACATTGCCATTTAAAGTGATTATTGATATAGTTGAATTAATATATACCATCTTTGTAACTACTTTCTATTTCCCTCCCAATTTTTTGGTCTCCCACTCTATTTTGCTTCTCTGGTTTTAATTGAACATCATCATTTAGCATGCTATTTGTTTTTCTTTTGAAGAGTTTTGGGGGTTGCGTTAGAATTTACAGTATGTGTACACTTACAAGTAATTTAAGACCACTTTCAAATAGCACTCCACTGCTTCATGGGTAGTGCAGGTACCTTATGATAGAGTATTTCCAATTCTTCCCTCTCATCTCTTAAAACATTGTTGTCATTCATTTAGCTTATCCATACGTTATAATTGCTTAATACATTGTTGCTATAATTATTTTGAACAAACAGTTATCTGTTAAATAAAATAAGGATAAGAAAAGTGAACATTTTATTTTACCCTCATATATTCTTCCTTTAATGCTTTTCCTTTTTTTTACATAAATTTGAATTTCTGACCTGTGTCCTATTCCTTCTCTTTGAAGAATATATTTTAACCATTCTTGCAGGTCAGGTCTACTGGTGACAAAATCCCTCAGTTTTTGTTTGTCTGAGAAAGGCTTTATTTCTCCTGCACCTTAAAAATTTTAAAAATCTAGGTGAAATTCATGTAACATGAAAAGAACCATTTTAAACTATGCAATTCAGTGGCATTTTGGACAATCATGTTTTGCAACCACCTTCTCTATCAAAATCTAAAATATTTTCATCACCCTAAAAGGCATTCCCATACCCGTTAAACAATCACTCCTCATTCTTTCCAACCCCTGGCCCCTGACAACCATTAATCTGCTTTTTGTCTCTATGGAGTTACTTATTCTGGAAATTTCATATAGCTAGAATCATACAATATGCAATTTTTGTGTCTTGATTCTTTCACTTAGCACAATGTTTTCAAGGTTCGTCCACTGTATTGTGTTAATTCAGCATCCTGCTACTTTGCTGAATTCATTTATTAGTTCTAACAATTTTTTATGGACTCTTTAGGATTTTCTATGTAGAAGATCATATCATCTGCAAACAGAGATAATTTTACTCTAGGTAAGTTGTTACATGCAATACTTGAAGAAACCACCTCATCATAAAAATATGGGTAGCCCCCAAAGTTATTTATCCTAATGAGCTAAATTAATCCTAGTCAGGACACCTAGGAGGTAACTGCCTTTCTCTTATGTTAATAAAACAAAAAAAGTTAGATGGTATACCTAAACGAAGATGAAAGAAATAAAATCAATTAAATCAGTTATCACAATAAATTAAAATAGGCTAATTCATCCTAATTGCCAGGAATTAAAGTGAAAAAGTATTTGGGCAAATATTTATTCCCCTAAAAATTACTTTAGAAATGTAACACAGGTATGCTGAACAAAGAAGGGATGAGAAATGATTCACCAAACAAATAGGAACAAAAATCACTCAGAAGAGGCAATATTCATATCATAAAAGGCAGCATTCAATACTAGAGCCAAAAGCATTAATTATGACAAAAAGGGAGAGTGTTCCCCTGCACAAGGATGTGGATGCTCCAATTCCTGTAATTTTGTGAATATGTTACCTTAACCTGGAAAAGAGACTTTGAAAATGTGACTGAGGTTAAGGATCTGGAGAAGGGAAGATTATCTTGGATCATCTGGCATAGCCCAACCTAATCACAGGAGTCCTTAAAAGCAGAGGACCTTTCCTGTCTGTGGACAGAGGGAGATATGACCACAGAAAGATGAGAGAGTTGTAGTGTTACTGGCTTTGAAAATGGAGGAAGAGGGCCAATAACCAAGGAATGTGAGTGGCCTCTGGAAGCTGGAACTGTCAAAGAAACTGATTTTCCCTTAGAGCCTCCAGGAAGGAATGCAGGTGATGTAAATCCAAAGTGACTCGTGTCAGATTTCTAATCAACAGAACTGTAAGATAATAAATGTGCATCATTTTAAGCCACTGAGTTTGTAGTAATTTTTTACAGCAGCAATATAAAACTAATACAGATTTCTATAATAACACAATTAATAATCAACAGAATATAAAACTGTCACAATTTTTATGCACCAAACAAAAAAGCAATAAAATACATAAAGCAAAAACTCCTAGACAATACCAGGATACTAGAAACATCATGGTAAAATATTTTAATATAGTTGTTTAAGCCAAAAAAGAAGTATGGCTGCTTGGGATTTAAACAATACAATGTGTGTGTGTGTGTGTATATATATATATATATATATATATATATATATATATATATATATGTATGTATGAATGAGTGGAGGGAATGAGGGGGAGGGATTACCCTCTGTCAGAAGGTAAGTTTTTACCCTCTGTAAGAGAGTATATATTAATCTATTTAACTTGTATAGAACTTAAAAATATTGGTTTTGAGCTTGGCTACAAACAAAAAGTTAAATATGTTCTCCCAAACAGATTCTTATAGGCCATATTCTCAGACCATAAAAAACCAGATGTCATAACAAAAACAAAGAATCAAAAAATGACATGATCCCCTGAAAATAATTTTTCTCTACTAGAAAATAATGACAAGTCATCTAAATACCTCATGGATTAAAGAGTAAATATATAAATTTTGAAACAAAATAGCATCTATTGTGTTTAAATGGAGTTCCATCTGGGTTTTTAAGGCTGCATATTTCGGCTATGTAACTGTACAGCTCATGTGTGATTATTCCTGTCCTTTCTGGGTGATTGCTATTTTCATTTTATTGAATAGTCCTTGCTTCTTTAAGATAGGTATTAATAATTTTTTTCACAGGGCATAGGAAATTTCCACCTGATCTGTTTTTGATTATCTTATTTGTATGAGGTGGGCATTATGTAAAACACTATTTAGAAATTACAGCTTTCAAGTTATCACCTCAAGAGAGATAATTTCACTTTTTGAACAATCCAAATGTATAAAGAGTTCAAATAAAAAGCAGAAATGTTTAGGTAAATTTGAAATTTCTTGTAATTTGGAAGATATGTTTTTGCCAAAAGCTAATTATTAACTGCCAAGAAACCAGCAATATTTTAAACTTTAAACTTCAAAGAGACTGAAATGGTAATAAAACAGCTCCCTCTCCCATTTCCCAAGTATACAATAACTGTTGGAAGGTATGTGATGATCTGCACAATGACAGATTTTTATATAACATTTTTTAAAATGATTCTGTATGTTCCCTCAGTTCACTCACAAATCACTCATCTTATGGAATAAAATGAAAGTGTTAAAGCAGGATTGCTTCTCCTATGGGCTTCTAGAGGAATTTATTTACTGCATAAAACATTCTTGTCCAAACAATAGGAAAAATCATCAATTAGAGGTTTGAAATCATTCACCATGATGCTATTTTCAGTAAAAAACTAGGAACAATAGCCTTGACACTTGTTAAAAATCTGAATGTCTTAAAACCTATGTGATTGGCCTTCTGAGACTTCCAGATGTTGTTGTCTTAACAACAAAGAATAAAATAGCTGGCAAGGTATATCTTACCATCTAGAGAAAGCTGAAAGCAGAATGAATGGTATAAACTAGTAGGGATTCATTAAGTTTTAAGATTTAAACAATTGTTTTATGCATAAAATGTATTAAATGTATAACCTGTAAGCAACACATCCAGTTAATGTCTATAAATCCTTTACATTTAAAAAATATTTTCTAGAAGAAAACATAGGCAGTAACCTCATTGACATCACTTTTAGCAATGTTTTTGTGGATCTGATTCCAAAGGCAAGGGAAACAAATGCAAAAATAAACAAGTGGAACCACATCAAACTAGAAAGCTGCATTATATATAATGTAATACTACTCAGCCATAAAAAGACTGAAATTCTAAAAATAAAATAAAATTAGAAAATAAAAGGCAAAAAAAAAAGACTGAAATTCTGCCTTTTGTGACAACATAGATGGACCTTGAAGGTATTATGCTAAGTGAAATAAGTCAGAAGGAGAAAGATAATTATAAATATAAATACTGCTAAATTTTTGCTCAGGAGTGTGACTTTTTTCTCAGGCATTCAAGGATGGACATCTTGAAGTCATTTTTGATGTATTTAATTTTTTTCCTCTGTGCATGCAGATAAAAATTGAAATGTTCTTTCCTTGAACTTCCTTTTAATTATGCCTCTTTCTTTCTGTTTTCCTTACCATTGTCCTTGTTCTGAACTATATTAGCATATATCTAGATTACCATAACAGATGATTACTGGACATTTTTGATTGGTTTTCATTACCTTAAAATCACCCCACATAGCCCCTGATTAATTGTTCTTACGACATAATAACAACTTGAATACAAATGCTCCTCACGGAAGACAATCTCAGCAGCTTGTAAAAACTCAATTAGTGGACATCTTCACTTTACCCACAAGGCTCAAGGGGTTCAGCACCATTTCTGGTGCTTCAGAGGTAGGCATCATCTCCAATCTACTGGGATGCACAGAACTGCTATTATCAAAGACTTATACTGAACAATGTAATTGGCTCCCAAGGCTAATTTGACTCCTCTTACTTTCTTGCCAACTTCTTGAGATCTCTCCTTCAATTATATCTTTTTGTTTATATGTGCTACTTGAACAGTAATTACTTAATTTTTAGTTACATATGTATGTATATGCCCACATTTACATATACACACGCATATATATACCTATATCTAAGCATTTCATGTGTATGTGCTACTAGAGCTATGATTAGTTAATTACTGAGTTATATTTGCATATAAATCACATAAATACTCTCACAAGCTATAAATATGGAAATCTAGAACTCTCTCAGGAAACAGTTGATGGCCTTTTGTCTGGTATCAGACATGGTGGTTGGGATTCCTACAGCTATCTTATAACCTTGAGTATGGGTGCCATGTAAAAAAGGATAAAAGGCAAAAAGATAGAAGAAGCCTAAATCACTGTTGTCTCCTTAGAAAACAAGATTAGCCTTGGACTGACCACTTCAGGCTGCCTTTTTGTGTTTAAGACATTGTATTTAGGTTTCTGGTAAGAGTAACCATAAGCTATTCCTACCTATGATACAGTATAATCTAAATGGCATTAAATCAGAAACAACCATTAATAGGAATATGGTTTAAGAAATTATGTCACATGAACTTTATAGATTTTGATCAGAAGATTCAGGAAAATGATTTTGCATGGGGTAACTCTCTCCCCGTTCTTGAGTGTGATCCATACTCTCAACTCCCACCTAATCCCCTGTTTCTATGCAGCCTTTAATATAACAATTTTGGAGTATGTAGATGCATAAAAATATATGTGTGTCTTATATACTATGACTGAAGTTGTGCAGAATATCTATGTACATAGAACTTAAAACTTATGTGCAAAAATGAAAATTGTATTTAGCTGGTGGGACCATAATTGATTTTCTTTTTCAAAATTATTTTTGCTATTGTTGCAGCTTTGAAATTAAACATTTAAATTTTTTTTATAAAGAAGCAGTTGATTGTGATTGACGCTGAGATTTGGGAATGGAAGGCTCTGGAGGGGATGAGGGATGATTTTTCAACATGTATATTTACTTTATGCTACTTAATACTTAAATTTTAGCTAAATTATCAGGAGGCAGAAGAGTGATTAGAGTTAGGAGGTTATGAAATAATTACGTGAAAAGCAAAAATATAGCATAATTCTATAGATTTACTAAGTTGAATGGTAATGTTTTTTCTTCTTCAGTTTTGACACTCTAGTAATAATTTCCTCACCAATTCACTTAAAAATAGATACTGTCTTCTGTGATATCAGTCTAAAAATGTTGTTACATACATGTCTATATTATGCCTACTCCAAAAGCAATGAAGTTAGTAGGGTTGAGGGCTTTAACAGTGCAAGAGCTCTGTCAATGATTTTTAAGCCATAAGCATCCTTTATCTAACAATGTTCCAACCCTTTAACCTTGAATTATTTGTTTAAGCAGAAATACAACCTTCCACTGAGTTCAAGTCTGTGAGCATTTTCGTTCTCCCTGAATGTTAGGTTAATAGACAGGTGCCAGAAAAAATTCTACATAACACACTAGATTAATAGGGCCTATTGTAGTAATATTAAAAAAAAAATCAGCACTAGTCAGGGTTCTCCACAGAAACAGAACTAGTGTGTGTGTGTGTGTGTGTGTGTGTGTGTGTGTGGAGAGAGAGACAGAGAGAGATTTCAAGAAATTAAAATGCATGATTTTGAGGACTAGCTAGTCTGAAATCTCTAGGGTAGGCTGGCAGACTGGGAACTCTCAAGCAGCAGTTGATGCTGTAGTTTTAAGGTAGAATTTCTTCTTCCTTAGGGAAAATTCAGTTTTGCTTCTAAGGACTTCCAACTAATTGAATGAGGCCCTTCCACATTATCACGAATAATCTCTTTTGCTTAAAATCAATTGATTATAGATGTTAACCACAACTACAAAATATCTTCACAGCAACACAATAGATTAGTGTTTGAAGTTAGTAGGGTACCATAGCCTAGCCAAGTTGATGCATTAAACTATCACAGTCTATCCCTTGTCAACTTGGCACTCATATGCATCTCTTTAACCATACTTAATCTTCAGTAAAGACAATAACAATGTCATACTTCCACCTAACATGAGACAACTCTCTTGTGTAAAAAGAAAACTGTGCTAACCCTTTCCCCAGGACGGGATGTGAAATCCTTGGGTAATGTTCATTCTTTTCCATGTTATCCTGTAACTTGAATGCTGTCATGTAAACTTAACTATAATGAATACATCTTATGTCAGATGATAATTAGTTAAGAAAGAAAAGATAATATTTATTATATACAGTATGTATAATTAATATGTATAAAATAATATATAAAGATATAAAATAATATAATATACTATAATATGTATACATACCCACAAAAAATATTTACAACAATATAAAGAAGAAATACTCATAGTAATCAGTCTTCATTTCTGCAACTGGTCACATGATCATAGCTGGTATTTATAACTACCTTCTTCTACTACCCATTCTGTATTTCCTTTGCCCTCAGCAATCCCCTTAGCTGGTAATGGTTCTTTGCCTAATGCGCCACCCCAAACCTTCATTCATGAAGTGTCTGGGTCATTAGTAGTCCTTTCTGATTTGGGTTGTCATAGTTTTCCATTGACAGGGCATGATAGCACTAAGAGATGCCCTAAGGGATCTCCTATATCCCAGATTGTGGGATTGGGAAACGTTAAGATTTTTTTACAGGTGGGAGACACTAAAGCATGTTTGTACACTGTGGACTGAGCAAGTAGAGAAGAAATTGATGATGGAGAAAAGGCGGGGGGATCAAGGAAGGGGGTAAATTCCTTAAGCAGGTTAGGGGATAGAGAACATGGATCACTTTTTTTTTTTTTTTTTTAGAAATGTATCCCTGACATATTTTTTTAATATTTATTTATTTATTGGCTGCCTCAGGTCTTAGTTGCGGCACATGGGATCTTCGTTGTGGCATGCGGGCTTCTTTCTAGTTGTGGCGTGTGGGCTCCAGAGCACGCAAGCTTAGTTGTCCCGCGGCATGTGGGATCTTAGTTCCCCGACCAGGGATGGAACCCGTGTCCCCTGCATTGGCAGGCGGATTCTTAACCACTGGACCGCCAGGGAAGTCCCTTTTTTTCTTTTTCTTGTTGACAGACTTTATTGTTAAATCACAAAAATCCAATTTCCTCTCACAAATCAGGATAAATCAACCCAGTCAGTATAGTGATTACTTTCTTCGTCTGTTGATTTAGAGACATGCGGAGACCAATTTGGCTGGGTAGCAGTCTTAACTTCCAGTTCAGTGAAATCATTGTTGTATCTCCTGATGTAAGCATTCCTTCCTTTGAGATTAAGACCTCTAGACCAACAGAGCATGACGTCCTGGGGACAGAAAACATCATTTTTGCTAGTGCATCACTAGAGGTAATGATGAGTAGTGTTACTCCTATTTTCACCCCTTGATTCCTAGGCCTGTGAATCCTGGGTATCAGAGAAAAAGTACTATATATTGGATGCTGATTTAGAGCATATACAGAAGGTTACCTCCGTCTTGCAAGGAGTTTCCACCTATCTGGTCCTTGGCAGAATTTTGAAAGGGCTTTCCACTATTCTATCAAACCAGCTGCTTTAGGATTACAGGTAACATAGTAAGACTAGTGAATTCCTTGAGCATGGGCCCCATTACTGCACTTCATTTGCTGTGAAGTGAGTTCCTCGATCAAAAGCAATGCTGTGTGCAACACCATAATGATGGATAAGGCATTCTGTAAGTTCACAGATGGTAGTTTTGGCAGAAGCATTGTGTGGAAGGAAGGCAAATCCATATCCAGTATAAGTTTTTATTCCACTAAGAACAAAGTGTCGCCCCTTCCATGATGGATGTAGCCCATTGTAATCAACCTGCTACCACATAGCTGGCTGATTACCCTGAGGAATGGTGCCATATTGGGTGCCATAGTATTGGTCTCTGCTGCTAGCATATTGGGCACTCAGCAGTGATTATAGCCAGGATAGCCTTGGTGAGTGGAAGTCCACGTTTCTGTACCCATGCATAACCTTCATTCCTACCACTATGGCCACTTTGCTCGTAAGCGCACTGGGAGATGACAGGAGTGGCTGGATAAAAAAGTTAACTGGTGTCCACAGAACAGGTCATCATATCCACTTGATTATTAAAATCCTTCTCTGCTAATGTCACTTTTTGGTGAGCACTCACATGGGAAATACGTATCTTTACACTTTTCACACATTCAGAGAGGTCTATCCACATACCTCTTGCACAAATGTCCTTGTCACCAACTTTTCAGTTGTGTTCCTTCCAAGTCCCTGACCAGTCCAGCCAAATCATCCGCCACAGACCATGAATAGGTCTACAATCATACATCTGGCCATTTTTCCTTCCAAGCAAAATTTACCAGCAGAGGTACTGCTCAAAGTTCTGCCCACTGGAAGGATTTTCCTATACCTCTGTCCTTTAGCACTGTCCCAGAAAAGTGCTTTAGTGCTATAGCTTCCCTGTTTGGGGTGGTGCCTGTATATTGTGCAGAACCATCTGTAAACTAGGCCCAAGTGTTCTTCTTCTCATCAGCCAACTGACAGTAATGAACTCCATGAGGATATAGGTGCAGGCTGAGAGAGAAGACCGTACAGCAGAAGTGGGAACCATGGGCATTTGGGCCACTTCTTCATGTAACTTATGTGTGCCTTGAGGACCTGCTCAGGCCCAGTCAAGTATACACCACTTCCATTTGATGATGGAGTGCTACTGTGCATGCCTAACACTGTGGCTTGGTTAGAATCAGTTACTGGATATGTTAGGTAACACCCAGTTCATGATGGGCAGATCAGGTCGCATGGGAATGTGGTGGTCCATGGCTATGTGTTCATTGTCTACATGGCCCAGTAGCAAGGTAAAAGCTGTTTCTCAAAAGGAGAGTTGTTATCTGCAAGGATGGCAGAGCTTTGCTCCAAATTCATAAGGATCTGTACTGTGATTCACCTATAGGAGCCTGCCAAAGGCTCCAAATAGCATTTCTATCTGCCACTGAAACTTCAAGCAGCATTGGATCTGGTGGATCATATGGTCCACATAGCAGAGCATGACAGCATGGACTTATTGCAGACTATTCTCTTTTTCTCAGCCCCACTCAAAGCTAGCAACCTTTGGGGGCCATTGAGTAAATGGGATGGGATAGTACAACTAGATAAAGAATTCATTGCCTACAACATCCAGAGACCCACTAGGCATTGGGTCCCTTTTCTGGTTGTAGGAGGGGTCAGATTCAACAACTTAACCTTAGAAAGGATATCTCAATATGCACCTCACCACTGGACACCTAGAAATTTCACTGAGGTGGAAGGTCCCTGAATTTTTGTTGGATTAATTCCCCAACATTTGGCTGGGTTTGGCCAGAGTTGTTGCTACTACTTAGTCACTAAATACAATCAGCAGAATGTCATCAATTTAATGGTCTTTTGATAATGTCTTGTGGAAGGGAAAGGTGAACAAGTTCTCTGTGGACTAAATTATGACATAGGCTTGGGGAGTTAATATTCCTCCTCTGAGTTAGGAGAGTGAAGACTTATTGTTCGCTTGCCAGCTGAAAGCAAATTGATTCTGGTGGTCTTTACTAACAAGTTTGAGAAAAAATGGATTTGTCAGATCAATAGCTATATAACAGGTACCAAGGATATGTTAATTGGCTCAAGTAATGAAACCATATCTGGAACAGTAGCTGCAATTGCAGTCATCACCTGCTTATGTTTATGATGATCCACTGTTGTTTTCCAAGATCCATCTGTTTTCTACACAGGCTAAATAGACAAATTCAATGGAGATGAGGTGGGAATCACCACCCTTTCATCCTTCTAGTCCTTGATGGTGGCACTAATCTTTGCCATCTCTCTAGGAATGAGGTATTCCCTTTGGTTTACTATTTTTTGGGTAGAGACAATTCTAGTGGTTCTACTCGGCCTTTCCTACTATCTTATTTCTCACTTCACAGGTCAGGGAACTAAAGTCTGAATTCTGTCAGTTGTTGGCTATGTCTATTCCAGTTACATACTCCTGAAGTATAGAAATAACCACAGGATAGGTTTGGGAACCCATTGGACCCACAGTGGGAACAGACCTGAGCTAAAACTCCATTGATCACCTGGCCTCCATAAGCCCCTACTCTGACTGGTAGACATTTTTGTTCTCCTGGAATTAGCATCAGTTCAGAGCCAGTGTCCAATAATCACTAAAGAAATGGTATCTCCTTTTCCTCAAAGCACAATTACTCTGGGAAAAGGCTGTATGTCCCTTTGAGGTAGGCTGGGAGAAAAATTAAGAGTATAAATTTTTGACAGCATAGCAAGGTCTTTGTACAAGGGGAGCCAGACTCCCCTTCATTCAAAGAGCTCTGGGTCTATAAACTGGCTCAACTCTGGGGATTGATTGAGGGATAGTCATTCTCTGTTTCAGTCATTTAAGTTAGACTTCTTTTCATTCCACCTAGAACTCTTACATGTATACAGATAAAGTAAGAAGTTTGTAGACTGCCCATCTATTTCTCTTTTAGGGATGCCATGATTAACTAACCAATGCCATAGGTAGGTCTCATTGACTCTCCTTTTCATTATTGTAAACATTCTACCTTATCTTTGGTGAATAAGTGCTACCACTGGTGTCTGCCACTTTGGGATTTAATTATTATCATTGTATGTAGGAATATCAGTTAAGCAACAGCAGTTTTTGGTATAATTTCTGACCTACAGAAAAGAGTGACAGTTGTGGTGAAATGTGTGTTTTCTGGACCCTCCCCAGGTGGGTGAACATTTCTTACATGATAAAACCATCCTAACATTCCAACCTCCCTAAGCCTTTAGATCCCTTTCTCTATAGTATACCAGCGCAATTCTGGCGCTTCAAATTCATATATTGTAGGCAACTTTTGGTTGGTACATGTTTCAGCCAACCAACTAAACTATTAGAGCCCTTTTAACCCCTTGAGCTGCAACACTGAATCCAAAATCTCTTTAACGGGTCCGTATCAATAAATTCAGGCTGACCCAACTTTATGTTCCTTTTATCCGATACCTTTAATCTCCATTCTCACACATACTCCCCATATTTCTGTCCATATAAATTGGAAAAATCATTTAGTTCCTTTAAAACACACTTCCTCATGGGTCAACCATTTTACTTCACCTTCGTCTTTCAAGTCCTGCTGGAAATTAGGTCTATTTACAGGTCTAGAAGCAAACAGTAGGGTAGATCCAGAGGAGAATCAGTAGTGTCTTACAAGGCAATTACCTCATGAGTTAATTGTTCCTCATAATTGTTAATGGTTTCTCACGCAAATCAGGGTTAACCTCTTCAGATAGGGGTAGAAAGACTACCTTTTCTGGCAAAGGTTTTAGTAGAACTTAGGGATTTAATTTCTCCAGCTTTATTTGCAATCTGCCCATATATACCCATTCTAAAATTCAGGATCCCATTCTTGCCTAATAAATAACCTCACTTTAACAGAAGACCCCCCTGAAGAATGGTAATTCAATTTGTGTTGAATTTAGCCCCTCACAGGATGAGGCTCTGGGTTTGGTTTTCAGCAATGTCAGCCCTGTGGCTATAGGAGTTAAAGGTTGATTTCAGGGCAGACATAGAAACTGATATGGACTGAACTATGTCCTCCCCGAAACTCATATGTTGAAACCCTAACTCCCAGTGTGAATGTACTTTGAGATTTGGCTTTTAGGAGGCAACTAAGATTAAATAAGGTCATAAGGGTGGGGTTTTGAGCCAGTAGGATTGGTGGCCTTATAAGAAGAGGAAAAGAAAGAGAGATCTGCCTCTCTCTCCATGAACACACATCAAGGAAAGACCATGTGAGGACATAGTGAGAAGGCTGCTCCTGTGCAGATCAAGAAGAGAGCCCTAACCAGAAGCCAAACCCTGTTGGACGTCGATCTTGGACTTCCCAGCCTCAAGAACTCTGAGAATAAAGGTCTGTTGTTTAAGCCAACCAGTCTATGATATTTTTTATAGCAGCCTGCATGGATTAAGACACAGCCTGAGCTGGCTAACCCAGAAACTTTCAGGTCATTTACAAGGTACTTGAGCTGGGAGTTTGAAGCCCTGTACTCATCCTTTTCTTTCCACACTTTCTTCAGTGCAGTTAGTGTTAGAATAGGCAGATAGCTAGATATGAGCAGAGAAAGCGGGGCACGGACCAAATGGCAGGAAACCATACATCTTGTGAACAACAGGGGTCCATGAGCAAAGAAAAGCAGGAACCTCCAGACTGACAGGAAACCACACATTTTGGGTGAAAAGAGTCCTGGAGGCAGACAAAGAAAGGTGGAGAAACACTGGAATCTCCAGTGTCTGAATGTAACCTTTTGCTCATTGTGCCCTCATTACAATAAAATTAGCCTTGCGGATAAGAAGTATCCATCAGGCACCTACACCATGACGCTTCCCATCAAGACTAAATAAGGACAAAAAACACTCCTTCCTTCGGGAAGGTGAAGCTGGGATGAAAATCAGGAAATATGACTTAAAACCCCTCCCTTCCCAATGAATATTCCGCCTATTCATTTCCACACACCCTATAACCAGCTTGCCAAAGAAACTCAGGGCAGCTACTCACCTGAGTCTGTCCAATCTCCTCTTGAGTGTGTACTATAGCTCAATAAATCCTTGTTTTACTTTCTTGACCTCCCTATCGCATCTCTGAATTCTTTCTGCAACAAGAACCTACTCTCCAGTAACATTAGGAGTAAACAGCCTATCTCATTATACTTGTTGTTTGACAAAAATATTCTAAGGTATCAAATTCAGGGTAAACAGAAACTTGCCTTTTATAAGTAATTGACTTGAAGGATTCAATAATAATGTTTTACATATCTCTATTGCCACGTTATGTCATGGACTATTACTGCATCTTTACCACTGGAAATAGTCATTAGTTAGATTCAACCAACTGAGGATCAAAAATATTCCCCCCAGAAGTTTCAGAAAGTTCCAAAAAGCAAAACTTGAATTTTACAGCTTCTGGCAACTATTTACTTAGCATTCACATTATATTTACAATTGTTTACATAGTATTTACATTGTATTAGGTAATAAGTAATCTAGAGATTATTTAAAATATAACGGAAGATGTGCAAAAACTATGTGCAAATACTCTACCATTGTATATAAGGGACTTGAGCATCCACGGATTTTGGTATCCAAGGGGTGGGAGTGGGGGGGGGAGGGGAGTTGTGGTCCTAGAACCAATCCTCCATGGTTACCAAGGGAGAACTGTAAATAGATCAATTTTTTTTTCAAGGAATTGGCTGGCAATTGGGCAGGCTGGCAAGTTTGAAAAGCTTAGGGCAGAACTGTAGGCTGGAAACACTCAGGTAGGAGTTGATGCAGCAATTTGAGGCAGAATTTCTTCTTCAGGGAAACTTCAGATTTGCTTTTACAGTCTTCCCAAGGATTGCAAGAGGCCCATTTATTATTGAGAATAATCTCCTTTACTTAAAGTCTATTGATTTTAGATCACATATCATCCACCACATCATCACCACATCTATAAAATACCTTCACAGAAATATCTAGATTAGTATTTGATTGAACTGTCCTCTATAGCTTAGCCAAATTAACACATAAAAACTAATCGTCCCAAGTAGTATATGATAACTTACTGGGTCTACACTATCCAACTGCCTGATTCACACTGAAGTCTCTTTCTATACCTTGTAAATAACTTATTTGTGAAAATTTATATTAAGAATCTTGTAATTGTTTTTACCCTAGTCAAAACTGTTTATATAACATACTGTGCACATTGCTTAATGTAGGCAGAGCAGAATCTTTGTTTCCTGAGGACACATTATAAAATTCCCCTCCTTAATAAAGTTGTGTGTGGGAAAACATTTTAAAAAATACAAAAATATTCATACTAATTTATAAAACTAATCCCTACCCAGGTAATCTTCCTCTCTTAATACAAAAATCTCTTCTTTCCCACTGTATGTGCATTATTCTTAGCAGTCCCTCAAAAAAGTTCTCACTTGTAAAGTTCATTTGCATTGCCTGTTGGTATTCCAATGTATGAATATCCCATTATATAGTTACCCATTCTATTGTTGAAGGACACTTAAGATGGTGTCAGTTTGGGGCTATTAGAAATAATGGTGCTGTGGACATTACTGTGCATGCCTTTTGGTGAATACATACATGAATTTATTTGGTGTATATGTGTAAGAATGAAATTGCTAGAACAAATGGTATGCTTATATTAAACCTTAATAGGTAGCAGATTCCTCAAATGATTCTATCTATTTATCTATTTAAACTTCCACCAACAGTACATGAGAATTTCATTTGCACTGCATCCTTATCAGAATCTGGTACTGTAAGTTTTTTTTTGTTTTTTTTTTGTTTTAATTTTAAGCCATTCTGGTGGGTGTGCCACTGTGTAGTGGATTTAAATTGCATTACTGTGATGACTAATAAGGTTGATTTCCAATCCTTAATTTTATTAGCCATTGGGAGGATGAATATTTTATATATATGGATATATACATCTATATCTGTATATACACACATACATATATCTATCTCTATATAAATATCTGTATCTATATATGTTAGGTGAGGTATTTCTTCATTATTTTGCTCAGTTTTGAAATTCAAGATTTATACCTTTATATTACTGATTATATCTTACAATCCAAGAACCTGGTATATTTATTAAGTTATATTTATTTTAATTTCTGAAAATGTTTTTATAGTTTTCTATGTAAAATGTTTTACTTCCTATAATGTATAACTAGGTATTTGATTAACTTATTTATTCTAAGAATTTATGTGTAGAAACTTTTCATCTGGGTATAGGGTGTACTCTGCAAGTTTTTTGAAAGAAAAACTTTATTTAGTGGATATAAGATTATGACTTCTTGTGTTATTTGTATTTCTCTAGGATATGGCCTATTTCATGTAAATTTTCAAATGTATTGGCATCAAGTTATGCATAAAATATTCTTACTGTCTTATAGGGACAATCTTTAGCGCTTACTTTTTATTATTGTGTGTCATACTTATCAGTCTAGCCATAAGTTTATCAATTTTATTATTTTCAAAGAATCAGTATTTGGCTCTATTAGTTTTTTTTCCAATTTTTTTCTTGTAGTAAACTACACAACATAGAATTTACCATTTAGCCATCTTTAAGTGTACAGTTCAATGGTATTAAATACATTCATAAGTTAATGTTCTACAACCATCACCACTGCCTATCTCCAAAAATCTTTTCATCTTGTAAAACTGAAACTCTGTACCTATTAAACAATAACTCTCCTTTCCCCTCTTCACCAAGTCCCCAGCAACCACCATGCTACTATCTGTCTCTATAATTTTGACTACTTCAAGTACCTCATGTAAGTGGAATCATACAGTATTAGCTTTTATGTGACTGGCTTATTTCACTTAGCAAAATGTCCTTAAGTTTTGTCCATGTTGTGGCATGTTGAAGAATTTTCTTTCTTTTGAAGGCCAAATAATGTACCATTGTATGTTTATATCACATTTTGCTTATCCATTCATCTGTTGATGGACACTTGTGTTGTTTCCTCATTTTAACTATTGGGAATAATGCTGCTATGGATATGGGTGTACAAATATCTCGAGACCCTGCTTTCAAGTCTTTTGGGTATATACTCAGAAATGAAATTACTACATCTTATGGTAATTCTATTTTTATTTTTTTAAGGAATCATCATACTGTTTTCCATAGAAGCTGTACCATTTTACATTCCCACAGATAGTATACAAGGGTTCAAATTACTCCACATTCTCACCAACACTTGTTGTTTTCTATGTGATTTTGGTTTTGTTTTTGCTTTTTGGGGGGGTGGATAACAGCCATCCTAGTTTGTATGAGGTAGTATCTCATTGTAGTTTTGATTTGCAGTTCCCTAATGATTAGTGATGTTGAGCATCTTTTCATGTGCTTATTGGATATTTGTACATCTCCTTTGTAGAAACGTCTATTCAAGTCCTTTGCCAAAATTTTAATCAGGTTATTTCGGTTTTCTTGTGGTTGTTGAGTTGTAGGAGTTCTTTATATATTCTATATTAATCTGTTATCAGATATATGATTTGCAAATATTTTCCCATTCTGTAGGTTTCTTTTTTAGTCTATTGGTTGAGTCCTTTTAGGCATAGATGTTTTTAATTTTGATGTAGTACAATTTATCTATTTTTACTTTTGTTGCCTGTGCTTTTCATGTGATGTCCAAGAAATCATTGCCAAATCCAATGCTGCGAAGTTTTCCATTCTGTTTTCTTCTGAGAGTTTTGTAGTTTTAGGTCTTACATTTAGATTGTTAATCCATTTTGAGTTAATATATGTACATTCTGTAAGGTAAGGGTTCAACTTTATTCTTTTGTATGTGGATATCCAATTTTACCAATACTATTTGTTGCAAAGACTGTCTTTTCCACCATTTTAAGGTAATGGCACCCTGATCAAAAATCATTTGACTATATATGTGAGGGTTTATTTCTGGGCTCGCTATTCTGTTCTATTGGTCTATACGTCAGTCTTTATGCCGACACTATACTATTGTGATTACTGAAGATTTGTAATAAATTTCAAAATCAGTAAGTGTGACACCTCTACTTTGTTCTTCTTTTTCAAGATTATTTTGACTATTCAGGTTTCCTTGAGATTACATATGAATTTTAGAATGGATTTTTCTTTTGGGCAAAAAAAATTGCAATTTTGATAGGGATTGCATTAAATTTGTAGATTGCTTGATTGCATCTGGGGAATGCTAGGATTGGGCTGCATATAAGTGTATTAATTTTCCACATCTGATGTAACAAATTACTACAAATTTAATAGCCAGAAACATCACACATTTATCACCTCACAGTTTATTTATTTATTTTATTGGAGTATAGTTGCTTGACAATGTTCTGTTAGTTTCTACTGTACAACAAAGCTACATGTATAGCTTATGTTTGCATACATGCCTTCTCTCTCGGACCTACCTCCCCCCACCCCATCCCACCCATCTAGGTCATCACAGAGCACTGAGCTAAGCTCTTGGTGCTATACAGCATGTTCCCACTAGCTGTCTATTTTACACATGGTAGTGTATATATGCCAATCTTAATCTCCCAATTCACCCCACCCTCCCCATGTAGAAAACATCTCCGTTGTCTATATGTGTGTCTCTATTCCTGCCCTGCAAATAGGTTCATCTCTACCGTTTTTCTAGATTCCACATATATGCATTAATATACGATATTTGTTTTTCTCTTTCTGACTTACTTCACTCTGTATGACACTCTCTAGGTCCATCCATGTCTCTACAAAATGACCCAATTTCGTTCCTTTTTATGGCTGAGTAATATTCCATTGTATATAGGTGCCACATCTTCTTTATCCATTTAGCTGTCAAGGGACATTTGGGTTGTTTTCATGTCCTGGCTATTGTAATTAGTGCTGCAATGAACATTGGCGTACATGTGTCTTTTTGAATTATGGTTTTGTCTGGGTATATGCCCAGTAGTGGGATTGCTGGGTCATATATTAGTTCTAATTTTAGTTTTTTAATGAACGTCCATACTGTTGTCCATAGTGGCTGTATCATTTACATTCCTATCAACAGTGCAAGAGGGTTCCCTTTTTTCCACACCTTCTCCAGCATTTACTGTTCATAGATTTTTTGATGACGGCCATTCTGACCGGCGTGAGGTGATACCTTACTGTAGTTTTGATTTGCATTTCTCTAATAATCAGTGATGTTGAACAGCTTTTCATGTGCCTCTTGGCCATCTGTATGTCTTCTTTGGAGAAATGTCTATTTAGGTCTTCCGCCCATTTTTTTTTCCTTGGGTTGTTTGTTTTTTTGATATTCAACTGCATGACTTGTTTGCATATTTTGGAGATTAATCCTTTGTCAGTTGCTTCATTTGCAAATATTTTCTCCCATTCTGAGGGTTGTCTTTTCATCATGTTTATGGTTTCCTTTGCTGTGCAAAAGCTTTTAAGTTTAATTAGGTCCCATTTGTTTATTTTTGTTTTTATTTTCATTTCTGTAGGAGGTGGATCAAAAAAGGTCTTGCTGGGATTTATGTCAAAGAGTGTTTTTCCTATGCTTTCCTCTAAGAGTTTGATAGTGTCCAGTCTTACAGTTAGGTCTTTAATCCATTTGGAGTTTATTTTTGTGCATGGTTTTAGGTAGTGTTTGAATATCATTCTCTTACATGTAGTTGTCCAGTGTTCCCAGCACCACTTATTGAAGAGACTGTCTTTTCCCCATTGTATATTCTTGCCTCCTTTATCAAAGATAAGGTAACTATATGTGTGTGGGTTTATCTCTGGGCTTTCTATCCTGTTCCATTGATCTATATTTCTGTTTTTTTTGTGCCAGGACCATACTGTCTTGATTACTTTAGCTTTGTAGTATAGTCTGAAGTCAGGGAGCCTGATTCCTCCAACTCCATTTTTCTTTCTCAAGGTTGCTTTGGCTATTCGGGGTCTTTTGTGTTTTCATACAAATTGTGAAATTTTTTGTTCTAGTTCCATTAAAAAATACCATTTGTAGTTTGACAGGGATTGCATTGAATCTGTAGATTGCTTTGGGTAGTATAGTCATATGCACAATGTTGATTCTTCCAATCCAAGAACATGGTATATCTCTCCATCTGTTTGTATCATCTTTCATTTCTTTCATCAGTGTCTTATAGTTTTCGGCATACAGGTCTTTTGTCTCCTTAGATAGTTTTATTCTTAGGTATTTTATTCTTTCTGTTGCAATGGTAAATGGGAGTATTTTCTTATTTTATCTTTCAGGTTTTTCATCATTAGTGTATAGGAATGCAAGAGATGTCTCTGCATTAATTTTGTATCCTGCTACTTTACCAAATTCATTGATTAGCTCTAGTAGTTTTCTGGTAGCATCATTAGGATTCTCTATGTATAGTATCATGTCATCTGCAAGCAGTGACAGCTTTACTTCTTCTTTTCTGATTTAGATTCCTTTTATTTCTTTTTCTTCTCTGATTGCTGTGACTAAAACTTCCAAAACAATGTTGAACAATACTGGTGAGGGTGGACAACCTTGTCTTGTTCCTGATCTTAGTGGAAATGGTTTCAGTTTTTCACCATTGAGAATGATGTTGGCTGTGGGTTTGTCATATATGGCCTTTATTATGTTGAGGTAAGTTCCCTCTATGCCTAGGAATTTGTTGTCCTTTTCTCTAGAGAGACTGTGGAATTTATTAAATAAAGAGAAATATGTTGCTCAAAGGACAATATACATTCAGATGTGAAGGAAATCTGCTAAGTAGCTTAAGCTGAAGAAATATTTTTTTGTAGAGGATTGTAGTCTTAGAAGTCAGCCTCAGCATACAGTAATTACCCCTGTGCTCAGTTTCACTTTCTGCAGTTTCAGTTACCCAAAGTCAACTGCAGTCTGAAAATATTAAATGGAAAATTCCAGAAATAAATAATTCATAAGTTTCAAATTGTGTGCCATTCTGAGTAGCATGATGAAATCTCATGGCATCCCACTCTGTCCTGCCCAGGATGTGAATTGTCCTTCTTTTCAGCATATCCATGTTGTATATGCTACCTGCTCATTAGGCACTTAGTAACCACATCTGTTATAAGACTGTCGCAGTATTGCAGTGTTTGTGTTCAAGTTTTTACTTAATAAATGTCCCCAAAGTGCAAGTGTAGTGATGTGGGCCATTTAGGTATCCTCTTACTGTGCATAATTTATATATTAAACTTTATCACGTATATGTATGTATGTATAGGAAAAAGCATAGTATATATAGGGTTCAGTACTGTCTACAGTTTCAGGCATCCACTGGGGTTCTTGGAACATATTCCCCACAGTTAAGGGGGGAACTACTGTATATGAAAAGGAAAATGTTTATATTCCTGGCACAAGAGAAAAAGAAGTTTTATTATGTTTGTGAAGTTTAGTGAGGATCTAGTACATTTAACCAAAGAAGGAGGGATGCTCTGGATTTAGAAATGAGAGCAATAATTGGAATTTACTAATACGGAGCAAATAAAAATATAAAATGAACACTCCCATTTCCCTTGATGACTGTATAACAGGACTGAAGAAAATATGGGCAGATTTTAAAGTAAGATGAGCAACTTGAGTAGAAGACATTTCAGGCATTAGTTGGTGAGTTTAAAAGTGTTGGAGCAATTTTAGATGGTACTGGCTTATGCTCTGAGGAAAATGCTAGAGAAGTAGTTGGGTTGTGACTAGAGAGACGATAAGGTTTATTAAAGGGTAAATGGACAATACCATAATTAAGCAACTTCTGATATGGTTATAGTATGGAGTGGGAATGGCATGAAACATTGTAGGTGTTATTATTCTACTCTGCCACTTGACAGTAGGCAGGCAAATGATCTGTGAGTTCCCTTAGCAAACCAAGCATTCATGTTTCCGTATTTCACAGTATGAGAAACCCCACAATGTAAAGTGTAGAGGGATGTTAGAATAAGAAACAAGTTAGCCGAAAAAGCAGAGAGGGGAAAGGTTGTTTGCATGCCCAGGTCTTGAACAAGAAGCAACTGGATTTTCCATCTAGTACAAAGCAGAAATCCCTTCTAGAAGTCATTATTCATAGATTCAAGGATGTTTAGGCAGGAAGTAGAATCATCATCCAATCCTGCATCATTGGCACCCTGATGTAAGCCACACGCCTGATCAATTGTGAGCTTTATTGTTAAGTGAATCAAATTAACAGAAGAAAGGAAAAGAATTGGGAGAATGTACACATCTACAGAAAGTAGGCTCTTAAGATTTTAACTCACCCTGACCAAGACCCTTTGGGCTTAGGTTTCAAGATAAGCCATCAAAGAATGGCACATTGTTTTCCCTTGCCACTTCCTTTGCCTCTCTGGGGAATGTTGGAGGAGGAATGGCTGAGTGAGTAATGATATGTAATAATATCACTAATTTACCATGATCTTTATTTGATAAAAAGCAATCAAGGATATCTTTTTGAACCACTTTTAGACTCTATGTCGTTAAATTTTCTATTCCTCTTCTCTTCCAAAATCAGATTTTAAGCACATTTAGCCCACTGAATATACTTACTTTGGCATCAGTGACCGGAATCTTAACAAAGCACATAATATTTTCTTTCCATCCACTCATGTTGACTTTAAAGATATTGTTGCACTAAACCTCTAGGCACTTACAAATGCATAGCAGTGTATTTTCTTCCCAGTCAGAGTTATGAGAGATTATAATGCACATAAATCAATTTTGTGTTTCACCCTATGTGAGAAATTTCAGGTCTCTTATCGTTCAGGTTAAAAAAAATGACATCTCAGAAAAAGTATTTGGCATAATTTGTCTCTCTTTTAGGCCCTTAAACTAAAGGAAAAATGCTAATAACTCATCACCAAGAAAAGATCTAAAAATGCACAAGTTTAACTGTTTTTCCCTGCTAGAAGGCTGACACCTTGAATTTTTTTATTACAACTTAAAAATGTATTTTATTACATAAGTCAAAACATCTAGTATGGATCAATCCAGTACAATAGATTGTTTAATAATTCTATGCTATGTTTCAGGTAAAAAAATTAAAGTTTGAATCTAGAAACCAAGGGGACAATATAAAACAAATAAGTATATATCCCTCAGAAAAAATTACCTATACATGGTAAAACCTAACATAAGATTTATAAAGAAAACTATTTATCACAAAATAGAATAATTATGTAGTAACTACAGTATAATTTTTAAGAACCCTAAAGAGTAGGTTCTAAGATCAGGCATAGTCCTAAACACAAGAGATATGAGAAATAGACATGTAAATAAATACACAGTTGAGGTTAAGTGCTATAACAGAAATAAAGCACTTTTATTCCCACTTATAAAACACACAAAAGTTGTAGTAGAAACCCAGAAAACATTATAATACATAAAAATCTCTTGATTTTGTAAGATATAAGGCTTCATAAATTAGTTTATTGATTTTTGTTTCCTACAAAATAATATCTAATCATGGGAAACAGGTATTTTCATACTTCTAAGAAATGGTGAAGAAAAATTCAGACCAAAAAGCAATATTCAAAGCTTCATGGAAATGTCAGTAAAGAAATGAAATAACATCTGTGCTGTTGTTGTTTTAAAAGCTATTTCTGTTTTATGAAAGTCAGGTGAATAGTCTAAATGTTAATGTGTATAGACATCTAAAAGAATGAAACATCAAAATGAATATGTAAATACAGAAATGTGGAAAGTAATTGAAAGTGGTCCGGTAGGGGGGAGTAGGATTGTCTGTGCAACAGTAATTTTTAAGCATGAACAGACAAAAATTTCCACAATCAACGGCTTGATGCCATAATGATATTATGGGTTAGTATGCTTAACATTTCTGTAATACTGAAATCTTGAAAATTTTGTGAATTGTTGTATACGAGGCAAGCAATTATATCCTCCCCACTGCTATCTTGTCTTTATATTAAGAACTAAAATATACAAAATACCATCCTATTCTAAGGACAAAAAGGAAATTCAGGGGAAAATGACAAGATCCGAGTATATTAACTTATCAGATTTAGCCAACCATTTTCTATGCATCATAGCAAGGACTCTGTCTGGAGTATTATAAATGAGTGCTTCTGAATAATGACAACACTAATGAAACATCTACAGGTTGTAACTCCATCTGCTCTTTTGTTCAATTTGCCATGTGAGTTAAATGGCGGAACAAGAGTCAGGGAGTGATGAGGCAAAACTGCTTCAAACTAGCCTAGACAGCTCTATCAAATTCTTAAGAGTCTCAATTTGGACAATTTTGTGTAATAAGATAAAGACATTTTTAAACAGGAAAGGATATTGATAATGCATCTTCATAAGGTTTCCAAAAGAAATCAGTAGCAGGAATTATGTTTCTAGTTAATAAAGCATCAATGGCATACAAATCCTAGACTCACCCAATAGCAAATATAAAAGAAAGGAAGCAAAACATGACTTGGCAATCTCCCATTTTCAGTAAGTTCCACTGGACCCTTTTCTAAGACTTTCACAGCAATCATGATGGTGGTCACAGAAAAATATTGCTCAAGATTGAATTAATTCATTGACTTCATCAAGAAATATTTATTTGTCAACACATATACGTCAGGAGCAATTAAGGTATAGGGTTACAGCAATGAACGAAACAAATCAATGAGAAGCTTGCAGTACAGACATGTAGACAGTGAAAGTATATAAATAAAATATATAATGTGTTATATAATAAGTGCTACAGTGAAAAAGAAAACAGGACAATCTTTCATACTAATTCTGTTGGACATGTGTATCAATTTTGTTTGGTATTACGAACCCTGTATTTGTCTTAAATGAATGTCTATTTATCTTCATGGTTCCAACTCTATTTCTAAATGTTCTGAAATTCGGTGGCTAATGTCAATTTTGTTATTCTAACCATGACTCTAATGATTTTCTAATTCAAACCCTTCTCAGACTTCAGCTTTCTAGAATTGTTTTTTGCCTTTTCTCTTTAGGAAAATCCCTCCATTCCATTTTTAATGTTAGTTGCCCTTTCTGAAAAATGCCAAACTCTGTCTTGACTTACAAGGCTACTATATATAATTGTGCAAGTTGGGTCCTATGAAAATCCAGATATCATTCACATGGGCTCAAGTGTATGGCAACACATAGAATTGTGCAACACACAAGTTAACTCAACCATAATGGCTGCCCTCAAGAATTTTCAACTATTTTAAGCTGCTAAATTTTGTGAGTTTGTTGTGCAGCAGAGATTACTAATTTACCTATGAGCTAGGTTCACCTAGCATTACGCTATTATTCATCATGATATACGCATAGTCTGTTTTCTTCTTTTTTGTTGTTCTCTGTTTTTATTATAGGGGAGTTTCTTTACCCTCTTCACTGCTTCTAATATGCTCATATCTTTTGTACCAGGTGTTATGGTAAAATATGTTACGTTTTTAAATTATAATACAATATTTTTTGCATCATTTTCCAAATACCTGATATATGTAAGAAACAAAAATGAATTTAAAAAGGGAAGAAAAAACAATTTATTGTCTTCCAAATAAACACGTCAATTTGTTTAAATATCTCTATAGATCAACTGTTAAGCATAGGAATCAAGGCCTACAGATTATTTATTATGTGATCATTCAGAGCATGTATTTGGAAAACAACATAAATTGGTTAATTAGCATAATCCCAGCACTCAGACCTAAAGCTGCAACAGGACTGAGGGTAAATATTTTCTCATATTTACAAGTTAAAATTTCTAAAAGTTGTTTGTTCTTGATTTTATGCCTTGAAGATAATTTGATGAAACATTCAATAAGCAATTATTCTTACCGTTCTATAACGAAATACTGCCACATCCTAGGCGTCTGCTTTCTTTGAAGAAGAGCCACGTCTATTTTTTTTTTTTTTTCACACACACACACTGTATTTTATTTTTACAAGAGATAAATAGACTGACACCAAGCATTGTACATGGATGACCACAACAAAAGCAACGATTGCAATTACCAAACATGAAACACACTCATACTATGTCATAATATTGACATTCAGTCCAGTAATCCTCCACTGTAACAGCTCCTTTACTTTGCAGCGAAAATTGATTTGTATATTCTTTGCCTCTGAGTCCTTGTGGGATTTTTTTTTTTTTAATTCAGACAGAAAGTCACAAAAATTATACTCATCCTCATCAGTTCACTCAGTCCCATGTAATTAATTGTTTTTTTTCATCTTGATCTTTTGTTAGCACTTTTATGAGTTCATCAGTTTTTCATCAGAGTTCTGAAAATGCTTATTCATTCAGTTCAGCAGTACAGTCAGTTACCAGAAACCTGTACTTGTCAGAGTCTTTTCCATGAATTTCTTGAAGATGAAACCCTTTTATAGGAACATATTTGCAAAATCATCAGAGTACACCCAGAACTGTCTGTAAATGACAAAAGACTTAAAAATGACCACGGTAAAAGATTTGATGAAAGTTCATAATAATGCAGTTGACAAGAAAATTAGTTATTTCTGAGATACACATTTTAAAGTAATAACTAGGATTATTACTTATAACATTATACCAGAACATATAAGATTTTTAGAAATTTCATGTAATGTCTGAAACATTTATATTAACATATTTCCATACATATTTCCATACAAATACAAATATAAGATTTTTAGAAATTTCATGTAATGTCTGAAACATTTATATTAACATATTTCCATACATATTTCCATACAAATACAAATATAAGATTTTTAGGAATTTCATGTAATGTCTGAAACATTTATATTAACATATTTCCATACAAATAACCCAATGAAAGTTTAGTATTAGTTGTTTTGTTTGTTTTTTTATACTGCAGGTTCTTATTAGGCAGAGCCACGTCTATTATTACCTTTGGCCTGATTTTCAGTGAGAAACAATTGGCCAAAATTACATTGTTATATAATTCAATGATCTGAAAAAGCCAATATACTTGTTATAGGAATTCAAATATAATAAAATGTAATATTCAAATATTATGTGGATAGAAGTATCATGAATTACAAGACACTTAGGTGAATTTAGAAAATTAAATATTGAATTATCTTTCTAGGTTTTTCCTTCTCATCTATAAAATGAGAGGCTAGAGTTTGATGACCATTTAGGTCCCTTCAAACCCCAAAATTAAATGATTCTAGAAAAAACTTAATAAAAATAAAGGATAAAATCCAGATTAATAAGAAAATGTAAATATCTTACATATGGTGCTTTGAACCTAATAATGTGATCAAATACAAATTTATAGCTTTATTATAAATTATTTAAAATGTTTTTGGCTTTCTTAATGATTAATGTTTATAAAGCAGTCATAGTGCCCCCAATCCACTATTGAAGAATAAAGCATGCTATCCCCTTACTCTACACTAATTAAATAGAACTTATTTTCTTAGTCTCTCACAATTTTGTCATTCCACTTCTTGCCCTGACTGTAAATAAGATTAAAAAATCTTTACACTTTTCCTGAGGATATTACCTAATGAACTTGTTCCAACTTACATTTTTGTAGAGCTAAAAAGAAAACAGTTTCTTCTCCACATTTGCATTCATTGTGCTTCCTTTTACGTATTTTTTAGTGGTATGTCAAATGAATTCACTCATTCATTCATCCATTCATTCATTCATGTGTTTTGCCAAATCAAACAATCCAGGAAACAAAAGTATTGAATGCCTACCAGATATCATGGGTCTTAGTTCATATTCCTCAGAAACAGACTGTGGCAGGGCTTCAGGTACATGTATTTTACTGAGGATGTGCTCTTGAGGAAAAACTTGTAACAGGAGTTACAGAGGCAGGATAATGAAAAGGAAACAGCTCATTGAGGATGCAGTCTCACCTAAAATCTACGATTCACCAGTATGGAGGTTTCTCAAAAAACTAAACATAGAAATACCATATGACCTAGCAATTCCACACCTGGGTGCATATCTGAAAAAAATGAAAACACTTATTCGAAAAGATACACATACCTCAATGTTCATAGCAGCCTTATTTACAATTGCCAAGGTATGGAAGCAACATAAGTGTCCATCAACAGATGAATGAATAAGAAAGTGTGGTATATATATATATATATATATATATATATATATATATATATATATACACACACAGTGGAATAATACTCAGCCATAAAGAAGAATGAAGTTTTGCCATTTGCAGCAATGTAGATGGACTTCGAAGGCGTTATGTTATGTGAAATAAGTCAGACAGGGAAAGACAAATACTGTATGATATCACTTATATGTGGAATCTGAAAAAATACAACAAATTAGTGAATGAAACAAAAGGGAAGCAGACTCACAGATACAGAGAACAAATTAGTGGTTACCAGTGGGGAGGGGGGAGGGAGGAAGGGCAATATAGGAGTAGGGGGGGGAAAAAGGGTTATCATGGAATTATATGAAATCATGTGTGTGAAATTTTTGAAAATTATAAAGCACTATACAAGACAAAAAGACAACCCTCAGAATGGGAGAAAATATTTGCAAATGAATCAATGGACAAAGGATTAATCTCCAAAATATATAAACAGCTCATGCAGCTCAATATTAAAAAAACAAACAACCCAATCCAAAAATGGGCAGAAGACCTAAATAGACATTTCTCCAAAGAAGACATACATATGGTCAAGAAGCACATGAAAAGCTGCTCAACATCCCTAATTATTAGAGAAATGCAAATCAAAACTACAATGAGGGGCTTCCCCGGTGGCGCAGTGGTTGAGAATCTGCCTGCCAATGCAGGGGACACGGGTTCGAGCCCTGGTCTGGGAAGATCCCACATGCCGCGGAGCAACTGGGCCCGTGAGCCACAATTACTGAGCCTGCGCGTCTGGAGCCTGTGCTCCGCAACAAAACAGGCCACGATAGTGAGAGGCCTGCGCACCGTGATGAAGAGTGGCCCCCACTTGCCGCAACTGGAGAAAGCCCTCGCACAGAAACGAAGACCCAACACAGCCATAAATAAATAAATAAATAAATTTATAAAAAGAAGCTTTAAAAACTACAATGAGGTATCACCTCACACCAGTTAGAATGGGCATCATCAGAAAATCTACAAATAACAAATGCTGGAGAGGGTGTGGAGAAAAGGGAACCCTCTTGCACTGTTGGTGAGAATGTAAATTGATACAGCCACTATGGAGAACAGTATGGAGGTTCCTTAAAAAACTAAAAATAGAATTACCATATGACCCAGAAATCCCACTACTGGGCATATACCCAGAGAAACCCATAATTCAAAAAGACACATGCACCCCAGTGTTCATTGCAGCACTATTTACAATAGCCAGGTCATGGAAGCAACCTAAATGCCTATCGACAGGCAAATGGATAAAGAAGTTGTGGTACATATATACAATGGAATATTACTCAGCCATAAAAACGAACGAAATTGGGTCATTTATAGAGACATGGATGGATCTAGAGACTATCATACAGAGTGAAGTAAGTCAGAAAGAGAAAAACAACTATCGTATATTAACGCATATATGAGGAACTTAGAAAAATGGCACAGATGAACCGGTTTGCAGGGAAGAAATAGAGACACAGATGTAGAGAACAAACGTATGGACAGCAAGGGGGGAAAGTGGCGGGGGTGGTGGTGGTGGTGGGATGAATTGGGAGATTGGGATTGACATATATACACTAATATGTATAAAATGGATAACTAATAAGAACCTGCTGTATAAAAAAATAAATTAAATTTTTAAAAAAAGAAAATTGTAAAGCACTATAGAATTTAAAGAATCTTTCAATCAGTAAAAAAATTAAAATTGAAAAAAGAATAAAGTCATTTACCCAAGGAAAAAAAAAAGAAGTGGATCCTCCAGTCTAGTTATGATTGCATCGCCAACTAAGTTCTTCACTGAAACTTCATGGGAAACGTTGAGCCAAACCATTTACCTGAGCTGCATGCAAATTCATAATCCAGAGAAAGCTTGAGACAGTAAGTGATTATTGTTGTTTTAGTCCATTGAGTTTTGGGGTGACTCCATAGGCAGCAATAGATAAGTAATACAGAGTTGTCCAGTGGTAAAACTTTGGGTCCCTGGGTATCCAACCACCCTTGAAGATCTTGGTATCTTCCTTTCCCTAATGCACAATTACCTTACTACATGGTCATAGGTAACATCAAGGAAAGATGGCGGAAATTGCAAATGAATACACGTATTAGGATAGTGTATCAGGACACAGTCTCTCCCTGAGCAGTGAGTACCAAATCTGAGAATTAGTTCAGTTCCAGAAACCGCAAAAGACTATGACTCTTTGGAAGGACAGCTACCCTCAGCCTCCTGATAATCCATCTTGGATTTCATTTGATTGTGTATCTGTATATCTTCACCCTAGGAATGTCATATTCTATTAAACATTTTCATAGCTCTCTTGGCAGCCACTTTAACATTGCTATTCATTGTGATAACTGTGCCCACTTGTGATAGCTAAGGACCTCAACCTGGCCTCTGATAGCTTGGATTCCTGTCTTCCTCGTTGCTATAAGGCAGCCCAGTTCTATAACAAAAGTTTCTACCATCATCCCTGCCCTACAAAGGACAGCCAATACTAGACTTCTCAGTGATGATCTTGCCTCTCCTACAGTTTTCTTATGTATCACTTTGGTAAATGGAGGCTTTCCCTTGGAACTTAATCATCTGGTGAGTTTCCCAGCATTAGGATATTCGTCTAGCATGCCTATTTCTCTGAGCCTTTTGATCCCTTGCCCCACTATCTGTCACAGCACTTCAGGCATTTTTACTTTGATTAGTGTGGCCCTTCACTTTTTCCAAGATTCCAAGAGCCATCTTTGCAGCATGTTAATGCCTTCAGTGGAGTCCTTGCTAGGTTGTTAAATTCCAATATCATGAGAGTGTACAACTTGTACACTAACTGACCTTATGTTCTGTTCCTTTGATCTCTAACCCTCAGCATTAGTCCATACCCATTCTCTTGCTCCTTCCAGCATATGTTAGCCAGCTCCTTCAACATATAGTTCTTCTTTTCTCTTTACAAGCCCAGCACATTTCTGGACAAGTTATGTTGGCATTTGACTCTTATTATATTGTGGTTTCCAGGAAAGGAGGTGGCAAGGGAAGTGCCTTAGGGAGGCAAATATTTAAGGTCTTTGCGTGGTCTTAATAGATGGGGGTGCACTCATTTCTAACATGGGGGAGTGGAACCTATTAGGGCCCTGATGTTGGCATAGGAAATCTTCTGAGGCTGAGAAGTCAACCTCTGAAGCTCCACCACTCATAGAATTAAGTCCAGAGGTTGGTCATCTGCTCTATCTGTTCTTTGGCTATAATAAATTAAGGTCGTCTTAAATTCTGTGAAAGATATCCTCTGGTTTTCACAGTTTTCCTTAAATTGGTGATTAGTCTCTCTAAGCCTGTTATTACCTCTCTTCTAGGAACCACTAGTGCACAGCAGCACCCACTCAATTCTGTAATATTTATGGAATTTTTTCCTCATACCTCTTAAGCAGCAGAGATATTCCACCTGCCATGGTGCTCTTTCCTACCAGTACCACATTTACATCCACCATTGGTGAAATTTTGTAACCATTGTACCTCTATAACATGTCAAGGGTTAACCATAATAAGTATATTCGACCTACTAGTAGTGTTTGGATCTGTTTGCCTGCTGGCCAGCGAGTAACATACCCCTACAATCCCTGTTTAGAGTTTGCTTCCTCGGACCATACTTGGTAGTAATTGTTTTAGAGATAGTTCCCAGGAAACAGACTATGGTAATGATAATTATGGGCAGAACATTTGTTAGGGCATGCTTTAGGGAGATACTCCTTTTAGGAAGATGCTCCCACAGGGAAGTAGGGAAGGAAGGACTGGAGAGAGGGACAAAGTGACCCACAATGCCATTGCACCTGAAGACTCAGCTGATATTATAAAGAGCTCTGGAGCTGGATGGGCCTTCAGAGTTGTCATAAGTTGGGGGAGGGAGGTCATGCCATTTTTTAAAAAATTTTATTTATTTATTTTACTTCTTATTTTATTTTATTTTATTTTTGGCCATGCCGGGTCTTAGTTGCGGGATCTTCGTTGTGGCACACGGACTTCTCTCTAGTTGTGGTGCGCGGGCTTAGTTGCCCCGTGGCATGTGGGATCTTAATTCCCCGACCAGGGATCGAACCTGAGTCCCCTGCATTAGAAGGTGGATTCTTAACCACTGGACCACCAGAGAAGTCTCGGCCATGCCATTTTATCACCACATTAACCAGTCATTGGCCAAGGGATGCTTCCTGAGAGGGGTGTCTAATCTTGAACAAAGCATTTCCCTGTTACCAAGTACAATTCCCAGTGAGTTACACAGCTGTGGAGTTGGCGGCTCATATCCCTGGCAGCTGGGAGGAGGATGCCTTGACTCTGAAGACAGGGCCTGGGTGAAGTACCACACTATTCACTACGTATATTGCTAATATTACTGTTGTACATAATAACAACAACAATAATAGTAATAAGATTATTATTATTGCTAACCGTTTATGATGGTTAATTTTATGTGTCAATCTGACTAGGCCAAGGAGTGCCCCGATTAAACATTATTTCTGAGTATGTCTGTGAAGGTGTTTCCAGATGAATTTGTATTTGAATTGGTAGACTCAGTAAAGTATATTGTTCTCTCCCATGTGAGTGGACATCATCCAATCCACTGAAGGTATGAATAGAACAAAAAGGAGGAGAAAAGAGAAATTCACCCCTTTTTGCTTCCTGTCTGCCTATTTGAGCTGGGACGTCAGTTTTCTCCTGCCCTTGGATTGGGATTTACATCACCAGCTTCTTTGGTAGACAGGCCTTCGGACTCAGGCTGTAATTAGACTACCAGCTTTCCTGGGTCTCCAGCTTGCAGATGGCAGATCGTGGGACTTCTCAGCCTCCATAATGGTATGATGGTGTGACCCAATTCTTAAATCTCTTCCTATATATAGAGAGTTCTCTGGAGAACTCTGACTAATATATCACTTGAGAGTATATTGCAAATAGCATGATCCTTTATACCTAAATACTTCAGTGTGTGGCTCCTAAATTCTAGGAGGTTCTATTATATAACCATACCACAATGAACAGTGTCAGGAAATCTCAAGTTGATACAATATTATTATCAAATCTATAGCAGATTGTCCCAATAACATAATTTATAGTGATTGCTTTGCAATCCAGGATTGAATCTGGGATCAGCCATTGTATTCAATTTTCATGTCTCTATCCATTTTAGATTGCTAATTATGTCCTTCTCAGCTTTCCTGAAATTAAATTCCAGAATTTCCTGGATTAGGTATCATGATTTTTCTTACAACTTTGATATGAGATCTAGAAGTGGAGACCTATCACATGACCTGGCACAAAAGCTCTGATTTTGAAGCCCAAGAAATTATTTAAGATTCTTATATATCCCCTGTGGTAATTTAAAACTGATATAAGAACAGGGATGTTTCACAATGATCAGTGAACAATTTAGAACATGATAGGTGTGTGTGTGTGTGTGTGTGTGTGTGTGTGTGTGTGCGCTAAGAGAAGTTTTACTATTTGAACTACATTACCTGTCTCTTGGTATTGAAAAACACTGGACTTATGGTCCAGTAGCTGTCAACGTAAATGCTAACTGTACGCTATTACAGCCATATGAAATTATTGAAGATTCAAAATAAATTTAGTGTGCAACTCTAGAATTGACTCTTATAATATGTGCGTTTGCAATTAGCAGAGAATGCTTATATGTCTGAGTAAGCTAAATTGAAAGAAGTTCCAGGAAGGTAATTTTCTTCACATAAGAATGTCTAAGCAATTTCCCAATTTATAGTTTTCTGTTCTCTTATTTATTTTTAAACTTGACCAGCTTTATTTTTACAGCTGAACAGCATATGAACACTTTCATAACCCCAGAAAAAGGATGCTATATTTTTCTCTCTTTACATCTCCACTCTGGGAAGCTTGTGTGATGCTGGCCTCCTCACTAAAAAACAACCTGTAGAGAGAAATTCGGTCCTGCTTGGCACCAATGAGACAACTTTAGCCTGGATATTTAAATTGAGGGTAAATTCTTTGTTTTATGTATTATTTTGGATAATTAATCATCATTTAAATCTGTTCAAAAGAGGATAACCTTGTAGCATTGTTATCACCAATATAAAACTAGGGATTTGGGCATTATTTTCAAATCTTCTCATAGGTACTTGGTTAAGAAATTTAATCAATATCCCTTCTTAAATACCTTATATATCTTTATCTCTTTATTTCCATCACTTCCGAATCCTTATTTTTTCCTCACCTGACTTATTATTATTTCTTCTTTACTAACTCCCTTATAGCCTTAGAACTACTTATAGATGTTTTGTAATGCTTCCTTATCTCTCCCTAAACGTGAAAAAAAAAAATACCACAGGAATAACTAGAAGCTATACAACTCTACAGCATCTTTTATCTTTTTTTTAAATTTAGCCTTCTCAGGGCTAGTTACTTTAAATAGTATGAAAAAAACCTTTTCAAATAAATTATGAATAAGCTCCTGTCAAATTTAGTTCAAGCCTGCATTAAGGGAAGAAGCCTCAGAGTGGACCATTTCAGAGATTCTCCTTTTGGGTGCACATATTATGGAAAAAAGAATGGTTAGAGCAGGACTTATCAATCTCTGCACTATTGACATTTTGGGCCGGACAATTCTTTGTTGTGGCCGGGACATCTTGTGCATTGTACAATGTTAGCAGCAGCCCTGGCCTCCACCCACAAAATGCCAGTAGCACCTTCTTGTGACAACCAAATTTTTCCAGATATTGTCAATTTTCTCTTGAGGGGAAAATCGCCTCTGATTGACAACTACTGGGTTAGATACAAGAAAAACAAATAATGAGGCTAGTCTTACAGTTAGATGGGTAACTTAGGTTCCAGAAGTTCTTAATCTCATTTAGTGACAGAAGAAAGTTGCTCAAGCATTTTATCAGAAATTAAAACTCCTCCTTAGAAGGATGCTGTGTAATTCATCTTGCAAAATAATTCTGACCTGTTTGGGACAATCCTTCTTTCTCAATGTTCCTCAGCTTTATCAAATCAATATAACGTTTTCTGGGAAAACATAATGTTCTCTTTATTATCTTAAATTCAAAATTATAATTTAAAAAAGCTTTAACTATAATACTAATGATAAATAAGAGGAAATTAACTTGAATGCAAATGACATGCGTTTTAGTATGTTGATGCTCAGGCCCGATTACACCAGAAGAGATAAGGAAGCAGTTACATGCTTTCACCTGTAAAGGGAATCACCATAAAAGCAACAGCTACGAATGCAAACTGCGAGATGTGCTTTACTGGCAACTCAATTACGTGAGCAGCATCTCTATGAGGGGTGCAATTTTCTGAAATAGCAAACCGATACAATTCCAAACAAAACAAGAAGGTCATACAGCCTTCTTTCAACTTAAACAGTAGTGATTCTGGAGAAGTTCAGTGTATTAAATCCATGTAAAATTTTTGTTTATATGAAAAACAGAATTAGATTCTATTATCAGATGTCTATTAACATGTTTTTCACTTTCATAAATGCCAGGTACAATACTCCAAATCTGGGCAGGATGCAGGTCAGTTATGCATAGTGAAGGACTGTCCTGCATATTGCAGGGCACCTAGCATCTCTGGATCTAGCTGCTCAATGCCAGTAGTGCACCCCAATCATTATGCCAACCAAAACTTGACTGAAATTTTTCAAAACTCTCTCTAGAAGGCAGAACCCTGCTCTCAGTAAGTCTCCTCATGGTTCTAATTCTGTTCTTGGGTAAAATCCACAGTTCTTAGAATTCTGTGAGTAAATTCAACCCCAGAAGAGTATAATAATTGGAGATTCCCTGCACTAACCTTCACAGAATCTGATACAGTAGGATGGAAGTGGGGTTTAACAAGTGTTGCACATGAATCTGGTGTAGATGGTTTGTTGCCAGTACTTTGGGAAACTGTTGAAAACGTGTAAGCTTCCTTTGTGCAAAGTTGAAACTGTTACGGGAAAATTAGTTGAGTATGTTATGCATCTGGCAAACAGTAGTGGTCTGCATTTCCTCCCTCTTTACCTTATAATCTTAAAATCTTGTCTTTAAGTTGTCCATCAAATTCCTTGAAAGTGTCTCCTAATGAGGATCTTTTTCTTACTGTTTAATTCGAAACATGGAATAAGGTGATGCAATTTTTAAACTACAGAAATAAGTAGAGCCTATTGTGAGAATTCTTTTCAATGAATTTTGTCATTACATTGAAAACTCAGAAATCTTCATCTGAAAGTTTTTACACTGGTATAGGATATATTGATAGTAAAATGGATGGTAAATTTATGATTCACAGATGTATTTCATATTATCTCTTTCCTTATTCCTATCATACATAGAAAATAGATGAACTTCAAAGGGAGCTTCCTGAAAAGAGATGGTATGAAATATGCCAAGTATAAAGACGTGAGGAAAGCTGATAAGAACCCATGATTATATGCCTAAAGGTTTGCATGCAAAAAAATTAAAATGATCAGTCACTTAAAATAAAATCTACTATATATATAATCGTATTGTGTTAATAGTTGTGATTATGAAATTATAATTTTAAACAGTATCATTATAACCTATTTGGGGGACATAAAATATTTTTAATGTCTCCATATTTTTCTCACCCTAAAGAAATTGGTATATTCCTACTTTAAAGTTATTTATCTAAATGTAAAATGCATCATTAAATTTTAACTTCTGAGTCCACTTGCGATTTCTTGTTACTGTAAATCAATATAAGAATGAAAAGGATTTGTCTCACTTTTGACACACACTCAATATGAGTGAGATAAATACAGGCTATTTAAATACAACTAAAATACAATTACTTGTCAAAATAATTTTGGATACAGGATTAATAATACATCATTTTCAAACATACTACATTAATTCTAGGAGACTCAAAATGAAAAGGTAGTTAATATGTGGAGATTCACTACCCATTATGAAACTTAATTGGTATTTTGAAAGATCAAATATAATTTAAAAAAATCAGTGAATGCTATGAACTGTGATCTAGACTACTTTAGATGCAGGATATAATGAAAATTATAGATGTGTACAAAATTTCCCAACTAATTGAAATGCTACTGTCAGTAAGTATAGTCTGCTCAAAGAAACTAAAGATTAAACTTTTAACCATATATGGAAAATTGTTTGTTTTAAATTAAGATATATAAATATCAATATCATTCTTAGGGTCAAATCATGTTGTTCAGTTTATACTAGGACTTGAATTTGTACAAATTTTTTGTCTAGATAATAACATCTTACATTTTTATAGTGTCTTACACTTTTCATATCATTTACCTTTTCCATTAGTTTTATAAATTAGGTCCTCCACTTAGGAAAGCAACCTGGTTTCCAATTTTGGTCCTATCAAATTTTAATTTTATCCCTGGCAAGTTATATAACTCATGTGTAAAATAGGTATAACTTCTATTCTTGAGAGTTTTAAATAAGTTACTCTATAGAAAGAGTTTAACACAGTAGGCGCATGCATATTATTTGCTGTTATTTTTATTTCCACCTTATAGATGAGAAATCCAAAGCTCTGAGAGAGAAAATAAAAAGTTCAAATCAGTGTTTTTCACTCTTTTTAAACTTTTGCTTGTGATGCCGAGTGTAAAATACATTTTATTTTACAAACCAAAATGCATATGCATTCATATACATACACACATACACACACATATATTTGAAACAAAAGTTTCACAAAGAAAACTTACTTTTGCTATATGCAGAGCACTCAGATTTTTTCGTATTTTATCTTACTCTGTTTCTGCCCGTTCACCTTTTTTTTTTTTTAAACATCTTTATTGGAGTATAATTGCTTTACAATGGTGTGTTAGTTTCTGCTTTATAACAAAGTGAATCAGTTATACATATACATATGTCCCCATATCTCTTCCCTCTTGCATCTCCCTCCCTTCCACCCTCCCTATCCCACCCCTCTAGGTGGTCACAAAGCACCGAGCTGATCTCCCTGTGCTTTGCGGCTGCTTCCCACTAGCTATCTATTTTACGTTTAGTAGTGTATATATGTCCATGCCACTCTCTCACTTTGTCCCAGCTTACCCTTGCCCCTCCCCGTATCCTCAAGTCCCTCAGTTTCGTTCCTTTTTATGGCTGAGCAATATTCCATTGTATATATGTGCCACATCTTCTTTATCCATTCATCTGTTGATGGACACTTAGGTTGCTTCCATGTCCTGGCTATTGTAAATAGAGCTGCAATGAACATTGTGGTACATGACTCTTTTTGAATTATGGTTTTCTCAGGGTATATGCCCAGTAGTGGAATTGCTGGGTCGTATGGTAGTTCTAGTTTTAGTTTTTTCGTGAACGTCCATACTGTTCTCCATAGTGGCTGTATCAATTTACATTCCCACCAACAGGGCAAGAGAGTTCCCTTTTCTCCACACCCTCTCCAGCATTTACTGTTTATAGATTTTTTGACGATGGCCATTCTAACCAGTGTGAGATGATATCTCATTGTAGTTTTGATTTGCATTTCTTTCATGATTAATGATGTTGAGCATTCTTTCATGTGTCTGTTGACAATCTGTATGTCTTCCTTGGAGAAATGTCTATTTAGGTCTTGTGCCCATGTTTGGATTGGGTTGTTTGTTTTTTTTCATATTGAGCTGCATGAGTTGCTTATATGTTTTGGAGATTAATCCTTTGTCAGTTGCTTCATTTGCAAATATTTTCTCCCATTCTGAGGGTTGTCTTTTCGTCTTGTTTATGGTTTCCTTTGCTGTGCAAAAGCTTTTAAGTTTCATTAGGTCCCATTTGTTTATTTGTGTTTTTATTTCCATTTCTCTAGGAGGTGGGTGAAAAAGGATCTTGCTGTGATTTATGTCATAGAGTGTTCTGCCTATGTTTTCCTCTAAGAGTTTGATGGTGTCTGGCCTTACATTTAGGTCTTCAGTCCATTTTGAGTTTATTTTTGTGTATGGTGTTAGGGAGTGTTCTAATTTCATTCTTTTACATGTACCTGTCCAGTTTTCCCAGCACCACTTATTGAAGAGGCTATCTTTTCTCCACTGTATATTCTTGCCTCCTTTATCAAAGATAAGGCGACCATATGTGCGTGGATTTATCTCTGGACTTTCTATCCTGTTTCATTGATCTATATTTGTGTTTCTGTGCCAGTACCATACTGTCTTGATCACTGTAGCTTTATAGTATAGTCTGAAGTCAGGGAGCCTGATTCCTCCAGCTCCGTTTTTCTTTCTCAAGGTTGCTTTGGCTATTCGGGGTCTTTTGTGTTTCCATACAAATTGCGAAATTTTTTGTTCTAGTTCTGTGAAAAATGCCAGTGGTAGTTTGATAGGGATTGCATTGAATCTGTAGATTGCTTTGGGTAGTAGAGTCATTTTCACAATGTTGATTATTCCGATCCAAGAACATGGTATATCTCTCCATCTACTTGTATCATCTTTAATTTCTTTCATCAGTGTCTTATAATTTTCTGCATACAGGTCTTTTGTCTCCTTAGGTAGGTTTATTCCTAGATATTTTATTCTTTTTGTTGCAATGGTGAATGGGAGTGTTTTCTTAACTTCACTTTCAGATTTTTCATCATTAGTGTATAGGAATGCAAGAGATTTCTGTGCATTAATTTTGTATCCTGCTACTTTACCAAATTCATTGATTAGCTCTAGTAGTTTTCTGATAGCATCTTTAGGATTCTCTATGTACAGTATCATGTCATCTGCAAACAGTGACAGCTTTACTCCTTTTCCAATTTGGATTCCTTTTATTTCTTTTTCTTCTCTGATTGCTGTGGCTAAAACTTCCAAAACTATGTTGAATAATAGTGGTGCGAGTGGGCAACCTTGTCTTGTTCCTGATCTTAGTGGAAATGGTTTCAGTTTTTCACCATTGAGGACGATGTTGGCTGTGGGTTTGTCATATATGGCCTTTATTATGTTGAGGAAAGTTCCCTCTATGCCTACTTCCTGGAGGGTTTTTATCATAAATGGGTGTTGAATTTTGTCGAAAGCTTTCTCTGCATCTACTGAGATGATCATCTGGTTTTTCTCCTTCAATTTGTTAATATGGTGTATCACGTTGATTGATTTGCGTATATTGAAGAATCCTTGCATTCTTGAGATAAACCCCACTGGATCATAGTGTATGATCCTTTTAATGTGCTGTTGGACTCTGTTTGCTAGTATTTTGTTGAGGATTTTTGCATCTATGTTCATCAGTGATATTGGCCTGTAGTTTTCTTTCTTTGTGATATCTTTGTCTGCTTTTGGTATCAGAGTGATGGTGGCCTCGTAGAATGAGTTTGGGAGTGTTCCTCCCTCTGCTATATTTTGGAGGAGTTTGAGAAGGATAGGTGTTAGCTCTTCTCTAAATGTTTGAAAGAATTCGCCTGTGAAGCCATCTGGTCCTGGGCTTTTGTTTGTTGGAAGATTTTAAATCACAGTTTCAATTTCAGTGCTTGTGATTGGTCTGCTCATATTTTCTATTTCTTCCTGGTTCAGTCTCGGAAGGTTGTGCATTTCTAAGAATTTGTCCATTTCTTCCAGGTTGTCCATTTTATTGGCATAGAGTTGCTTGTAGTAATCTCTCATGATCGTTTGTATTTCTGCAGTGTCAGTTGTTACTTCCCCTTTTTTATTTCTAATTCTATTGATTGGAGTCTTCTCCCTTTTTTTCTGGATAAGTGTGGCTAATGGTTTATCAATTTCATTTATCTTCTCAAAGAATCAGCTTTTAATTTTATTGATCTTTGCTATTGTTTCCTCCATTTCTTTTTCATTTATTTCTGATCTGATCTTTATGCTTTCTTTCCTTCTGCTAACTTTGGGGTTTTTTTTTGTTTTCTTTCTCTAATTGCTTTAGGTGCAAGGTTAGGTTGTTTATTTGAGATTTCTTTTGTTTCTTGATGTAGGATTGTATTGCTGCATCCCATAGGTTTTGGGTCGTCGTGTTTCCTTGTCATTTGTGTCTAGGTATTTTTTGATTTCCTCTTTGATTTCTTCAGTGATCTCTTGGTTATTATTTAGTGTGTTGTTTAGCCTCCATATGTTTGTATTTCTTACAGATTTTTTCCTGTAATTGATATCTAGTCTCATAGCGTTGTGGTCAGAAAAGATACTTGTTACGATTTCAAGTTTCTTAAATTTACCAAGGCTTGATTTGTGACCCAAGATATGATCTATCCTGGAGAATGTTCCATGAGCACTTGAGAAGAATGTGTATTCTGTCGTTTTGGCATGGAATGTCCTATAAATATCAATTAAGTCCATCTTGTTTAATGTATCATTTAAAGCTTGTGTTTCCTTATTTAAATTTATTTATTTATTTATTTTTGGCTGTGTTGGGTCTTCGTTTCTGTGTGAGGGCCTTCTCTGGTTGTGGCGAGCGGGGGCCACTCTTCATCGCGGTCGCAGGCCTCTCACTGTCGCGGCCTCTCTTGTTGTGGAGCACAGGCTCCAGACACGCAGGCTCAGTAGTTGTGGCTCACGGGCCCAGTTGCCCCGCGGCATGTGGGATCCTCCCAGACCAGGGCTCGAACCCGTGTCCCCTGCACTGGCAGGCAGATTCTCAACCACTGCGCCACCAGGGAAGCCCGTGTTTCCTTATTTATTTTCATTTTGGATGATCTGTCCATTGGTGAAAGTGAGGTGTTAAAGTCCCCTACTATGATTGTGTTACTGTCGCTTTCCCCTTTTATGGCTGTTAGTATTTGCCTTATGTATTGAGGTGCTCCTATGTTGGGTGCATAAATATTTACAATTGTTACATCTTCTTCTTGGATTGATCCCTTGATCATTATGTAGTGTCCTTCTTTGTCTCTTGTCATAGTCTTTGTTTTAAAGTCTATTTTGTCTGATATGAGAATTGCTACTCCAGCTTTCTTTTGATTTCCATTTGCATGGAATATCTTCTTCCATCCCCTCACTTTCAGTCTGTATGTGTCCCTAGGTGGGAAGTCTGAAGTGGGTCTCTTGTAGACAGCATGTATATGGGTCTTGTTTCTGTATCCATTCAGCCAATCTACGTCTTTTGGTTGGAGCATTTAGTCCATTTACATTTAAGGTAATTATTGATATGTATGTTCCTATTACCATTTTCTGAATTGTTTTGGGTTTATTATTGCAGGTCTTTTCCTTCTCTTGTGTTTCCTGCCTAGAGAAGTTCCTGTTGCATTTGTTCTAAAGCTGGTTTGATGGTGCTGTATTTTCTTAGCTTTTGCATGTCTGTATAGGTTTTAATTTCTCTGTCAAAACTGAATGAGATCCTTGCTGGGTAATCTTGGTTGTAGGTTTTTCTCCTTCATCACTTTAAATATGTCCTGCCACTCCCTTCTGGCTTGGAGAGTTTCTGCTGAAAGATCAGCTGTTAACATTATGAGGATTCCCTTGTGTGTTATTTGTTGTTTTTCCGTTGCTGCTTTTAATATTTGTTCTTTGTATTTAATTTTTGATAGTTTTATTGATATGTGTCTTGGCGTGTTTCTCCTTGGATTTATCCTGTATGGGACTCTCTGTGCTTCCTGGACTTGATTAACTATTTCCTTTCCCATATTAGGGAAGTTTTCAACTATAATCTCTTCAAATATTTTCTCAGTCCCTTTCTTTTCCTCTTCTTCTTCTGGGACCCCTATAATTTGAATGTTGGTGCGTTTAATGTTGTCCCAGAGGTCTCTGAGACTGTCCTCAATTCTTTTCATTCCTTTGTCTTTATTCTGCTCTGTGGTAGTTATTTCCACTATTTTATCTTCCAGGTCACTTATCCGTTCTTCTCCCTCAGTTATTCTGCTATTGATCCCTTCTAGAGAATTTTTAATTTCATTTATTGTGTTGTTCATCACTGTTTGTTTGCTCTTTAGTTCTTCTAGGTCCTTGTTAAACGTTTCTTGTATTTTCTCCATTCTATTTCCAAGATTTTGGATCATATTTCCTATCATTATTCTGAATTCTTTTTTCAGGTAGACTGCCTATTTCCACTTCATTTGTTAGGTCTGATGGGTTTTTACCTTGCTCCTTCATCTGCTGTGTGTTTCTGTGTCTTCTCATTTTGCTTAACTTACTGTGTTTGGGGTCTCCTTTTCGCAGGCTGCAGGTTCGTAGTTCCCGTTGTTTTTGGTGTCTGTCCCCAGAGGTTAAGGTTGGTTCAGTGGGTTGTGTAGGCTTCCTGGTGAAGGGGACTAGTGCCTGTGTTCTGGTGGATGAGGCTGGATCTTTTCTTTCTGGTGGGCAGGTCCGCTTCTGGTGGTGTGTTTTGGGGTGTCTGTGACCTTATTATGATTTTCGGCAGCCTCTCTTCTAATGGGTGGGGTTGTGTTCCTGTCTTGCTAGTTGTTTGGCCTAGGGTATCCAGCACTGTAGCTTGCTGGTCGTTGAGTGGAGCTGGGTCTTGGTGTTGAGATGGAGATCTCTGTGAGATTTTTGCCATTTGATATTACGTGGAGCTGGGAGGTCTCTGGTGGACCAATGTCCTGAACTTGGCTGTCCCACCTCAGAGGCACAGCCCTGACGCCTGGCCAGAGCACGAAGAGCGTTTTATCCATACAGCTCTGAATAAAAGGGAGAAAGAAAGAGAAAGATAAAATATAATGAAATAAAATAAATTAAAATAGTTATTAAAATAAAAATAATTAGTAAAAATAATTTAAAAAGTAATTTAAAAAAGAAATAAAGAAAGGAGAGAGCAACCAAACTAAAAAAAAAAAAATCCACCAATGATACCAAGCACTAAAAACTATAATAAAAATAAGAAAAAAAAAAAAAAAGGACAGACAGAACCCTAGGACAAATGGTAAACGCAAAGCTATAAAGACAAAATCACACGCAGATGCATACACATACACACTCACAAAAAGGGAAAAGGGGAAAAAATATATATATATATATTGTTGCTCCCAAAGTCTACCTCCTCAGTTTGGTATGATTTGTTGTCTGTTCAAGTGTTCCACACATGCAGGGTATATCGAGTTGATTGTGGAGATTTAATCCGCTGCTCCTGAGGCTGCTGGGAGAGATTTCCCTTTCTCTTCTTTGTTCCCACAGCTCCCGGGGTTCAGCTTTGGATTTGGCCCTGCCTCTATGTGTAGGTCGCCTGAGGGCATCTGTTTCCCTCTCAGACAGGACGGGGTTAAAGGAGCAGCTGCTTCGGGGGCTCTGGCTCACTCAGGCCAGGGGCGGGGGGAGGGGTGTGGAATGCGGGGCGAGCCTGCGGCGGCAGAGGCCGGCGTGACGTTGCACCAGCCTGAGGCGTCCCGTGTGTTCTCCCGGGTAAGTTGTCCCTGGATCACGGGACCTTGGCAGTGGCGTGCTGCACAGGCTCCTGGGAGGGGAGGTGTGCAGAGTGACCTGTGCTCGCACACAGGCTTCTTGGTGTCGGCAGCAGCGGCCTTAGCGTCTCATGCCCGTCTCTGGGGTCTGTGCTGATAGCCTCGGCTCGCGCCCGCCTCTGGAGCTCCTTTAAGAGACGTTCTTCATCCCCTCTTCTCGCGCACCAGGAAACAAAGAGGCAAGAAAAAGTCTCTTGTCTCTTCGGCAGTTCCAGACTTTTTCCCGGACTCCCTCCCGGCTAGCTGTGGTGCACTAGCCCCGTTCAGGCTGCGTTCACGCCGCCAACCTCAGTCCTCTTCCTGGGGTCTGACCTCCGAAGCCAGAACCTCAGCTCCCAGCTCCCGCCCACCCCGGCAGGAGAGCAGACAAGCCTCTCGGGCTGGTGAGTGCTGCTCGGCGCCGAGCCTCTGTGCGGGAGTCTCTCCGCTTTGCCCTCCACACCCCTGTGGCTGCGCTCTCCTCCGTGGCTCCGAAGCTTCCCCCCTCCGCCACCCGCCGTCTCCGCCCGCGAAGGGGCTTCCTTGTGTGTGGAAAGCTTTCCTCCTTCACAGCTCCCTCCCACTGGTGCAGGTCCCATCCCTATTCTTTTGTCTCTGTGTTTTCTTTCTTCTTTTGCCCTACCTGGGTACCTGGGGAGTTTCTTGCCTTTTGGGAGGTCTGAGGTCTTCTGCCAGCGTTCAGTAGGTGTTCTGTAGGAGTTGTTCCACATGTAAATGTATTTCTGACGTATTTGTGGGGAGGAAGGTGATCTTCATGTCTTACTCTTCAGCCATCTTGAATCCCTCCCCATTTATCTTTTAAGTTGATTGTGACACACTAAATTGATTTCCCCACATATAGTTTAGCACAACCAATAGTTTAAAAAACATAACTGTGGACACATAGCTAGGATATTACAGAGTTTTCACTTGAACCCATAGCTGCTGTAGGCTACAAGTACCTTGAAGGTAACAGCTATGTCGTACTCAACCCTGCCTTGTCATAACACCAAGTACAGTGTTTTGAACAAAGGAGATATTTATCATGCTTTCTGAGAAATTTATGACTAAACTTTCTGACTCCTTGGAACTTTTCTATGGGTGAATACAGTCTTTTTTGCACATAAAATGGTAATTTCATATTAGACACAGAGGACAGACATGTTTCATGAAAAGAAGTAAAAATACTAGATTTGAGAACCATTAATAAAACTTGTAAAAGCAGTAATTCTGAAAAAAAATGATGAATGGTAAATCACAAACTAGACATGAATTGGCCATGTGACATGGCAAGAGATCAATTTTGTGTGTGTGTTTCAAAACATCACAAATCAAAGATGTTAGAATTGCTTTCTGACACTCCAGACCTGGTAAGTAACTGGTTGATGATCATGACCAATGGTAAGGACCACAGTGATAAAGAATACATTAGTGATAGTCTGCATTCAGTTGACTCAATTAGGATAAATGTATGAATTAATAAATTATCCAGTAGTCCTAAAATAGTATTTGTATCCATATTTTCCCATACCAAAGTTTAATTAAATTTGTTATTAAGAATTTATAGTGGGCCACTATAAACTTGACTCCACTTCTCTTTCCTAACCCTCAGTAACTAGTTTTGTCATTCTCCTTAAGACAAAGAAGTAAAATGAAGCAAGAGTCTGAGTGATACAGAAGTTGTGCAGAAAGATTTTCAATTAAAATTTGTTTAAAATTTCTAACAATGTGATGTACTTCAAATATGTTTTGTAAAGATTGAAATTCTGTACTGTAAATTAGAAAGGGGTTAATAGATAGATAACAGATAATATAGCAATCCACAAGAGCTACAGATACAGTGGAAATATAAGTACTCTTTAACAATTACTTTCTATTTATGGCCTTTTCTGAAATACTGAAGTATACAAGTTTTCCTCTAACTCTTGACCCAGGTACTAACTCACAGTATATTATTCCTAGGCACAGAATCCATGATCTCATAGATAGAAAAATTTGAAACCCTCATCAGACTAAATTGTTGTGGTGAAATTTTATTAGTGACATTAGGCAACACAAACACAGTTGTGATAATTTAACTTCAGTATCTACTTGTATTACTTTAAAATCACTGAGAAATTGAGTCCATTTCAATGAAAATATATTTCTGACCATATTTCACTATAGCATGCATATGGAAGTCAACAGCATTTGTCCATAGAGTGGAATTTTATCAATGATTTAATTAGTGAGTGTATGTAGAATTTCCTCTCTTGAAAGTACAGAAAATATTTGTCTAAATAAGTTTCACTCCCTAGTTCTTTTTATTAATCGGGCCTGTTTTCAGAAGTATCTATTAAATGAGCTTTTCAACTGCAGGACCCACTAATGTATTCTCTATGAAATCCAGTGGGTTGTAGTAAGCATATTTTAAAATATGTTAATGGAATGGAACATTAAGAGTAGAGTAGAATAGAAGGCAATATCAAAGTTCTTTGGCCATAGTAAGGGTATCACTTCATAAAACATTTTTTTCATTTACAGAAGTGTGTGTGTGTGTAAACTATTTCTTACTGTACATCATGCTCAAAATGTGTAGAATAAATACTCTGTGTGGATATAGTAAAGAATGGCTGACAGTGATACACTGAAATTTGTAACTTGAAATAGTTTTACTTTAAAAATATAAGAGGGTTGTATTTTAGAATATTTTATGTATACATATAATATATAATAAAATATATAATATATGCCTTAGAATTTAATGTTTTGGAAGGAGAATCCAGTGTACAAATCAACTATAGATTATATTCATTCTTTTTAAGTTTGTTTCTTACTGAATTCTAAATGGATGGCATAGTTTAAACCAATGTTCTATTAAATATAATAAGAAGAAAGCTGAAAGCTTCAAGTTAGATTTCATACTGGTTCACATTTAAAGCTCTGAGCTATGAAACAGGCAAAAGAGGCAAGACTTGTTAGCACCTGAATTGATATATGATGATACAAAAATAGGATGTAATGAATTATCAATAATATTCAACAGATAAACTATAATGAATACAAATGGTGAATGAAAATATAGAACTTGAAGAAATTTCAATGATCCAGTATTTTTCACTAGCACTAAGATAAATATTTCAACATATTTCAATATAGTTGTCATAACTTGTGCTATCAGTATGTTACTGTAATTGAGATATCATTGTCTTAATACAGTTCCAAAAACCTCAGTTAATGTCATAGCATTCTTATTTTCATTCATCCTCTGTCTCAGATACCAATTACTACACCATCTAAGCCTGGAACTATATATTTAATTTCTTGGCAGAGATGAAAGTTTCTAACTTTTATCCTGCCTCTAATTGTCATTTAAAAGCAATTAAAACCATTTAGTAATGTTCTTCATTTCACAAGTCTTCGTGATGACTATAGCATAACTAGTGTATAAATATTCCCTTGGCTGAAAACTGACTAAACCTCTAAATAGATATTTACTGTAGATATACCTCTCTATTATTTCCAGAAAACAAAAGCATTTATGGTCAAGCACATAGACAATAAATGAAGGATTTCTGGAAATCAATCGTTTGTCTCATCCTTAAAGCTGTCAAGGTTGCATTAGAAAACAGAATCAATTAATGGTATTACTCTTTCCAGAATGACAATTAAGTATAGATACTTAAGCATATTTCTAGTGCCTGTGTCTTATTAATTTTGAAAGTAAACTGAAATCTAACAGAGGAGGTAGACCAAACAAACCAACAAAAAAAGCACAGAAATAAATTAGTGGGCACAGGCAAAAAGTGATATTCTAATTTGACACACAGGTTTCTATTTCGGGCAGGATTTCAAAGCATTGTTGTGTCTTCGGGCCTGTAAAGGAAATGTTTCGCATAGTGGTGTAAAATGGAAGTGAAATGTATACTGAAAATAATGCTTTTTTGCATTTCTTGTTCTGCCATTCCTGTGTCAGTAACATTCAGCGTGTGCTATAAAAAAATGATAGATTAGAAGAAGAGGTATACGAATAGCCTCATGAAGAGCAGTAATAGCTGTCACAACTTCCCCTGCTATTAACCAAACCATTCAGTCACTAAAGAGTGATCTCTTTGAATAAAAGGCCAAAGCTTCCTGAGTTGGATCACATGTAATTCTACTGTTTTTAGTAGTCCTATATATTTTGGACTGAATCTGGTCTTTTATTGGGACAGATTTTTTTTTTCATTGTTTGATTAGTCATAGACAATGGGAAATTGTTCTTTAGAGTTCCTCCATTAAGGCAGGGAAGAAGAAGCCAAACTGTAGTTTCTATTGATGGCCTAGTTAGACATGTGACAACCTAGGAATTGTAGATCAAGGTTAATCAGAGAGAAAAATTTGGCACTAAGGGAGATGTGATGGCTCTGAGATTAAAGTTAATTCTAATACAGTGGAAAGAAAAGAGGTTGATACTCATATCACGTGGATTTAGGTGAGCTTTGCCATTTATTGTCTTTATTTTAAGAGTCTACATTAATGTGATAATATGTACTTTATATATAGTGTAAAAAAACTTGTAATAGCATGCATCCACTTCTCTCCTATTAACCTTTGTGTTATTATTACCCTATGTGTTAACGACAGGTATATTATCAACCTCACAATATACTGTTATCAATTTTGTTTAAAAAGTAAAGTATCTTTTAGAGATATAAATAAAAGAAAAAGTGTATGTATATTTACCCAGGTAATTACCATTTCTGGTGCTCTTCATTCCCTTATTTATATCCCTATTTTTATCTGGCATCATTTTTCCTCTGCCAGAAGGTCTGCCTTTAAAATCTCTTGTTGTGTAAGTATGCTAATGATAAATTCTCTAGCTTTTGTATGCCTGGGAAAATTTTTATTCACCTCTATTTTTGAAGGATTGTTCATGCAGATAGAATTTTAGGTTAATAGAATCTTTTCATTCAGTAATTTAAAGATAATGCCCCACTGTCTTCTCACTTGCATTGTTTCTAACAGGAAATCTGATGTCATCCTTATTTTTGTTCCTGTATTCATAACAAGCCTTACTTCCCTTGCTGCTTTTATGATTTCCTCTTTATCACTGGGTTTGAACAATTTAATTATGAAATGCCACTGTGCATTTTTTTCTTGTACTTAGGATTCATACAGCTTCCTGAATTTAGAGAATTTTCATCCATTATTTGTACAGTTATTTCTTCTGCATCCCTTCTTCTCCTTCAGGGACTCTAATTACATGTGTAATAGACTGCATAGCATTGTCCCACAGTTCACTAATTTCTCTGTTCATGTATTTTGACTCTTTTCTCTTTGTGTAACACTTCGGATATTTTCTGTTGCTAGACCTGCCAGTTTAGTAATCTTTTCATTTGCCAAATCTAATTGGTTGTTGATCACATCCAAAATATCTAACACATTTTACTTTACATCTTTATAAGTATGATTTGGTACTTTTTTGTATCTTGTATAACTCTCCTTAACTCTTTAAGCATACTGAATGCTGTTATAATAAAGATTTTAATGCCCTTGCCTGCTAAATATAACATCTATGACAGTAATTTATTTTTATTGAGGTGAAATTCACATAACTTAAAATTAGCCATTTTAAAGTGTACATTTCAATGGTATTTAATATGTTCACAATGTTGTGCAACTGTCACCTCTCTTTGATTCCAACGTATTTTCATCAAACCCTCCAAACCATTTATTCATTAGGTAATCACTACCCATTCTCCCCCAACCTCCCAGCACCTGGCACCACTAATCTTCTATGTCTCTATAGGGTTACCTATTCTGGATATTTCATATAAGCAGAATCATATAATATGTGACATTTTTGTCTAGCTTCATTCAGTTATCATAAGGATTTTTAGATTCATCCATATTGCAGTATGTATAAGTATTTCATTGCTATTTATGGTTAAATGATTATTTCATTGTATGAGTGTACCACATTTTGCTCTTTTTCTTAATTGAAGTGTAATTGACATACAATATTTAGATAGTTTCAGGCATACAACATATTGATTTGACAATCAGATACATTATGAAATGATCACAACATAAGTCTAGTAACCATCTGTCACCATACAAAATGATTACAGTATTACTGACTATATTCCTTATATTGTGTATTACATCCCCCTGACTTATTTTATAACTAGAAGTTTGTACCTCTTAATCTCCTTCAGCTGTTTGTCAAACACCTCACCCGTCTACCCTATGGAACCCACCAGTTTGCTCCATGTATCTCTAAGCCTGTTTCTCTTTTCTTTGTTCATTTGTTTTGATTTTCAGATTCTACATATAAGTGACATTATACGGTATTTGTTTTTCTTTATCTGACTTATTTCACTTAGCAAAATACCCTCTTTCATCCATGTTGTCATAAATGGCAAGATTTCATTTTTTATGGCTGAGTAATATTCCATTTTGTGTGTGTGTGTGTGTGTGTGTGTGTGTGTGTGTGTGTGTGTGTGCTTCTTCTTTATCCATTCCTCTGTTGATGGACACTTAGGTTGCTTCCATATCTTGCCTACTGTAAATAATATTGCAATGAACATAGGGTGGTATATATCTTTTTGAATTAGTGTTTTTGTTTTCTTCAGAAAAATACCCAGAAGTGAAATTGTTGGATCTTATGGTAGTTCTAAGTCTAATTTTTTTTTTACAAACCTCCATACTCTTTTCCATAGTGGCTGCACCAATGTACATTTCCATCAACAGTGCACGAGGGTTCCCTTTTCTCCACATCCTCCCCAACACTTGTTGTTTGCTGTCTTTTTGATGATAGCCATTTGACAGGTATGAGATAATATCTCTCGTGGCTTGATTTGCATTCCATGATGATTACAGATGTTGAACATCTTTTCATGTGTCTATTGACCATTGTATGTCTCTTTTGGAGAAATGTCTATTCAAATCTTGCCCATTTGTTAATAGGATTGTTTGGTTTTTTTTATATCGAGTTCTTTGTTTTCTTTGTATAATTTTGATATCAACCCCTTATCAAATATATCATTGCAAATATTTACTCCCATTCAGTAGATTGCCTTTTCATTTTGTTGATAGTTTCCTTTGTTGTGCAAAAGATTTTTAATTTGATGTCATCCCATTTGTTTATTTTTGCTTTTGTTGCCCTTGCATGAGGAGACAGATTCAAAAAACGATTGATGTCAAAGAGCATACTAATTATGTTTTCTTCTAGTTGTTTTATGGTTTTAGTCTTACTTTTAAGTATTTGATTCATTTTGAGGGGTTTTTTTTGTGTATAGTGTAAGAAAATGGTCCAGTTTTATTCTTTTGCATTAGCTGTCCAGTTTTCCCAGCACCATTTACTTTTTAGTTTTTTTTCCCCCTACTGTATATTCTTGACAAATTTGTCATAGATTAATTGCCCATTGAAGCATAGATTTGTTTCTGGGCTCTCTATTCTGTTCCACTGATCAATGTGTCTGTTTTTGTGCCGGTACAATATTGTTTCAATTACTATAGCTTTGTAGTATAGTTTGAAATCAGGGAGCATGACACCTCCATCTTTGTTTTCTTTCTCAAGATTGCTTTGTATATTCAGGGTCTTTTGTGGCTTCATACAGATTTAAGGATTATTTGTTCTAGTTCTGTGAAAAATGCCAAATCTTTTGATTGCTTTGGGTAGTGTGGACATTTTAAAACTATTAATTCTTCCACTCCATGAACATTGTAATCTTTCCATCTATTTGTGTTGTCTTCAATTTCTTCCACCAGTCTCTTAAAGTTTTCTGAGTAAAAATTTTTTGCCTACTTGGTTAGGTTAATTCCTAGGTATTTTATTCTTTTTGATGAAATTGTAAATGGGATAGTTTTCTTAATTTCTCTATCTGATAGTTCGTTGTTAGTGTACAGAAACACAACAGATTTCTGTATATTAATTTTGTATCCTTCAACTTTATAGAATCCATTTGTTAGTCCTAATAGTTTTTTGGTGGAATATATAGATATTTTTCTGTGTATTATTATGACATCTACAATGACGGTTTTACTTCTTTCCAATTTGGATGACTTTGATTTATTTTTCTTGTCTGATTGCTGTGACTAGTACTTCTAATATTATGTTGAATAAAAGTGGCAAGAGTGGTCATCCTTATCTTGTTACCAAATTTAGAGGAAATGCTTTCAGCTTTTCACCACTGAGTATTATGTTAGCTGTGGGTTTGTCATATATGGCAGTGGTCCACTACCTTTTTGGCACCAGGGGCTGGTTTCATGGAAGACAATTTTTCCACAGACTGGGGGGGATGGGATGGTTTCAGGATGATTCAAGTGCATTACATTCATTGTGCACTTTATTTCCATTATTATTACATTGTAATATATAATGAAATAATTATACAACTCACCATAATGCAGAATCAGTGGGAGCCCTGAGCTTGTTTTCACTTGCCACTCACTGATAGGGTTTTGATATGAGTCTGCAAGCAACTGATTTATTATGGTCTCTGTGCAGTCAAACCTCTCTGCTAATGATAATCTGTATTTGCAGCCACTTCCCAGTGCCAGCATCACCACCTCAGCTCCACCTCAGATCATCAGGCATTAGATTCTTATAAGGAACGCACAACCTAGATCCCTCACATGCGCAGTTCACAGTAGGGTTTGCGTTCCTATGAGAATCTAATGCTGCCGCTGATCTGACAGGAGGCAGAGCTCAGGCAGTAATGCGAGCAATGGGGAGTGGCTGTAAATACAGATGAAACTTCGCTCACTTGCCTGCTGCTCACCTCCTGCTGTGCGGCCCGGGGGTTGGGGACCCCTGATATATGGCCTTTATTATGTTGGGATATGTTCCCTCCAGATATGTTCTGGAGAGTTTTTTTTCATAAATAGGTGTTGAATTTTGTCAAAAGATTTTTCTGCATATATTGAGATGATTTTATGATTTTATCCTTCATTTTTTAATATGTATATCACATTGATTGATTTGCATATATTGAGCCATCTTTGCATCCCTGGGATGAATCTGTTTTGATCATGGTGTATGATTCTTTTAATGTACTGTTGAATTTGGTTTGCTAATATTTTGTCAGGGATTTTTGCATCTACATTCATCAGAGATATTGGCCTGTAATTTTCTTTTTTTGTAGTGTCTTTGTCTGGTTTTGGTACCAGTGTATCTACTGGCCTTGTAGAATGAGTTTGGAAGTGTTTCTTCCTCTTCAATTTATTGGAATAGTTTGAGAAAGATAGGTATTAAATCTTCTCTAAATATTTGGTAGAACTCACATGTAGAATTCACATGTGAAACCATCTGGTCCTGAACTTTTGTTTATTGGGAGTATTCTGATTATGATTCACTTTTGTTGCTATTAATCAGTCTGTTCAGATTTTCTATTTTTCATGATTCAGTCTTAGCAGATAGTATGTTTCCAGGAATTTATCCATTTCTTATGGGTTCTTTAATTTGTCGGTGTACAATTTTTCATAGTAATCTCTTAGGAGATTAGATTTCCTTTCTGGATAGTGTCATTTAATACAGGGAAGGGTTTTTTTGGTAATTTTTCATGGAGTTCAGTTTATGTATTTTTGTTGCTTGTGCTTTTGGTGGCATATCTAAGAATCCATTGCCAAATCAAAAATAATAAATTATACCCATGTTTTCTTCTAACAGTATTACAGTTTTTTTAGTTACATTTAAGTCTTCTTCCATTTGATTCAGTTTTTTAATATGGTATGAGATGGGGTCTCACTTCATACTTTTGCATGTGGATATTTAGTTGTACCAGCAACATTTTTGAAAAGACTATTTTTCTCCATTGAATCCTTTTGACGCCCTTGCCATAAATCAATTGACCATAGATATGAATTAATTTGGAGAGTCTCAATTTTATTTCTTTAATTTCTATTCTTTTCCTCCCTAGGTTTACTGAGATATTATTGTTTTATAACATATGTAAGTTTAAGGTATACAATATGATAATTTGAGACACATATATATTGCAAACTGATTACCACAATAAGATTAGTTAACATCTCCATCCCTCTACATAATGACCATTTTTGTGTGTGTGGTGATAATATTTAAGATCTACTCTCTTAAAATCTTTCAAGTATATAATACAGTATTGTTAATTATAGTCTTCAATCTGTACATTAGGTCCCCAGAACTTACTCATCTTATAGGTGGTAGTTTATACACTTTCACCAATGTCTTCCTGTTTCTTCCACCCCACCCCACCCCCAGCCCCTGGAAACCACAATTGTATTCTTTATTTTTGTGAGTTCAAGTTTTTAAAATACTATATGTAAGTAAGAATGTACAGTATTTGACTTTCTTTGCCTGATTTATTTCACTTAGCATAATGCCTTCAAGATGCATCCATGTTGTTACAAAAGGCAAGCTTTTCTTCTTTTTTATGACTGAATAATATTCCATAGTGTGTGTGTGTGTGTGTGTGTGTGTGTGTGTGTGTGTGTGTGTGTATCACATTGTCTTTATCCATTCATCTGTCAATGTGAATCTCTTGTGGACAGCAAATAGTTGGATCATGTATTTTATCCATTTTGCATATATATATATATATATATATATATATACCTTTTACCTTGAGAATTTAATTCATTTTCTTTTAAGGATTGGGAAGAATTTACTTCTACCATTTGCTATTTGTTTTCTATATATCATGTATATTTTTTTGTTCCCTCAATTCCTCTATTACTACCTTCTTTTGTAGTTGATACTTTTCCTAATGTTACATTCATATTACCTTCTCATATCTTTTTCCTGTGTATTTTTTTTCTTAGTGGTCACTTGGAGATTACAACATCTTAAGCATATAACGATCTAATTTTAATTATTGCCAAATTACCTTCAATAGTATTCAAAACTCTGCTCCTATACAGTTCTTTCCCTACCTCTTTGTTGTTATTATCACATATTACATATTTCTACATTGTGTGCCCATTAACATACATTTATAATTATTTTTAGGCATTTGTCTTTTAAATAAAACAGGAAAAAGTAAGAAGTTCCTAATCAAAAATAAAATAATACACAATATGGATACATATCAACATTATATTAAACAAAAGAAGCTATACACAGAAGAGCACATACTGTAGGATTTCATATATATAATATCCAAATACAGACAAAAGTAAACTATGGTGATAGAAATCCTATATTAGATGTAGGAGTCGGGAGAGAAATGACTGGAATGGAGTGCAAGGGAACATTTGTTCTACTATATATATTTTGAATGGTGGTTACATGGCTATATTGTCAGAGCTCATCAAACTGAACATTTAAAGTTCATGCATTTTATTGAATGTTAATTACATCTCAATAAAGTGAAAACCTGCTGAGAAAAGTATCAGATCGTTGGTTAAAAAGATATCACAGAACAGTCAAACGATTTTCATCTCTGAATGATGAAAAGTGTTTTCCAAGAATAACATGTAAAGATTGCAAAAATAATCTTTTGCTTCATTTGTTTGTTAGCAGAATAGAATCATCCCCCAGTACAAAATCCTTTTGTCCTGAAATATGTCAGTACCTAAGCACAGCCTTCTTGAGTTGTGTCTCTAATCCTCAGCGTATTCTAATCTTTAGTGCAGCCAATTCATATGTCTAAATTATTAACATTTCTGCCCTTTTGTTGTAAATGAAACAAATGTTGTAACAAAAAAAATTTTTTTAATTAAATAATACTGGGTTTTTTTCTTTACTTATATATTTATCTTTACCAGTGTTACTTTTTTTGTTATAGATTTGAGTTCCTGTTTAGTGTCCTTTTATTTCAACCTGAAAGGCACCATTTAGTGTTTCTTGTAGGGCAGGCCTACTAGCGCTGAACGCCTTCATTTAAAAAAAATATGGTGATGTCTTAATTTCTCCTTTATTTTTGAAAAGTAGTTTTGCCAGAAATAGAATTCTTGGTTGACAGATTTATTTCCTTCAGTGCTTTAAATATACCTTCCCACTGCCTTCTTGCCTCCATGATTTCTGATGGGAAATCAGCTATTTTCTGATTGAGGATGCCTCATATATGACAAGTCGTTTCTCTTTTGCTGCTTTCAAAATTCCTTCTTTTTGTCTTTGGCTTTCGGTAGTTTAATTATAATGTGTCTCAGTGTGAATGTCTTTGTGTTTTTTGTACTTGGAGATATTGAGCTTCTTGGATGTGTATATTTCTATCTTTATCCAATTTGGGAAGTTTTTGGCCATTCTTCCTTCAAAAATTCTTGCTGCCCCTTTTTTTCCCCTCTCCTTGTGAGACTCCCACTAGCCTGCTCCTCAGACTGGATATTTTTAATTGACCTATATTTAAGTTCACTGAGTCTTTTGTCTGCTCAGTCTGCTATTGAAAACCTCTAGTGAAGATTTCATTTCAGTTATTGTACTTGCAGATTCAGAATTTCTATTTGGTTCCCTCTTCATAATTTCTGTCTATTTATTAATATTCTCTATTTGTTGAGATTTTTCCCCCTCATTTCCTAAATTTATACTTTTCATGGTTTCCTTTGTGTCTTTGAGCATGTGTAAGACAGTTGGTTCAAACTCTTTGTGTAGTAAGTCAAATTGTCCTCAGGGGAAATTCCTATTAATTTATTTTTTTTCTCTGTGTTTATTCCATACTTTCTTATTTCTTTTCATGCCTTGTATTTTTTTGTTAAAAACTGGAAAGTTTGATATTATAACATGGTAATTCTGGAGATCAGATTCTCTCCCTCCCAGTGTTTGTTGTTGCTGCTTTTTTATAGGTTTTAGTTATTTTTCATTTACTGACTTAGCCAAACTGTTTTTGTTAGGAGTGCATTCTCTGTTGTGTATGATCTCTGAAATCTCTATTTCTTTTATTTATTTATTTTTAAAATATTTATTTATTTGGCTGCATCAGGTCTTAGTTGCGGTACACGGGCCCTTTGTTGTGGCACGCGGGCTTCTCTCTAGTTGTGATGCGCAGGCTCTAGAGTGCACAGGCTTATTTGCCCTGTGGCATATGGGATCTTAGTTCCCCAACCAGGGATCGAACCCATGTCCCCTGCATTGGAAGGCGGATTCTTAACTACTGAGAAGTCCCTCTATTTCTTTTAGCTTAATGGTCATCAAGTGGTTTGATGAATTTCCGTGAACACCTGGAACAACAACAACAAAAAAAACCTTTTGGAATGTGCTGATTGTTTCTGTATTGAGGCACTCCTTCATTGCTTAACCAGGCCATTTGTAACAGTGGCTTAGCCTTCACTTCCTGTTTTCAATGAGCCTACTGATCAGCCATATGTGAAATCTTAACGTCTTCTCAGGTCTTTTCGGAGCATGCATCTTATCCTGGGCATATGTGTGGCTTTCTAGAGTCCATGATAAATGTAAGAACTTTTCAAACTCTTATATTCCAAAGCATCTCACTCCCCAGCTTGTCCTCCCAGTCTTTCAGTATGTCTATTGTTTGACACAAACATAATCTTTTGCCCCAGAGGGCAGTGGCTTGTTCATTTGCCACTCAACATTTTTGAGGGATATGCTCTGTGTAACCATTTTTGCACACTGAGAAATTTCCAAGTTAGGTTAATAAAGGCAAGCCTCTTACATCAGTACTACAGGGAGCCCCCAGACAGATCAAAACAGACAAATACAATTCATTGAAATCAAGGTTTACTCTGCTCCCTCTAGAACTAGACACATATACCAGGACCATGAACTGTCATCATCAAGACTGTCTCCAAGCCAGGGAGGGTCTTGGAACAAGAGTAAGTTGAAACACCACAAAATTCTTCTATCACATTTCAATCACCTATTTCTTGGCCAAGAATTTGCCCAGAGAAGTCTCTCTAGGCAGTAATCTGGGGCAATCTTAGGGCTCACTGTGTTTGATTCCCATCTCAGTGAGATCATTGTCCTTCCTTCCTAGCCTAATGAACAGTGCCTTGAAAATTGTTGACTCATGTCTTTTGCCCATTTTGTACATGTTTCAGGCAGCAAATAAAACTGGTCTTTGTTAATCTTTCTTCATCAGAAGTGGAAATTCTTGCCATTTATCAACTTGATCTTAAGCAGTCATTCTCCTACATTTCTACATACATAAATTAGGACTAATGACATCACAGGATTATTGTGAACATTAAGTAATATAACATGTTTGTCAGTAGAGGACCATAGTGTGAAAACCATTATATTTAATTCTGGATGACCTAGATCAAAGCACTAGGGATTCTAAAAATTTAGATAGCCAGAGAACTAGAGATTAGTTCGGTTATAGAAAATTCTAAATGTAACAGAGTGTTCTCAGAATGCTAGTGACTATCTATGGCTTTGTAGGGGAAAAGACATCGGAAATGTCAATGTTTACCAAATATGTGACATATATTTTTATTTCATTATAGTTTGAAAAAGGAGTCTCATTTTATTTGTTGAGTGAGTACCCTTTATCAAAACTGTTAGTGCTGTAATGAACAGATTTGCTGCTAGGTCTCTTTAGGCAGGAAGTATTTGAGTACTAGACTGATTATCTAAGTGACATTGTTTATTGCAAGTTGTTTTCTCACACAGTTATTTTTCAGTTCTATCTACACCTGCGATTTGGGAGTGACAGCTTATATAATGTTCATTTCAGGCAGTGGTAAGTTTCCTCTTGTTCATGGCCCAAGCTGAAATCCTTCCCTCTGATAAATGAGGACCTGGAACAAGAATTTGACAATTTCTGGTGTTCAATCTTACTTCAAACTTTAGTTCCCTGTTAGAATTAATTTTCTGAATGAGGGAAAAAGCACTATTCAACCAGACCCAACAGAGTAATCTTTACATAGGGGAAAATTCCCTACTGGCTTCACTGCCATTGTTCCAGTATTGCTTTAAGCTTTATTTCTCAGTATGGCCTTGGATATCTTGCTGCTGACAAAGAATGTAAAAGTAATGTTAGTCTCTGGGGCAAGTTATCTAATTTTTGTCACCTTTATGACAGTTGTGTTTCTATCTTTGTCTGTCTTTGTCATACAACTCTATTTCTCTGCCCACATTTCCCATATTTTAAACTCAGTGTAGGACTAACTTGAAGCTCTCAGCATAAGCATCATTGCTTTTGAACCTGCATTCCTATTTCTAGATTTTACACCTGGGTCTCCAAATCCCATATGTTGACTCGTACACCTCACGACTGTATGAAACTTGTAGAAGCTTACCTCTTGCCATTGTCTTCTCCTTATAGGAATCTCTTCTACAAATTTGTTCATTCACTGCTACTCACTCATTTTGTTAGTCATCTATTCTTTGATTTAAAAATATTTTTGGACCTTTACTAAGAATAGGCAATATGCAAGGTGTTGGAGATAAAATAGTGAATGAAATAGTGTGTGATTCAACTTCTGTTTGAAAATGCCCAGTGATGGTAATTCACCATGCCAAACAGCACCACATTTCATTTTTAATTCAAATTGCTAAACTTGTTGTACATAGGTAGAGACATAATCTCTCTCCCTCTAATTTCTACCATCATCTTCTACCACTATCCCTAGTGCTAACCTCTGGAGGATAATTTTCCTTATTTTCCCAGAGGACAATTATATTTAACTATGATTATACCTGTCTGTATCAGCATGGCAAATGGACTCTTTAAAATTGACCCTAGAAGCAAAGTTAGAATCATGCAGCTGTAGTCAGAGCCGGTAGAAGATAGAAATAAATGTAGACTAGCATCATTTCCCAATTTATGGGAAGACTTTTCAGTACAAATTAAACTACACTTAAAAAGGCAAATGTGAATCTAACCACTGACTGCTTAGGGTAATCCAGAGTGGCTTTTCTAAAATACCAGTTGGAATATATAGAACCACCCTACTGATACTTATAATTCCCAATCCTAGAAATTAAATGGCTATTTTATGTTAATTCTCCCATGTCAATGTTTGTGATTAGGTTGCTTTAGAATGATGCAACATTGAGGTGACTTTAGAAAGTGGCATTAGAAAGTATCTTTATAGTGATTCATGAGCTCAGGAAACATTTCATCATAGTCAGTGGCAGCCTAGAAATACTGGTTAAAAATTGAAATGCCAATATATGTCCATTTTTGTAGGCAGTAAGCACACTAATAGTTGATTGACAGAATGCACAAGTCAGACCCTCCAGAGAACTGATGACGTTACAAAATATCCTAAAGACAGTCTCATCATTCATTGGTGTTTTATGAGCACATGGGGATTGGGATAAATGTAGAGCACTTAGCACATCAGGGCGTTCCTCCCACCAGAAATGTGGTATTGTTTCCATATGTGTGATGGAAATTTATCTCTTCACACCCAGTGATAGTTTTGGTTTCATGTATCTATTGTTTCAATATCTATTTTTTAAATCTTCTATTACGTGTAGTCTCATCTTTGAAGACTTCTTCATATTTTTTCAAAAAATGAGGCTGAGAGTTTTGGCATATTTTAGGAGTCATTTTTCAGGGTTGATCAAGCACTTCGAGGCATAATGTTTCACTCAATATCTTTAAAAGTAGGAAACACATTGGTAAAGTAACAATTTAAAGTTTGATGTAGAGATGCATGCCCTTAATTCAGGTTCAGAAACCCAAAGTTTACATGCACAGATTGTTTAAGAATCAATTTATCAGGTATTTAATTGAAAGAGAACCATTGGTTTTATTTGCCTGATATGGAACCGTGTGATATATTTGCCAAAAGATGCAAAATAGACTACATAAATATTTATAGCATCCAAAATAAGGTAAGTAAACATTACATAGTTCGTCAAACCATACCTTCTATAAGGTAATCATGGTTTCCTGAGCTCTAGATATAAATTTCCCTTTTGCTGTGACTGATGTCCATGTAGAGATTTATTTGGACTTCCAAAAGTTGCTGGCTCAGAAAAGGATATACCACCTCTTTTTTCACTACTATTCTCTTCCATTGAGATTATATTCATGTATTTGTATTATTTAAAAATTACTTTTAGTAATGCTCTCTCTCTCTCTAAATAGGCCCTAACTTCTTCCCCATAACCTCTCAGTGATTAAACACGTTAATTTTACTTTTATAGTGTTTATTATATCTAACCCAACAATTTCCAATCACACATCTCATGGCATAGGGGAAAAGATCACTAAATTAGGAATCAGAAAATTTCAATTCATTATGATTTTTTGTTTAAATGTATCTCCAAACCTACCTACTACTTTTAGAATATTTTGAAAACGGGTAATATATCTCATAGTACTTAGCACAGTATTTTACATACAGCTTATTATTTTGCATAGAGCTTAATAAGTGCTTATGGCATTACATTGAACTTCAACTTGAAATGGGTCACTAGAAAATTGGACCCGGGGCTATTGTAATACCTTGTGAACTTGTCTTCCTACCCTCAGTTTCTCCACTTTTCATAAGGTTCTATTAACTTCAGACTCAACAAGCTCAAATCCAACATATTATCTTCCCTGAAAAAGACTACTTTTCCTACTTATTTTCTTGGCTTGGAAAACTGCATCACCATGTACTCAGTTTTTCAAGCTCAGGATCATTTTGTGTCCACAAGGTAAGGACTGACATAAACTCTCATCTCTTATTCAATCACCAGTTGGTTCTATTTTTAAGATATCTAAAAACAAGACCTTATCATCTTATCTCTATTTCGACTGTTCTAATTCACACTCATCTTTTGTGCAATAACTTACTCACTGGTATCCTGCCTCCAATTTATCTCCTATGTACTCCATTTTCCACATAGTCACAAGGATGATCATTTTATACCACAGATTTGATCATTTTCATCTCTTTGCTATAAGCATCATAGCCTATAGTTGTGGTAGGACTCTACAAAATAAGAGTGACATAGAAATAGACCAACTCACATGGTGATTGAAATTCACCTTTGAATTACATAAATATGTAACTGGATAAAAAATGATTTGACACTGATAGTGCCTCTAGAGTAGCTGCATGCAAGAGGCAAAAGGAAATCTTTATTCAGAGAATGCTTTGATAATACTCTGCCTTAAACTGTAAAGACCAGTTTTTTTGCTCCCCAATTTAGATGCATTCTTTAGTAACTGTGTTAATAATGTAAACATTGTTTATCACCAGTCAACTGATTTTTTTATCCATGTCTCAATCAGTTCCAAATCCAGGTAGTTTAAAGGATTGTTGTTTCCTGGTATACCTCAGCCCCCAAAGTGTCCTCAAATCTAGTAAAGCTGCGTCTGATATTTTACTGGTATGTTGGAATATAAATGCAAATGGTCAACCGTATACGATTATGACTTCTATCCAGGAAAACAGGAGTAGTTTATTCAATCCAAGTGTCATAATTAGAGTCAGATAGAATTTGGGTTATAAATGAATATTCATAATACTTTAAACTACTCAAGTGAAAATTAAAGTAAAAATATATAATTCTATTTTGAACATGAAATGTTATTGCCCGAAAGACTTATAAAAATATAACTTACTTCTAAAGAATTAGCCTTTATTGATAAATAAGGGCATAAAATTATACTAACTCACATGAATCTTAAAATTTTATTAGTTTGCTTATGTTTCCTGTTATTTTTTATTCCTGGGTTTCTCCTTTGCAAATTTTCTGTGTTACTGATAATGAACTTATGATATCAATACAGCTACAACTTTCTAGGGAGATAGTCATCATGTAACAAGGCAGAAATCAATATTAGTTAGTCATACACAGATTATTTATTTCCTTATATAATTAGTGTGAAGGAACCTTGATTTCATTAGACATACTATTATGAGAAAAAGAGATAATCTCATTGGCAATAAAACAATAAAGATGTAAACTTTGATTATTCCTCTTAGTAAACTGACAAGCAATGGGTTTTTGAGAAAGCAATCATATCTGTGTTTTAAAAATGTAATAGAGCTCTTGAAAATAAAATAGCTCTGAAGATTCTTAAACGTGTCTTTTTGTGGACACATGTTTTTATTTCTCTTGGGTAAATATCTAGGAGTGGAATTGCTTGATCATAGTGTAGGCATATGTTTAACCTTATGACAAACTGCCAGACTGACTTTTAAGTTGGTTTACCATTTTATACTCCCACCAACAATATATGAGAGTCAGGGTGCTCTAAATCCTTATCAACTTCTGGAGGTGACAGTCCTCTTATTTTAGCTGTTCTAGCTTGTGCATAATAGAAAATTCTATTGGACAGTGCTGGCCTAGATGCTAGTTTTTTATGGCAGGCTCTATAGGTTGAAAATGAGCTATATGTTTGGAACTTTAAAGAAATATAGAAATATAGATATATTTGTTTTGTAGTTAAAATATAAGGAAATTTTTAACAAGAAAATTAAGAAAATACACATTTAAAATAATCTGATATTACTTTAGACAGTATGTATTATTAGAATTTTCTCAAACTTCAAACACATATGTTATTTTAGACAGGAACTTTCTTTAATCACATTCTTTCTGTATGTCAATATCCTTGAACAAAAGAAGAATGTTTAAAGATGTTCTACAGTTTATCTTACAGGCAGAATGTTCTGGGACTTTCTCTGTTTCTGTTCCAGGTCTTCTGTGATACTTCAAATACCCTTTCATTTCTGACCATTCTAAATCTAGATTGCCTTTTTCCCCTCTTAGGCCTATTTACATACAATAATTTTATGCATTGATAAACAATCTTACAGATGGAGACCACCATGGCATTTTAAAAAAGGAAAAAAAGACTTATAATAGGCTACTACAATCACTACAGACAAAATGAAAAGAGAATTTAATATTGAAAAGAGATTACTACACAGTTTATATAGTAACAAAAAATTTTTGAAGGGTATCAGCAACAAATAAAATTATTTTATTTTAAAATTTCTGAGTTGATCTACCTACTTTCCATTTAGGAGTTCATTCATGGTAATAAGAATGGGCTGTATTTACTGCAAGATCATAGTTAAATACTGCTATTTTTATCAAATTAATTTCTCAGTTACTTTAAATGACACATTTACACTGAGCTTAATTAAAATTTCATGTAATATTTAAATATGATACTAAAATTTGATAATTTATAGTAAGTTATCATTATTAACATTTTTACTTTTTAATTATACCATTTCCTTTATAATGTGTCACAGTTTCTTCAATTAATAAATCAGTCTGGCAAAATACTTATTTTATAGAAATAATAATTTAAAACCTTTTTAAAGGCATGACAAAAAAGTAAAAACATGTAATTGGCTCTCCTTGTATGCTCCCAGTAATTTAATAAATCTAAATTCTAATCTCAAAATATATTTTATTTTAATTCATTGTTCAATAACCTTTAAAAAATAAAGAGTATTTTCTTACTCAAAATTTTGTTTGGCTAAATATGAAACAAATGTAAAATGGCCACAGAATTTTAAAAATATATATTTTATACTGTATTAGTAGAAATTAAAAATTGAGGACTTGGAGGGTGATTTTTTTTCTCATCAGCTCCAGTCATTCCCAGAGCAGAAATTGTGTGCCACATTTTTATAGGGAAATGCACAACCTGGGGCACATGATAAGGTGAGATACCTATGCAGGGACTTGAAACAAAACAATATGTCTATAAAAGGTGGAATCAAAAACACTGAACAGAAAAGGCCAGTAGAATAGTTTTGGTTTAATATTAAAAAATAACTTCATATTAGCAGTATACAAACTGGAATTGAATGATCAATCAGGGAGTGATGTCGCCATATTCATCCTTAAAGTTATTCATACACAGTTCATGCATGACCTTCTGAGATCTGTAGAGGGCTTTGATAGAAGAAAATTAAGCATTCAGAATATTCTTAGATTTGATGGATTCTTCTTCCTTTAGTGATAATTTTCTTGGTTTACAATAAAAGTTTTAGATTTTTTTTTTTTTTACTCTTTCACACCTTCCAGACACTTTTTAAATTAAAGGAAGCTTGTGTTAAAGTTACTTCTTATTAAAGCCTTTATTTTTTTAGAGCAGTTTTAGGTTTATAACAAAACTGAGAGAAAGGTACAGAGATTCCCCATATCCTCCCTGTCCCCACACATGCATAGCCTCCCCTGTTATCAACATCACCCACCAGAATGGTACATTGTTTACCCACGATGAACCTCCTTTTACACATCATAATCATCCAAAGTCCATAGTTCATTCTTGGTGGTGTACATTCTCTGGGTTTGGACAAATGTATAATGAAATGTATCCATCATCATAATGTTATACAGAATATTTCCACTGCCCTTAAAATGGTCTATGCCCTTCCTATTCATCTCTCCCCACAACCACTGGCAACCACTGATCTTTTTATTGTTTCCATAATTTCACCTTTTCCAGAATGTCATATAGTTGGAATCATATAAAATGTAGCTTTTCTATATTGGCTTCTTCTACTTAGTTATATAAATTTAAGGTTTTTCAATGCCTTTTCCTGGTTTGATAGCTCATTTCTTTTTAGCGCTGAGTAATAGTCCATTGTCTGGTTGTGCACAGTTTATTTATCCATTCAGTTACCAAAGGACACCTCAATTGCTTCCAAGTTTTGGCACTTATGAATAAAGCTGCTCTAAACATCATGTGCAGGTCTTTGTGTGGAAATAAGTTTTCAGCTCTTTTGGGTAAATGCCAAGGGGTGCAGTTGCTGGATCATATGGCAAGAGTATGTTTAGTTTTGTAAGAAACCTTCAAACTGTCTTCCAAAGTGGCTGTACCATTTGACCTTCCTACCAGCAACGAATGAGAGTTCCTATTGTTCCACATCCTCACCAGAAGATATATTTTTCATACTTTTGGAATTATTTTCATATCTAATTTTTGCTGCTTTCAAAGGCTGCCACAGTCTTTATAAATCTATACTACTTGTTACCTAGGGGATTAACACGCATCAGATTATTTTTTTGAAATTTTAATTTTGTAACAATCTTCCCACAAAAAGAGAAAAGAAAAGAAGAAAGAAGTGAGAATGTTTTGCCCTGGAAGAAAATTTTAAAAATTATGCTTTTGCCCATAACAAAATATTCTTATACTTAAGAAGTGAGAAAATTGGGACTTGACTTTATTATCAGAAATGTTGAAGAAAGTTTTAAAAACTAAATTTTCACACCTCAATCTTCCAAAAATACCATTTAGCATTTTATAAGTTATAGAATCTCCTACATACATATCTTAAATATTAAGTAAACATAAAATGTTTAAAAGGGAAATCAAAACACAATGAAAAGTAAATTAACTATAAGCTTACATAGTGGCTTACCATCCTTACCTCAAAGACATGCACATTTATTCATAAATATATTGAATATTATCTACATGCACATTGTATATGCATAGTATATATTTATAAATAATTATGTGTAATTATCTGCATATGGGGGAATGCACATGATTATGAATAAAATATCACACATCCAGACTTATAAGATGTGATTTTATATATTATATCTTCATATTGTAAACTCTAACAGTCTTTCTGAAGGCTGGATTTTAAAGTGACTTTTTTGTTTTGTCATTGATTAAACACATTAGCTTCATTACTAAGAAATGAGAAGCTCTCAAAACAAATAGTAATGAAAATTCCTGAGTTTGCCTAAGAAAGTTCTAACATACTGGGATCTGCATTAGATAAACTAAAGTACTCATGTAATTCCCAAGCAGACCCACTTCTAAGGCCAAGTGTCCCTTGACAGAAACTGTGGTACCCTCTAACTTGTCTTGTAAACTACTATAAATTAAAATCAATTTACCAAGTGATTACTTACTTGTTACGAGTTTTTTTTTTTATAGCTTTGGACTCTGGAATCTTGGCCTTGGGAAATAAAAATTCTTAGTATTGTAATTTTGCAGAGGGTGAAATATGAAAAGTCCTTTGGGTCAATGTCAGTGTTCTCCAAGCATACTTGAATTAAGCTGTTGGCTGGTGTAATAAACTGTACTGTAAATGACTCCTAATTGAAACCCTCATAGACCTACTTCCCCAGGTCCCCAGAACTAATGAGCAAAGAACAACACTTCTATTCCCCTTCTTCATTCAACTAACATTTTATGAAAATTGGAAGCAAAAAATAACAAATTTCTTAACGAATTTATCAATCTATAATATTGGGAAATCTTATTTGCCACTTTTTTTTTTTCATTGACATCATGTTGATTGTACTAGCTCCAACTGAACTACAATAGACAAAATGTTTAACTGACAAACTCTAGCTTTATATTTGATATTGTTTCCATCCCAATTAATTTAAAGAATGAAAATAACTTGAATATCTAGTAGGTTCTTCATTTTAGAATTTTAGCTGGAATTTTCATGTAAATTCAAGAACTTATAATGAAATAGCAGATATAGCGTAAATGTAGTATTTTAGCTATTGTAAAGCTTAAAGTTATTAACAATATATTGTAAACATAAAGGCTTTCTCTGCTGAATTTTTGGCATAGTTTTATAAAATATTATTTCCTTATGGTTTACAAGGTAGAGAATTTCCTCCCATTACTTTCATAGCCACTTTCTGGTTGGATAATTTCTTGATAGTCCCACTCTGACTGAAAGAAAATCACATACCTTCTGAAGTATGGGATTAACAAAAAGCACGGGATAGGGAGAGTAAAATGCCAATTCTTTCTTTTGTTGACCATTTTGTTTTGCTTTCATTGCATGGTTCTATTTTATATGTTTCAATGGAATCCACTCCAAATATCATAATAGAAGAATGAAAAATGACATCCGTATTTTCTTCTTAAAAAACTTTCAGGCATATGAAGAACTTGCATTATTTTTTACCGATACAAATCACATGCATCCAGACTTCTGTATTTCTTAAAATATAGCTAGTAGACTCATTTTACTGACACAAACTACAGGGAGTTAATTTCTCAATGGCCCAAACTGCTCAATTTTTCACAAATGGAGTGCAAGAACTTGGTTAACCTTTTATTAAAAAAAAGAATTTTCCCTTTTTTGAAGAGTCAGCCTATTAAATTATTCTCTCTTAATTGCTTTTGATGTTCTAGACAGTAGAGAAAGAAGACAACATATGGTTAATTCTCTTGTTACACATCTAACTACTAAATATTTGTGCTTTCTATGATTCTACCAGCAGGGAGACTTGGCTATTTTTTACCCGATTATTTTGATTTTTTGTTTAATCTATGGTTATTCTGAAATAAATATCAATTCCATAAGATAGAAGCACCAGACATAGTGGACTTTAATTTTACTTTCCTTAACTTAAAGATGCAGGCACCACACACCACTACTAATTTACCATAAGGGAAGGTTCAGAAAAACTTCAAAAGGATAGGGAAAATTTTCCACCAGTAATGGTTTTGAAATGGAATCTAATTGATATCAGTTTGCTGGTAAATTTTTAAAATTCTAAAACAAAAACAAAAACTTTTATAGTCATGTGAATAGCACATTTTTCTTCTTTGTATAAAAAATTACTAGAAAAATGGGACCTATGTCATCAATATATCTTTTATTCTAATTGAAACACTTCACTCAAAAGGAGGGTTGCTGTTTTAGTCTGTCTTCACGTGCTAAGAAATAAATGGAGTAGCTGCACTTTTTAAAATTCAGGCATCAATTAGTTGTCTACTATGTTTTAGGATGTTTGCCAGATTTGATATGGAATAATAAAAATCATGTCCTATAAGAAGTTTCATAGAAAGTGAGGGAGGCTATAGTAGGAGGGTAAAAATATAAGGCAATGGAAATGGAAATATATGCAAATTTGACTATAATGTGCATTAGAGTTAGAGTAGGACCCCCAATATAAACACAAAGTACTCCATGAGAAAATCCTTAAGAATTACATCATTTGCTAGTGATAGAAAACCAACCAAAATGGATTAAGGAAAATACAAATTTTAATGATGAACATACCTGAAAATTTAGAGATATAAGGGACTTTAGGGATGACTGAAGCTTGAATGATGTCTTCAATACTTGTTCTCACATTCTCCATCCCTAGGATCTGCTTTCTTCTGTGCTGGCTCCCTTTGCAACCATCTTAGGTTCTCTCCTTCTTCAAGAGAAGGGCGACTAGCAGGACCAGCTAATATTCTGTCATCTCAGAAAGAAGAGCAGAAAGACAGTATCTCTCTTCTTAATACTTTACTCCCAAACTTAATCTTATGAAGACAGATTTGTTTCTGTACCCATGCAAGAGGTAGTTACTGTAATCAGGGTTGCATCATGCCTTTATTGACCAGCTCTGGGCATCTATATTGTAAAGCCGTGTAAAGTCAGAGGTAGAGATATGACTTCTTATGATAAATTGGGGTTCTCTAAGCAGGAGAAGAAAGCATGGATAGGGAAAACAGTAGACATCCACTAGAGGGGGTTTGAAGAAGAGAATATGTTCAATTTGGAAAGGAAAGAAGTGAGGAAAGATTTTAGAGTTCATACTATTTGAGATATGCCTTAAAAGACATGTCTAAAGGACACACTTAAAAGTAACAAGTGAAGTATGTCAAAGAGAATGGCATTCCAATCAGAATGTAAAGCAAGGGCGAAAACATGGATACAGTAAAACATGGAGACACTTTTCAGTGAACGACAGGTAGTCAACAGCTAAGAATTTGGGAATTTACTGTTTGAAAATCCTTGATGAGACATTTGGAATTTTGTGTTCAGTTTTACAGAGGGGCTATTGAATGATTAGGAGAGGGATCAATATCTGTCCTCTGTGAAGGTTAGTCTGTAAAACTTTACAAGGTGGATGAGATGAGGAGACACTGGTGACAGGGGGTTATGTTATAGGTCTGTTATGGGGATGATAACGTTAAAAATAATTTGAAAAGAGTGAAATTATCTGAATTGGAAGATTTCAATGGTTTTAAATAAGGATGGAGTGAAAGGTTGGGAAATAAGTTCAGCATTCCACCCCCGCCCCATCTCAAATTGTAAGAGAGAATTTCTTCTTTAATTTGTATTACATACTGGGATTTTACATAATATTTCATTTGAAAAAATATTTTCTGCTGCTTCTATTTTTTTTAAATCACTGATCTGGCTAACTAATATAAATATGTTATGTACTCCTCTTGGCTGGTCTCAATTTTCCATTGCCTATTATGCAGATGTGAACTAAGGAATAAGATAGCTGGGTGGGTTTCTGTAATGACAGTTCTTTTATTTTTATATTTTTAATTTTGTTTAACATCTTTATTGGAATATAATTGCTTTTAACCATATGTGGAAAATTGTTTGTTTTAAATTAAGATATATAAATATCAATATCATTCTTAGGGTCAAATCATGTTGTTCAATTTATACTAGGACTTGAATTTGTACAAATTTTTTCTCTAGATAATAACATCTTACATTTTTATAGTGTCTTACACTTTTCATATCATTTACCTTTTACATTAGTTTTATAAATTAGGTCCTCCACTTAGGAAAGCACCTGGTTTCCAATTTTGATCCCATCAAATTTTAATTTTATCCCTGGCAAGTTATATAACTCATGTGTAAAATAGGTATAACTTCTGTTCTTGAGAGGATTAAGTAAGTTACTCTATAGAAAGAGTTTAACACAGTAGGCGCATGCATATTATTTGCTGTTATTTTTATTTCCACCTTATAGATGAGAAATCCGAAGCTCTGAGAGAGAAAATAAATAGTTCAAATCAGTGTTTTGCACACTTTTTAAACTTTTGGCTGTGATGCTGAGTGTAAAATACATTTTATTTTACAAACCAAAATGCATATGCATTCATATACATACATACACACACACATATATTTGAAACAAAAGTTTCACAAAGAAAACTTACTTTTGCTATATGCAGTGCACTCAGATTTTTTCGTATTTTATCTTACTCTGTTTCTGCCCGTTTACCATTTTTTTTAACATTTTTATTGGAGTATAATTGCTTTACAATGGTGTGTTAGTTTCTGCTTTATAACAAAGTGAATCAGCTATACATATACATATATCCCCATATCTCTTCCCTCTGCATCTCCCTCCCTCTCTCCCTCCCTATCCCACCCCTCTAGGTGGTCACAAAGCACCAAGCTGATCTCCCTGTGCTAGGTGGCTGCTTCCCACTAGCTAGCTATTTTACATTTGGTAGTGTATATATGTCCATGCCACTCTCTCACTTTGTCCCAGCTTACCATTCCCCCTCCCCATGTCCTCAAGTCCATTCTCTAGTAGGTCTGCGTCTTTATTCCCATCTTGCCTCTAGGTTCTTCATGACCATTTTTGTTTTTTAGATTCCATATATATGTGTTAGCATACGGTATTTGTTGTTCTCTTTCTGACTTGCTTCACTCTGTATGACAGACTCTAGGTCCATCCACCTCACTACAAATAACTCAATTTCGTTTCTTTTTATGTCTGAATAATATTACGTTGTATATATGTGCCACATCTTCTTTATCCATTCATCTGTTGATGGACACATAGGTTGCTTCCATGTCCTGGCTATTGTAAATAGAGCTGCAATGAACATTGTGGTACATGACTCTTTTTGAATTATGGTTTTCTCAGGGTATATGCCCAGTAGTGGGATTGCTGGGTTGTATGCTAGTTCTATTTTTAGTTTTTTAAGGAACCTCCATACTGTTCTCCATAGTGGCTGTATCAATTTACGTTCCCACCAACAGTGCAAGAGGGTTCCCTTTTCTCCACACCCTCTCCAGCATTTATTGTTTGTACATTTTTTGATGATGGCCATTCTGACCCGTGTGAGATGATATATCATTGTAGTTTTGATTTGCATTTCTCTAATGATTAGTGATGTTGAGCATCCTTTCATGTGTTTGTTGGCAATCTGTACATCTTCTTTGGAGAAATGTCTATTTATGTCTTCTGCCCATTTGTGGATTGGGTTGTTTGTTTTTTCGATATTGAGCTGCATGAGTTGGTTTTAATGCTTGAAGACTAATCCTTTGTCAGTTGCTTCATTTGCAAATATTTTCTCCCATTCTGAGGGTTGTCTTTTTGTCTTGTTTAAGGTTCCCTTTGCTGTGAAAAAGCTTTTAGGTTTCATTAGGTCCCATTTGTTTATTTTTGTTTTTATTTCCATTTCTCTAGGAGGCGGGTCAAAAAGGATCTTGCTGTGGTTTATGTCATAGAGTGGTCTGCCTATGTTTTCCTCTAAGAGTTTGATAGCGTCTGGCCTTACATTTAGGTCTTTAATCCATTTTGAGTTTATTTTTGTGTATGGTGTTAGGGAGTGTTCTAATTTCATTCTTTTACATGTACCTGTCCAGTTTTCCCAGCACCACTTATTGAAGAGACTGTCTTTTCTCTGTTGTATATTCTTGCCTCCTTTGTCATAGATTAGGTGACCATAGGTGCATGGGTTTATCTCTGGGCTTTCTATCCTGTTCCATTGATCTATATTTCTGTTTTTGTGCCAGTACCATATTGTCTTGATTACTGTAGCTTTGTAGTATAGTCTGAAGTCAGGGAGCCTGATTCCTCCATTTCCGTTTTTATTCTCAAGATTGCTTTGGCTATTCGGGGTCTTTTGTGTTTCCATACAAATTGTGAAATGTTTTGTTCTACTTCTGTGAAAAATGCCAGTGGTAGTTTGATAGGGATTGCATTGCATCTGTAGATTGCTTTGTGTAGTAGAGTCATTTTCACAGTGTTGATTCGTCCCATCCAAGAACCTGGTATATCTCTCCATCTGTTTGTATCATCTTTAATTTCTTTCATCATTGTTATAGTTTTCTGCATACAGGTCTTTTGTCTCCTGAGGTAGGTTTATTCCTAGGTATTTTATTCTTTTTGTTGCGATGCTAAATGGGAGTGTTTCCTTAATTTCAATTTCAGATTTTTCATCATTAGTGTATAGGAATGTAAGAGATTTCTCTGCATTAGTTTTGTATCCTGCTACTTTACCAAATTCATTGATAAGTTCTAGTAGTTTTCTGGTAGCATCATTAGGATTCTCTATGTACTGTATCATGTCATCTGCAAACAGTGACAGCTTTACTTCTTCTTTTCAGATTTGGATTCCTTTTATTTCTTTTTCTTCTCTGATTGCTGTGGCTAAAACTTCCAAAACAATTTTGAATAATAGTGGTGAGAGTGGGCAGCCTTGTCTTGTTCCTGATCTTAGTGGAAGTGGTTTCAGTTTTTCACCATTGAGGACAATGTTGGCCGTGGGTTTGTCATATATGGCCTTTATTATGTTGAGGTAAGTTCCCTCTTTGCCTACTTTCTGGAGGGTTTTTATCATAAATGGGTGTTGAATTTTGTCAAAAGCTTTTTCTTCATCTATTGAAATGATCATATGGTTTTTATTCTTCAGTTTTTTAATATGGTGTATCACACTGATTGATTTGCATATATTGAAGAATCCTTGCATTCATGGAGTAAACCCCACTTGATCATGGTGTATGATCCTTGTAATGTGCTGTTGGATTCTGTTTGCTAGTATTTTGTTGAGGATTTTTACATCTATGTTCATCAGTGATATTGGCCTGTAGTTTTCTTTCTTTGTGACATCTTTGTCTGGTTTTGGTATCAGGGTGATGGTGGCCTCGTAGAATGAGTTTGGGAGTGTTCCTCCCTCTGCTGTATTTTGGAAGAGTTTGAGAAGGATAGGTGCTAGCTCCTCTCTAAATGTTTGATAGAATTCGCCTGTGAAGCCATCTGGTCCTGGACTTTTGTTTGTTGGAAGATTTTAAATCACAGTTTCAATTTCAGTGCTTGTGATTTGTCTGTTTATATTTTCTATTTCTTCCTGGTTCAGTCTCGGAAGGTTGTGCTTTTCTAAGAATGTGTCCACTTCTTCCAGGTTGTCCATTTTATTGGCATAGAGTTGCTTGCAGTAATCTCTCATGATCCTTTGTATTTCTGCAGTGTCAGTTGTTACTTCCCCTTTTTCATTTCTAATTCTGTTGATTTGAGTCTTCTCCCTTATTTTCTTGATGAGTGTGGCTAATGGTTTATCAATTTTGTTTATCTTCTCAAAGAATCAGCTTTTAGTTTTATTGATCTTTGCTATTGTTTTCTTCATTTCTTTTTCATTTATTTCTCATCTGATCTTTATGATTTCTTTCCTTTTTCTAACTTTGGAGTTCTTTTGTTCTTCTTTCTCTAATTGCTTTAGGTGTAAGGTTTGGTTGTTTATTTGAGTTTTTTTATTTCTGAGGTAGGATTGTATTGCTATAAACTCCCTGTTGGAACTGCTTTTGCTGCATCCCATAGGTTTTGGGTCGTCATGTTTTCATTGTCATTTGTTTCTGGGTATTTTTTGATTTCCTCTTTGATTTCCTCAGTGATCTCTTGGTTATTAAGTAGTGTATTGTTTAGCCTCCATGTGTTTGTATTTTTTACAGATTTGTTCCTGTAATTGATATCTAGTCTCATAGCGTTGTGGTCGGAAAAGATACTTGATACATTTTCAATTTTCTTAAATTTACCAAGACTTGATTTGTGATGCAAGATATGATCTATCCTGGAGAATGTTCCATGAGCACTTGAGAAGAAAGTGTATTCTGTTGTTTTTGGATGGAATGTCCTATAAATATCAATTAAGTCGATCTTGTTTAATGGATCATTTAAAGCTTGTGTTTCCTTATTTATTTTCATTTTGGATGATCTGTCCATTGGTGAAAGTGGGGTGTGAAAGTCCCCTACTATGATTGTGTTACTGTCGCTTTCCCCTTTTATGGCTGTTAGTATTTGCCTTATGTATTGAGGTACTCCTCTGTTGGGTGCATAAATATTTACAATTGTTATATCTTCTTCTTGGATTGATCCCTTGATCATTATGTAGTGCCCTTCTTTGTCTCTTGTAATAGTCTTTGTTTTAAAGTCTATTTTGTCTGATATGAGAATTGCTACTCCAGCTTTCTTTTGATTTCCATTTGCATGGAGTATCTTTCTCCATCCCCTCGCTTTCGGTCTGTATGTGTCCCTAGGTGTGAAGTGGGTCTCTTGTAGACAGCATATATATGGGTCTTGTTTGTGTATCCATTCAGCCAGTCTGTGTCTTTTGGTTGGAGCATTTAATCCATTTACAATTAAGATAGTTATCCATATGTATGTTCCTATTACCATTTTCTTAATTGTTTTGGGTTTGTTATTGTAGGTGTTTTCCTTCTCTTGTGTTTCCTGCCCAGAGAAGTTCCTTTAGCTTTTGTTGTAAAGCTGGTTTGGTGGTGCTGAATTCTCTTACCTTTTGCTTGTCTGTAAAGATTTTAATTTCTCTGTCAAATCTAAGTGAGATCCTTGCTGGGTAGAGCAATCTTGGTTGTAGGATTTTCCCTTTCATCACTGTAAATATGTCCTGCCACTCCCTTTTGGCTTGCAGAGTTTCTGCTGAAAGATCAGCTCTTAACCCTATGGGGATTCCCTTGTATGTTATTTGTTGGTTTTCCCTTGCTGCTTTAAATATTTTTTCTTTGTATTTAATTTTTGATAGTTTGATTAATATGTGTCTTGACGTGTTTCTCCTTGGATTTTTCCTGTATGGGACTCTCTGTACTTCCTGGACTTGATTAACTATTTCCTTTCCCATATTAGGTAAGTTTTCAACTATAGTCTCTTTAAATATTTTCTCAGTCCCTTTCTTTTTCTCTTCTTATTCTGGGCCCCATATAATTTGAATGCTGGTGCATTTAATGTTGTCCCAGAGGTCTTTGAGACTGTCCTCAATTCTTTTCAGTCTTTTTTCTTTATTCTGCTCTGCAGTAGTTATTTCCACTATTTGATCTTCCAGGTCACTTATCCGTTCTTCTGCTTCAGTTATTCTGCTACTCATTCCTTCTAGAGAATTTCTAATTTCATTTATTGTGCTGTTCATCATTGTTTCTTTGCTCTTTAGTTCTTTTAGGTCCTTGTTAAACGTTTATTGTATTTTTTCCATTCTATTTCCAAGATTTTGGGTCATCTTTACTCTCATTACTCTGAATTCTTTTTCAGGTAGACTGCCTATTTCCTTTTCATTTGTTTGGTCTGGTGAGTTTTTACCTTTCTCCTTCATCTGCTGTGTGTTTCTCTGTCTTCTATTTTTGCTTAACTTACTGTGTTTGGGGTCTCCTTTTTGCAGGCTGCAGATTCATAGGTCCCGTTGTTTTTGGTGTCTTCTCCCAGTGGCTAAGATTGGTTCAGTGGGTTGTGTAGGCTTCCTGGTGGAGGGGACTAGTGCCTGTGTTCTGGTGGATGAGGCTGGATCTTTTCTTTCTGGTGGGCAGGTCCGCTTCTGGTGGTGTGTTTTGGGATGTCTGTGACCTTTTTATGATTTTAGGCAGCCTCTCTGCTAATGGGTGGGGTTGTGTTCCTGTCTTGCTAGTTGTTTGGCATAGGGTGTCCAGCACTGTAGCTTGCTTGTTGTTGAGTGGAGGTGGTTCTTGGAAATGCGATGGAGATCTTTGGGAGATTTTTGCCGTTTGGTGTTACGTGGAGCTGGTAGGTCTCTGGTGGACTAGTGTCCTGTACTCGGCTCTCCCACCTCAGAGGCACAGGCCTGACTCCCGGCTGGAGCACCAAGACCTTGTCATCCACACAGCTCAGAATAAAAGGGAGAAAAAAAAGAAAGAAAGAAAAACAAAATAAAATAGAATGAAGTAATTAAAAAATAATTATTATTATTATTAAAAATAAAAAAAAATTAAAGTAGTAAAAAAAAAAGAAGGAAAGAAAGAAGAGAGCAACCAAACCAATAAAACAAATCCACCGATGATAACAAGCGCTAAAGAGTATACTAAAGAAAAAGAAAAAACAGAACCCTAGGACAAATGGTAAAAGCAAAGCTATACAGACAAAGTCACACAGAGAAGCATTCACATACACACTTACAGAAAGAGAAAAAAGAAAAAAATATATATATATCGTTGCTCCCAAAGTCCACCTCTTCTAGTTTGGGATGATTCGTTGTCTATTCAGGTATTCCACAGATGCAGGGTACATCAAGTTGATTGTGGAGCTTTAATCCGCTGCTCCTGAGGCTGCTGGGAGAGATTTCCCTTTCTCTTCTTTGTTTGCACAGCTCCTGGGGTTCAGCTTTGGATTTGGCCCCACCTCTGAGTGTCGGTCGCCTGAGGGCATCTGTTCCTGCCCAGACAGGACGGGGTTAAAGGAGCAGCTGATTCGGGGGCTTTGGCTCACTCAGGCCGGAGGGAGGGAGGGGTACGGATGTGGGGCGAGCCTGCAGTGGCAGAGGCCGGCGTGACGTTGCACCAGCCCGAGGCGCGCCATGCGTTCTCCCAGGGAAGTTGTCCCTGGATAATGGGACCCTGGCAGTGGCGTGCTGCACAGGCTCCTGGGAGGGGAGGTGTGCAGAGTGACCTGTGCTCGCACACAGGCTTCTTGGTGTCGGCAGCAGCAGCCTTAGCGTCTCATGCCCGTCTCTGGGGTCTGTGCTGATAGCCGCGGCTCGCGCCCGTCTCTGGAGCTCGTTTAGGCGGCGCTCTGAATCCCCTCTCCTCGCGCACCAGGAAACAAAGAGGCAAGAAAAAGTCTCTTGCCTGTTCGGCAGCTCCAGACCTTTTCCCGGACTCCCTCCCGGCTAGCTGTGGTGCGCAAACCCCTTCAGGCTGTGTTCACGCCACCAACCCCAGTCCTCTCCCTGCGATCCGACCTCCAAAGCCCGAGCCTCAGCTCCCAGCCCCTGCCCGCCCCGGTGGGTGAGCAGACAAACCTCTCGGGCTGGTGAGTGCTGGTCGGCGCCGAGCCTCTGTGCGGGAATCTCTCCGCTTTGCCTTCCGCACCCCTGTGGCTGCGCTCTCCTCCGTGGCTCCAAAGCCTCCCCCCTCCGCCACCCGCAGTCTCCGCCCGCAAAGGGGCTTCCTGGTGTGTGGAAACCTTTCTTCATTCACGGCTCCCTCCCACTGGTGCAGGTCCCGTCCCTATTCTTTTGTCTCTGTGTTTTCTTTTTTCTTTTGCCCTACCCAAGTACGTGGGGAGTTTCTTGCATTTTGGGAGGTCTGAGGTCTTCTGCCAGCGTTCAGTAGGTGTTCCGTAGGAGTTGTTCCACATGTAGATGTATTACTGATGTATTTGTGGGAAGGAAGGTGATCTCCACATCTTACTCTTCCACCATCTTGAAGCTCCCCCCGACAGTTCTTTATTAGCACTCAAACATTGCAGGAAATGTAAGGATATGCCAAAAATTTTATTTATCTGAACACCTGTCAGGCAGAATATTCTGATAGGATATTTAGGGTAGAGTTTGAAATATAATAAGCCCTCTCCTAGCTACAAGCTGAAGGAATAATTTTTAGTTGATAAATTGCTTTTTGGGAATATTGATCCCAGTTGATTTTACAGGGCTTTTGTTTGGATGAATCAACCATAAAGATTGGGGGCTAGGAAAGAATTATTGAGGATAATAAAGGAGAGGCTGAATTATGCTTTGAGAGCCCTCCTCTCATGTCTTCCACCATACTCAGACTTGCCTCTATATACATGTTGAAAGTATATTTATATTGTATATGTATGAAAATATGTGGAAGGTACATCAACATGGTGCCATCTATCTTAGTTATAACCTTGTTAAATTACTTTAAGGCTATAACAGCCATATGTTAGGAAGAATGACAATATCCAAGAGAGGTCCAGCAAAGCATTAGCAAAATATGCCCTTGCTGTGGGAAGCAGGTTTGTTACTAAAAGGGATTGATATGAATCTTTTTTGTCATTGTTAATTTTAAAATGTAGTAGAGGAAGACCCATTGTAGGTGTTATCCTGGGAGATACAATTCCCACAAGTAGGGCATTAGAGACAAAAGGAAGGACAGAAAGATCTCTGATTACAGTGTATCTAATTAATTTTATTTTTCTACATTCCATCTCTCAAAGATTCAGGGAACCAACTATCTGGAGAGGAAAAAATCCCACCACAATCCTACAGAACTCCATTAGTTATATAAATAATCAATACTGGAAACACATTTCTCAGTTTTACATCTAGAAGTAAGATTCTACAAGCAAAATATGGCAGTGTCTACTAGGACTGTGTACATCCCTCCTTACTCAAGGATTTGCAATACAAGGGAAATCATCTAACAAGGGACACAGAAAAGAGAGATTTTTCATGGATACTTAAAGTAAGAACAAATCTCTAAAATTGATTTTCTAAAGTGAATGGAGTAAATTTTAAAAAAAACATCTGATTTGCATCTCCCTCAAGAAGAAATGCTTTATAAAATAATCACTGGAAGCACAGATAGAAATAGTAAAATTAAAATATTACTGTAGTAGAAATATGTTATTTCTGTTATACATATCTATGTTTAATATAATTTGTAATCAGAAAAAGAGAAAGTTAAACAACAAAGCTATATCAGTTTTATCCAGTAGATGGGCACAATTTTAACAGATTATGTGCAGTGTTTGTAAACGTACGGAGAAACATACAGTCTTTTACATTATTGATGGAAATGTAAATGGATAAAGCATTTGGGGAAGGTAAATTGATAGAATATATCAAAATTGGAAATGTGAAAATCACTTATCATTTTTGCTTCAAGAAATCACTTTAACAATTTTACAAAAATACTCTGCTGATCAACTGGTTTTTTTTTAACATATTTATTGGAGTATAATTGCTTTACAATGGTGTGTTAGTTTCTGCTTTATAACAAAGTGAATCAGCTATGTATATACATATATCCCCATAACTCCTCCCTCTTGCGTCTCCCTCCCACCCTCCCTATCCCACCCCTCTAGGGGTACACAAAGCACTGAGCAGATCTCCCTGTGCTATGCGGCTGCTTCCCACTAGCTATCTGTTTTACATTTGGTAGTGTATATATGTCCGTGCCTCTCTTTCACTTCGTCCCAGCTTACCCTTCCCCCTCCCCGTGTCCTCAAGTCCATTCTCTACGTCTGCGTCTTTATTCCTGTCCTTCCCCTAGGTTCTTCAGAACCTTTTTTTTAGATTCCATATATATGTGTTAGCATACGGTATTTGTTTTTCTCTTTCTGATCAACTCTTTTGGACTTGTGTCTATCAACAATCCATTCTTGATGAAAACCCTACTTCCCTAAGTGCATGTGGTTCTAGTCTGGGCGTTGGTGATTGCGACCCAGACTTCCTAACACAAGATAGCATATATCCAAGTTAAAGCTACCTAAAGGCCTTTCATGAAATTTTATATATTTTTATTGAGAGAAAGTGATGAGAGGATGTGGACTTGGGGCTTTGAAGGGGTGTCTTTCCCAACCTGTCTGAGAATGAGCACAACATTTAGATGGAGAGAACACTGATAGGTATAGACGTTGTTAAGATTGCCTAAGATTCTGCATCCAGCCATGCCTTAGTTCATCTTTGGACTTCTCAGTTACACAAAGCAATATATTTCCCTTTTTGTATAAACTATATTGAATTTAATTTCAAAGATACATGTAAAAGGCATTATCTTAGAAGATAACACTTTAAAAACATGGTACTTTGAGCTACAATATAGAATTTTAAAAGGTTAAATTTGTATGTATTGACATAGGAAGTTCTTCAAGAAAAAAGTGAGAAAGGTAATGAACATAGAGGATGATTATATTTGATTAAACTGAAAAGATCATGAAAAGATGTTTACATGTATAATTATAGGTGGAGTGTGAAGATGGACATTTCTCTTTTGCTCTGTATATGTCTGTATTGTTTATATTTTTAAACCAGGAATACATTTGTGAATTTTTGAATTACTTGTGTAATGAGATGTATTAAAAGAAAAAATAATCAGAAATATTGAATGAGAAAAGTTATGGAAATCAAGAAGTAAAAAGACAAACTACAAAGCTCACTAAAATGTGTCATAAAACATGGAAATAGCAATGAGCAAAGGTGTAATGGAAGTACTAATAAGATATGGGAAAACACTCTCATAAATGATGCAACAACAAATTTCACTGTATTAAAAAATAGAAATGTCACAGGTCTCATTTTCTGAACAAAATGAAAAAAAAAATACTAGATGTTAAGAAAACAAAAGTTTATGGTCTTCTGGGTCTTCCTATTTCCCCTGCTATGTACATGAAAAAACCCCCAAAACCCTAGCAATTATATATAAAACAAACATAAGCAAATTCTGAAAGATGAAGAAGATGGACTGGCTAGAAATCTTGGGCTTTAAGAAATGAAATGACAGCACATTTCCTGGGTTTTCTTTTGCTGTCTATATATTCTGGACTGGGTGGTGGAGAAGTGCACAACTCAGAAATAACTAGTGAACAATGATTTAAAACAAAAAGCCTCAAGGGATGCTTGCTCTCTCTTAGCAGTGGATCTGGAAATGGGAATCCTAATATGACAGAGACATTTTTTGACAGTAACTATCCTACTTCAGCCAAACACCATGGCCTCTCCCATTACTTTCAGCAAAGGCTGAATATGGAACATGAACATCCACGTTCACCCTACAATGACAAGATGCCTCTCTTTCTCCCCACCAGGATGGTTTCAGAGGAGGCTAAGTGGGGTGGGTCTATACTTTCACCATTGCCCAGAGGCAATGAGAAACCCCTCCTAGCCAAACCTCATGGTCACTTGGAGAGCTTAGACTTCCACTCACTACAAAGCAGTAACAAGAATCAGTAACAACAGCTCACTGTTGGAGTGGTGTCAAAATACCACTGAGTGGAGAGCCTGGAATTCCACCCTTACCCAGTGGTAACAAGGTGCCACTATTTCTCCCTGTCATCATGGTATCAGTGATATTTATCCACAACTTACACCACTGCCCAGTGGTAACATGACATTCCTCCCCCTACCCACAGTATTTGCTATGTCAAATAAGGAGCCTATATCTTCATCCTTGTATACTGGTAATGAGGTGCCCTCTCCTCTCTCCAACAGAGTAGTGTCAATGAAGACCAAGTGGGTTGCCTGGATTTCCACCCTCACCTGGCAGTAAGGATATACCCCTCCCATGCCCAGCAGTGAGTGGAGACAATGTAGAAAGCCTGGGCTTCTACCCCCATGCAGCATTAACAAGTTAGGATGAGGGTGAGTAACACGTTTGCGTATATATCCAGTATGACACAACCTTTGTATTGTAACTCGATGATTAAATACATTTTTATTTAATGTAATTTCTTATATATTTTAATTTAAATCTACCATTTTTCACTGGTTTTCTAGTTGTCTTATGTGTTTTGTATTCCCTTTTCTCTCCATGATGCTTTTATTATTTTAGAGTAATTGAAAAGTATTTTCTTTGGAACCCTAGAGATTTCAGTCTAGGACAATGAGTCCATCGTGGACTCATCCAACTATAAAATAAATTTAAATTTTTACCACTTTTTAGAAGACCTTAAAAACTTTTACCTTAATGTATCCAATCCCTGCTTTTTTGTGTGTTTTATTCTATTTCTATTTTAAATCCCCAAATAAAGCACAATTATTGTTCATGTGACCAGCATACACAGATTTTTACCCACGCATTTATATTTCCGCTCTTTTAGTACTTTTTATATCTCCAAATTTCTGAAAGAAACATTACCTTTCTGCCTAAAGAGTACTCTTTGATATTTCCTTTAGATTATTTTTGCTGGTGACAAACTTTATTAGTTTTTGTTCATGTGTAAATTTCTTCATACCTTCATAATTTATTAATATTATTTTTGCTGAATACAGAATTCTAGATAATTTTCTTTCAGTAATTTAATGATATAAACCCATTCTGACTTCTATATTTCCTATTGAGAAGTCAATTAGGAATTTTTGTTATTGTTGCTTCATTGAAAGTAATGTATCTCTTTTCTCTGGATTTAATATTTTCTCTCTCTCTTCTTTTGTTTTGATTTGTAACAGTATTACCATTATGTGCTGTGTGCTGGGATATGTTTCCATTTTACTTATCTCATTTGGGTTCTGTAGAACTTATTGAACCTTTGCTTGATAGCATTTGATAAATATACTAAATTGAGTGTTTTGATATAAGCAACCTATTTAGAAAATATTATAGATAATTATTTTGTTATGCTAACAATGCAGAATATAACTATAGCTACTCCTGAAAAGAAGTATAAATGACCTGAATAATAGAAATGTAAAAATGTATTGAGATACATCATTTGAACATGAAAAATGGCTTCCCATGGAAACATGTTCTTGTATGGGAGCATGGATAAACAAATAACAGAATTTCTTTCTAAATAAGCAATTCTAATCAAAATCACAATTGAGTCAATTTCAGAAACTAGCAAAGTAGTTCTAACTTTTATTTGCTAGAAAAAAGAAGCAGCCAAGACTACTTTAGAGAAAAGGAGTAACAAAAATGTGACCAAATCAACACTTAAAAGTACTATAAAACTGTATTACTTTAAGCAGTGGATCGTTTATGCAAGGTTCACTAGGAAAATTAATTGGTCACGATATATAGTCAAAAAGGGATGGTACTAAACATATATAAGAACTTAATAATTATAGCAGAAATACCAAGAATGGGGATGGAATATGGATTAATTACTAAAATATTGGAAAATTGGTGAATATTTTGTAAAACCTCAATGTAGGTCCTCAATTAACAATTCAGACTAAAAATAATCTTTATATGTTTTATTTCAAATAAGTTGATGGCTGTGTTGGGAAGCATTCTGAGTAGACATCTAGATTCATTGCAAAAAAAAAGCCATAATATATTAACAATTTCTGTAATTTGCATATAAGGGCAAAAGTGTTTCTGGGTTTGTTATACAAAAAGTCTATAAAGCAACTCATACACTTTAATTCAATTTTAGGAATGTCTCCTAAGAAAATAATAAAACTATTGCCAAATATTTGTATACAAAAGCATTACTACATTATTTATAATGGTAAAAATTTGGAAAAAGCCTACATTTTCACCAATAATATAATTGTTAAATTACATATATTTCTTTGAAATTATGCATCTTATATTGATAATTACATATGTAATTTGGAGAAATATAATGACATAGGGAAGTACTCCAAATTATCTGCATCATTTTAAGTAGAGTGTAGTATATTATTCAATTGCAAAATCTTTGGGTTTGCTTTTCATGAGCATTTGATTTTCTTCTTTAAGCATTCCAGATTTTCCAAGTTTTCCACAATGAGAATGTACTTTGACCATCATGGGAAAAAATGTAAATGAACAAAATTTGTTAAAGCAATGAAAATCATCGTGGCACCTCTAAGTCTCAAAATAAGGCAAACACTAAGAGCGAGATACTCTCACAAATATTTTTAAGTCCAAAATCATAATTTTCCAAGTCTCCTTTACATAATAGTCTCCCCTCCACAGAACTCTACTCAGCATAGCATGTGTGGTCAAAGGGACCATTTGCAGGAAACAAGATAAATTAGCTTGCAATCATTATCATTTTTCCTGACATATTTACTTCTGATTACGATGTTTGAAGCATAAAAGCAGCCCAGAAGGGAATGCTTCCCTTCCTAAACTCTAGAAGGGTCTCAAGTTAGGCTCTATGCTATCAAACTTCCCTGCAGTTACACATTACATTATCAGACAAGGTAGAAATACCCAGGGATAATATACACCCATAGGCCAAGAAAACAAAACAAAACAAACAAAACAAAAACAAAAACAATACTATATATGAAGAACCCAGGAATTATTAAAGAAAGACAATGCAAAACAAACAGAAATATAATATTCAATAGACCAGCAAGAATATGAGTTACAATGAGAGTAACAAATGAGTTTAAAGAAACACAGAAGAGTATGAAAAAAGTGAAGCGGAGAAAGAATTAAAAAAATCAAACATAGATAATTAGCAATAAAAATAACAAGTAAAAAACCTCCAAAATAGGATAGATAACAGATTTCACACAGTTCAGAATTACATCAAGAAATGGAAGAATAATTCAAGCATATCTCTCAGGAGGAATAAAAGGAAGGGATAAAAATGGGAAATAAAAAGTAAGACACATAGAGGATAAAATTAGAAAATTTAATATTGGTATATTTAAAGTCCAGGAAAGAAATAAAAAATAAAGATGACAGGAGGAGAACATTTGGAAAAAACAACTCTGGGGGCTTCCTGGTTAAACAGTGCTCTGGGCTGAATGTTTATGTCCCCCTAAAATTTATGTGTTGCAACCCTAATCCCAATGTGATGGTGCTTGGAGGTGGACACTTAGGAGGTAATTAGTTCATGATGGTGGAGCTCTCATGAATGGGGTTAGTGCCCTTATAAGAAGAGATGAGCGAGTTAGCTAGCTCCCTTTCTGCCCTGTGAGGACACAAGGAGAAGACAGCAGTCTGCAGCTGGGAAGAGGGCTCTCACCAGAACCCAACTATGCCGGTACCCTGATCTTAGACTTACAGCCACCAGAGCTGTGAGAAATTATTTTCTGTTTTTTAGAAGCCATCTAGTCTATGGGACTTTGTTATAGCAGCCTGAACTGACTAATAGCATATTGAAAAAAATGTATATAATAATTCTGCCTCCTGACATTCTGCATAAATTTTTTAAATGGTAAAGATTTTTTTCAAAGATATAAGAAGACAAGGAGGGTAGCACAGAAAAGAAGAAAACAGCAACACAATTTTGAAAGCTGAGAGACAGATGGATGAGTGGAAATTGATTTGGTTTTGATATAATAGGCAAAATTGATAATCAATTTGGCATACACATTTGAATCCTCAGGAACTGACATTGCTGGTTACCTATGGAATTGAATTTGTTAAGGGTTATACAAATGGAGAATGATTTGGAAAATGGCATAACAGGGATAGAGATGAATAAAGTAAGATAGTGATGAGTATATATGCAAATAATACAGCCTCAAATTATGCAAAGCAACAACTATGAAAATATAAGGAGAAATGGATATATCAACAATTATAGTTAAAATTTTTGATTATTTTTCTTGGAAATTAATACGTATGAGAAAGAATAAAGAAGGTTAATGTAAGATTAATATGTTCAAACCAATAGATAAATGGTTATTACTTTAAATGACAACAAAGACCTCAGTGTTTCCTTTCTTAAACGAAAACTATGATCAAAAAGAAATTTGCTCACTGCAATAAGAGCTCTCATAAAACAAAAACTCAACTATATATTTAAAAATCATATTGAAACAAGTAAACAAAGGAACAACTGTAAAATCTTTAAAACTAACACCTCTAAGATTTCAAACATGAACATAATTCCTGTCAGTTCTGTTTGATATAAAACTGGAGGTTCTGGCCAATGCAAGAAATAGAGCCCAAAATTATAAGAATTAAAAGAGAAAGAAAAAAACCTCAAATATTTTCATATAATGTGATTATCTATATAAAAATTGAACAAAATATTAGGTAAGCTATTGGCACTAACAAGAGAGTTTAGTAAAGTTGCTCAGTACAAGATCTTCTTCTATTCCACATCTATATTAAGAGATGGAGTTTTGATGCACTTAAAATCCTTATTATAGAATTCATATTAGCTACACATAAATAATTTTTATTGAAAAAAATTTTAAGTTCCAAGAATAGAGGATCTGTACAATATATATCACAGCAATCTACAAAGTCATAGCAAAATACAAAACAAAACAATGTGACATTGGTGGATGAATGCACAGGTAGAGCAATGGAATGGAATGGAATGGAAAGCTCAAAAGCAGTGTTGTGTACATATAGAAAATTAATATATTATAAAGGGGCCACCACAAACTGGTGTGGAAATGTTGCATTGTTTGTTAGCTAGTTGGTTTTGGAAATCTGTGTCAATATATAGAGAAAAAATTATTTTACCTCTAACTTTTACCATTATTTAAAAATTTACTTCAGGTGGATTAAAGATCTGAAAATGAAATGTAGAAATATTGAAACAATAAACTAAATTGTAGGAAAATGATTTTGTGAGCTAGGGATGGATGTGAAATTCTTAAATAATATTCTAAACAGGAGAAAATAGTCAAAATTTTGATGACCTTGATTGAATGCATCAAAAATTACAGAGTTTTTTTCAATAAAGAACATTGTATTCAATGCTTACAAATGTATAACAGACTGAGAAAAGTATCTGTAATATCTAAAACTTAAGGGTATTTATATGTAGGCTCTTTTACATTGATCTTAGCAATATTTTTTTTGATATGTCTACACAGGCAAGGGAAACAAAAGCAAAAATAAACAAATGGGACTGCATCAAACTAAAAAACTTTTGCACCAAAGGAAACCATCAATAAAACGAAAAGGCTACTTACTTACTGCATGGGAGAAGATAATTGCAAAAAATACATCTTATAAGGGGTTAATATCCAAAATATACAAAGAACTCATAAAACTCAACATTCAGGAAAAAAAAAACCTGATTAAAAACATATGCCAAGGAACTGAATAGACATTTTCTCCACAGAAGACATAAGGATGACCAACAGACACATGAAAAGATTCTCAACATCACTAATTATCAAGGAAATGCAAATCAAACTATAATGAGATACCACCTCACACCTGTCAGAATGGCTGTCATCAAAAAAACAACAAATAACAAGGGTTTGGGAGGATGTGGAGAAAAGAGAGCCCCCATGCACCTTTGGTGGCAATGTACATTGATGCAGCCACTATGGAAGACAGTATGGAGATTTCTCAAAAAGTTAAACATAGAATTACCATACAATTAATCAATTCCACTCCTGGATATTTTCCCAAAGAATGCAAAAATACTAATTCGAAAAGATATGAATTAGTTCACTATGTTCACTGCAACATTATTCATAATAGTCAAGATATAGAAGCAACCTAAATGCCCATTGATAAATGAATGGATAAAGACCATTTGGTGTGCACACACACATACGTACACACAACAGATATTACTCAGCCATAAAAAAGAATGAAATCTTGCCATTTGCAACAACATAGATGGACCTAAAGGGTATTATGCTAAGTGAAATAAGTCAGACAAAGACAAATAATGTATGATTTCACTTATATGTGGAATCCAAAAACAAAACAAAACAAAAAAACAGAAACAGAAAAAGAGTCATAGATACAGAGAACAAATAGGTAGTTGCTAAAGTGGAAGGGGTGGAGGGAATGAATGAAATAGGTGAGGAAAATAAAGAAGTACAAACTACCAATTACAAAATAAATGAGTCAAGGGGATGAAGTGTACAGTGTGGGGAGTATAGTCAATAATATTGTAATGTGTTTGTATGGTGATAGATGGTAACTAGACCAGTGGTGATCATTTTGAAATGTATAGAAACATCAAATCACTAATTCAAACAGATGAATGCACCCCATTGTTCATAGCAGCATTATTTACAATTGCTAAGGTATGGAAGCAACTTAAGTGCCCATCAACAGATGAATGGATAAAGAAGATGTGGTATATACATACAATGGAATACTAGTCAGCCATAAAAAAGAATGAAATTTTGCTGTTGGCAGCAACATGGATGGACTTGGGAGGACATTATGCTAAGTGAAATAAGTCAGACAGAGAAAGACAAATTTGTATGATATCACTTCCGTGTGGAATCTGAAAAATACAACAAACTAGAGAGTGAAACAAAAAGGAAGCAGACTCACAGATATAGACAACAAACTAGTGGTTAGCAGTGGAGAGAGGGAAGTGGGGAGGGACAATATAGGGGTGGGGGAAAAAGGGTTATCGTGGGATTATATGAAATCAGGTGTGTGAAAATTTTGAAAATTGTAAAGCACTATAGAATTTAAAGAATCTTTCATTCAATTAAAAAAAGGAGATCTGATTTGTGGTTACCAGAGGCAAGATTGGAGGACGAGGAATTGGATAAATGTGGTCAAAGGTACAAACCTCCAGTTATAAGATAAATAAGTACTAGGGATGTAATGTACAACATGCTAAACATAATTAACACTGCTGTATGTTAAATGTCAAAGTTGTTAAGAGAATAAATCCTAAAAGTTCTCATCACAAAGAAAAATACTTTTTTTCTTTTTCTCTTATGTGAGATGATGGATTGTGGTAATCATTTCATCATATGTGTAAGGCAAATCATTATTCTATACACCTTAAATTTATACAGCTGTGTATGTCAATTATATCTCAATAAAAATGTAAGAAAAAATACAAGTTTCTAGAAAAAATATGTAGGCTATAAGAACTTCCAATGTAAAATGGGCATAAGCAGTAAGTAGTTAACTCACAAATGGAAAATCCTAAAAGGCTTAAAACTAAATAAATACAAGTGCAATCAAATCTCAGTGGCAATTAGAAAAAAAGGAAATTAAAATAGAAAGAGAGACCACTTATAGCTATCAGTGTTGCAAAAATCTGAAAGTCAGCTAATGCTAAATCTTGATGGAATGTGTTGAAATAAGAACCCACATGTTCTGAAGGAAGGAGTACAAAATGTTAGAGCTAATGTGGAGAGATTTTTTTAAAGTACTCATTTAAGTATGAACACACTCTATGTCTAGAATGATTTTATAATTTTTCATACAAACTGTGACACTTCAAAACTATTTTAGAATAATTGGCATAAACTGGAATTATTCTGGATAAACTGGGATACATAGTCACCCAACGTATTACATCAGTCCCATCCTAAATATATCCAAGAGAAATTAAAGGATCAGTCAATATAGGGACATATATGTGTGTTCATTACTGTATTCATGGTAGCAATAGAGCATTATGAAAACTAAGTGTCCATCTGTAGGGAAAGGTAAAATAAAATGAGGATGTATACTATGCACTGGTTAGGTGCAGTTAAATAAATGTACATTCAGCAACATTAGAAATTATTGTGAAGTGAAGCAATAAACACTATATTTCATCTAAGATACATGATTATTCAAATATATGTATATATGCTGTCTATGGGTAATTTGTAGACTAGGAAGGTGAAATGGTATTTATAGATTAAAAGAGAGGAGGAAAATACTAAATTAAAAAATTAATAAAGGGAAAAGACTGAAATTGAACTGAGTATTACTAATTCAATCAAACAAAAATAACCTTTAGACATTTTTTTTCTTTTTCCTCATAGTAGTAATGTAATTAACACTGAACATGTCCATCTACTCCTTACACTAATTTATGCATAACAACATATAACATTGAAATGGATTATCTACATTTACCATGCTCTGTTAAGAATTGTAACAGATGTCTCGGTGTTTGAGAATTCCTAGTTGAAACATTATTTTGGTCGTCTTTTGGCTCCAAAGTTACCTCTGTGTTTTTATTGATAAATTGATTGAAGAGCACTTTTATTTTCCCAGCTGCTTCAGGGAGAAAATACAGTGATGGCAAAATAATAATAATGATAATAATCCTAAAAGCGTAGATGGTTTTGACTCATAGGGATTTTTAATCTTCTACCATCAACAGAGGTAAAAAGTGAGCAAGCTCTTTTCAAATTGATGCTTCTGATGCAAACCTAGTTAGAGAAGACTGCAAGTTTAACAGTTAACGAAGGTTAGACAAATTAATTTAACACTGTATTCACAGAAGTTACGAATTGTCAATGAGTTTTTTTGTGGTATCCCATGGCATCAAATTCAAATTAAAAATATCTTGGGTTTTGAAGATCAAGTTCAAAATTCTGGTGGAAGTCACATTCAAACGAGTACACATTTATACATTAAAAGAGACGGCCATATAATCTTCATGATCCTCACCTGATTGTATTGATTGTATAAAATGAGTAGGGTTTTGTTGTCATGAAGACGAGCCCTTATAAAGAATAAACTGAGATGTTTGCATTTGAAAACAGACAATGAAGAGGGCAATAGAATTGAGTTTGCAAAAGGAACCTGATGGAACAAATTTGTTCCATACGTCCATTTTCCATTTGCTTCCCTTGTTCCTTATTGACACAAAAAGCATTAAAAATTGCTGATTTATTTTAACAACTCCTGTGTGTTTCTAAACATTTTTTAACTTTTTATTTTGAAATAATTGTAAAGTCACAGGAAGTTGCAAAAATAGTACAGAGAGGTCCCATGTACCTTCCATCCAGTTTCCTCTAATGGTTATGTCTTACACAAATATAGTACAAAATCAAAACCAGGAACCTGACATTGGCACAATGAGTGTAGAGTTCTATGCCATTTTTTCACATATGTAGATATGTGCAACTACTAACACAGTTAATAGTTATGGAATAGTTATTCCATCACCCCAAGGATCTACCTCAGGCTATCCCTTTATAGTCACACCTATCATGCTCCCCTCTACCATTCCTAACCCCTGACAACCACTAATCTCTTTTCCATCTCTATAATTTTGTCATTTCTAGAATGCTATGTATGAATCATACAGTATGTGACCTTCTGAGGTTGTCTTTTCTTACTCATCATAACACCCTTGAGATATATCCAACTTGTGTATCAATAGTTCATTTATTTTTAAAGCTGAGTAGTATCCCATGATATGGATATATCATAGTTTGTAAGCCATTCACCTATTGTAGAATATTTTTATTGTTTCTAGCTTTTTACCATTATAAATAAGCTGATATAAATAATCATGTACAGTTTTCTGTGGATGTAAATTTTCATTTCTGTGAGATAAATGCTCAGGAGTGAAATTGCTGGGTCATATGGTAAATTTATATTCCAAAATTTAATGTTTATTAGGTTAATCTCATTATTTCTTTATATGTAAGTCTATATAAGTAAGTCTCTTCTTATTCAAGGATGAGCTATGCATGGGAAATAGTTTAACATGGGACCATGAAAAATAATAAAAATATAAAGCAAAAAAAGGTTGGCCACAAAGATTTGCAAACGAAAATCCACACTCTTTGTCTTGGGTTTTAACATCATCCATAATAATTTCTTCTAATTTAGGAAAGCTGGATTCCAGTCTCAGCTCTCCTTCTAGGTTTTTGGTTGAGTATCTTGATAGCTTATCTTTCAGCTAACAGATACACCATAATGGTACCTATTTATCAATATGTGTACATGAGCTTGGAGAGTACCCATGAGTTTGTAGTATTACCCTCTTCTTTGGATTATACCCTACTTTTACTCCAGTCTCATTTCTGAATCTTGGTTTAGTTGGTTTAGTCTTTCATGAATTATTTTTTCCCTTCTTTCCAGATTTGGCATTGCATTTGTTGCCTTGGCTTCTAAACTTAAGCTCACACTCAAAACTTTGGCTTGACTCACTCCTAAATTCCCAATTCAAGCTAAGTTGGAAAGGCAACCTACTAAGTTAGTCTCTCAAAGATAGTTCTGGGGCTATGAATCAGGACCCAGAAAGGTAAAGCAAGGTCAGATTCTGCATCACTTCAAGCAATTTAATTAATATCGCTAGACTTCAATTTCCTCATCTGTATATGGTCCCCTCAGTTAATGTTATCCTATTATTTTGCATTATAAATTGCCAAAAGACTCAAGCTTTTATGGTTCTTTCTTTTTTTATTACTTTTTTAAAAATTACTTTTTATTGGAGTATAGTTAATTTACAATGTTGTGTTAGCTTCTGCTGTACAGCAAAGTGAATCAGTTATACATACATATAAACCCACTCTTTTTTAGATTCTTTTCCCATATAGGTCATTACAGAGTATTGAGTAGAGTTCCCTGTGCTATACATTAGGTCATTATTAGTTAACTATTTTATATGTAGTTGTGTATATATCAATCCCAATCTCCCATTTTATCCCTCCCCCCCTTTCCCCCTGGTAACCATAAGTTTGTTTTTTACATTGGTGACTCCATTTCTGTTTTGTAAATAAGTTCATTTGTACAATTTTTTTAGATTCCACATATAGGCGCTATCATATGACATTTGTCTTTCTCTGTCTGACTTACTTCACTAAGTATGATAATCTCCAGGTCCATCCATGTTGCTGCAAATGGCATAATTTAATTCTTTTTTATGGCTGAGTAATATTCCATTGTATATTTGTACCACAGCTTCTTTATCCATTCCTCTGTCGATGGACATTTAGGTTGCTTCCATGTCCTGGCTATTGTAAATAGTGCTGCAATGAACATTGGCAGTGTATGTATCTTTTCAAATTATGGTTGTCTCCGGATATATGCCCAGGAGTGGGATTGCTGAATCATATGATAGCTCTATTTTTAGTTTTAAGAGACCTCCATACTGTTCTGCATAATAGTTGTACCCATTTACATTCCCAGCAACAGTATAGGAGGGTTCTCTTTTCTCCACACCCTCTCCAGCATTTATTGTTTGTAGATTTTTTGCTACCCAAAGCAATCTACAGATTCAATGCAACCCCTATAAAATTACCAACAGCATTTTTCATAGAATTAGAACAAAAAAATTTTACAGTTTGTATGGAAACACACAAAAAAACACAAAAGCCAAAGCAATCTTGAGAACGAAAAACAGAGCTGAAGGAATCAGGCTCCCTGACTTCAGACTATACTACAAAGCTACAGTCATCAAAACAGTGTGGTACTGGCACAAAAACAGATACATAGATCAATGGAACAGGATAGAAAGTCCAGAGATAAACCCACACACCTGTGGTCACCTAATCTATGGTAAAGGAGGCAAGAATATACAATGGAGAAAAGACAGTCTCTTCAATAAGTGGTGCTGGGAAAACTGGACAGCTGCGTGTAAAAGAATGAAATTAGAACACTCCCTGACACCATACACAAAAAATAAACTTAAAATGGATTAAAGATCTAAATGTAAGGCTGGATACTATAAAACTCTTAGAGGAAAACATAGGCAGAACGCTCTTTGGCATAAATCACAGCAATATCTTTTTTGTTCCACCTCCTAGAGTAATGAAAATGAAACAAAAATAAACAAATGGGAGCTAATTAAACTTAAAAGCTTTTGCACAGCAAAGGAAACCATAAACAAAATGAAAAGACAACCCACAGGATGGGAGAAAATATTTGCAAACAAATTGACCAACAAGGGATTAATCTCCAAAAAATACAAACAGCTCATGCAGCTCAATATCAAAAAAACAAACAACCTAATCAAAAAATGGGCAAAAGATCTAAATAGACATTTCTCCAAAGAAGACCTACAGGTGGCCAAGAGGCACATGAAAGGATGTGCAACATCACTAATTCTTAGAGAAATGCAAATCAAAACTACAATGAGGTATCACCTCACACCACTCAGAATGGCCATCATCAAAAAGTCCATGGTTATTTCTAGTTATACTTCTTACTCAAGTCTTAGGCCAGAATTATTTCTTTTATTCATTTTATGAACAAAAAACTAAATCTGCCTTGGTAGCAAGTAGAATTGATTCACCAGATTTTCTGGATTTTTTTCCCATGCATTTTCCTTATCCAATCTCTTTCTTCTACAAAGATCCTGGTCAGTTCTCAGAGTCTAACCTTTCTCTGAAATCGTCTCACTGAGCTTCTTCATGCAGTGCCATAGCAAGCATTAATTATTATGCTTGCTCAGGCTCCACGCAGCTCCAGTGACTTTCTAAGCTCTAAATTTTCAACCAATTCTGTTTTTTGTTCTCCACCAGCATTACATGTCCACCTAGTAAAATGTGCCTAATTATGCATTCTAAACTTGCATTGTCTTCTTTAGGAAATCTATATGGGAAAAACGCTATCTGATTGATAAAATGCTGTCTAATAATGGAGGGATCTGTGGAGGATTTGCAAAGGAGGTTATTCTATTTATGTAATGTTCTATAAAAATTACCCTCAAACTTAGTGGTTTAGAACAGTAATTTTTAGGAATTCAAGGGGTGCTAAACTGAGTGGTTCTTGTTCAGGGTATCTCAGAAAGTTTAAGTCAGACAGTGGCTGTGACTAGAGTCATCTTGGAGGCTTCTTCACTCTTGTGTTTAGTGCCTGAGTTGGCAGGGCCAGAACAGCTAGGACTGGAAGAGTTGGGGCTCCTCAGCTATCTCTGTGTCTATGGGATTTCTCTCCATGATCTGTGCAGCATGGTGGTTTCAGTGTAGCTGAAATTCTTATGTATTGGTTCAGGATTCTTAAGGAATGGCTAGAGATAGAGAGGACAGAGGGAGGGAGGGAGGGAGAGAGAGAGAGAATAAACAAAGAACCAGACAGAAGTCACATATCCTTTTATGTCCTAGCATTGCAAGTCATGCATCATCACCCTTGTCAAATTATATTCATCAAGGCAGTTAATAGTCAACCTAGGTTCATGGGGGAAACACATACTCCACTTCTTGATGGAGGAGTGTCAACTTTAAATTTTAAGGAGAGCGTATAAGTTAAGATACTTGTCATTGAAGCTATCTTTGAAAAGTACAATTCACCAATAAGGTGGCATATGAATTAGGTATTATAGAATGATGTAGAGGTGATTTCTTAAAGTTCTTTCTGGACTAAGGTCACCTTTCACTCTGAGGAAAGGAGCGCAGTATCTGGGAGAATCTACCACATGATATTGATGATAGGTAAAATGACAGTCAAAGTATGTTTATATTTACATGTTGAATACAGAATATTTAACTAGATTTCCTTTGAAAGAAGCCCCTTACTTGAAATTCATAGGTGCTGCGGCCAGTCTTTATGGGTAAAAACCTCAGGTGCAACTCTTCTTTACAGTAAACATTGTATGAACTCTTCATACTGGTTTCTTCATGAGCATATAGGACTGCTTTGAAGACCAAATAAGTTACTGTAGCAAAATGTTTAGTACCATGACTAGCCCATAGAAATAAATCAGTAAAACATTAGCTGTTACTACTGTTATTCCTTTTTTGAGATTTGTCTGAGGTAAATTAAATGACCTATCTCAGACTCTAGGAGCTTTCTGTTTATAAATTTATAACAACAAATCTATAAACCAATTAATCCACAAACTGAGAACTTCACAAACATGACAAAAAGTTAAGCAAGGGATCCACATACTGGTGTAAATCCTTTAAAAATAGTAGTCTGTAATGAAAAAAATACCTTCGTATCATCCTCACGTCATGTTTTTTGAGAAGTAGAAATTCAATATGGTTAATGTGATATATATTTACATTTTTATTTCCCAACTTTAGAGTATTCTATCTGATTTATTTTTCCTTGGAAAATGAGTTCATGGAGTAGAGAGCTAGATAGGAATAAACTGGTCACGTTTTGTCCAGAGATGGATTCGTATGTTAGAAGCTATAAGCACTAAAATACTATTGATATCATTTGCCAACTGCTCTCATTCCCTACTGCCAACATGCCACTATGAGGTATTAAGAAATTAAACCATAAAATAAATTTACAAGTATCCAAAAGTGTCTAACTTTTAAATTGATGACTAAATTAGAACTTTAAAATATAGCAAATACTATATAATATCCAAATATTGTATTAGGTGCCTCTGCTTTGCAGGTGCCCTCAATACATGCTTAGTCAGCCCATTGGTTAACCAGTGAAAGTCTATTATATTGTGCATAGATAACATATTCAATTTCACTCATAAGCCACTTATACTATTAGTGTTTTAAGCATAGAGCTTGTTAAAGTTGCACTACAGTGTTTTCCAATTTTATAGAGACCAGAGTAAATAGAATCTGCTTTCTTGTACTAGAGATTTAAGGCAAAAATATGCATATATTTATATTCATATTCATATGTAATAATATGTATTAAATATATGTGTAATAAATGTATATTTACACTCATATGTAAGTATATTTATTACTTATTACTTTTATTAATTATTTCTTTGATTTTTTATAATAGTAACAATGTATGCAGAGAATAAAGAAATATGTGAGTTGCTTTTTTTTTTTTTTTTTTTTTACTTTTTAAAAATTTCACAAAACAGTAGAGTAAACGAATGGCAGGAAGGCAGGAATGCTAGGCTCTGAGGTCAAGCAGGCTCCAGGGAAAACAACCTGTAATACATAGTGACATACAGACTCCCCTGTTTGATTTCCTCTCTTTATACTCTAGGGATTAAGAAAAGTGAAATCCCTAAAAGAACAAGTCTGATGTCTACCATCATGGCTAAAGTTTAACTGGAGTGCCCAAAGCATTAATGTAGCACTCAGAACCAAAACAAACTGAGCTACACAAGTCCTTCTGGGGCCAGAATAGTAGAAGAAAGTCAAAAGTCAGGCTGATGTACTGAAGTGTCTTAGTAATAATAAAAAAGGAAGAAGGTTGGGAGAAGTCAAGGTGAAATGATTATCAGAGACCTGCCCAAAATAAGCCTCCAGGTCATTCTGAAGAACGTCCTCCCAGCAGGACTTTATTTTTTATAATAGGGAACCAGTAATTTCTAAAGTGTCTTTCATGAGGATAGAAAACCAGGGGTGGGACTTCCATGGCGGTCCAGTGGTTAATAGTTTGCCTTCCAATGCAGGGGGCACGGGTTCGATCCCTGGTCAGGGAGCTAAGATCCCACATGCCTCACAGCCAAAAAATCTAGAACATAAAACAGAAGCAATATTATAACAAATTCAATAAAGACTTTAAAAATGGTCCACATTAAGAAAAAATCTTTAAAAAGAAAAAGAAAACCAAGAGTAAGAATGAATCACATTTTTTTTCCTTTTGCAGTTACATGCAAATGGAATTACCACATGCAGATTTTTCTCACTCTGATATTTGCTGTGTATGGTGTGCTCTTTTGTGTCTTATCCTTTTGTCCCAACCATACTTGCAAAAAGCTGCCAAATTAATTTTAGAAAGATGACCAAAATTATTTTGGTAAATTTCTTTAAAAGGTTGAAAGAAGTGTATGGAGGCTTCTGGAAAAAAATGGACACAAAGAGATGGTTAGTTTCAAACAAGCTTAAAAACCAATTATAAGCCTCCTTACTTGGCTGCATTTTATAGCGAGTGCATTTGTGTACTACATAGAACACAGAAAATACATACATTATAAATACATATTGTACATGGAATTGGAATATCTATGTTGTATTACCAACTAAAGATATGGTAAGAAAAGAGTAGTTAATGTATTAATGTATACACTTCTTTATCAGAAGTGCTCAGAATATTTTGTGTGCATGATTTCTGTAGTACTTATAAGTATTAAGTTACCTCCACCCATGTCAGGTTAAATTACGCTGATAGCAAACTGCACAGTTAACCCAGCAGTTTACTCATACACTCAGAGGGCACACTGTTTTTTTCCTCAGCTTTATTGAGATGTAATTGACATACAACATTGTGTAAGGTTAAGGTGTACAACATAATGATTTGATACATGTATATTTTGCAATATGCTTACCACAATAAGTTAACACATTCATCACCTCACATAGTTACTTTCTTGTGTGTGAGATGGGAACTTTTAAGATCTACCCTCTTAGCAACTTTCAATATATGGTAACAAATATTATTAGCATTATGCTAAGTAAAATAAGTCAGACAGAGAAAGGCATACTGTTTGATCTCACTTACATGTGGAATCTAAGAAAACCCCAAGCTAATAGAAACAGAGAACAGATCAGGTTGCCAGAGGTGGGGGTGGGGTGATGGGAAATAGATGAAGGTGGTCAAAAGGAGGCTTACTCTTTGGGGGTGAGGTTGAAGCATTAATTTCATCACTATTTCTTATACAGTATGTAGATTTTGGAATAATATGGAAACGATCATAGAGAAAGAAGTTGAGACCTAAAGTTTAAAATCCTCAGTTTGATATTCGTTTATTGTGCCTCAGATCCCTGAAAAGCTAAACTCTTACGAAGCATTATTTGTTCACCTTAACAGTGGTTCTCAAACTTGAGAGTACATCAGAATCACCTGGAGGGCTTGTTAAAACAGATTCCTGGGCCTCACCCTCAGATATTCTTATTCTGCAGATGTGTGGCCAGGGAGAATTTGTTATTCTAATAAGTTCCTAGGTGATGATGTTGCTGCTGAGCCAGGAACCAGTTTTTGGAATCACTGACTTAGATTAAGAGCATTTCACAAATAATTTTCTGAGGTCCTCAAATTGAAAAGAGAAATCATCAAAATTATCAACCTCGCACTTTCTCCATTTTAACCTTTTATATTTCTTTTATTATAAATTAAAAAGTATGGGTTCTATATTCTCACATCAAATCCTCCAATTCTGTAATACCTCACTGCCTATTCTCCTTAAAACACCCCAAGAGCATCAAGCAAATGATAGGTGACGTAAGAATATGCATTTATCGCCAGGGCTGCTGGCTGAAGTTTGTTCAATGCCTATAGATAACTGTAAGATTTCATTGCATACGCTGATTATAGAGCTAATATGCTAATGCTAGTATTCCTCTTTTTCTTTTTTTCACAGAGTGTATATTGGGCCCATGATTCATTCTTATACTTTTGTATTAATTACAGACATGTACAGTTTAAATCAAAATGGAAAAAATATATTCACCTTATTACAGAGAAAAGGTAAACTAGCTATATACAAAATAAAGTATATATTATAAAAGGCAATAAGTAAATCACTCATTGTCCTTTCTTGGTTATCAGTTCATGTTTGAACTCCAGCAGCTGCCGGTTGTGGTTGACTTTTGCCTTCGGTTTGTCACTACTTTTATCAGCGCAATATAGTGGCCAAAATTATCTGGCACAAACAATGTTTTAGCATACCACTGCCATGTTTAGGGGACTCAAGTAAGCCTCTTTAGTTTATCTTGTCAAATCCAAGCCCCTCTAACGTATATTTTTTTCTCTACAGGTCAAAATAACTAGCAAAACACTGCTGAGTAAAGACATGACCTAGTCTAAGGATCAATGCTCATCTTAATAAAAACTCTTTCAAAAGGAATGTGGATCATGGAGGAAAAAAGGACAGGAAGACATGGGTGGTGGTTCACATTACCAAGAGAGAAACCTGCAAGAAATAGAGTGGATATCTTTTTCAAGTAAATTCTTTTGATTTTTTTTTTTTTTTGGAGAGATGAGAATAAGCTACAATCCTCCTGAAAGCAGTAGAGAGAACTTCCTTCCCAAAATAGGGACAATAATAGTGACTCTGGTGTGCCTATTTACCACAATAATGCAGACTAGTACCTATTTTAAAGCTCAGGATTTATATTTTAATCCAAGAAAGTTAGTCCTGTTTATAATCTGCCTTACTATGTAATTATATAATCATAGAATTGGAAATGATAGCATTTAATATCCAGTCAGTGGATCCCTGGTAAACCATTCAGGTTCTGCTTGAATACAAGTGACAAGGTGATTACTGTTTTACTATCTTCCCCCAAAACCTATTCCATTATTGAACAGCGTTAACTGTTTGACTGTCGTTATAGAAACTTTATTTTATATGTTTCTGACAACTGACCAATTTAATTATCTACAATACTTTAAAGAGTCTGAAGAGATTGTTCTGTAGATTTAAATTGATATATTGGTTAAACAGAATTTCCTAATGATCAAATACATTTTAATGAAAGTATGTGAAATTTATGTAGGGATGTTTGGTGACAGTGCCAGGTTCAGAGACATTAGTGATTGGAAAGTCTTTGGGAGAAATCTTTTGATTTCTCAAAGGAAAGTCCTTTGGGTGCGTTTAAAATGCAATTCTGAGAAGCCAAGTAAACTTTTTTTGCATTCTGTTGGATAAAATAATCTTATCCCATGCACCAGCATTTACATACTCCTGAGAGTGCTACAGAGAACAAATTTGCTTAAAGAGGTGGCCTTGCACAAATTGAATTCCAACTGTTCTGTGTAGCCTAAATTGCCCTAGCACAGTCACAAAATAAATATGAGATTAATTTGATGAAATAATTTCTAGTTTTATCGGTAGTTATGGTTTTAACACAATTGAACATATTACGGTATTTATTCAGGCAATGTGTTATATGAGTAAGACCATATTTAGTTTGTTTTATGTATATATATATATATATATATACACACACACACATATATTCAGAATATTATATATATGCATTATATATACATGTATACATTTGTATATATTATATATAAATATGCATTCTATATAAATATATATAGTCGGAATGTTTTAAAATATTATATTGGACTATTGGCTATAGTTTCCATGTTTATTTTTGAAAACATTTTTGTGCTGATCAAGTGCCGTATAAATTTACATGTAAATTTATGTAAATGAGCATTAATTTCTTATTGGTACAACTAAAAAATTAGAGAACAATTACGAAGAAACATTGATAAAATACATTCATAATTTCACTCAAATATGTTTTGTTAAAAACTGATTTTTCATCCTTTATGGATATGTCACAATCCGTTCCTGGCTACTTCAAATAAATCAATAAATTTAAGAAAAGGGAAAATAACAAGAAAAATTCATTTTAAAGCAAGTATCTTTTATATAGTACATTGTAAGTCACCAAAAATACCTACTTTTTCCTTCCATATTGTTTATATATACAACAAATAAATTGTGTTTTAGATTATTTGAGCATTTCCCAGCTGTACCCATTCAAAAGTCATTTATTTCTAAAGCTCCTCTTAATATGTAAACCAATAGTAATGAAATATTGGTTTATTGACACTTTTCATAGAAAGCGATTTATTTCCACTTTTATATGTGATTGTTTACATAAATATAAATTTGCTTTTGATATTAGAGAGAAAGTAAAATGTTTAGACCTGGCTTGCGGGGCTTAAGTTTATCCATTACATTGTTAATACTTCATACATTTAATATATTTTGTAGGTACTTCAAAAATTTGCTTATGCAAAATATTTAAAAATATTTGCCCCTCATCAAAAGAATAAAATTTTATCACAATATGGTCTTTGGTCACCTTGATGGGTTGTTTAGTATAAAACTTGCTTGTTTCCCAACAGAAAAGCTCAATGAGTTTATCTCAACTTACCAAGAGAAATGAATCTCTGGAGAATTGGCATTAAGATTAAGTCCTGTGGTTTGGCTTGTCTCTATTTTGATGGATATCCTCTTGCCTATGTTCCCGTAAGTGAAAGAATTCAAATAAAATGGCTATACTGGATGTTTTAAGGTTATCATGACATTAAATAAATATTTGCAAGAAAATAATAAAAACATTATCATTCTATTTTGGTAGACTTTATAGGGACCAGTTTATTTTTCTCAAGCTGTAGTATAGGCGTAAGAAGTTGTACATTAATTATTCACACTCAAGCAATAGAAAGAATTCATTAGCTAAAACTGTGCAGCATCTGTTTGTCACTAAAGAAATTGAGCAGAATCATGTGAGAAAATAATTTACCCAGGAAATGGGCTGGTCCTAATTGAAGGGGGAAAAGAATTACAAGAAACACTCTTCATCATTATGTATTTTTACTGGAGGGGGTGAGATATACTTAAAAGTGCTTGATTTTAAACTGGTCTGCATGGAACCCTAAAAAAGTGTAGACTTCACTCAAGAGCTGTGATAGTTGTCAAGGCTCAGCTAGATGTCCTCATTCTCTATACTTTCAACAAGAAAAGCGTCCAGTTTATTGGCTTTAAAAGTTGATGAGACCAAAGGAAAAATGTCTAAAGTAAACTTAAAAAACAAGGAGCAAATGGCAAATGGAGCAAATGGCAAATGGAGACACAAGTATACATAAGTATAATTTTGCTCTACAGTTTTCCAGAACAATAGATTTTTTTTTTTTTCTGAATCAGGTAAATCTAGAACTCACTAGTGCCACACAGAAGTCCTGGAGGGCTTAAACAGCATGTGAAATAATACAAGAAAATTTAAAAATTTAGAAGGAGAACTGTCTCTTATGTTCAAGCTATTGCAGTCTTCCCAAGATTATTTGTCCGAGCCTTTATTAGCTATCTGCTTCACGGCATGAAGCTCCACTGTATCCTGTCACTTTTGACCATGGAAATCTTTTCCTTTGAATCTACCAATGTTTAGTATTCAGATCTCAGGCATTATCACATTAGAGACCTGGCCACATCCTGGATTGCTGTGTGTAAACTGGGCATAAGTCCCCTTCCACCACAATCCTGTTCCCATGTGTATCATGGAAGCCACACCCAAGTTTGAGCTTTTCGGTCTCTTAAACTCAAAACTTTAATCTTCTCCTCCACCTCAGGGCTAAAACAGTTTATTTTCTCATTAATGATTTTTCATTAATTTTTCTCATTAATGATTCTAAAACATAAATTCTATTCACTGGTTGTCAGAAGGAGTGGGAGTAGGAAGCTGTAAGGAAGGCTCAGATTTCTAAGGATTTCCATTCTTTTTCTCAATTTGTAGGTAGAAAACAGATTACTTTGTTTTCCGCTGGTGAATCCACAGCAACTGATATGAACCAAGACACAGGTACTTGTCTTGTTCTCACTGCGTATACGGTCACTTCTCATTATTCATGTTAGTTATATTCTATAAGGTGTATGCAAACACTGAATTAATGAATACCATTAATTCAGGTGAAACCAGAGTTAGGTTGCTCCTAGGTGAAATAGAGTTAGGTTCCTGCAAACCTCTGGTCACAGCATTTTTGTTAACCAATTAATAAATAACCTTGTTTTATGTGTATCTGTGTGTTTATATTAGATAACTTATCTAATATCTATTGTTGATTCATTAACATTGAACTCCCAACAAATAGCTCTGTGACTGATGCTTAAACAAACATTATCTCACATACTTATTTTATCCATAAGGCACATCACAGCCTCCTTGCACTTAAGAACATTAGATAACACTTCAGCCCTACACTTGGGGGCCACTTTAGACAACAAAATAACCAACAAAAGAAAAGCACAAAATAAGGAAAAGGTGGTCCTAAATACATCGCAAAGAGGACACTTGTTTACAGTATGAGAGCTGAAATCAGAAGGCAGAGTGTGGCCTTGTTAGATATCAGCTGGGAACATGCACATTGGTTGATTCAAATTTTTTTACTGCTCTGCACATGTTGACAAATTACCGTGAGATCCCTGAAGGTATTGATTTTGGGGTTACATGTAAATTTTAGTGAGTGGGAAAATTTACAAATATAAATCCATGAATAACGAGAATTGACTGTATATATGTACACAACAATAATTATATATTATATGTAATAAACAATATATGCAACATATAATTACTATATATGTATAGATAATCAGAACTATGTAAATGGCTTTGGCCTTATCACCAGACTAAACAGGAATAATTAAGTTAGGGAAAAGAACTGAATTATATATATTAAGAGAATATTTGGCGACTACATTTATGTGCTTTTGACCTCCAAAGAGTATTACTAAGTCTCAAAAAAGACATACAGAGCTGAGTGAGAGAAATTAAAGGCTTGGGTAGAGAAGGTGAATATAATTTTATAGACCATAGTGAAAAACCAACTTGAATAAACTCCAAATGGAATGAAATATCACTTATTCAAAGGAGTAATGACTGTGGAAAAGCCAAGGTGAGTAAATACTGACAATCACAATTATAGAAAATTATGAGAATATTGCTGTTATTGATAACAGAGGTGCTAGCTGAACTTTGGGTCACATGGAAGGTAGAAATATTAATCTGAAGATCCACCAAATATAAACTCAATGTTAGTAAGTAGTTCATGTAAATTATGACATAAGCCAAAACTATTTATTTATTCATTCATTTATATATTTATTTATTTCAGTGATACAAAGTGCTAGTTTCTAGGGGCTGTTGACTATAGTTGAGATAGAATTCTGTGGAAAGCAATTTTCAAAATTTAATGAGGAAATACAAATAAAGGAGAAAGTCTTTTCTAGAATGTTTGTGTTTTATAGTTTTTAGGAAGGTCATGAGTTAGATAATAGTTTCATAATTTAATATCACCCTGCTTGCACTCTGCCAAAATTCAGCATTCTCTCCCACAGCAGAATGAGACGGAATAGGTTAGACTATTCTGTAAAATAGGATAGGTACTGGGTCAGGTAGTTCAGTGCAAATCTTGGCAATGAAAATCACTCTACCTGAAAAGGGTGGGTACTTCATAAGATGGCCAGTGAGATCTCTTCTGACAGATGCATAGAGTGGTGGTGATTTCTGTTGTGTCAACACTTAGAACTTTGGTAGGCAAGACATTAACTTTGCATGGTCTTCTGGGACCCTAAAAAGAGTGGCATGTTTTAAGTGTGCTAAGGCAACCAAGATAATAGGTAATTTCAAAACCAGCACTTGGTGCAACTACTGAAGCAGACTGAGGACTGAAGGTCATCAGAAAAAGGTAATCAGGATCAATCCAAAGCAAAATTGCCCAATATTGAAGCAAAGCAAAATTACCTCCTAATTCAGACTCAGTTCTATCAGGAAACTTGAGGATGATATTTTAACATACGAGTGCCATGTGTACAATTTCTCTGATGAGAATGAAAGGAGGGAGTTTTGAAAAAAGTTTCAGTAGATAATTCCTGTGCCAACCATCAGCCCTGTATGTGGTGCAGGAGAGGGAGCAGTGATAAGCTAGCCTTGGGTATGTGTAGGACATTTAGATGTCAGGTCTTCCCAGTTCAGAGAGAGACTGAAATGTGTTTGACTCATTCTCCTTTTCTCTGAAGTTTTCTGTATCCACTGATCTATACAATGAAAATAGATCATTATAATATTAAATGCTGGGCAATCTAAAATCTTGGTAAGTTAATATTTCCAAAATTAGTTAATTTTGGCTTCTAATCCTATATCTTGACAAAAGCAGAAAGACAATACATGTGTGTAATCCCAGCAGAATAAGTTCCTGTAGAGTTCATAGATCTAAACATCTTTGTACCATTTGAAGTAAAGGATTTTGAAAAATGGTACTCTGTTCATGATCTGGGTGAGAAATATGTGACATTTGCTTTTATAAATTTTTGCCATAATAATAATTCAAGCATTTCTATACAAAACCAAATCCTCCAACACAATATTAGAGTGATCATGATCTCTGATAAATATCCATCTTGAAGGCATCCTATTTTAAACAATTAAACATATATTCCTCAAATTTTAGAGTTTTTTTTTTTTTACTATGATTTCAAAGCATCCTCATGTAAAACTTTCTTGCCAGCCTGCTGAACCTTTTACATGTTTCAGATAGCTGTCCTTCAGCAGGCACTAGAGTATTTCATTTGTAATTTGTAAATCCCCTTCTGGACTGTGAAGATGAAAGCACTTTCTAATGCTATAAATGTGAGCCTGGGATTCCAAGGAGAGGGGAATATATATAAACTATTTAATCTCAATCTATTCTACTAATTTATTTTTTCCTCATAAGATTAGTCATAACAGGGAAAATGAAAAAAGCATGAGGGTGTATTTCAACATTATTTCAAAAAAGTTACTTTACATTAAATATATGCTATTCAAGTTTAATTTTTTTAGGATTCAAGAAATGTTTACAAAACATTTTTGTAGTTTTGTTACATTTGTTCTCATTTTTTCAAATAATAAAAATAAATAAAGGCATCCTTAATTATTTAAATTTATAGAGAATGTAAATTAAAATATTTATTATTATTAGCTTAAATTCAGCATTTATGAAGTAACATTTGACTCTTGAAATATTTTAAGAGGTGTTCAATCCTTGAAAATATTCCATAAGATTTAGAGGGTAAAAACATTTTTTGATTGAAAACAATGAGCATGACAAGAAGCAAAATCAAAGCAGCCTATTAAAATGTAGTTTTCACCTTGAGTTCGGCGATAACTTTTTAGATACACCACCAAAAGCAAGATTCGTGAAAGAAAAAAAAAAATAAAAGTCAGCCTTCATTAAAATTGAAAACTACTCTGCAAAAGACACTGTTAAGAGAATGAAAAGACAGCTACAAACTAGGAGAAAATGTTTGCAAATCACATATCTGACAAAGTACTTTTATCCAGAATATACAATTATCACTTAAAGCTAAACACCAAGAAAATAAGCTTCCCAATTAAAAATTGGACAAAAATCTGAACAGACACCTCACAATAGAAGATATATAGATGGACCATAAACATGTGAAAAGATGCTCAACAACATACGTGATTAAGGAGTTGCTAATTAAAACAACAATAAGATACCATAACAAACTTACTAGAATGGCTAAAATCCAGACACTGACATCAAAGGTGGCAAAGATGGGGAGCAGCCGAAACTTTCATTCATTGCTGGTGGGAATGCAAAATGGTACAGCCACTTTGGAAGAAAGTTTAAGAATTTCTTACAAAATTAAATACACTTGTAACATACAATCCCCCAGTCATACTCCTTGGTTTTTGCCCAAGTGAGTTGAAAACTAACATCCACACAAAAACCTTCACACTAATGTTTATATCAGCTTCACTTATAATTGCTGACACTTGGAAGTGACAAAGATGTCTTTCAATAGGTGAATGGATTTTTAAAAAATACTGTGATACATCTATATAATAGAATATTATTCAGTGATAAAATGAAATGAGCTATCAAGCCATGAAAAGACAGAGGAACCTTAAATGCATACTGCTAAGTGAAAGAAACCAATATGAAACTATATGACATTCTGGAAAAGGGAAAACTATAGAAATAGTAAAAATATCTGTGGTTGCCAGAGATTAGGGGGAAGGAGGGAGAGGTAAATAGGTGGAGCACAATGGATTTTTAAGGCAGTGAATATATTCTATATGACACAGTAATGGTGGATACCAGTCATCACACAAAGTGTGAACCTAGTATAAACTGTGGAATTTAGTTAATAGAAATATATGAATCTTCATTCATTAATTTTAACAAATGTGCCACAGTATTGTAAGATGTAAAAGTAGGGGAAACTGGGGGGGACAGGGAGGAGGGGGTAAATAGGAGCTCTGTACTTTATGCTCAATTTTTCTGTAAACCTAAAACTACTAAAAATAGTCTATATTTGTATATATAAATTATATACATAAATGTATTTAAATTGATAGACTTTTATATTTTATATATATACATAGTGTAAGTTGTTTTGAAATTATTTAATTGCTGTAATTCCAATGCTCTCTATAAATGGACACAGAAACAAATATTGTGGACATTGTATTACCTTTTCTTCAGGCATGTTTGATTATAGTAACTTCTAACTTATTTTCATTTTTTCTCACTCATTTTTGATTTCTCTATCTTGACCTTCAGCATGAGACATGTCACTTGGTTCCCTTTTTATAATCGGTTGTTGAATTACTGGAAGTACAGTGCTATTCACTAAATCACACAGTGCTATAAGGCACAGAAGTTTTGTCATGCTGGATTTTAGAGACCTTAATGACACTGGTGGCATTCAGTGATTGCCCTAGAATAACAACACATTAGGAGTTGGGGTGCTAAAGCCCTTGAGAAACAGTTACAGTAGACCTCTTCTAATAAAGCTTAAAAGCAAGCCTTAAAAGCTTCATACTGATCCGCTAGTAAATTGACTGATTGCCAGAACAAATCTCAGTAATCTCTTAAGGAAGAACTCCAAATCCAGACTCTCAACATACGAAATCTAAAATACACGGAACATTATAAAAAATTAATAGGTGTGCAAAGAAGTGACTCATTTCCAAAATAATAGTCAAAATAAACAAAATTTGAGATGAGGCAGGAGTTTCAATGATCACACAGGACCTTAAAATTATATTATAAATTTTATTATTATTATAATATATAATATATTATATAATATATAATATTATATATATAATATAATATATAATATAATATATACTATATATATTATATATATTATATTATATATTATATATTATATTATATAATGCTGAGAAATGCTGAGGAAAAAAAAAGAACTGAACTTTAATAAGACATGGGAAAATTTTAAGTGGTCTAACATATGTATACTTGACTCTCTATGAGAAAAGAGAGAGAAAATTGGCAGAGTAAATGTTTGATGAGGTAATGGATAAAAGTTCCCCAAATTTAGTGAAAAATATGAACTTACAGATCCATGAAGCTCAGCAAAATCCAAGCAGGATAAGAAATATAATTAAATAATAGACACTTCATTGCCAAACTACAGAAAACCCAAGGTAAAGAAAAAATTTTGAAAACAGCCAGAGTAAGATGAAATATTATATACAAGAAAATAATGATATGAATATTTTTTGGTTCTCATCGGAAACAATGGAATCCAGAAAATATTCAACTGATATATTTTAAATGCTGAAAGAAAAAAAACAGTCTAAGGACGTACATTAAATGAAGAAATAGTGATTCAAGACAATTTACTAAATCTCAATAAAAACAGCTAGATTCTTTGGCCCTTGAGCCACAACCTGCTCCAACTCCCCTCCCAGCTTAGCATAATGGAAGCTCCACTCTTAGTGGTGTGGCCAAGAAAACAGGACTCCCTTTTCCCCAACATCTGTCAAATGTTCCCCAAAGGAATCTGAGTTTATTTGGGGGAGGGTGTGGGAAACTTCAAGCTAGGAATTATCTCAGAAACAATGTACGTTTGAGTGGTAAGCAATTAAGAAGAGGCTGGTCACTCCATGAGGGTAACAAATTTAATTGTAGGCCAAGAAATTTATCAGCAAATCCAGGAAAAAATACCCGTAAGGAAAGTCTTCTTGGAGTCAATAAAATTCAAAAATTGACCACAAAAACTGCTTTTGCAAAGGGACTCAAGTTTAATTGGATCAAAATGTTTAACATTTTATGCCCAAGGGCATTGTTGAAAACAATAGAGGATGTATTAGTCAGGGTTCTCCAGAGAAACAAAACCAATAGAATGTATATATGTACAAAGAAATTTATTATGAAAATTTGGCTCACACAATTATGCAGGCTGACAAATCCCAAGATCTGCAGGGTGAGTTGGCAAGTTGGAGACTCGGGAGAGCTGATGGTGTAGTTCCAGTCCAAAGGCCAGCAGACTTGAGACCCAGGAAGTGCTGATGTTTTAGTTCAAGTTCAAAGTCAGGAAAAAGTTGATATACTAGTTTGGCTATAGCCAGCTAGAAAGAATTCTCTTTAACTTGAGGGAGGATCAGCCTTTTAGTTCTATTCAGGCCTTCGGCTGATTGGATGAGTTCCACCCACATTAGGGAAGGCCATCTACTTTACTCAGTCTACCAATTTAAATGTTAATCTCATTAAAAAAATTCCTTACAGAAACACCCATAATACTGTTTGACCAAATATCTGGGTACCCCATGTCCCAGTCAAGTTGACACATAAGATTAACTATTGTAGAACAATCAACTGACAATTAGTAGAGTCTAACAGTTGAGTGAGATAAGACAATATAGTGAGCAGGAAAAAGACAGTCTAAGAAAGCCCTACAAAAAACACTGTCATGCTAAGGTGGCTTGGACATGCCCAAGGCTGAACCCGCTAAGGAACAACATCAGAAACTCCACAGTGTAGGGGAAAGAGATATCACTAAAAAATCCAGCCAAGTCACTTTAAAAAAATGAAATTAACAAGATCCAGGGAGGGGATGAATATTCAGATTTCCTACAATATTATTTAACATGTCCTGTTTTCAAAAAAAATTAGATGGCATGCAAAGTAACATGAAAATGTAAGCCATACATAGGGAAAAAAGCAGCAACAGAAAGTGCCTATGACAGGGCCCAGATGTTGGATTTAACAGACAGTGACTTCAAAGCAGTCATTATAAATACATTCAAAGGACTAGAGGAAATCACAGGCAAAGAACTAAAGGAAGTTTTGATGACAATGTCTCATCAAATAGAGAATATCAATAAAAGATAGAGATTATTTTTAAAAACCAAATGCAATTTCATGTGTTGTAAATAAAAAACTGAAATGAGAAATTCACTAGGGTCACAACAGTCAGTTTGAATTGGCAAGAGAAAAAATCAGTGACTCCGACCATAGAGATTATGGAATCCAAAGGACAGAGAGAAAAAAGTAAGAAAAATGAACAGAACTTCAGCAAAATATGGGACACTATTAATCATACCAACTTATGCATAATGGATGTATCAGAATTAGAAGAAAAGGAACAAGTGGAAAAAAATATTAGAAAAAATAAAAACACCAAATTTGATGAAAAATCTTAAGCTACACATTCAAGACATATATAAAATGCAAACATTTTCTCCTATTTTGTGGGTTTTTCACTTTGTTGATAGGGTATACTGGAGAGTAAAATGTTTCATATAGAAGTATAATTTATTTATCTTCTCTCTGATTGCTTATGCTTTTTGTGTCATGTCTAAGAAGGCTTTGCCTTAATGAGATCACAAAGGTTTACATGTATATCTATGATGTTAGCTATGGGTTCTTCACACATGCCCTTTAACAGATTGAGAAAGTTACCTTCTATTCCTAGTTTGCTGAGTGTTTTTTTAGATTTATTTTTTATTGAGGTAACATTCATTTATATTATAAAAGTTTCATGTGTACATTATATTTTTACTTCTGTATACCCTATAGCATGCTCACCACCAAAAATTTAGTTTCCATCTGTCACCATACAGTTGATCCTCTTTACCCATTTTTCTCTCCCCTCTGCCTGTTCCCCTCTCAAAACCACTACTCTGTTCTTTGCACCTACATGTTTGTTTTTGTTTGGTTTGGTTCATTTATTTTGCAGTTTTTGTTTGCTTTTTATATTCTACATATTGAGTGAAATCATATGGTATTTGTCTTTCTCTAACTTATTTCACTTATCATAATACCCTCAAGGTCCATCCATGTTGTTGCAAATGGCAAGATTTCATCTTTTCTATGGAGTAGTATTCCATTGGAATTCCATTCCATAATGGAGTCGTATTCCATTGTGTTTGTGTGTGTGTGTGTGTGTGTGTGTGTGTGTGTGTGTGTACCACATCTTCTTTATCCATTTATACATTGATGGGCGCTTAGGTTGTTTCCATATCTTGGCTGTAGAAAATAATGCCATGATGAACTTAGGGGTACATATATCTTTTTAAATTAGTGTTTCTGAATTATTTGGATAAATACCCAGTAGTAGGATGTCTGATCATATGGTAGTTCTATTCTTAATTCTTTGAGGAATTTCTATACTGTCTTACATAGTGGCTGCACCAATTTACATTCCCACCAACAGTGTATTAGGGTTCTCTTTTCTCCACATCCTCACCAACATTTGTTATTTTTTGCCTTTTTGAAATTAGCCAATCTAACTGGCCTGAGGTGATCTGTGGTTTTGATTTGCATTTCCATAACTATTAGTGATGTTGAACATCTTCTCATGTGCCTGTTGGCCATCTGTATATCTTCTTGGGGAAAATGTCTATTCTGCCCCCCTGCCTATTTTGTAATAGGGTTGTGTGGTTTTGGTTGTTGAGTTTTATGACTTTTTTATATATTAATATTTTGAATATTAACCCCATATTCAATATATCATCTGCAAATATGTTCTTCCATTCAGTATCTTGTCTTTTTATTTCGTTGATTGTTTCATTTGCCGTGCAGAAACTTTTGTGTTTGATGTAGTCCCATTTGTATGTTTTTGTTTTTGTTTCCCTTTCCCGAAGAGACATATCTAGAAAGATATTGCTAAGACCAGTGTCAAACAGCATAGCTCCTATGTTTTCTTCTAGAAGTTTTATGATTTCAGGTCTTGCATTCAAATATATAATCTATTTTGAGTTAATTTTGGGATACAGTGTGAGATAGTGATCTAGTTTCATTTTTTTGCATGTGAATGTCTAATTTTCCCAACACCATTTATTGAAGAGACTACTCTTTCTCCATTGTATGTTTTTTTTTGCTCTTTGTTGAAAATTAATTGTCCATATATGTGTGGCTTTATTTCTTGGTTCTTGGGTCTGTCCCATTGACCTATGTGTCTGGTTTTCTGCCAAGAGCAAGCTGTTTTGATTACTATGGCTTTGTAATATAGTTGAAATCAGGAAGTGTGGTACCTCCAGCATTGTTCGTTCTTCTCAGGATTGTTTTGGCTATTCAGGTCTTTGTGGTTCTATGTAAATTTCAGAAGTTTTTGTTTTATTTCTGTGAAAAATGTCCTTGGTATTTTGGTAGGTATTGCATTGAATCTGTATATTTGTTTATGTGATAGAGACATTTTGACAATGTTAATTCTTCCCATTCTTGAGCACAGAATATCTTCGCATTCTTGAGCACAGAATATCTTTACATTTATTTGTGTCTTCTTCAGTTCCTTCCACAATGTCTTATAGCTTTGAGTGTAGAGGTCGGTCATCTCCTTGGTTAAATTTATTCCTAGGTATTTTATTCTGCTTGTTGTGATTGTAAATGGGATTGTTTTCTTAATATCTCTTTCTGCTAGCTCACTGTTAGTGTATAGAAACAAAATAGAGTTTTGTATATTGATTTTGTATCCTGCAAATGTACTGTATTCATTTATTATTTCTAATAATTTTTGTGGTGTCTTTAGGATTTTCTATATATTAAATCATGTCATCTGCAAATAGTGACAGTTTTACTTCTTCCTTTCCAATTCGAATGTCTTATCTCTTTTTTTTCCCTAATTGGTCTGGCTAGGACTTCCAGTACTATGTTGAATAAGAGTGGTGAGAGTGGACATCCTTGTTTTGTTCTTGATTTCAGAGGGATAGCTTCCAGTTTTTCACCATTGAGTATGATGTTAGCTGGATTTTTGTCATATATGGCATTTATTATGTTAAGGTATGTTCCTTCTATACCTACTTATTGAGAGTTTTTATCATAAATGTGTGATGAATCTTGTCAAATGCCTTATCTGCATCTATTGAGATGATCATATGGTGTTTATTTTTCATTTTGTAGTATGGTGTATCACACTGATTGATTTTCAGATGTTGAACCATCCTTGCATCCCTGGAATAAATCCCACTAGATCATGGTGTATGATCCTTTATACATTGTTGTATTAAGTTTGCTAATATTCTGTTGAGGATTTTTGCATCTATGTTCATCAGAGAGTTTGGCCTGTAATTTTCTTTTTATGTCATGTCTTTGCCTGGTTTTGTATCAGGGTGATGTTAACCTTGTAAAATTAGTTAGAAAGCATTCCTTTCTCTTCAATTTTTTGGAATAGTTGAGAAGGATAGGTGTTAAATCTTCCTTGAATATTTAGTAAAATTCACCTGTGAAGCCATCTGGTCCTGGACTTTTGATTTTGGGGGAGCTTTTTGATTACTGTTTCAATCTCTGTACTAGTAATCAATCTGTTCACATTTTATATTTCTTCAAGATTCATTCCTTGAAAGTGTACGATTCTAAAAATTTGTCTGTTTCTTCTAGGTTGTCCAGCTTGTTGGCAGATAGTTAGCTGTCCATAATATTCTCTTATAACCATTTATATTTCTATGGTATTTGCTGTTATTTCTCTTTTGTTCCTGATTGTATTTATCAGAGCCTTCTCTCTTTTTTTCTTAGTGAGTCTACTTAAAATATGTCAATTTTCTTTAATTTTCAGAGAACAAACTCTTAGTTTCATTGAGCTTTTCTACTGTCTTTTTAGCCTATATTTCATTTAATCCTGCTCTGATCCTTATTTCCTTCCTTCTGCTGACTTTGGACTTCGTTTGTTCTTCTTTTTCTAGTTCCTTTAGGTGTAAGGTGAGATTGTTTATTTGAGTTTTTTCTTGTTTCCTGAGGTAGGCCTTTACTGCTATAAACTTTCCTTGTAGTACCACTTTTGTTGTATCCCATAGATTTTGGTATGCTGTATTTTCATTTTTCAGTTGTCTTCCAGTAATTTCTGATTTCTCTTTGATTTCTTCGTTGACCCAAACTTGCTCAGTAGCATGATGTTGTTCAGTTTCCACATATTTGTGATTTTTCCAGCTTTCTTCTTGTAGTTGATTTTTAGTTTCATACTGTTGTGATTGGAAAAGACATTTGGTATGACTTCAGTCTTCTTAAATTTATTGAGACCTGTTTTGTGTTCCAACGTATGGTCTATTCTTGAGAAAGTTCCATGTGTACTTGAGAGGAGTGTTTTTCTGCTGCGTTTGGATGGAATATTCTTTACAAATCTATCAAACCCTTGTGGTCTGATGTTTCATTTAAGGTTTCTGTTTCCTTGTTGGCTTTCTGTTTGGATGATCTATCCCTGATGTAAGTGGGGTGTTAGTGTCTCCTTTTATTCTGCTGCTTTCAATATCTCCCTTTAGGTCTGTTAATAATTGCTTTATATATTTTGGTGCTCCTATGTTAGGTACATATATATTACCACTGTTGTGTCTTCTTGATGAATCGTCCCCTTTATCATCATATACTGTCCACTTTTGTCTCTTGTTACCTTTTTTGGCTTGAAGTCTATTTTGTTTGATATGAGTATGGCTACACCTACTTTCTTTTGACTGCCATTTGCTTGAAGTATCATGTGCCATCCCTTCACTGTTAATCTATGTTTGTATTTAGAACTGAGATGAGTCTTCTGGAGGCAGCATATAATTGGGACTTGTTTTTTAATTAATCCATCCACTCTCTGTCTTTTGATTGGTGAATTCAATCCATTTACATTTAGGGTGATTATTGATAGATGGGGACTTAGTACTGCCTTTATTTTTTTGTTTTCTGGTTACTCTATATCTCCATTGTTTCTTTTTCCTTGTGTTTCTGCCTTCCATTTTGGTTTCATAGTTTTCTCTGATATTTTTCTGTTTCCTCCTTTTTATGTTTTGTGTCTCTGCTCTAAATTTATGTTTTGTGGTTACCATGAGGTTTGCATAAAAAAGTTTCATTTGACTATTTCAAAATAGTCATTTTTCTGCTGATATGTCTTATCTTCATTTTCCTATATTGGTTCTGTCCTTTACTTCTTCCCCGTCTGTGTTTTTGTTGTCTCAAAGTATCCCTCTTTATGTTGTGAGTTTGTTACCAAATTGAAGTAACTATAGTTATTTTTTCTGCTTTTCTCCCCCTTTGACCTTTTTGCTATTATAAAGTGTTTAAACACCTCTTCTGATAAAGAGTTTCAATTTTCTGATTCTGTCTTCCGATTTAATCACTTACTCAAAGTTTTGTGTACTTGTGCCTTTTTTTCTGGTAGAAGAGCTCCTTTCAATATTTCTTGTAAGGCAGTTCTAGTGTTGATGAACTCCCTCAGCTTTTGTTTTTCTGGCAAAGTCTTTATTTCTCCTTCATATCTGAATGATAACTTTGCTGGATACAGTATTATTGGATGACAGTTTTTATCTTTCAGTGTTTTGAAAAGGTCATTCCACTACCTCCTGACCTGTAGAGTTTCTCCTGAGAAATCTGCTGATAGCCTAATGGTGATTTCTTTGTAGGTTGCCATCCTTTTATCCCTGGCTGCCTTTACAACTCTTTCTTTGTAATTTGCTTTTTACAGTTTTAATATATCTCAGAGAAGGTCTTTTTGCATGGAAGTAATTAGGTGTTCTCTTAGCTTCATGCACTTGTATATTCCAGGTTCTATATTCCAGTTTCTTCCCCAGGTTTGGGTAATTATTAGGTATTATTTCTTTAAGTAAACTCTCTGCTCCCTTCTCCCTCTCTTCACATTCTGAGATACTCATTGCCCTAATTTTGCTCTTCCTAAAAGTGTTGGATAGCTGTCATACAATTTTCTGATTTTTTAATATCTTATTTCTCTTTCCTCTTCTACTTGTATCATTTCTAGATTTCTGTCTTTCAGCTCACTAATTCTTTCTTCCATGTGGTCTACTCTATTTCCAGTGCTTTCTAATGCATTTTTCATCTCATTTATGAGCTCTTCTGCTTCAGAATTTCTCTTTGGTTCTTTTTTATTTTCAATCTCTTTGGTAAAGTATTCCTTCTGTTTATTAATTTTATTTCTGAGCTCATTGAACTGCCTTTCTGAGTTTTCTTGTAGTTCATTGAGTTTCTTCATGACAGCTATTTTGAATTTTCTATCAATTAGATTTCAGTATTCTATGATTTTAAGTTTGGTTTCTGGAGAATTGGCATTTTCTTCTGTGGTACAACGTTACTCTGGTTCTTCATGGTGCTTGGAGTTGCTCCTCAGCTGGCACGTTTGAAGTAGCAACAGGTTAGAAATTAGAGGTCTTTCTTTTGTTTTACAGTAGGTGATGCTGTAGCACATGTTTTTGGTGTCTCTTACCTGAGCTGCCTCTGGTTATATTTGAGAGTTGGCACTGTCTACCCTCCACTGCCTCTGTCAGGGGTGTGGCCCCTCACCCTCATTATCACTCCTTCTCCCTCCAGGGTCATTAGTACCTTGTTTTTGCCAGTGTCATTGATGTCACTGTGTGATGCACCAGGATGGCGGGCTCTTCCTCACGTCTGGGATACCTTGAGTCACAGGCTTAGCTGCTGCAAGGGGCAAGGAAGGATAGGTGGGGGGAGCTGGGGTCGTGTAGGGACCTCTTCCATGTCCAGTGATGTAACATTCATGGGCTCTACCATTGCTGGTTAAGGGATAGGGGACCAGAGTCCTGGGTGCCTCAGTGGCTGGAGAGATGGGGCCCCAGGCCCCACTGTCTCTGCTGCCCAGTTGCCTGTGGCCATGGGTGCCACTGCAGCCAGGAGGCCAGAGTTGTGTGTGCTGCCTCCCTTGCTGCTACCAGGTCCTCTGGGGCTGTAGGCTCAACTGCCCTGCCTGGAAGGCCAGAATTGCAGACACCACCTCCAATACTCCCACAGTTCTGCCTCCTCTATGTTTTCTAGTCCCTTCCATTCTGTTTGTCTTCATGTATTTTGGGACTGTCTAGTTAGGTGCATATACTTTTATGATTGTTATATCCTCCTGATGGATTGACTATTTTTTCATTATAAAATGCCTCTGTTCATCTCTAGTAACATTTTTTGTTTTAAAGTTTATTTTTTCTGATATTAATCTAGTAATTCAAACTATCTTATGGTTACTTTTTGCATCAGATGTCTTTTTTTATTATTTTACTTTCAGTTTATTTGTATGTTTGAATAAAAAATGCATCTCCTCTAAGGAGCATATAGTTGGATCATGTTATGTTTCTTTCATCCAGCCTGACAATTACTGCCTTTTGATTGGAGGATTTAATCCATTCACCTTCAGTGTTATTACTTACACTGTCAGATTTACATCTGACAGTTTATTTTTATTTTCTATATATCCCTTGATACATTTGTTTTAATGGCTTCTTTTGCATTAAGTAAATTTTTTCTGTCTTAAAGTTGAATTTCATTTATATTTTTAAAGCATATTATCCTAATAAGTCTTGATAAAGGACTTGTATATAAAGTATAAAAGGAAATCTTACAACTAAAATATATAATGACAAATAATTAAAATGGAAAAATGATCTGAATATACAATATTCCACAGAAAATATACGAATAGCCAATAAGTACATGGAAATATGCTCAACATCACTAGTTGCCAGGGAAAGGAAAAGATACAATGAAATAGAACTTCCTATCTACAAGAATGGCTAAAATATAAAATCCTGGTAATAATAAATGTTGACAAGGATGTGGGGAAATTGGAACTTTCATATATGGTAGATGGGCATATAAAATGGTGCAGACACTTTGGAAAACAATTAGCAGTCCCTCAGAAAGATATAGAGTTAACATGTGGACCAGAAATTCCACTCCTTGGTATATATACAAGAAAAATTTAAAAATATGCCCACACAAAAACTCGTACATACATGTTCATAGCAGCATTTTTAATAGTCAAAAAGTGGAAATAACCCAATTGCCATCAACTGATAATGGATATGCAAAATGTATATCTATACCACAAAATATTATTTAGCAATAAAAGGAATGAAGTACAGACATATGTTACAACCAAGATGAACCTTGAGAGAGGAGATAAAGATGGTGGAGTAGAGGGATGTGGAGCTCACCTCCTCCCACAAATACATCAAAAATCCATCTACATGTGGAACAGTTCTCATAGACTACCTACTGAAAGCTTGCAGAAGATCTCATATAAGCAAAGCTGAAAGAAAGATCCCCACATAACTGGGTAGGACAAAGAAAAAGGGAGAAGAAGAGGAATCAGGATGGAACCTGTGTTCCTGGGGGAGAGCTGTGAAAAAGCAAAGGTTCCTCACCCTGGGAACCTCCTTCACTGGATGGGAGGTCTGCTGGGACAGATAGGGAGCTTCAGAGGCTTGAGAGCAGAGTGCAGAAGCTGCTCTGAAGTCCTGGAAGGATAGAGAGAAACCAGCAGAGATGGTCTTTCCCACGTTGCTGCCCTTTCCAGCATGAGACACATGCCTACTGATGTGCGCAGTGACTAAGTGCTGAAACTCAGGTTTCGGTGGACAGATGCTGGGAAAGGACTCATTTGGTTGCACAGAGACAGCCCCAAGGGCCTGGAGTGTGGCCTGTTCCACAACTGGGGGTGCATGCAGCACTGAGCTTGGGTCCACCGTAGAAGTCCCATTGTCAGCACAGGAAGGGAGGGTCAAGGGTCTGCCATAGTAGCCTCATTATCAGCATGCTCACAGCAGGATGCAGCTCCAGTTGCCTCAGGTTTTGTGAACTTTTTGGGCATGCACATGGGACTGCAGGGCTGAAATCTGAGCCAATCACCTTCACTCCAAATGCGGACATGGGGGAATGACTTTGGTAGGTTCTCATGCCCGCAGATTTTGGGACCAGGACCGCACATGCACGTGAGGGCCATCAAAGCTGATTAGCAGTGCTCCAGCAACAGAGAGGGGTCCAAGCACCAGCAGCAGCGAAATTTGTGGGCCCACACATTCGGAGGCAGGGCTGAAATATGAGCTGATTAATGGCGCTCCCAGAGCAGGCACTGAGGCACACCTTCGGCAGGTTTCACACCAGTGGCTTTGTAAGGGATAAGGGATGTCCAAGCCGATTATTGGCACCCCCACAGATGAGGCAGTCCCCAAGGGCAGCGCCAGCAAAAGTGATCTTTGTGGGCATGCACACCAGGTAGCAGGTGGCATAACAGGGTCACACATCCTGGTGGAAAGCTCCTGGGGAAGAACATGCAGCAGCTCATTTCCCAGATGGAGCACTCTAGTCCCGTTTACCTCTCACTACAGCATAGAACTGGATCTGGGGTCTTCTGCTCCAACAACTGGGGAGCAGGCCTTGCCCCTGACAGGGCTGTGACAACCACAGAGCAAAGAGTAGGCCTCACTCAAAGTTCAGGGCAGGCTCTAGTCACCACAATGCCATAAGCACTCCTATAAAGGGGATAAGGATAAGCACACCCTGAGGAAAGGACCTGGCAAGCATCCATAACAAAAACAGCCCTCACACCAAAAATATTGGACTCACACAATCTACATAAGGTTGCTTCCACATAAAAGCAGGCCTTCAAGACCACAGTAAATAAGTTTTTCCTAAAATTGTAGCGTCAGAGAAATATAAGTAAAGTGAAGAAGTAGAGGAATTAGTCACAATTAAAAGAACAAGAGAAATCCTCTGAAAGAACAAAGAATGAAAGGGACCTCTCCATTCTACCAGACCCTGAGTTCAAAAAGGAGGTAATAAAAATGCTGAAGGAATTAAGAAACAGTATCAATAGAAATGCAAATCATTGTAACAAGGAACTAGAATCTATAAGGAGGAGCCAATCAAAATTAGACAACTCGATTGCCACAATGAAAACCAAGCAAAGGCAATAAATAGCAAACTAAATAATGCAGAAGAATGAATATGTGATCTGGAAGATAGAATAATTGAAATCACCCAATCAGAACAGCAGACAGAAAGACAAATGAAAGAATATGAAGGCAACATATGAGACCTATGGAATAATATAAAGCATGCCAATCTACACATAATAGAGATCCCAGAAGGAGAAGAAAGAGAAAAGGGGGTTGAATATGCATTTGAAGAAATTATGGCTGAAAACTTCCCAAACCTAAAGAAGGAAATAGATATCCAGGTACCGGAAGCATGGAGGGTCCCAAACAAGATGAACCCAAATAGACCTACACTGAGACTTAACATAATTAAAATGGCAAAAGTTAAAGATCAAGAGAGGATTCTAAAGGCAGCAAGAGAAAAACAGAGTCAGTTACAAGGGAATCTCCATTAGGCTATTAGCTGATTACTCTAGTGAAACTTTGCAGGTCAGAAGGAATGGGAAGATATATTCAAAGTCCTGAAAGGGAAAAAACCTGCAACCTAGGACACTCTACCCAGCAAGATTATCATTTAGAATAAGAAAAATAAAGAATTTCTCAAACAAGCAAAAACTAAATGAATACAGCAATACCAGCCTATCCTAAAGAAATATTGAAAGGTCTTCTCTAAATAGAAAAGAAACAAGAATCTACAGGAAAGGGAAAATCACAATACGAAAGGCAAATATATAAAAGGATTGAAGGTCACTTAAATAAGGCAGTATATAGATTAAAAAACTATCCAAAAAAAATTTTGTGAAAGCGATTACAACTACAATGAACAGTAAAAGAATAAACATGAAGATGTAAAAGAGGACATCAAAATTACAAAATGTATGGAGGGGAGTAAGAAAATATACATCTTTTAGAATGTGTTTGAGCTCATATGACTATCAGTTGAAAGCAAGGAGATGGAGTTATGGATTAACATACTTGAAAATCAAAAACAAATCAAAAACGTATCACAAATCAAAAACAAAATAGATTCACAAAATCCAAAAAGAAAGGAACTCAAGCACAAAAGAAAACCATCAAACCACAAAAGGGAAAACAAAAAGGAGAAGAAAGGTACAAAGAAGAAGTACAAAATCAACTGGAAAACCAGGTTTAAAATGGCAATAAACATATAGTTATCAATAATTACTTTAAATGTCAATGTTAGACTAAATGTTCCAATCAGAAATATAGAGAGGCAGATTGGATAATGAAACAAGAACCTACACTATGCTGCCTACAAGAGACCCACTTTAAGGTGAAAAACAGATAGATTGAAAGTGAGGGAATGGAGGTGCCCATGGCCAGGAGCTAGGAAAGCCTCCCACCAGGGCCAGATCTCTCAGGCACATGGCCGCTGGCTCCCCTGCACGCCTTGTCACTGATGAGGGTGGATCTCTCACAACCTCCAATCCCCCTGCACACCTGTCGCTGCTGGCAGCCCGGCAGCCATGCCACCTCCGCACCCTGTCCTCACTGGGGCAGACCCAAGTGCTCCAAGGCAGTCTCTGGAGCAGACCCATGTGGCTAGCCCATATGTAGAGGTGGGGCTAAAACCACAGCCAAGCCCCAGGGGCCATGCAACCAAGGAATAAAAGCTGAAATCTCTCCTCACAGCTGCACAAACCACGAATTGACACCCCCGTGACTGGCTTGGTAAAAACTCAGTGCCTACAAAACATCTGAATGGATGAGTGGTCCTGCAGCCAAGACAGGCCTAGTTTTAGCAGCTGTAGACTCTGTGAGCACATACATGTAGGGGTGGTGCCAGGCTAAAGTCTCAGCTGACCCCATAACACCCACAACAGGTCCAGATACATGATTACTGCAATCCTGGGACCTGACTTCAGTGGATCGACTCTGGTGGCCTGGTGAAAGCAACGTCTAAGAGACACCAGGGCCAATTGCCGGCATACCCACAGTTAAGGTGGGGCCAAGAGCAGTGCCAACATCAGTGTAATCTGAGAGCTTGCACAACAGGCGAAAGGTGACACAATGGAGAACACCACAGGTGAACAGCTCCAGAAGAGGAATATTCAGTGGCTTCCGTCCCAGCGGAAGTGCTCCAACCCTGCCTACCTCACACCACAGATCAGAAACACAACTAAGAAGCAGATTTGGGGGCCTCTACTCCAATAACTAGGCAGCAGACCCTGCCCCTGACAGGGCAGTGACAACCACAGAGCAAAGGGGAGGCCACACTCAATATCCAGGGCAGGCTCTAATCAACACAACAACAATCAAACCCCCTATCAAGGAGCTAACAGCACAAGACTCTGGACCAACCTCACCCACCAGTGGGCAGACACCAGAAGCAAGAGGAATTATGATCCTGCACCTGGCGGAAAGGAGACCACAAACACAGTAAGTTTGACAAAATGAGATGACAAAAATTATGTTGCAGATGAAGGAGGAAGATAAAAACCTACAAGAACAACTAAATGAAGAGGAGATAAGCTATCTATCTGAAGAAGAATTGAGAGTAATGACAGTAAAGATGATCGAAGATCTCGGAAACAGAATGGAGGCATGGATTGAGAAGATACAAGAAAGTTTAGCAAAGACCTAGAAGAACTAAAGAACAAAGAAACAGATTAACACAACAATAACTGAAATGAAAAATACACTAGAAGGAATCAATAGCATAATAACTGAGGCAGAAGAATGGATAAGTGACCTGGAAGACAGAATGGTGGAACTCTCTGCTGCAGAACAAAATAAAGATAAAAGAATGAAAAGAAATGGAAACAATCTCAGAGACCTCTGGGAAAACATTAAACACACCAACATTCGAATTATAGCAGTTGCAGAATAAGAAGAAAAAGGGAAAGGGCATGAGAAAATATTTGAAGAGATCATGCTTGAAAACTTCCTTAGCATGGGAAAGGAAATAATCACCCAAGTTCAGGAAGCACAGAGAGTCCCATACAGGATAAACCCAAGGAGAAACAAGCCGAGACACATATTAATCAAACTAACAAAAAAATAATACAAAGAAAAAATATTAAAAGCAACAAATAACATACAATGGAAACCCCATAAGGTTATCAGCTGATTTTTCAGCAGAAACTCTGCAGGCTTGAAGGGAGTGGCAGGATATATTTAAAGTAGTGAAAGGGAAAAACCTACAACCAAGAATACTCTACCCATCAAGGCTCTCATTCAGATTCAACGGAGAAATCAAAGCTTTATAGACAAGCAAAAGCTAAGAGAATTCAGCACCACCAAACCAACTTTACAACAATTGTAAAGGAACTTCTCTTGGCAAAAAAACGAAAGAGAAGACAACAAAAGAGGAAGGGAAGAAAAAAAAAGACATACAAAAACAAACCCAAAACTATTGAGAAAATGGCAAGAACAAACATATCGATAATTACCTTAGATGTAAATGGATTAAATGCTCCAACCAAAAGACACAGATTTGCTGAATGGATACAAAAATAAGACCCACATATATGTGGTCTACAATAGACCCACTTCAGACCTAGGGACACGTACAGACTCAAAGTGAAGGGATGGAAAAAGATATTCCATGCAAATGGAAATCAAAAGAAAACTGGAGTAGCAGTACTCATATCAGACAAAATAGATTTTAAAATAAAGACTGTTACAAGAGACAAGGAAGGACACTACATAATAATCAAGGGATCAATCCAAGAGGAAGATATAACAATTGTAAATATTTATGCACCCAGGATAGGAGCACCTCAATACATAAGGCAAATGCTAACAGCCATAAAAGAGGAAATAGACAGTAACATAGTAATAGTGGGGGATTTTAACACCCCTCTTACACCAATGGACACATCATCCAGACAGAGAATTAATAAGGAAACACAAGCCTTAAATGACACATTAGACCAGATAGACTTAATTGATACTTGTAGGACATTCCACCTGAAAGTAGCAGAATACACTTTCTTCTCAAGGGCACAAGGAACATTCACCAGGAGAGATTGATCACACTGTGGATCAGAAATCAAACCTTGGTAAGTTTAAGAGAATTGAAATCATATCTAGCATCTTTTCCAACCACAATGCTATTAGATTAGAAATCAATTATAGGAAAACAACTGTAAAAAACACAAACACATGGAGGTGAAACAACATGCTACTAAATAACCAATGGACCACTGAAGAAATCAAAGAGGAAATCAAAAAATACCTAGAAGCAAATGACAGTGAAAACACAACAACCCAAAACCTATGGGATGCAGCAAAAGCAGTTCTAAGAGGGAAGTTTATAGCAATACAATCGTGCCTCAAAAAACAAGAAAAATCTCAAATAAACAACCTAACCTTGCACCTAAAGTAACTAGAGAAAGAAAAACAAACAAACCCCAAAGTTAGTAGAAGGAAAGAAATCACAAAGATCAGAGCATAAATAAATGAAATAGAAACAAAACAATAGCAAAGATCAATAAAACTAAAAGCTGGTTCTTTGAGAAGATAAGCAAAACTGATAAACCTTCAGCCAGACTCATCAAGAAAAAAAGGGAGAGGACTCAAATCATTAAATTAGAAATGAAGGAGAAGTTACAATGGACACCACAGAAATACAAAGGATCATAAGAAAGTACTACAAGCAACTATATGCCAATAAAATGGACAACCTGGAAGAAATGGACAAATTCTTAAAAAAGGAACACTCCCAAACTCATTCTATGAGGATACCATCACCTTGATACCAAAACCAGACAGAGATACTACAAAAAAAGAAAATTAGAGACCAATATCACTGATGAATATAGATGCAAAAATCCTCAACAAAATACTAGCTAACAGAATCCAACAACACACTAAAAGGATCATACACCACAATCAAGTGGGATACATCCAAGGGATGCAAGGATTCCTCAATATACGCAAATCAATCAATGTGATACACCATGGTAACAAATTGAAGAATAAAAACCACAAGATTAGCTCAATAGATGCAGAAAAACTTTTGACAAAAATTCAACACCCATTTATGACAAAAACTCTCCAGAAAATGGGCATAGAGGGAACCTACCTCAACATAATAAAGGGCATATGCGACAAACCCACAGCAAACGTTATTCTCAATGGTGAAAAACTGAAAGCATTTCCACTAAGATCAGGATCAAGACAAGGATGCCCACTCTCACCATTATTATTCAACTTAGTTTTGGAAATCCTAGCCACAGCAATCAGAGAAGAAAAAGAAATAAAAGGAATCCAAATTGGAAAAGAAGAAGTAAAATTGTCACTGTTTGCAGATGACATGATACTATACATAGAAAATCCTACAGAGGCCACTAGAAAACTACTAGAGCTTATCAATGAATTTGATAAAGTTGCAGGATACAAAATTAATACACAAAAATCTCTTGCATTCCTATACACTAACAATGAAAAATCAGAAAGAGAAATTAAGGAAACAATCCCGTTTACCATCGCAACAAAAAGAATAAAATACCTATGAATAAACCTACCTAAGGAGACAAAAGACATGTACTCAGAAAACTATAGGATACTGATATAAGAAAACAAATATGACACAAACAGATATACAGATATACCATGTTCTTGGATGGGAAGAATCAATATTGTGAAATGACTATACTACCCAAAGCAATCTACAGATTTAATGAAATCCCTATCAAATTACCAGTGGCATTTTTCGCAGAATTAGAACAAAAAATTGTACAATTTTTATGGAAACACAAAACACCCCAAATAGCCAAAGCAACCTTGAAAAAGAAAAACAGAGCTGTAGGAATCAGGCTCCCTGACTTCAGACTATAATACAAAGCTACCATAATCAAGACAACATGGTCCTGGCACAAAAACAGAAATATAGATCAGTGGAACAGGATAGAAAGCCCAGAGATAAACTCACACACGTATGGTCACCTAAACTATGACAAAGGAGGCAAGAATATACAATGGAGGAAAGACAGTTTCTTCAATAAGTGGTGCTGGGAAACCTGGACAGCTGCATGTCAAATAATGAAATTAGAACACTCCCTAACACCATACACAAAAATAAACTAAAAATGGATTAAAGACCGTAATGTAAGGCCAGAGACTATAAAACTCTTAGAGGAAATCTTAGGCAGAACACTCTTTGACATAAATTGCAGCAAGATCCTTTTTGACTCACCTCCTAGAATAATGAAAATAAAAACAAAAATGAACAAATGGGACCTAATTAAACTTAAAAGCTTTTGTACAGCAAAGGAAACCATAAACAAGACAAAAAGACAACCCTATCAATGGGAGAAAATATTTTCAAATGAAGCAACTGACAAAGGATTAATCTCCAAAATATACAAACAGCTCATGAAGCTCAATATCAAAAAAAAAAATTTTTAAAAGCACCCAATGAAAAAGTGAGTGGAAGAACTAAATAGACATTTCTCCAAAGAAGACATACAGATGGCCAACAAACACATGAAAATATGCTCAACATCATTAATTATTAGAGAAACGCAAATCAAAACTACAATGAGGTATCACCTCACACTGGTCAGAATGGCCATCATCAAAAAATCTACAAACAAAAATGCTGGAGAGTATGTGGAGCAAAGGGTACCCTCCTACACTGTTGGTGGGAATGTAAATTGATACAGCCACTATGGAGAACAGTATGGAGGTTTCTCAAAAAACTAAAAATAAAACTACCATATGACCCAGCATTCCCACTCCTGTGCATATATCCAGAGAAAACCATAATTCAAAAAGATACATGCACCCCAATGTTCATTGCAGCACTATTTATAATAGCCAGGACATTGAAGCAACCTAAATGTTCATAAACAGAAGAATGGATAAAGATGTGTTACATATATACAATGGAATATTACTCGGCCCAAAAAAGGAGTGAAAGACATGGATAGACCTAGATACTGTCATAGAGAGTGAATTCAGAAAGAGAAAAACAAATATTGTAGAATATCGTTTATATGTGGATTCTAGAAAACTGATACAGATGAACTGATTTGCAAATCAGAAATAGAGACACAGATGTAGAGAACAAACATTTGGACACCAAGGGGGGAGGCATGGTTGGATGAATTGGGAGATTGGGATTGACATATATGTAGTATTATGTATAAGATAGATAACTAATGGGAACCTACTGTATAGCACAGGGACCTCTTCTCAATGCTCTCTGGTGACTTGAATGGGAAGGAAATCTAAAAAAGAGGGGATATATGTATATCTATAACTGATTCACTTTGCCATACAGCAGAAACTAACAGAACATTGTAAAGGAATTATATTCCAATAAAAATTAATTAAAAGGAAAGAAAGTGTGGGAATGGAAAAAGATATTTCTTCCAAATGGAAATGATAAAAAAGCAGGAGTAGGTTTTATATCAGAGAAAATTGACTTTAAAACAAAGACCATAAAGAAAGACAAAGAAAAACACTGTAAAATGATAAAAGGATCAATACAATAAGAGGATATCACACTCATTAACATATATACACCTAATAAAGGAGCACCTAAATTTATAAAACAGATACTAACAGACATGAGGGAATAATTGCTGGGAATACAGTAATAGTAGGAGACTTTAACCCTCCACTGAAATCAATGGACAGATCTTCCAGACAGAAAATCATTAAGGCAATAGTGATCCTAAATGATAGAATAGAAAAGTTACACTTAGTTGATATCTACAGGACACTACATATAAATAAATAAACAAACAAGCAAGCAAACAAACAAACCAAAATATACACTCTTTTCAAGCGCAAATGGAACATTCTCTAGGATAGACCACATACTAGGATGCAAAACAAGCCTCAACAAACTTAAAAGGGTAGACATTATTTCAATTATCTTTTTCTGACCACAAAGACATGAAACTTGGAATCAACCAGAGAAAGAAAAATGAGGAAAAACAACAACAACAAAAAAACCGATTACATGGAGACTCAACAACATGCTACTGAAAAACCAATGGGTCAATGATGAAATCAAGAGGAAATAAAAAATATATATACCTGGAGACAAACGACAATGAAAACAAGACCATAAAAAAATCTATGGGATGCAGCAAAAGCAGTCATAAGATGGAAGTTCATAGCAACATAAACCTTTCTCAAAAAGCAAGAAAAATCCCAAATAACCTAACATACCACCTAAAAGAATTAGAAAAAAACATATAAAACTTAAAGTCAGCAGAAGGAAGGAAATAATAAAGATCACAGAGGAAATAAATAAAATAGAGATTTAAAAAACAATTGAAAAAAATCAAGAAAACCAAGAGTTGGTTTTTTGAAAGGATAAACAAAATAGGCAAACCCCTGGACAGGCTCACCAAGAAGAAAAGAGAGAGGACCTAAATGAACAAAATAAAAAATGAAAAAGGAGAAATAACAACTGATACCACAGAAATACAAAAAATTATAAAATATTATGAACAGTTCTATGTCAACAAAATAGAAAACCTGCAAGAAGTAGACAAGTTTCTAGAAACTTACAGCCTGCCAAAACTGAATCAAGAAGAAAGAGATAATTTGAACAGACTGAACACTAAAAGTGAAACAGAATCTGTAATAATAATAATAACAATAACAATAATAAAACTCCCTGCAAACAAAAGTCCAGGACTTGATAGCTTCACTGGGGAATTCTACCAGACATACAAAGGAGAACTTATACCTATCCTTTTCAAACTCTTCCAAAAGATTGAAGAGGAGGGAACATTCCCAAAGTCTATGAAACCACCATCATGCTGATGCCAAAACCAGACAAAGACACTATCAAAAAAGAAAATTACAGAATCCAACAACACATAAAAAGGATCATACAGCATGATCAAGTTGGATTCATTCCAGGGTCCAAAGGATGGTTCAACACATGCAAATCAATCAATGTGCTACACCACATTAACAACAAAAAAAGACAAAAACCGCATGATCATCTCACTGGATGCAGAAAAAGCATTTGGTAAAATTCAATATCCATTCATGACAAAAACTCTTCTCAAAGTGGGTATGGAGGGAACATATCTCACCATAATAAAAGCCATTTATGACAAACCCACAGCCAACATAATACTCAATGGTGAAAAGCTGGAAGCCTTCCCACTAAATTCTGGAACAAGATAAGGATGTCCACTCTCACCATTTCTATTCAATATAGTATTGGAAGATGAACCCACAGTAATCAGACAAGAAAAATAAATAAAACATATTCAAATGGGAACAGAAGAGGTAAAGTTGTCATTATATGCAGATGATATGATACTGTATATAGAAAACCCTAAAGACTGCAAACAAAAACTATTAGAACTGATAAATTAATTCATTAAGGTAGTAGGATACAAATTTAATATACAGAAATCTATTGCATTTCTTTACATTAACAAATATCAGAAAGAGAAATTAAAACCATATTCCCATTTAAAATGACATCAAAAAGTAAAATAACTTGGAATAAATCTAACCAAGGATGTGAAAGATTTATACATTGTGAACTGTAAAACATTTAAAAGCAAATTGATGATGACTCAAGGAAATGGAAAGATATCCCATGTTCTTGGATTGGAAGAATTAATATAGTTAAAATGACCATACTACCCAAAGCACTCTACAGATTTATTGCAACAACATACAGACGTTGTATGACATCTTTCACAAAACTAGAACAAATAATCCTAAAATTTATATGGAACCACAAAATACCCATAATTGCCAAAGCAATCCTGAGGAAAAAGAACAAAGCTGGAGGTATAACCCTTCCAGACTTCAGAAAATACTACAAAGCTACAGTAATAAAACTAGCATGATATTTGCACAAAAAGAGATTTATGGATCAATGGAATGTAATAGAGAGCCCAGAAATAAACCCACACACCCACAGTCAATTAATCTTTGACAAAGGAGGCAAGAATACACTATGGAGAAAAGACAGTCTCTTCAGCAAGTGGCTTTGGGAAAGCTGGACAGCTGTATGTAAATCAAGAAAGTTAGAACACTCCCTAACACCATAGACAAAAATAAACTCAAAATGGCTTAAAGACTTAAACATAACATGACACCATAAAACTCCTAGAAGAGAAGCGAACATAGGCAAAACATTCTCTGACATCAATCATAGCAATGTTTTCTTTGGTCAGTCTCTAAAGGCAAAAGAGATAAAAGGAAAAATAAACAAACGGGACCTAATCAAACTTATAAGCTTTTGTACAGCAAAGGAAACCATAAGCAAAACAGAAAGATAGTCTATGGACTGGGACAAAATATTCACAAAGGATGCAACCAAGAATGGCTTAATTTCTAAAATATACAAACAGCTCATACAACTCAATGTGAAAAACAAAAACAAACAAGCAAAGAACACCCCAATAAAAAAAAAATGGGCAGCTAAGACCTACATATACATTTCTCCAAAGAAGACATACAGATGGCCAACAGGCACATGAAAAGATGCTCAACATCACTACTTATTAGAGAAATGCAAAACTGCAATGAGGTATCACGTCACACTGGTCAGAATGGCCATCGTTAAAAAGTCTACAAATAACAAATGCTGCAGAGGGCATGGAGAAAAGGGAAGCCTCCTACACTGTTGGTGGGAATGTAAATTGGTGAAGCCACTGTGGACAACAGTATGGAGATTCCTTAAAAAACTAAAAATAGGGTTAACATATGATCCAGAAATCCCACTCCTGAGCATATATCCAAAAGAGACAAAAGATACATGCATCCCAATGTTTATAGCAGCACTATTTACAATAGCCAAGACATGGAAGCAACCTAAGTGTTCATCAACAGATGAATGGATAAAGAAGATGTAGTATGTGTGTGTGTGTGTGTGTGTGTGTGTGTTTGTGTATATATATACACACACATATATATATGAATATTACCCATAAAAAAAGAATAATTCCATTTGCAGCAACATGGATGGACCTAGAGATTATCATACTAAGTGAAATAAGTCAGACAGAAAGATAAATATCATGTGACATCATTTATATGTGGAATCTAAAAAATAGTATAAATGAACTTATTTACAAAGCTGAAAACAGACTCACAGACATAGGAAGCAAACTTATGGTTACAAAGGGGAAGGGGAGGAGGGATAAATTAGGAGTATGGGATTAACAGATACACACTACCATATATAAAATAAACAACAAGGATTTACTATAGAGCACAGGGAACTATATTCAATACCTTGTAATAGCCTATAATGGAAAAGAATTTTAAAAAGAATATATATATATATATCTCTAAATCACTTTGCTATACACCTGAAACTAACACAAATTGTAAATCAACTATACTTCAATAAAAAATTAAAAATAAAAGATGATCCTTGAAAACATTATGCTAAATGAAAGAAACCAGTAATAAAAAATCACATATTTTGTGATTTATTTTCTATAAACTGTCTAGAATATGCAAATCTATATAGACAGAAGGTAGATTAGTGGTCACCTAGGTCTGGGAGGGTCACTGAGAGGGAAATGGAGATTGACTGCTAATGGGGAACTGGCTTCTCTTAGAGGATGATAATGTTCTAAATTGACCACAGTGATTTTTAATTGCTGTGAACAAACTAAAAACTATCAAACTGTGCACTTTAAATGGGTGAATCAGATGTATATGGCAAACACAAAAGTAAGAAAAATAAACTTTAATTCCTCCTGGTACAAAAAGGAAAAGAAAAAAAAAAAAAAAAGGAAAAGAGACTCTAGCCCTTCCCTTTTCTTAGAACATTTACTTAAAAAAATAAATAAATAATTGTGAATTCTCCCTCTGCCACTTAGACAGGTATGTGAATCTTTTTAAAAGCTAAATAATCTCCTCACTAGCTTTACAACCCAGAAGTATTTTTCTCAAAACTTGGCAGCCATAGCTTTGAAATGTAATCACTACAGAAGATAGCACCCATATCTCCTATTTTCCATGGGAAGATAAGCGCTTAACTTTAGTTGGTGCCTGGCTCCAAATTACGAATCTACCTCCTATCATAAAGATATGAGTAGTTTATTTTCCTTTTTAGTGGTAATTAATAAATACAGGTGGCTACCCCAATAACAAGGAGAGCCTAGAATAAATCGTGTGACAATTGGGGCCGCAATGTTCTTTTAATTGAGGAATAATTTATCATTTATCTGGAGAAAACGTATGCAATGGGATGTATCTGCTTGGCTATATAAAAGGATAAAAATTCTTTCTGTCTTTGCAATCTTTTAGCAGATTGCCTGTAATATGCATCACATCATAGTTTAATGCTTATCCAATAATAAAACAGTTTTCTCTCTCTTCTATTTTTGTGGAGAAGTTTTTTGGGTTAACAGATTTTATTTTTAATTATATTTCCCCAACATATGGTATGTGAATCATATCTTAATAAAGCTGTTATTTTAAAAATGAAGGCTACAGTGCCTCATTTTGCTCTCTTTAATTTATAATATAATTGTCAAATATTTCCTCTACATACAGTGAGAGCCACATCAGACACTTAAGATTTTTGCTTCACCCAAAACCATAATTTAGAAAACTCAATAGGAAAAAGAAAGTCTATTTAATTTTATTTAACCATATATTTTCTCTTTGTTTTTCCTTCTGATGTTCCAAGATTACTTTCACCATGTTGTTAGGCCCTATATTAGTTGTTTCAAGCTGCCATAAAAAATACTGTAGACTGGATGGCTTAAACAACAGAAATTTATTTTCTCACAGTTCTGAAGACTGGGAGTCAGTCTGAGGTTAGGGTGCCAGCATGGCCAAGTTCTTGTGAGAGATCTGTTCCTGGCTTACAAATGGCTGCCACCTTGCTATGTCTTCATGTGGCAGAGAGAGAGAGAAGGAGACAGTGATTGAGAGAGAGCAATCTTCTTCAGTCTTTTTATAAGGCCACAGTCCTATCAGATTAGAACCCCACCCTTATGACCTCATTTAACCTGAATAACCTCCTTAAAGATTTTTCACCAGATAAATTTTCATTGAGGGTTAGAGATTAAACATACATATTTGGGAGAGACACAATTTAGTCCATAGCAGATTCCAAGGTCCCTGGCCAGTCTGCCTTCTTCTCTCAGCTATCAGTATTTTCTTATGTTTGTTTTATATGTAATGTCCAGGGATTTTAGTTGTGCTTAATGAGAATAAAAGGGAATAGTGTATCTACTGCATTTTTCCAGAAGCAGAAGTCCACCCAGGAATAATTTTGAGTTCCACACTACACTTGAACTAGTGAAATGTCAACACCAGGAGACTGAGGAAGAATATATTAATAATGTAATGACTATAGCAGTCACACACACAAAAGTCTATACAGATATATGCACTTTAAAAAAATGGATGAATAAAAATAGAATTCTAAAAAAAATGTTCAGCAAATCTGCAGGAGCCAGGAAAGAGAAAACAAACAGAAAATGAAAAATAAAATGGCAGATTTAAGCCCTACATGTCAATAATTACAGTAAATATAAATAATCTAATACACCTTTAAAAGACAGAGATTGTGAAAGTGGATTTGAAAAATGACCCAACCCTAATATGGACCTATTGTATAGCACAGGGAACTCTACTTAGTACTCTGTAATGTCCTATATGGGAAAAGAATCTAAAAAAGAGTGGATATATGTATATGTATAACTGATTCACTTTACTGTACACTTGAAACTAACACAACATTGTAAATCAACTATACTCCAATAAAAAATTTTTAAAAATGACCCAACCATTTCTTGACTTCAAGTATCTCATTATATATATATATATATATATATATATATATGAATGGAATGCAAATAATCAAAAACAAGTGTGAGTGGGTATATTAATATCAGAAAAGTAGACTTAAGACAAAGAAAAAATCAAAGATAGGGACGGAACATTACATAATGACAAAAAAATCAGTCCACCAAGAAGAAGATATAACAATTCTGAATGTGTATATGCCAAACAAGAGAACCACAAAATATATGAATCAAAAACTAATAGAACAGAAAGTACAAATATACAAATCCAAAATTATAATTAGGGACTTCATTACCCCTGGATCAACAATCACTAGGTTGACAAAACATAAAATCAGCAATGATATAGAAGAATACAACAATACCATCAACTAAAAAGATCTAATTTATATTTATGGAGTATTTCACCCTGCAACATCAAAATACACATTCTTTTCAAGCATCCATGAAATATATACCAAAGTAGAAGATATCCTGGGTCACAGAGCGAACTTTAACAAAATTAAAGTAATTGAAATAATACAGAGTGTGTTCTCTGTCCACAGTGGAATCAAACTAGATATCAAATAGAAATATAACAGGAAAAATTCCAAATACTTGGAAAATAACCAACATGCTTCTATGAGGAAGTCTTTTTTTTTTTTTTTTTTTTAATGTTATTTATTTATTTATTTATGGCTGCTACTCTTCGTTGCGGTGTGCGGGCTTCTCACTGAGGTGGCTTCTGTTGTTGCGGAGCATGAGCTCTGGGCGCACGGGCTTCAGTAGTTGTGGCTCGCGTGCTCAGTAGTTGTGGCTTGCAGGCTCTAGAGCGGAGGCTCAGTAGTTGTGGCACACGGGCTTAGTTGCTCCGTGGCATGTGGTATCTTCCCGGACCAGGGCTCGAACCCGTGTCCCCTGCATCGGCAGGCGGATTCTCAACCACTGCGCCACCAGGGAAGTCCCAGAAAGTCTTTTTTTTTAATTGAAGAATAGTCGATTTACAACTTATATTAGTTTCAGTTGTAAAACATAATGATTCCATATTTTTATAAATAATACTCCATTTAAAGTTTTTATAAAACATTGGATATATTCCCTGTGCTGTAAATATATCCTTGTAGCTTATTTATTTTATACGTAGTAGTTTGTACCTCTTAATCCCCTACCAGTATCTTGTCCCTCCCCCCTTTCCTCTCCCCACTGGTAACCAGTAGGTTGTTCTCTATATCTGAGAGTCTCTTCCTGTTTTCTTATATTCATTCGTTTGTTTTATGTTTTAGATTCTACATATAAGTAATAACATACAGTATTTGTCTTTCTCTGTCTGACTTATTTCAATAAGCATAATACCCTCCAAGTCCATCCATGTTGAGCAAATGGCAAAATTTTATTCTTTTGTAAGGGTGAGTATATATATATATATATATATATATATAATATTATAATGTTAAGATGTTATATATATATATATAATATATAATATTATAATGTTAAGATGTTATATATATATAACACCTTCCTTATCCATTCATCTGTTGATGGACACTTGGGTTGCTTCCATATCTTGGCTATTGTAAATAATGCTGCTATGAACATTAGGGTGTATATATCTTTTCGAATTATTATTTTTGTTTTCTTGGGATATATACCCAGGAGTGAAATTGCTGGGTCATATGGAAGTTCTATTTTTAGTTTTTTGAGGAACCTCCTTACTGTTTTCCATAGTGGCTGAACCAATTTATATTCCCACCAACAGTGTAGGAGGGTTCCCTTTTTTCCACATCCTCCCCAACATTTGTTATTTGTGGGCTTTTTGATGATAGCCATTCTGACAGGTGTGAGGTGACATCTCATTGTGGTTTTAATTTGCATTTTTCTTGAGCATCTTTTCATGTGCCTGTTGTCCATCTGTATATCTTTTTTGGAAGAATGTCTCTTCAGGTCTTCTGCCCATTTTTATTTTTTTAAGTAATTTTTATTGGAGTATAGTTACTTTACAATGTTGTGTTAGTTTCTACTGTACAGCAAAGTGAATCAACTATACGTATACATGTATCCCCTTTTTTTTTTGGATTTCTACTCATTTTAAATTGATAGTCATTTAAGTTAAAACACATTCTAAAAGAGCTACATTTTTTTTACTCCTCCCCCACATTTTGTGTTTTTGATGTCATATTTTACATCTTCATGTTTATCCCTTAACTGTTTGTTGTAGTTATAATTGATTTTACAATTCTTCTCTTGTAATCTTCACACTATCTTATTTCAGTAGTTAATCCACAGCCTTTATTATATTTTGCCTTTACTAGCGGGATTTTTTCCATTCCTATAAATTCTTTTTTATTTATTGATTGATTGATTATTTATTTGTTTATTTATGGCTGCATTGGTCTTTGTTGCTGTGAGCGGGCTTTCTCTAGTTGTGGCGAGTGAGGGCTACTCTTTGTTGTGGTGCATGGGCTTCTCATTGTGGTGGCTTCTTTTGTTGCAGAGCACAGGCTCTTGGTGCACGGACTTCAGTAGTTGTGGTATGCGGGCTCAGTAGTTGTGGCTCATGGACTCTAGAGCTCAGGTTCAGTAGTTGTGGTGCATGGGCTTAGTTGCTCTGCGGCATGTGGGATCTTCCCGGACCAGGGCTTGAACCCATGTCCCCTGCGTTGGCAGGCAGATTCTTAACCACTGTACCACAAGAGAATCCCCATTCCTTATAAATTCTTACTTCTTGTTGTAGCTTTTACTTTTCCGCTTAGAGAAGACCTTTTAACATTTCTTTCAGGGTTGGTTTAGTATTGATGAACTCTTTTAGTTTTTGCTTATCTGAGAAGTTCTTTATCTCTCCTTCATTTCTGAATGATAATCTTGCTGGGTAGAGTGTCCTAAGTTGTAGGGTTTTTCTTTCAGCACTTCAGTTATATCATGCCACTCCCTTCTGGCCTGCAAATTTTCTGCAGAAATATCAGCTAATAACCTTATGGGGGTTGCCTTGTATGTGACTCTTTGTTATTCTCTTGCTGCCTTTAGAATTCTCTCTTTAATTTTTGCCATTTTAATTATGATATGTCTTTGTGTGGGTCTTTTTGGGTTCATCTTGTTTGGGACTCTGTGCTGTCTTTACCTGCATATCTGATTCCTTCTTCAGGTTCAGAATGTTTTCAGCCATAATTTCATCAAATACATTTTCCACCCCTTTTTCTCTCTCTTCTCCTTCTGGGACCCCTATAATGTGAATGTTAATACACTTGATATTGTTCCAGAGGTCTCTTATACTGTTCTCATTTTTTAAATTTGTTTTCCTTTTTACTGTTCTGATTGGGTGATTTCCGTTATTCTATCTTCCAGAGATCACTTATGTATTCTTCTGTATCAGCTAGTCTGCTGTTAATTCCTTCTAATGTGTTTTTCATTAAAGTTGTTTTATTCTTCAGCTGTGACTGGTTCTTTTTTATGTTTTCTAGTTCCTTGTTAAAATTCCCACTGTGTTCATCTATTCTTTTCTCTAGTTCAGTTAGCATTCTTATTACTAGTGCTTGAACTCTTTATTTGGTAAATTATTTACCTCTGTTTTATTAGTTATTTTTTTTCATGGTTTTTTTATCGTTTTTCATTTTGAACAAATTCCTCTGTCGTCTCATTTTGCTTAAGTTTCTCTGTCTCTATGAAATTAGGTTAAACAGTTACCTATACAGGTCTTGAATGAGTGAGCTTGTGTGGGACTCTCTATATGCAGTCTGTGTGTGCCCAGTGGTTTGTTGGGAGAGATGGATCTGAAGTGAACGTGGGTCATGTCTTCCCTCAGGGAGTTCTGGCAGTTATCACCTTGCTGGGAGGTGGGGCTGGAGATGGAGGGGCTAGATCCAGAGCCAGGTGTGAGCAGAGCTTCTCCTATGCTCAGTGGCTGTCACCACCCTATCAGGGGTGGGGTCATGTCCCAAGGTACTGAGGCAGAAGCCATGAGGGTCAAGTCTGAGCTGGTTTCTTTCCCTCCAAGTCTGAGCTCTTCTCCCTCCCAGCAATGGCATGTTTGCTCCAGAGAGGAGCAGCACTGGAGTAAGAGGAGCTGGAGCGAATGCCCAGTGCAGGCCAGGGAACTCGCTGATGTGAACTCCACACACCACTCAGAGCTTGAGACAGTTCCTGATCTGCAGCCTCCATGAGCACCAGTAAAGGCCTCCCTTGCCCCATTCAGATGCAGTACCAGGTCTGAGCTGGCTGTGCCCCACCCCCAGCTGTACACTCTCCTCAGCAGACACAGCCTTCACCCTAGTGGGGAGCTGCACCTGAGCTAGAGATGCCTGAGGCAGCGCTCAGTGTCAGTCAGTGTGTGTATTGGGACAGTGGTGGAAAACCAGTCAGATTCCTGGTAAGTTCCAATCTACTTCCTCCATCTTCTTCCCAGGAGTAAATAAGCATTTGCACACTCTTCACAAGCTGAGTCTAGATTTCTTATAGCCCTCCTCTGTTAGTTCCACTGGTTTTCAAACCAGCTAAAGAGATTCATCTTCCTGGTTTCGGACTCCAGAGCTGTGGTTTGAACCACTCACTCCCCAGAGAGGATCTCCAAGCCTGTATAATCCCCCTTCTCCTCTGTGTCCCCTCCTAGAGGCATAGGTTCTGACCTGGTCACATCTCTTCCCTTACTACCCAACTCCGTATTGATCTTTCTTTACAGTCTTGGTTGTATAAGAGTCTTTCTGCCAGTCTCCAGTTCATTTTCAGTGAGAATTGCTCCACATGTAGATGTTTTTTTGATGTGTTGGTAGGGGGAGGTGAGCTCAGTGTTCTCCTACTCTGCCGTCTTCTAAGCACCTCCCCTATGAAGACGTCTTAAGGAAAATCAAAAAATACATTGAACTGAATAAAAGTAAAATACAACATGCCAAAATTTGTTGGACATAGTTAATGCTGTGCTGAGAGGGGAATTTATAACATTAAATGCTTACTTTGGAGAATATAAAGAGTCTCAAATCAATAATCTAAGCTCCCAGCTAAAGAAACTTTAAGCTTAAAGCAAGCAGAAAAAATTAAATGATAAAGATAATAGCAGAAATTAATGACGTGAAATACAATGCTGCTCCTTTGAATAGATCGATGGTTTTACAAACCTTTAGCTAGATTGACAAAGAAAAAATGAAAGAAATCATAAATGACCAATATTAGGAATGAAATGGAAATATCACTACAGACCCTCAAGACATCAAAAAGATAGGAAGGTATGAACAGATCTACAGATAAATCTGACAACATAAATGAATGGACCAGTTTTTTGAAAAGTACAGATTACCACAACCCACTCAATATGAAATAGATAATTGGAATGAATGCATGGTTATTAATAAAATTGAATTATTATTTTAAAAATCATAAATAAAAACCAAACATATTCAAACCAAGATGGTTTTACTTGAGAATTCTAAAACCATTAAAAAAAATTATCATCATTGAGGGCATTATGCTAAGTGAGATAAGTCAGAGAGATACAAATACTGTATGATATTACTTATATGTGGAATCTAAAGAAGCTAATCTCATAAAAACAGAGAGTAGAATGGCAGGTACCAAGGGCAAGGGAAAGGGGATTAGGGAATTTTTATTTAAGTGTACAAACTTGCAACTAGTAGATAAATAAGTTCTGGAGATCTAATGCCCAGCATAGTGATTATAGTCAATAATACTGTATTATAACTAAAAATTAGATCTTAATTGTTCTCACTACAAAAAGGAAATAAGTATGTGACATGATATAGTTGTTAGTTAACACTACAATATTAATCATATTGCAGTAAAGATCTCAAATCAACACACTGTATACCTTAAACTTACACAATGTTACATGTCAATTACATATCAACTATGCAATCATTAACACAAAATACAAGAGAAAAGAGCACTTCCCAACACATTTTATGACTCTGGTATTACCCTGATACCAAAACCTGATATGTATGTGTGTGTATATATATATATATATATATATATACACACACACACACACACATATATATGTATATATCCCTTATGAATATCAATGCAAAAAAAACTAATAAAACATTATCAAATATAAATCAAAAATGTTTAAAAAAGGATAGAACATGACTAAGAGTATTTTGTTGCAGGGGTGCTGACTGGTCCAATATTTGAAAATCAATCAATGTAATTCATCATATTAACAGGCAAAAGATGAAAAATTTACATGGTAATGTCAACTTATGCAGAAAAAGTATTTGACAAATTCAACTGTGTTCATAAATTTAAAAAATAGGAATACAGCGTACATTCCTCAACTTGGTAAAGAACATCTATGAAAATACTATAGCTAATATCACAGTTAATGGTGAAAGATTGAATCCATTTCCCCTGAGGCTGGGAAGAAGGCAAGTATGCTGTTCTCACCACTGCTTTTCAAATAGGACTAAAAATGTTAGGTAGTTTAATAAGGAAATAAAAGGCATACAGAATGAATAGAAAGAAAAAATATTGTCCTATTTGCAGATGACATGATCTTCTACATAGAAAATTCCAACTAATCAACACACAAAATAAACCTGTAGAACTCACTCTTAGAAGTGAATTTAGCACTGTTTCAGGATACAAGATCAACATATAAAAACCAATTTTTTTTGTATTTACTAGCAAGGAACATGTGAACACTAAAATTAAAATGACAATATAACTTATAGTCTCTAAAATAAACACTTAGATGTAAATGTCACATAACACATATAAAACTTGTATGTTGAAAACTACGAAACACTGACAAATCCAAGAACTAATTAAATGGAGAGACATACTGTGTACATGGATTGGAAGACTCAACACAGTAAAGATACTAATTCTCCTACAAAATTTATCCATGTCTAATGCATTTCTATCAAAATCCCAGCAAGACATTTTTGACATGACAAAATTATTCTAATATTTCTATGTAAAGGCATAGGAACTAGAATGGGCAAAGAATTTTGTAAAAGAAGAATTAAAAGGGAGTAATAAGTCCACATGATTTCAAAATTTATTTTATAGCTACAGTAATCAAGACTGTGATATTGGCAGAGGGATAGACACAGAAATCAGTTGAACAGATCAGAAAACCCAAAAATAGTGCCCCCAATGTACAGCTCATTTATTTTTTGACAAAGACACAAAATCAATTCAATTGAGGATGAGTAATCTTTTCAACAAATGTTGCTGAAGCATTTTGGATATCTACAGTGGGAAAAATGTCTCATCCTAGACCTCACATCTTATACAAAAATTAACTCAAAATAGATAATAGATTTCTAGGTAAAGTATAGAAGTATAGAATGTTTTGAAGATACCCTAGGAAAAAATTGGGAGATCTAGGCTTGGTGAAGAGTTCTTAAACATGACAGCAAAAGCACAATTCATTAAAAAGTAGCTAAATTGGAGTTCATTAAAATTTTAAACTTTTTCTCTGTGAAAGTCATATTTAAGAGAATGAAAAAACATATAACAGACTAGTAGAAAATACTTGCAAACCACATATCTGGTAAAGAACTCACATATAGAACATATGAAGAATCCTCAAAACTCAATAGTAAAAAATTAAATGTGATCAAAGAAAGTGAAGAGATATATCTTATTTATTGAATAAGATATGCAAGTAGCAAATAAGCTCATGTAAAGATGGCCAACATCACTCACCATTAAGGCAATGCAAATTAAGACCATAACAAGATAACACCATTCCCTACTAGAATCATTACAAAAAAAATTTTTGTAAAAAAGCCAAAGCCTTCAAGGATGTGGAGAAATTAAGTCTCTCTTTCATTGCTGGAGTGAATTTAAACTGGTAAAGCTACTCTGGAAAGTGGTTGAGTAGTTTCATTAAAAAAAAAAAAAAACTAAATGTAAAATTATGTGCACAAGCAAATGTACGCCTAGACATTTGTCCCAGAGAAGTAGAAGTAAAAGCTATGTCCACACAAATACCTATGCACAATTCAATTGTTTATGGAAGTTTTATTATAATAGCCAAAAAATGAAAGAAAATAAAACCCAAAATGTCCTTCGATTGGTTAATGGTTCAACAAACAGTGGTATGTCCATACCATGGAATACTACTAAAAAATAAAAAGTAACTACTATTGGTATATGCAACAACTTAGATGTATCGTAAGGAAATTATGAGGAGTGAAAAAGGCCAATCCCAATAGTTACATAGTGTACGATTCCATTTGAATAACATTCTTCAGAAGAAAAATATTATAGACAGCTTACTGGTTGCCCAGGGTCAATGAGAGAGAGAGGCTGTTATAAATATAAATTGAGAAACTGATTTTAAAATTTATATGAAAATTTAAAGAACTTATAATAGCCAAAACCGTATTTTAAAAGGGTAACAGTGATACAAGACTTTATAATATGTGGCATCAAAGCAACTATAATCAAGACAGTGCAATATTGTCATAAGGACATGTAAAGAGTTTAATTGCAACAGAAGAGTACAGAAATAAACCACTGTCATACTGACAATTCATTTTCAAGACAGGAAGTAAAACAATAGAATGGGGAATGCAAAGACTTGCCAATAAATATTTCTGGCAAAACTAGATAGTCATAGGGGGGCAAAAATGAAACCTCAAGTGCTACTATACAGAAAAATTAATTTGAGATGAATCATGACACCTAGATGTTAAAGTTAAAACTTTTAAAGAATTATAAGAGAATGTCTTTGTTACCTTGAGAGAGGTAAATATTTCTCAGGCAGGACAAAGAAAATAATAATCATAAAAGAAAAAAGAAATAAGCTTCATGAAATTTTTTCTTATCAAAAGATATTATAGTATTAAAAGTGAGTAGGCAAGCCACATATTGAGAAAAAATACTAGCAAAACATGTATTTGACTAAGTTCTTATAACAATAATACATAAAAATGGTTTAAACTACATAATTAAAAAACAAAGAAAGCAATAAAAATGTTCACAAGACCTATATATATGCATCACAAAGCTATTCAAATGGTAATTATGAAGCATATGAAAAAACTGCTCAAGATGCTAACATCTTTCACAAAAATTAATTGAAAATAGGTTATAGGCCTAAATATAAATGCAAAACTAGAAAGTTTCTAGAAGATAAAAGAGAAAATATAGGTGACCTTTTGTTTGGTGATGACTTTTTAGAAACAACACAAAAGCACAATCCATAAAAGAAAAGATTGATAAGTTGGACTTTATTAAAATTAGCATCTTCTGCTCTATGAAAGACACTGTCAAGGAGAAGACAGACACAGACAGGGAGAAAAGGTTTGTGAATCACATATCTGACAAAGTACCTGTATCTGGAATATACGATTAACACATAGAACTCAACAATAACAGACACTTCCCAATTTAAAAATAGGCAGAAGATCTGAACAGACACTTTAGTAATGAAGTTAAACAGATGGAAATGAAGCATATGAAAATATGCTGAACATCATATGGCATTAGGGAAATACAACTCAAGACAACAATGAAATACCACCACACATCTAAAACGGCTGAAGTTCAAAAAGCTGACAATGCAAAATTCTGGTGAGGATGTAGAACAAGAAGAGCCCTCATTCATTGCTGGTAGGAAGGCAAAACAGTACAACCACTTTGGAATATGTTTTAGCAGTTTCTTACAAAACTAAACATATTCTTACGACATGATCCAGCAACCATGCTCCAAGGTATGTACTCATATCAGTTGAAAACTTACATCCACACAAAAACCTGCACATGAATGTTTATAGCAGCTTTATTCATAATTTCCAAAACTTGGAAGCAACTAATAGTTCCTTCAATAGGTGAATGAATAAACGAACTATTATGCATCCATACGAAGGAATATTATTCAGTGATAAAAAGAAATAAGCTCTCAAACCATGAAAAGACAAGGAGAAACCTTAAATGCATATTGCCAAGTGGAAGAAGCCAATCTCAAAAGGCTACATACTGGGTAATTACAATATTACATTCTGGAAAAGGCCAAACTCTGAAAATAGTGTAAACATCAGTGGTTTCCAGGGATGGAACCAGGGGAGGGAAAGAGGGATAAATAATTGTATCACAGGGGAATTTTAGAGCAGGGAAATTATTCTGTATGATACTGTAATGGTGAATACATGTCATTACATTATACATTTGTCAAAACCCATAGTATGTACCTCCCGACAAAGAAAAGCTCAGGACCAGATAGCTTCACCAGAGAATTCTGCCACACATTTAAAGAATTAACACCAATCTTCCCAAGACTCTTTGAGACAATTGAAGAGGAGAGAACACTTCAAGCTCATTCTGTGAGGTCAGCACTACCGTGATACCAAAGCCAAAGACACTACTAGAAAAGAGAACTACAGAACTGCAATATTCCTGATCAATAATGATGCAAAAATCCTCAACAAAATAATAGCAAACTGATTTCAATAACATATTAAAATGATTATACAACCTTACCAAGTGGATTTATTTCTGGAATGAAAGGATGGTTCAGCACACAAAAATCAATAAATGTAATACACTATATGAAGAGAAGGAAGGACAAAAACACTATAATCTCAATGCAGAAAAAAATTTTGATAAAATTCAACAAACTTTCGTAATAAAAACACTCAGCAATCTAGGAATAGAGAGAAACTTCCTCAAAATAATAATGATCATTTATGAAAAGCTCACAGCTAACAGCTTAATTTAAAAAAATAATCATACACTTAATGTTATGACTCCACAAATCTGCACCCTCGTATTTATCCAAGAGAACCCAAAATATATGTCCATAAAAAGAATTACACATAAATGTTCATAGCAACTTTATTCAAAATGGTCAGAAACTGAAAGCAACCTATATGGCCACGAACAGGAAAATCCATAAACTAACTCTACTCAACATTTAAAGTTGAATGAACTATGTGTGTGTGTGTGTGTATATATATATATATACACACATATATATATATACATATATATATATATATATATATATATGTAAAACTGTACATGAAGCTAGCAGATATCATGCTGAGAAAATGAAGCTGGGCATAAAAAGTACATATTGTATTTTTCCAATTATGTGAAATTTTAGAATAATCTAAAGTAATCTATTATGACAAAAATCAGAAGACTCTTCTGGAGGTGGTCGCTGGAAGACGTATGGAGGAAGCTTTTGAGGATGATGAATAACTGCATAAGTTTGTCAAAACTCATTAATTTGTATATTGAATATATGTGCATTGGACTGTGTAAATTTTACCTCAGAACTGTTAAAAATTATTATCATTGTCTAATTAGTAGTTGTAGGTGTACTTTTCACAGTTGTGTGAGTTACGTATTCTTTTTTTTTTTTTTGCTGTGAACATTTTAATATGTTAATGAACAACTTCGTAAACACATTCATGACTACACACTATTCCATCGTACCATTGTGATGGACACAGATTGTTTTTCATTTCTCCCCATTCTAAAACATTGTGATGATAATACATCTTTATGTGCTTTGTGATTATCTTTATGGGATAAGTTCAAAAAATGAATTTAAAATTTTGATATGTAATGGCTATTGCATTGATTCTGTAAAGCACTTTGGGTAGTATGAACATTTTAAGTGTTAAATCTTCTAATTCATGAACACAGGATGTATTTCCATTTATTTGTATCTAATTTCTTTCAATGTTTTGTAGGTTTCAGTGTACAAGAGTTTTACCTCATTAGTCAAGTTTATTCCTAAGAAGTTTTTTTTTTTTTAAATTATTTATTTATTTATGGCTTCGTTGAGTCTTCATTGTTGTGCACAGGTTTTCTCTAGTTGTGGCGAGCGGGGGCTACTCTTCATTGTGGTGCACGGGCTTCTCATTGCGGTGGCTTCTCTTGTTGCAGAGCATAGGCTCTAGGTGCGTGGGCTTCAGTAGTTGTGGCACACGGGCTCAGTAGTTGTGGCTCACGGGCTCTACAGCGCAGGCTCAGTAGTTGTGGTGCATGGGCTTACTTGCTCCGCAGCATGTGGGATCTTCTCGGACCAGGGATCGAAGCCATGCCCCCTGATTGTCAGGTGGATTCTTAACCACTACGCCACCAGGGAAGTCCCAAGAAGTTTATTCTTTTGATGATATGGGAAATGAAATTGTTTTCTCAATTTCCTTTTTGGATAGTTTGTTATTAGTGTATAGAAATACGACTAATTTTTATACGTTGATTTTGTACCCTGCAACTTTACTGAATTTATTAGTTCTAACAGTTTTTGTGGTGCCTTTAGCGTTTTCTACATATAAGATTGTATCATCTACAAAGAGAGAGAACTTCTCTTCCTTCCTGATTTGGATGACTTTTCTTCTTGTCTAATTTTTCTGGCTAGGACTTCGAGTAACATGTTGAATAGAAGTGGCAAGAGGGGGTCTCTTTGTCTTGTTTTTGATCTTAGAGAAAAAACTTTAGTTTTTCAACATTGAGTATGATGTTAGCTGTGAACTTTTCATGTATGACCTTTATTATGTTGAGGTAAATTCTGCCCCTCAGAAAGTATTTACTAATGTATGTTCCTTTTCATAGTGATGATGCACACCACAGATACAAGTTCTGAAATATCTACTTCCAACTTCTTCTGTGTGAGTCAGAAATAAACTTCTGTCTTAACCCCCTGTTATTTCCAACATCTTTTACCACAATCTAAGGTAATTCCTTACTAATACACAACCTAAGCCAGCATATATGCCTTAGATCATTGCTATAACTCTTTCATCTGTTTTTTCCTTGTTAGTTTCTGATTTATAGCAAACTGAATCCGCTATAATATACATATATCCCCATATCTCCTCCCTCTTGCATCTCCCTCCGACCCACCATATCCCACCCTTCTAGGTGGTCACAAAGCACTGAACCGATCTCCCTGTCCTATGCGGCTGCTTCCCACTAGCTACCTATTTTACATTTGGTAGTGTATATATGTCCATGCCACTCTCTCACTTCGTCCCAGCTTACCATTCCCACTCCCTGTATCCTGAAGTCCGTTCTCTACATCTGTGTCTTTATTCCTGTCCTGTCCCTAGGTTAATCAAAACCATTTTTTTTTCGTTTTAGATTCCACATATATATATTCGCATACGGCATTTGTTTTTCTCTTTCTGACTTAATTCTCTCTGTATGACAGACTCTAGGTCCATCCACCTCGCTACAAATAACTCAGTTTCGCTTCTTTTTATGGCTGAGAAATATTCCATTGGATATATGTGCCACATCTTCTTTATCCATTCATCTGTCGATGGATACTTAGATGGTTTCCATGTGCTGGCTATTGTAAATAGAGCTGCAATGAACATTGTGGTACATGACTCTTTTTGAATTATGGTTTTCACTGGGTATATGCCCAGTAGAGGGATTGCTGGGTCATATGATAGTTCTATTTTTAGTTTTTTAAGGAACCTCCATACTGTTCTCCATAGTGGCTGTATCAATTTACATTCCCACCAACAGTGCAAGAGGGTTCCCTTTTCTCCAGACCCTCTCCAGCATTTATTGTTTGTAGACTTTTTGATGCTAGCCATTCTGACTGGTGTGAGGTGATACCTCATTGTAGTTTTGATTTGCATTTCTCTAATGATTAGTGATGTTGAGCATCCTTTCATGTGTTTGTTGGCAATCTGTACATCTTCTTTGGAGAAATGTCTATTTAGGTTTTCTGCTCATTTTTGGATTAGGTTGCTTGTTTTTTTGATATTGAGCTGTATGAGCTGCTTGTAAATTTTGGACATTAATCCTTTGTCAGTTGCTTCATTTGCAAATATTTTCTCCCATTCTGAGGGTTGTCATTTCGTCTTGCTTTTGGTTTCCTTTGCTGTGCAAAAGTTTTAAGTTTCATTAGGTCCCATTTGTTTTTGTTTTTATTTCCATTTCTCTAGGAGGTGGGTCAAAAAGGATCTTGCTGTGATTTATGTCATAGAGTGTTCTGCCTATGTTTTCCTCTAGGAATTTTATGATGTCTTGCCTTAAATTTAGGTCTTTAATCCATTTTGAGTTTATTTTTGTGTATACTGTTAGGGAGTGTTCTAATTTCATTCTTTTACATGTAGCTGTCCGGTTTTCCCAGTACCACTTATTGAAGAGGTTGTATTTTCTCCCCTGTATATTCTTGCCTCCTTCATCAAAAATAAGGTGACCATATGTGGGTGGGTTTATCTCTGGGCTTTCTATCCTGGTCCATTGATCTATATTTCTGTTTTTGTGCCAGTACCATACTGTCTTGATTACTGTAGCTTTGTACTATAGTCTGAAGTCCAGGAGCCTGATTCCTCCAGCTCCATTTTTCTTTCTCAAGATTGCTTTGGCTATTCAGGGTCTTTTGTGTTTCCATACAAATTGTGAAATTTTTTGTTCTAGTTCTGTGAAAAATGCCATTGGTAGTTTGATAGGGATTGCATTGAATCTGCAGACTGCTTTGGGTAGTAGAGTCATTTTCACAATGTTGATTCTTCCAATCCAAGAACATGGTATATCTCTCAAAATGTTTGTATAATCTTTAATTTCTTCCATCAGTGTCTTATAGTTTTCTGCATACAGGTCTTTTGTCTCCTTAGGTAGGTTTATTCGTAGGTACTTCATTCTTTTTGTTACAGTGGTAAATGGGAGTGTTTCCTTAATTTCTCTTTCAGATTTTTCTTCATTAGTGTATAGGAATTCAAGAGATTTCTGTGCATTAATTTTGTATCCTGCTACTTGACCCAATTCATTGATTAGTTCTAGTAGTTTCCTGGTAGCATGTTTAGGATTCTCTATGTATAGTATCATGTCATCTGCAAATAGTGACATCTTTACGTCTTCTTTTCCGATTTGGATTCCTTTTATTTCTTTTTCTTCTCTGATTGCTGTGGCTAATAGTTCCAAACTATGTTGAATAATAGTGGTGAAAGTGGACAATCTTGTCTTGTTCCTGATCTTAGAGGAAATGGTTTCAGTTTTTCACCATTGAGAGTGATGTTGGCTGTGGGTTTGTCATATATGGCCTTCATTATGTTGAGGTAAGTTCCCTCTATGCCTACTTTCTGGAGGTTTTTACCATAAATGGGTGTTAAATTTTCTCGAAAGCTTTTTCTGCATCTATTGAGATGATCATATGGTTTTTCTCCTTCAATTTGTTAATATGGTTTATCACATTCATTGATTTGCATATATTGAAGAATCCTTGCATTCCTGGGATAAACCCCATTTGATCATGGGGTATGATCCTTTTAATGTGCTTTTGGATTCTGTTTGCTAGTATATAGTTGAGGATTTTTGCATCTATGTTCATCAGTGATATTGGCCTGTAGTTTTCTTTCTTTGTGACATCTTTGTCTGGTTTTGTTATCAGGGTGGTTGCAGCCTCGTAGAATGAGTTTGGGAGTGCTCCTCCCTCTGCTATATTTTTGAAGAGTTTGAGAAGGATAGTTGTTAGCTCTTCTCTAAATGTTGGATAGAATTCGCCTGTGAAGGCATCTGGTTCTGGCCTTTTGTTTGTTGGAAGATTTTTAATCACCGTCTCAATTTCAGTGCTTGTGATTGGTCTGTTTATATTTTCTATTTCTTCCTGGTTCAGTCTCGGAAGGTTGTGCTTTTCTAAGAATGTGTCCATTTCTTCCAATTAGTCCATTTTATTGGCATATAGTTGCTTGCAGTAATCTCTCATGATCCTTTGTATTTCTGCAGTGTCAACTGTTACTTCTCCTATTTCATTTCTAATTCTATTGATTTGAGTCTTCTCCCTTTTTTTCTTGATGAGTCTGGGTAATGGTTTATCAATTTTGTTTATCTTCTCAAAGAACCAGCTTTTAGTTTTATTGATCTTTGCTTTCATTTCCTTCATTTCTTTTTCATTTATTTCGGATCTGATCTTTATGATTTCCTTCCTTCTGCTAATTTGGGGTTTGTGTTCTTCTTTCTCTAATTGCTTTAGGTGTAAGGTTAGGTTGTTTATTTGAGTTGTTTCTTGTTTCTTGAGGTAGGATTTTATTGCTATATACTTCCCTCTTAAAACTGTTTTTGCTGCATTCCATAGGTTTTGGGTCATCATGTTTTCATTGTCACTTGTTTCTAGGTATTTTTTGACTTCCTCTTTGATTTCTTCAGTGATCTCTTGGTTATTTAGTAGTGTATTGTTAGCCTCCATGTGTTTGTATTTTTTACAGATTTCTTCCTGTAATTGATATCTAGTCTCATAGCACTGTGGTCGGAAAAGATACTTGATGCGTTTCCAATTTTCCTAAATTTACCAAGGCTTGATTTGTGACCCAAGATATGATCTATCCTGGAGAATGTTCCATGAGCACTTGAGAAGAAAGTGTATTCTGTTGTTTTGGAATGGAATGTCCTATAAATATCAGTTAAGTCCGTCTTGTTTAATGTATCATTTAAAGCTTTTATTTCCTTATGTATTTTCATCTTTGATGACCTGTCCGTTGGTGAAAGTTGGGTGTGAACGTTCCCTACTATGATTGTGTTACTGTCCATTTCCCCTTTTATGGCTGTTAGCATTTGCCTTATTTATTGAGGTGCTCCTATGCTGGGTGCATAAATATTTATAATTGTTATATCTTCTTCTTGGATTGCTCCCTTGATCATTATGTAGTGTCCTTCTTTGTCTCTTGTAATCGTCTTTATTTTAAGTCTGTTTTGTCCCATATGAGAATTGCTACTCCAACTTTCTTTTGATTTCCATTTGCATGGAATATCGTTTTCCATCCCCTCACTTTCAGTCTGTATGTGTCCCTAGGTCTGAAGTAGGTCTCTTGTAGACAGCATATATATGGGTCTTGTTTTTGTATCCATTCAGCCAGTCTATATCTTTTGGTTGGAGCATTTAATCTGTTTACATTTAAGGTAATTATCGATATGTATGTTCATATTACCATTTTTTAAATTGTTTTGGGTTTGTTTTTGTAGGTCTTTTCCTGCCTAGCGAAGTTCCTTTAGCATTTGTTGTAAAGCTGGTTTGGTGGTGCTGAATTCTCTTAGCTTTTGATTATCTGTATAGGTTTTAATATCTCCATCACATCTGTATGAGATCCTTGCTAGATAAAGTAATCTTGGTTGTAGGTTTTTCCCTTTCATCACTTTACATATGTCCTGACACTCCCTTCTGGCTTGCAGAGTTTCTGCTGAAAGATCAGCTGTAAACCATATGGGGGTTCCCTTGTATGTTATTTTTTGTTTTCCCTTGCTGCTTTTAATATTTTTTCTTTGTATTTAATTTTTGATACTTTGATTATTATGTGTCTTGGCATGTTTCTCTTTGGTTTTATCCTGTAGGGAACTCTCTGTGCTTCCTGGACTTGACTATTTCCTTTCCCATGTGAGGGAAGTTTTCAACTATAATCTCTTCAAATATTTTCTCAGTCCCTTTCTTTTCCTCTTCTTCTTCTGGGACCCCTACAATTCGAATGTTGGTGCGTGTAATATTGTCCCAGAGGTCTCTGAGACTGTCCTCAATTCTTTTCATTCTTTTTTCTTTATTCTGCTCTGCGGTAGTTATTTCCACTATTTTATCTTCCAGGTCACTTATCCGTTCTTCTCCCACAGTTATTCTGCTATTGATTCCTTCTAGAGAATTTTTAGTTTCATGTATTGTGTTGTTCATCATTGTTTGTTTGCTCTTTAGTTCTTCTAGGTCCTTGTTAATTGTTTCTTGTATTTTTCCAATCTATTTCTAAGATTTTGACATCTTTACTCTCATTACTGCGAATTCTGTTTCAGGTAGACTGCCTATTTCCTCTTCATTTATTTGGTCTGGTGTGTTTTTACCTTGCTCCTTCATCTGCTGTGTGTTTCTCTGTCTTCTCATTTTGCTTATCTTACTGTGTTTGGGGTCTCCTTTTCACAGGCTACAGGTTCTTAGTTCCCGTTGTTTTTTGTATCTGCTCCCAGTGGGTAAAGTTGTTTCAGTTGCTTGTGTAGGCTTCCTGTTGGAGGGGACTGGTGCCTGTGTTCTGATGGATGAGGCTGGATCTTGTCTTTTTGGTGGGCAGGACCGTGTCCAGTCGTGTGTTTTGGGGTGCCTATGACCTTATCATGATTTTAGGCAGCCTCTCTGCTAATGGGTGGGGTTGTGTTCCTGTCTTGCTAGTTGTTTGGCATAGGGTGTCCAGCACTGCAGCTTGCTGGTTGTTGAGTGGAGCTGGGTCTTAGCGTTGAGATGGAGATCTCTGGGAGAGCTTTTGCCGTTTAATATTATGTGGAGCTGGGAGGTCTCTGGTGGACCAATGTCCTGAACTCGGCTCTCCCACCTCAGAAGCACAGGAGTTGCACCCAGCCGGAGCACCAAGACCCTGTCAGCCACATGTCTCAGAAGAAAAGGGAGAAAAAATAAATAAATAAATAAATAAAATAAAGTTATTAAAATAAAAAATTTAAAAAATATTAAAAATTTAAAAATTAAAAAGTAATAGAAAAAAGAAGAGAGCAACCAAACCAAAAAACACATCCACCAATGAAAACAAGCACTAAAAACTATAGTTAAAAACAAAAACAAAAACAAAACGGACAGACAGAACTCTAGGACAAATGGTAAAAGCAAATGTATACAGAGAAAATCACACAAAGAAGCATACACATACACACTCACAAAAAGAGAAAAAGGAGATATATATATATATCTATATATTAAATAAAAGGAAGAGAGCAACCAAATCAGTAAACAAATCTACCAATGATAATAAAATCTAAATACTAAACTAAGTTAAATATAAAACCAGAAACAAATTAGATGCAGAAAGCAAACCCCAAGTGTGCAGTTGCTCCCAAAGTCCACTACCTCAATTTTGGGATGATTCGTCATCTATTCAGGTATTCCAGAGATGCAGGGTACATCAAGTTGATTGGGGATATTTAACCCGCTGCTCCTGAGGCTGCTGGGAGAAATTTTCCTTTCTCTTCTTTGTTTCCACCACTCCTTGGGTTCAGCTTTGGATTTGGCTCCGCCTCTGCATGTAGGTCACCTGAGGGTGTCTGTTCCCTGCCCAGACAGGACAGGGTTAAAGGAGCAGCTGCTTCGGGGGCTCTGGCTCACTCAGGCTGGGGGGAGGATACGGGGTGCAGGTACGGAATGCAGGGAGAGCCTGTGGCGGCAGAGGCTGGCGTGATGTTGCACCAGCCTGAGGCACGCCGTGTGTTCTCCCGGGGAAGTTGTCCCTGGATCACGGGACCTTGGCAGTGGCGGGCTGCACAGGTTCCTAGGAGGGGAGGTGTGGATAGTGACCTGTGCTTGCACACAGGCTTCTTGGTGGCTGCAGCAGCAGCCTTAGCATTTCGTGCCCGTCTCTGGTGTCTGCACTGATAGCTGCAGCTCGCGCCCGTCTCTGGAGCTCATTTAAGCGGTGCTGTGAATCCCCTCTCCTAACACACCTCGAAACAATGGTCTCTTGCCTGTTCGGCAGGTCCAGACTTTTTCCCAGACTCCCTCCCAGCTAGCTGTGGCACACTAAGCCCCTTCAGGCTGTGTTCAAGCAGCCAACCCTAGTCCCTCCCTGGGATCCGACCTCCGAAGCCCGAGCCTCAGCTCCCAGCCCCGCCCGCCCCGGCGGCTGAGCAGACAAGCCTCTTGGGCTGGTGCGTGCTGGTCAGCACCGATCCTCTGTGCGGGAATCTCTCCACTTTGCCCTCCGCACCCCTGTTGCTGCGCTCTCCTCTGTGGCTCTGAAGCTTCCCCCCTCCTCCACCCGCAGTCTCCACCCGTGAAGGGGCTTCCTAGTGTGTGGAAACCTTTCCTCCTTCACAGCTCCCTCCAACTGGTGCAGGTCCCGTCCCTATTCCTTTGTCTCCGTTTTTTCTTTTTTCTTTTGCCCTACCCAGGTACGTGGGGAGTTTCTTGCCTTTTGGGAAGTTTGAGGTCTTCTGCCAGCGTTCAGTAGGTGTTCTGTAGGAGTTGTTCCACATGTAGATGTATTTCTGATGTATTTGTGGGGAGGAAGGTGATCTCCACGTCTTACTCCTCCACCATCTTGAAGGTCTCCTGAGTACGTATTCTTGAACTAATTTATGTATATTTTGTCCTTGAGGAATTCATCAATGTATAGAACATAATGAAAGCTAGTTTTCTCATTATTGGGAAAGTGATGTACATACATGGAAAGAGGGAAGACTTGAATATGCTGTGTGCTGTGAGATTAGATTTGGAGAGATCAGTATGTACTCATTTAATTATATAGAGTTGTGTAGATATATATATATATATAGAGAGAGAGAGAGAAATATATATATATAGATTGAGAAATGGATGTAAATAACACATAGAAAAATATATAAATTTGTATTTCTTATCTGTTTACTGAGAGAGCATAGAAGCAATGACACATCATTAGCAATGAACATACTCAGCTCCCAGATCTTGATTTCTAAATTCCATGCTCCATATGTTACCAGGGTTACTTAAAGATATGCCTGATTCTATGGTTGGGACAGGAAAAGTATAAAATGAGCCCAGAATTTGTTTCTGTTTCAGAAAGTAAGAAATTGCTCAAATCTCATTGGAAACCACTTTAAGGTGATCCCAGTTCCCAAATCTGAAGCAAAACATACCTCAAAATTAATTATGATCTTAAAAGTGATAACATGAATAAAATAAAAAATATACTGTTATATATACACATTACTGAATTAATGAATAATTAAATAAGTGAATTAATGAGTGAATAAATGAATGATAAGGGAAGTTCTTTACTAAATATAGCTCTTCAATTCTAAACATAGGGAAAAATATGAAGTTAGAAAATCATTAATGAATGCTGAAACTCATAGGTAAAATGATGATAAGCAAGAGGATATTTATGTAGTCTTAAAGTAACTCCACATAAATTTCTTATTAATTATAAGAGGCAATAGCAAATTTTCAGGGAGAAATCCCAGCAGTCATCACCTTAACCATATGTTTTAGACTACCATTATCAATTTTTTTCTAGGCTACCATTACCCTCATGTGTATCTTATAAATGATGTCCTGAAAAAGATAAAACAGCACATTTGTGGTATTCTTCCAAAAAGTGCACAGCCTAACCTAATCATGAGGAGACATTCGACAAACCCTAACTGAGTATATTCTACAAAATAACTACACTTTCCAAAATGTCAAGGTCAAAAACATAAAGAAAGGTTGAGGAAGTGTTCCAGAGTAAAACAGAGTAAAGAGGTATGGCAATAAATGCAATGTGTGATCCTGAATCAAACTTAAGACAGAGAAAAATAAATAGCTCTAAAGGACAATATGGGGAAAATTCACAAAATTTGAATATGGGCTCTGGGGTATTAGCAGTATGCTATTAAATGGAAACTCCGAAATAGAAGCCCTAAATCTTAGTGTTTGTCAATTTCCATGGACTATATATTGCCACCATGGCTGATTTCAAGCTACAAAGAGTTTAACAAAGAGCTTGAAAAATTCCTAAAAATGTAACAATCATCCAGCTCCATCACACCATTAGAATACTATTTTCTCAATTTAAAATTTATTGACTTTCATAACCATACTATCATTGTCTAAAAGAGTGTCTTTTTTTTCCTTAGAAAAACCTATTAACGTACTTATGAATAAAGGGAAAATGTCCCAAAGTTACTTTCAGGTGGCACAGAAAAAAAATAAGGTGTCTCTATGTGTGGTTTTACAGCAATAACAATAAAACAAATGGAGAAAATATAAATGATTTGTGACTCTGGGTATAGAATATCTGGAGGTTTCTTGTATTATTCTTATAATTTTTGTAAGTTTGAATGTATATTTAACATATGTATACAAAATATATATACACATAACTGTGTATTATATAAATCATATACATTATATAATTGATAATTAAATATGTGTTTTAAAGTAGGTGATGTAAAAGAAACTGTCTGTAGATGGGGTGCTTCTTTAGAAAATATGGTCAAGGAAGAACTTTCTGATATAATGACATTTTAGTCAAAGTATGAACCATGAGAAAGCCAGTCACACCAAAATCTATGCTATATGCAAATTATATCTCAATAAAGCTGGGGAAAATAAATTTTAAAAATGAAAAAAATCTAGTGCAAGATTTTAGGCCAATAAAGCAAGTAAGAAAAAGGCATTGGAACTGTACAAAATGGAGAACACTGGAGGAAGCATGGGTTTGTGTATTGGGAAGAGAACCTCTTTATATGGTAGCTCAGGTAAAAATTAATAAGGAGATAGACGTTTTATATGTTTTCATGCATTTTAGATTTTTTTCGTTTTATGTATAGATTGTAAGCACATTGACAACATGGATTGAAAGCAAATATGTTTATCCTTTATCACCTATCTCAGTACCATGATGAGAAAAATAGATTTAATAAACAGCTGTTGGCTCATTGCTTGTTATTTTTAATTTCAGCTTAAATCGGGTCACCTGTCCATGAAAATGTTACATCTTTTGGAATATGGATAAAATAGGTCAAATTTCAGTTGGACTAATACTGTTTTTCAGCATTTCTTAATTCTGGTTAGTGTAAACAGTGTCTTCTGAGGTAAGTATGACATGTGAGTAAACTTAATTGCATTACTGTATCATCTGATACTAGTTTATAGCTGAGTAGCCATTAGGTCAGAATAACAATGGCATTATGTGCCATCATGGGAAGTTTGCTCTTTATTTATAGTGAGAGGGAAAGAGAGTAGCCTTTGAAGCATAATCTTTGGATTGCGTAAACAACTTGCTTGAACTTTACTTGTGCTACATTTTAGTTATTTCGTAAAACAATTTTTCTGTTTGTAGTTATTGGTAGATGTTTCTTGTCTTTAAAATATTCATTACATTTGCTTTGACAAGAAAGAGTGAGTGAGAAATATAGTCTAATATTTCTAACAAGCTCACCTTAAGAATTAATAAGCCAATAAGCATGAGCTCTCATTTTGGGGTCACAATCTTGGTGAAATGGACCAGTGTAGAACACGTTCCTGCTAGTCATGAAAGAAGCAGTGGAAAAAAAATCTGTAAGAAGGTTGGACACTGGCCACTGACTAGGGCAACAGAAGTGGGCACCTCATTTTTCCTGTGATAGTTTGAAACATGGCTGCTCTCCAGAATGTCTTTTTAAATTAAATTCTTAAATCAGGATTCTTATAGTCAAGCCATGCTCTGGGGGCATTCAAAACTGCTGCAATCAACTGTAACTATTCTAAGGAAGGAATCCTAGACTTTGCAAAGAATGCCTGGAGACCAATTTGAAATACTCTGAGGAATGGGCAATTTCTGACACTACATTTTTTTGTCACTCACTGCACCCTAAAAAATACATCTTTCTTTTGAGCGTTATATTAAGATTTTTTAAGCCGGTATCTCTACTGGAGTGTGGTGTGAAGAAATCCTACCCCTTAGTCTATGAACATACCCACTGGCTATTTGGAACAAATGTTGTAATACTCTTTCACATGTAAACTAACAGACAGAGGCCATATAAATGATTTTATTTGTAGAATTTCTCTTTCATTCTGTCAGTATATCACTACCAAATAAAGTGGTTGATTTTCAATTCACAAATATAATTATTCAAATCATGTTTTATTAAAATCCTAGATAAATGAAGCAAATATATTTTCCCCTTACTAAAGTGAGGCTCAATAAGTTGAAAATTTTCATAAGATTTCATAGTTGCTAACTTCAGAGTTAAAACTGCCTCAAATCTTTTGATATCTAGTCTTGTGTGCTTTTCAATAATTTAAAAATTGAGTTTTTTCTCTTTAAGTCATTAATACTTCTGGAATTTATTCTTGTGTGTAGTAGGAAGTAAAACCCTATTATTCCTTAACAGTCATGTTTACCATCATCATTGTTTGAAATATCCATAGTTTTCCAGTGATTTCCATGTGACTTTTGCCATATTTTGAATTCCCATGTTGCTATTGGATATGCTTCCAGGCTATTTTTATTCTGTTCTTTTGACTAAGTGTTACAACCCCTGTGCTAATGGCACACGGTTTTAATTACTATAGCTTTATAGCAATACTTACTAATAGTAGGATAGTCTTAGTCCTTATTCATCAACAAGTTGACTGTGGCTACTCTTAGATATTTATTTTACCCTTATGCAGTTTAGAATCCATTAGGCAAGTTCCATAAACCTCTTGTTGAGATTTTTTTTAATGAAATTACATTAAACTTAGAGATTAACTTAGAAAGAGTTGGCTCTTACATTGGTGTCACAATGAACATGACATAGCATTTTCATTTAATAAGCACCTTCATTTTCCAAGTAAGTTTTCCATGATATGTAACAGACTGATCTCTCATTTCTACTTCAGTAATGGTAATGGTAGTAACAAATGCATAGGGGTTTTCTTGAAATAAACCCAACAGCTGTAATTTGGGTTTCTTAGAGAATAAACAGCTTACTTTCTCAAATTAACGAGAATCAATTGCTGTTCTTGGTTATTTGAACTTAGTTTCCCAATCTTTCTAAAACTTAGTAATAATTATTAAAATGGGACACACTTTTCCCTGAATATCTGGACTTTATCTTTTCCAAATTAAGATATATTTTATGGTATTGATATTTTAACTTCAAAATAGCCCACAGTTTTTATACACAAATGTGGGTGTAAATATGTACATACATATACACTTGCCATTACACATTTAAGAGCACTTATTACTTAGGAAAACACAAATTATTGAAAAAATGCAATCTATACTTCCAGAGAGTCCTTTGACATTAAAGTGATTGTCTATTGTGCTCTATACCATCTTTTCTATAGATTTGTCACATAGATTGTATCATTATGATATTACCAACTTGAGACTCCTGTAGATAATTCTAGTTCCAAGCATTGCAAAAGGAAGCAAACCATCCTTCAATTACACTACACTCTTTTCTTTAAGGGATACTCTTAATTGTTTTTGAATTGTTTTTTTGTATGCTTTTGATGTTTAGATTACTGTTATATTTATTATCTTCTTTAATCAATAAAAAATGATATGAGGCATTATTCCAATTGCACAAGTAAAAAATTAGGGGCTTAAAGATTGAGTAATTAGCCCAAGGCAATACAGCTAATAAGTGGAAGAGACTAGAAAACTCTGTTATGCTTGACACCAAAATCAATATTATTAAGTACTTTTGTATACCATTCCAAGAATAATGAGGGAAAAATAATCTGAAAAAACTAATGGTTATATGCTGATTATGCACTTACTGATTTGAGAGACTATTTGAAGTTGAAATTGACATTTTTGTTGCTTGCATGAGCACATGTTCATTGACACTGAAAGACCTTGACAAAACTTGAGGCTCTCAGGGCCATCCATCACTATTCATGCATTTCTTAAGCCAAAGTTCACATGTGTGGGAGAGAGCAACTATCCCAGCAGACAAGTAAAAACTTATTAAACCAGAAATATTTAAAACTAATAACCTCAATATGAGTAATATACTTGAATGTCTGAGTTAAGTGTGCTTTGGAGCATTTTGATTATTATGTTTTTCTATAGAGAAGGAAGACTTGAAAAAGTATATTTCATTAGTTATGGAACATACTGTGAGTAGGTAGACTTAAAGGTCACAAGTTCTCACATAAGAAGAATCAATCAATTTAATTCTAGAGTGAAGTAAAGATGGAATAATTTCAATTATTCCTGAAGAACTAGAAGTAATTACCAAAACTAATTACATTGGTCTGGCCTGAGGTTAACAGCTGGCAAAGAGTGACACTTGGCTCTCTGCAAAAGACAAGCAATTATAAATGTTTGCTTGAACTCATTGTGAATGGATTTTATAAAAATCAAATTTAAGTTAATATGCACAGAGTTCTGAGTAAACACTTCAATGGATAATATGTGAAATTTTAGGATCAGGGTATTGGGTGTGTTATGGATCGGTAGCAAACAAAATCATACACTCACAGAGTAAAAGGTTAACTTTCCAATTTAATTTTCTCAAGGTACAAGTTCTTATCAGGTGTGAAGTGGCAGCTTAGGGTAGAAGCAGATGCAGCAATTTTCAGCACAACTTATCTTGGTCCCCAGAGTCCCTAACAGAAGGAACACGGATGCTGGTGACATGGATTGTGCAAGGTAAGATCAATTCTTGCTATCAAACTGCCCCTTTTGATTCAGGTCTTGAGTCACCAACAGAAATAACTTACACCAACAAGTGAAACACTTCTGTTTAAGGAAATTTTTATTAACCTTGTGCTCTCTCTGTTCTCGGGTCAAATTCAGCATCAGAAAGGGAATGCACTTTCCTAAAGGAAGACCGTAGGCTTTCCTTGAGCAATATTTCTAATCCCAGCCTTCTGGTGTTTTGAAGAAGTCCATTCCTGCCCCCCCACTGGCTGATTTAATGGTCTTTTATCTTTTATCTGGAGATTGTCTGAAAGACAACTGGGTGACACACTGCACTGTTAGCTAAACAAAGCAGAAAAATTAAACATTTTTTAATTTCAAAAAGGCCTACTGATGTTTTAAATTGATATCTATGTTTACTTAGAATTTTTGTTGTGTTCTAATACGAATGCTGTTTAGTCTAATTGTTTGAGTGCCAGTTCTCTCTTTATCTACTAACTTTGATGGACCACATAGTTTCTGTGATAGATCTTAATGAAAAGTTCAAAGAATACAGGTACAGTGTTGAGACTGGCTGCTTCTAACTGTAATGAAGACCATAAAGAAAGAAAATTATAAGTTCACTGTTTTTTAAATTCCCAGCTCATGGCACCATTATCATTAGTCCTCAAAAGATTTTAACTCAAAGATTTCAGATTAGCACAAGCAAAAATCATGTACAAAGTCTATTTCTGTGGGTTATTGAATTACAATACAGATTGATTGCATAGCCTCACCATGTTTCTTAAGTGAAAGATATAGGGATAAAAATAGGACTCTGAAAAATAAGATGGTGCTATTTGGGAGGATTTGGAGGTACTCTGCCTTGCTTAGCCTCCCTTGCTAATGTTCCAGTTTTTTTAGCAGCTTTATTCAGATTTACTTCACACACCATACAGTCTACCTAATCAAAATATACAATTTGATGTGAATATTCAACAATGATATGTGCAAAATCACCACAGTCAGTGTTAGAACATTTCCATCTCCTCAAAAAGAAACCATGTATGAGATATCTGGAGTAGTCAAGCTATTAGAAAATAGACTGGTTTTGCCTGGGGCAGAGGAAGGGGGAAGAGACAGTTGTTTTCTAATGGATATCAATGGATATAGAATTTCAGTTTTACAAGATGAAAAACTTTTAGAGATCTGTTGCACAACATTGTGCATATAGTTAACACCACTGTGCTATACATTTAAAATGGTTAAAGTGGTAAATTTTTGTGTTATATGTTTCTTACCACAGTAAAAAAAGAAACCATGTACCCTTTAGCTATTACCCCTCTATTCACCCATCTTCCCAAGCCTTAAGCAACCACTAGTCTACTTTCTGTGTCTATAGGTTTGTCTATTGTGGACATTTACTATAGAAGGAATCATACAATATGTGATATTTTGTAACTGGATTCTTTCAATTAGCATAATGTTTTGAAGGTTCATCTATGTGGTAGCATGTATCAATACTTAATTCCTTTTAATGACCGAGTAATATTTCATTGTATGGATATACCACTTTTGTTTATCCATTTATGAGTTTATGGATATTTGAGTTGTTTCCACCTTTTCACCAAGATAAATAATACTGCCATGAATGTTAATTTCTCTTGGATCTATAGCTAGGAGTGGAATTGCTGGGTCATATGGTAACTCTATATTTGACTGTTTGAGAAACTGTCAGATTTGTTACATTCTCACCTGCAGTGGATGATGGTTCCCATTTTTCCACATCCTAACCAACACATATTATTTTCCCCTTTTTGGATTATACCCATCATAGTGGGTGTGAAGTGGTATCGCATTGTGATTTTGATTTGCGTTTCCCTGGTAACTAATAATGTTGAGCACCTTTCTGTATGTTTATTGGCCTTTCTTATGTCTTCTTTGGATAAATATTCATTCAGATTCTTTGCAATTATTTATTTATTTATATTTATTTTTTAACTATTTTTATTGAATGTAAGATTCTTTAAATTCTATAGTGCTTTAAAATTTTCAGAAGTTTCTGGGGTTGACATATATACATTAATATGTATAAAATGGATAACTAATAAGAACCTGCTGTATAAAAAAATAAATAAAATAAAATTCAAAAATTCAAAAAAAAATTTCAAAAGTTTCATACACATCACTTCATATAATCCCATAAAAACCCTTTTTTCCCCCACCCTTGTATTGCCCCTCCCCACTTCCCTCTCCCCACTGGTAATGACTAGTTTGCTCTCTGCATCTGTGAGTCTGCTTCTTTTTTGTTTTATTCACAAGTTTGTTGCATTCTTTAGATTCCACATATAGGTGATATCATACAATATTTGTCTTTGTCTGACTTACTTCACTTAGCATAATGTCCCCCAAGACCATCCATATTGCTGCAAGTGGCAAAATTTCATTCTTTTTATGGTTGAGTAGTATTCTATTGTATATATATACCACGTCTTCTTTATCCATTCCTCTACTGGTGGACACTTAGTTTGCTTCCATACCCTTGGCAATTGTAAATAATACTGCTATGAACATTAGGATGCATGTATCTTTTCAAATTAATGTTTTTGGTTTTGTTTTTTTGAGTTTTTTTGGATATAAACCTAGGAGTGGAATTGCTGAGTCATACGATAGTTCTATTTTTAGTTTTTTGAGAATCCTCCATACTGCTTTCCACAGTGGTTGCATCAATTTACGTTCCCACCAACAGTGTATGAGGGCTCCCTTTTCTCCACATCCTTGCCAACATTTGTTATTTGTGTTCTTTTGATGATAACCATTCTGACAGGTATAAGGTGATAACTCGTTGTGGTTTTGATTTGCATTTCCCTGATGATTAGTGATATTGAGCATCTTTTCATGTGCCTGTAGGCCATCTGCATTTCCTCTTCGGAAAAATTTTTATTTAGTTCTTCTGCCCATTTTTTAATCTAGTTTGTTTTTCTTTTTTTGTATGTTGAGTTGTATGAGCTGTTTATATATGTTGGATATCAATCCTTTATCAGTCATATCATTTACAAATATCTTCTCCTATTCGGTTGGTTGTATTTTCATTTTGTGGATGGTTTCCTTTGTTGTGCAAAAGCTTTTATGTTTAATTAGATCCCATTTGTTTAGTTTTGCTTTTGTTTCCCTAATAGATTAAAGACCTTAATGTAAGACTGGATACTATAAAACTCCTAGAGGAAAACATAGGCAGAACACTCTTTGACATAAATAACAGTAATATTTTTTTGGATCTGTCTCTTTGCAATTTTTAAATTGTACAGGTTTTCTTTATTATTAATGAGCTGTATGAGGCTTTTATATATACTAGATAACTTGCTTATCAGATATGTGATTTGCAAATATTTTTTTTTCCATTCTGTGGGTTGCCTTTTCGCTTTTTGATGGTGTTCTTTGAAGCACAAAAGTTTTTAACTTTGATGAAGCTCATTTTATTTATTTATACATATATATATGTATTTAATTTACTGTTAGTGCTTTTGGTGACATATCTAAGAATCCATTGCCAAATCCAAGGTCATGAGGGTTTACCCCTATGCTTTCTCCTAAGTGTTTTGTAGTTTTAGCTCTTACTTATATGTCTTTGACCTATTTTGAGTTAATTTTTGTATATGGTAGGAGGTAAGTGTTCAACTTCATTCATTTGTATGTGGCTGTCCAGTTGCCCCAGTACCATTTGTTGAAAACACTATTCTTTCTCCATTGAATGGTCTTGGTAAACTTGTTGAAAATCAGTTGAATATAGACATGTGAGTTTATCTCTGGACTATTAATTACATTCCATTGATCTACCTATATATCCTAATCCAGTACAACACTATCTTGATTACTGTTACTTTGTAATAAGCTTTGAAGTTTATAAGTGTGAGTGAACCTTTGTTATTCTTTTTCAAGTTTATTTTGGCTATTTTGGGTCCTGTGCAATTTGGTATAAACTTTAGAATCAATTTATTAATTTCTACAAAGAAGTCAGCTGGATTTTGATAGGGATTGCCTTGAAATCATATATAAATGTGGGGAGTATTGAAAATTAACAATATTAAGTCTTCTAATCTATGATCATGTTATACCATTTATTTAAATCTTTTAAAATTTCTATTCCCAATATTTTATAGTTTAGAGGGTGCAAGTTTTGCACTTCTTTTGTTAAAGTTATTCCTAAGCATTTTATTACTTTTGATGCTATTATAAATGGAATTTTTTGTTAATTTCATTTTAAATTTTTCATTACAAATGTATAGAAATGTTATTGATTTTCATATATTGATATTTTATTCTGTAGCTTTCTTAACTTGTTTATTAGTTCTGAAAGCCTTTTATTGTATTCCTTGGAATTTTTCTGTATACAAGATCATGTCATTTGCAAATAGAGATAGTTATATGTCTTTCTTTCCAATCTGGATATCTTTATATTTATTTTTCTTGTCTAATTGCCCTGGCTTATACCTCTCATACAAGGTTAACTAGAAGTGGCAACTGTAGGTATCATTGTCTTGTTCTTATTTTCAGTGGGAAAGCTTTAACTGCTATATCATCAAGTATGATGCTAGCTGTGGATATTTTATAGGTACCCTTAAACAGGTTGAAGAAGTACCCTTCTATTCCTGACTTGTTGAGTTTCTGTTTTTAATCATGAAAGGGTTTTGGATTTTGTCAAATGCTTTTACTGCAGTAATTAAGCTGATAAGGTGTTTTTTTTTGTTTATTCTATTGTAAAGTGTATTACTTTAGTTGATTTTTGTATGTTGAACCATCATTGCGTTTTGGGATAAATCCCATTATTTGTTAGGTATATTTGGATTATAGTGTTGTCTAAGTCTTTTATTTTATTGTTTATCTTCTATATAGTTGTTCCATCCATTATGGAACATGGGGTACTGAAGTTTCAACTATTGTTGCTGAATTGTCCATTTCTCCTTTCATTTCTGCCAGTTTTTTCTTCATCTATTTGGTATTGGGTTAGCAGATGCAGATGCATATATGTTTACAATGACTATATCTTTGTGATGGATTGACCCTTTTATCATTATAAAACAAGCCACTTTACCTTAAGTAATATTTTTTAATGCTATTTTATTTATTATTTGTATTACTACTACAGTTCTCTTGTGGTTGCTATTTGCATGTTATATGTTGGTTCCAGAACCCAAAGTAGCCTACGGGGCACTGTGCTACTTTGTTAGTAGTGGAATGTGTAAGATGAAAGCATTTGTTCTTCACGTTGGAGAAGAAGCCTCAACATGCCCCAAACGAATGGACCCTTTCAAACTTTACTGATATGCCAGGAACTTGAATACTCATGGAGTTTATCTTCTACCCTGTGGAGGGCATATGCCTTATAAGCACCTCCAAAGTACTTGCCACTTTTTTATATTCTAGTCCAATTAACATGATATTATTGATATAGGGGACCAATATGGTGTTGTTGCAGCATGTCCAAATGGTCCAATCCTACTGTGACCATTTTATAACAGCGGGTAGGAGAGCTTCGATTCCAAATAAAAGTGAACTCTTTCTGATAGGGATGAAAGAGAATGCATTCTCCAGATTAATGGCCACGTGTACTGTGACTGTGTTAATCTGGTTTAGCAAGTATACCTGTATGAACAACTGCAATTAGGGCTGATACTTGGTTGAATTTGTTATAGTTCACTAACACATCATCTAGAATCTGTCTGGGTGTTGAGGATCCAGACTGTTGAATAAATTGAAATATGATGGGAACCACAACAACTGAAACCTTTATGTGTGTGTATATATATATATAGTATATATATGGTGCTTATCACTTGCATTCCCCCTGGATGTTTTATATATGCACTTATATGAGCATATATCTGTGTGTCTATATCTATGTATTTTACTATCTCAGCTGGCTGGTTGGGGGAGGTGGTGGAGGAAGTTTTATAGGCCCCTCAGTCTAATAGGTCTTACTCCTGAGGGAGGAAAAAAAAAAAAACTAATATGGGATTTATGCCAATGCCCAAGTACGTCCATTTATATCATACATTTGGGGAGTAAGAAAATGACTGTTAGGTGGGTCCTTGAACTTAGTGAACATTCTAAGCCTGAATGGGACAGAACTCCATTTATTACCTGGTCCCTATATACTCCTTCTTCAACAGAGGTTGTATGATGAAATATCAGGTCTCCAAGTATCAGTAAAGACTCAGTCCTCATGTCCAAGAGTACGTGAATTATTTGAATGTTTCTTTTCCCAGTGCACAATTACCTAAGTAAAAGGACATAGGTCTTTTGGGGGCTGGACTAGGAGAATAATTACTGTATTCCCTTGTTACAGAAGCCTTTATTCTGGCAACCAGATTCTCCTTCAGTCAAGGGGTTTCTGTTCTAAAAACTGGTTCTGCTTCAGGAACTAGGCAAAGAATCATGACCTGTAGTGTGTCTGTCTCTTGATTATCCATCTTTTATTTATTGTAGTTTTATAAATTGGTCAATGACCTTATTTGCTGTTCATCTTTCTTGCCTCTAAGGATGTCACACTGCAATAACTATCTCTATAAATCTCTGTAGATCAGGCCACCCTTGCTGTCACTCTGACTTTGCTGTTTATTCAAATAATTGTGCCAACCTTGCCTCTGATGTTTAAGCACCATCACGTGGTCTCTTATTTTGGAAGCTGTCATCCTCATTGTTTCAGGTAGGTCATTTCAGTAACAGAATCTCCTGGCATCAGCCTTGGCTGATGAGGATAGCTACCACTGAGCTTCACAGTGATACAGTTGCCTATCTTACTAGAGCATTCCTTGCTGCTCTGATAAACAGAATATTATCTGAGCTCCTCATATAACAAGATTATCTGGTGACATTCCCATCCTTATATAGCACACCACTCTAGCATGTCCTCTTCTCAGAGACTTTGATACCTTCTTCCTCTCTCTGTCATGGCAGTTCTGGCATTTCTATTTCACTTCCTGTGACCCAAGTGAACTTTCCCAAACTTCTAAGAGTCATGTTAGCAGCAAGTTAGTATCTTTTCCAGGGTCCTCCATAGGATGTTAAATTATATACTCTGGGAAATATACTCTTTCTTATTCAAGTTTATGTCCAGCCCTCCTATACCCTTCATCTAGCACAATCAGGATATAGTTCAAGAAGTACCTTTCTGGCTCTTTCTGGTATATATTGCCTAGACCATGCAGCCATGCAGCTCCTTTGGGATATGTTCTTTCTTCTGCAGGAGACCCAGCATTTCTCTGGCCAGCTCGTAATAAAACTTAACTCCAGTTTTTGGTTTAGTGGCCAGCCTGAGTGGTAGAGATAAATTCTGAAGGGGACAACTGTTGCTTGCAAGGCAGAGGCCTCTGTATAATCATCAAGGAAAGTGGGAGTGATAGGCTTTAACAGGAAAGAGTGGGCCTCTTCTGCATGCCCAAAGGATTCAAGGGAATGTGGAGATTCAAGATTTTCAAGTGCATCAATTTAGATGTCTCCCATATCATACTTAGGGTCCAGCTCTTTTCAGTGAGGGGCTTGACCCTGGCACAGCAGACTTGTTTGGGTTGAGAAGTCAAATATACCTCAAGCTCTGCTACTCTTGGCTGTAGGTTCAGTGCTAAACTTGTTCTCCCCTCTTCTAGCAGGAAATGAAATACTTTTTTAACGCTGCCAGTAAGGCTCTTTTAGTTTCACACTTACCCTTCAATTGTGTTAATTACTCTCAGCCTTTTGTTGCGTCTCTTTCAAGAATTCATTGCCCCCAGAAACAGCCATCTACTTCCACTATTCTTATAACTATTATTTCGTCTATACTTATCATATGGCTGATACATTACCCTAGTTAGGGCATGTCCTTCTATGGTACACCATTCCAGTTCACCATGAGTGCAAGTTGTAAACACTGGCATGCCTCCATGTGCCAGGTGCTATCGGTGTTCCATCTTCCACCAGTGATGTTCTCCTTGCTAGATGAGCTGCAGGTGATCCGTTCCAAAACACCACCTTAGTATCTGCTTTCTGGCAATAATCCAGGCACCAGGTGTTTCAATTCAGGTCCCCTAGAAAGGAGACTGTGAGATGGAGATTACCACTCAGGAATTACTCTTACTATTATTGTCTGTGGAGGGCTGAACTAAGTAGTATTTAGCAGAGGAAGAAGGTAGGCTGTGATGCGGTCACAACAAAGAACAAAGTCAATCCCAAAAGGAGCTCTGAGGGATGAGCCCTCCAGGGTAGACACAAACTGGAAAAGGAAACCAGGCCTTTATATTCTTGCCTTGACCAGTCATTGTATGTGAGCATGACTTCAGACAAGGCAACACTCCTCAGTTGAGGGTAATAATAAGATGATGGACTCACCTGAAAGCTGTTAGCTACTGATATTCCCAAGAGCTGGGTAATAAGTGTTTTAGTATGGAAGATGAAGGATCTGGTGGCATCATCTGGTATCCGCTGCAGTACGTATTCAGAATTGTTATAGTTTTTGACAATTTTATTATTAAATGTGATTGTATCTGTATACCTACACCAGCTTTTGGAGTTAGTAATATTTAATTATAGCTTTATTCTATCTTTATACATTCAAACATTCCATTTTCTTTGAGTTTGTTTCTCTTTAAACAACAAACCTTAAAAAATGATCTATATAATGGTTAAAAGCTGAGAATTTTCTCATTCTCTCGTGTCCTGGGGTCTCACCTACCTCTCATATTGCTACTATGTTAATATTTTATAAATTTTAAGGCTCGTTTATTATGCATATGCTGTCTTTCCTCTTAGGTATGTATGTATATTTTTATTTCTTTATTCTTAAATAGCCAATTTAATAAAGGTATTTGTTCAAAATTACTGCCATATGTCTTGCAGTAATAACGAGATTTTTTTCTCTTCTTATTTAAATAATTTACTGAAAATTTGTTTTATGTGGATTTTATGTGGCAAATTTTCTGTGGTCTTGTGATACCTAAAACTATTTTAATTATGATCTCACATTTTAATGATCATTTCATTGAGAATGACAAATTTCCTGTTTAAATTTTCTATTCTTTGAATCATTAAAAATCATCCATTATTTCATCTTGAAAATAGTTAAGGCCTCTAATGCTATCTATGGATCTATTCCTTCTCACTAAAAGATCTTTACAAATTTTTCTTTGTCTTGGGTATTCAGTTTTACTAAATTTTAGTAAAATTTTGTTTTTCTTTATTAATCTCTGTCACTCAATGGATTTTTCAATCTGGCATTGTTTATTGCTCCTTTTAAATCTATAGATATATTTCAGAATTATATTTCATGAAATATATGTGCAATATTTCTTCAAATATTTCTAATTTTTATTTGTCTTTATCCATGATTCCTATTATTTGGATTTTGGAATTTCTACATCTTTCTTTCATATGTTTTTACCTTTCCTTTTATAATTTTAATTCTTTTCTGTTTCCTGTCAGGAGAGTTTCTCAACCTGGTTTTTAAATTCACAAATGTTTCTTTAGTTGTGTACATCCTACTATTTATCTTGGGTCATCTACTGTTACATTTTTGTATTAATATTTCCCCTTTGTTCTTTTATTACTAGTTATTTTTCTCTTGTATTCCTAATATATTCCCTTATGTCTTTTACTACATTTATCTTGCTTATTTAGAAAGTTTAGTCCATCTGTACCCATTTTGCAGTTAATTTTTTTTTCTTTCGTATAATTTTACTCCTCAAGTGTTTGTTTGGATTGTGAACTAATATTTCTATGGGGTACAACAGCTACTGTTTCTGATAAATGATATAGGTGAAATGCTTAAGGACCTACAGCTGCAGAGAATTCAAGGGGAAGAGAAGGATGGAGAAGTCTGAGGCACCAGAAAATTCCACTTAATCACTCCTCACACTGTCAAGAAATTCATCATATCTGAACTTCAAACCCTTAAGGAGAAGTAGTATTGGGAGGATGCTGTTTCCCTATAGTACTGTATAATCCACTGAACCCTTAGAATAGAGAATTGTAGGTTAACATGAAAATTACAGATACTTACTTACTCTAAACATTAGCATAAATTTCTGGTTTATTTTACCAAAGATTCCAAATTTTTCTGGAAATACGATGGCCGCAGATGCAGGATATTTAGCAAAGCCACTTTTGGCTTCCAGGGGACTTTGAAAGGACACGCAGTTTCCAGTGACACAGTTGTGCAAAATATCTTCACACCAGATCTGTAAGTTGAATTATTATTTTTGTATTGCCATTTTATATTCAGCATGTGGCTCTCCATTCAGGGAATATTCACATGAATAATACAGAATGTATGCTGATAATATTAAGTGCTGGGTTCCTTCAGTTTTGGATGAAAATCAACAAGGGAACATCCTTACGTGGGAAAACTATTGGTGTCTGTACTCACATGTCCCTGAACGATATTTTGCATTCAGAATGCCATCACCTTTGAACGGTGTTTGCCCCTCAGTAGCAGTTACTAAAAATTTAAGGTGTTTCAGATATTCTTAAAGAAATAAGGTGTTTTTAAATTGATTTTTCAGAGTTTGTATTTTAAAATGGTAAATTGAATGCCATTATTGTTAGTAAAATATTTAAACAGTCTGATTCTCTTATTTATTTATTGAAAAACATTTAAAAATCTTCTTTAAAAGCTACTCTTAATTGTAAGAAATCATGTTTCTCATGTGGAATGATAATCACTGATGGAAATGGAAATGTTTACTCTTCAGCATTAAAATATGAAGTGTGGTTCATTTTAAAAACAATCAACTTCAAATATTAGAATAACTTTTTAGTATAGTAGGTATTGTTTTGTTAGTTTCTTTGTTAGCTCTTTTCTTTTAAATGAGTCTGTGAAAACTTTACATTTAAAGGCTTTAAAATGATCACATTGCAGAACTTTCCAGTTTGTCGAACAAAGATTCTAGTCTCAGAGTAATTTGTGAAATTTCTCTTTTGGACATATGGGGGGTGCAGTGCAGGGGGAGTCAGTGATACATTCTTTGTAAGGTGCTCAGTGGTCTCCAACTCTCATTTTTTGAAATGAATCTGATTCATAGAAATAACCTAAGGTTGTGCAGAACTTTGCTTCCTGAAAATGTGAATGACAAAACTACACACATCACTGATTTAGAGGTTATTTCCAAGGAACTAAAAAAATATTTTGAACAAAGGAATTTTCTTTAGAAGGGGTACAGAGCCTTCAAAGATGGCCTCTTTTAAGTACAGAACTTATTTTATATATAAACATGGTATATATTTAAATATGTCTCATGTCTTTATGATTATATTTTGTATACAGTCAGAATGAAAAAAAGAGTTAAGGAAAAGTGTGAGCATGTCATACATTTCATTGAAGAGAAATCAGTTACTTTCAAAAATTTAAAATTTATTCAAGTATTTAAATTACTTGACATCCAGGAAGAGACTATTTATTTAAGTAAAAAAAAGTAACCTTTTTAAAAAATATTCTTAATAACATTGATTATTTAGGAAATAATACATGCCTTTTACAGAGTTTTTTAAAAATAAAGTGCTGAAAATATTTTTTTGCTTGTACAAAAAAGGATATATTATTTATCTTTTATTACAAAAAATATGTGATACTTCCAAGGCAATAAGGAAAACAACTCTTCAATGAACGAATTAAATCGCTTTATATGCTGGAGATTGAGACCAGATGCCTTTTATGACCTTAAATTACACAATCATGATCCTGTGTTGCTATATATTGTGAGCAACAGACCTAAGGATTTCCTGAATTGAATGAATCTATTACCATATTAACATGGTAAAATCTCATTTTCAATTAGATGTTGTTGACTATATTATTCAGACTGCTTATACTGCTGTTTGATAAGGTATTAAAGTGTGGTTCAAAAAAAAAAAAGTTAAAGGCAATCCCAAAGAAATAGAAAATACATTGTTTTTCCTTAGTTTAAGATTCAGAAATCATATATGCTCTATTTTATCACTGTCTTTCACAAACAAGATCCCACACAACAGTGTTTGTTGCACCCTACCCTAAAATTTATGATGTAAATGTTGTTTTCAGTGTTCTGAATTTTGCTTTTATTTTCTTCTTTTTTCTTTCTAATTCAGTGTACTGACTTTTCAAGTTCCTTAGTTGTTTTAGCCCTCCTACTGTGTCATACTATAGGCCCTGAAGAATTGGAAGTGTTTTGCATAGCAATTGCTCTAAGGAATCACACCATAATGCCAATAAAAAAAATCAACTGTCAAATAAATGCAGAAGTATTACTTTAATTCTGAATGACTTGCAGAATCTCCATGCAGGTAAAAATTATCTTACAATAGAAATTTCAATAAGAAATTTTATTGGAATAGAGTACATGATAGAAACAGTATTATTTTAAAAGTACAATTTTTTTAACAAAATAAATCAGCTCCCAAACCGTTTATTTTAATACACTAAAAGAAACTTAATAACTTTGTTATTGTTAGTTAAGATCAACAGAAGCAACAAAGATATTAGATCAATAAGTAAGGTGGTTTTTTTTAAAGACTGATGTTATCATCAAAGCAAACTTCACTTTTGTTCAAATCAACCACATGTCACATTTAGTTCTGTTTTAGATACACTTGTAGAAACAGAATAAACTGCTTTCCTGTGGCTTTCACATATGCCAGGACCCCACAAATATAGTGCTCTTCACACAATGCTGAGCTTACTACTCAAAGCCATGTGTCAGTTGATGAAATATGCTAAAAAAATTTAAGAACTGAGCATCCCCTTGAAACATCCACTAGAGTAGTCACATTTCAGTATATAAAAATGAATAAACAAGCAAATAAATAAATAAACATTAAGCTTATTCTATTTAGCAACAAACTAAATATATATGCTAATAAAATAGTAGTCTATTACAGAATCATTCTTGCTTTTGAACCCTGACAGAAGATAAATCTCAGCAATTTGAATAAATATTTACATTTACAGTAAGATGGATTAATCATTCCTTAAACTTCTTAACTTATTATCAAAGAAATGCAATAGGACATTTAACACAGAATTCCTCTTAATAATTAAATTGTTGAGTTACCGAAGCTTTATTTTTAAATTTTTTTTTTTTTGTAAAATACCAACAACCTTGGTAAAAAAGTAGGGAAAAATAAGTTAAGATAAATAGGTAGGTCATAAAGGCCCCTTGTCTATTATCGCTTGGGTAAAGTAACAAGAGGCAAGGTGTCCTCCAATTGTCCTGGTTGGAGGTATTAACTTATTTTGTCACGTTCAGAAGTTGAGAGGCACAGTCTTCAGGGGAAATCCTTCCAAGCAAGCCTTAAAGTCCAGGAAAAGTTTTATATTCAGAAAGTTGCACATTCAGGATGAATTATAAAGACTTGAGCTTTATACAGAGGCTACACCAATACTAGCTTTGCTACCTAGCAGAGAAGACACTGACAAGGTTTAAGTTAACAAGTAAGTCAGTCCCTCTTGTCTGGCATAAATGAGATTCCAAGTTGACAGTGATTTTCCCAGGCTATGGTAGATATAATACATAATACATATAATACATAAAGAACAAATTTTTAAAATTGAAGTATAGTTGATATACAATATTACATGAGTTTCAGGTGTGCAATATAGTGATTCACAATTTTTAGAGGTTATACTTCATTTATAGTTATTATAAAATACTGGCTATATTCCCTGTGTTATACAATATATCCTTGTAGCTTATTTTATACATAGTAGTTTGTATCTATTAATCCCCTACCCCTATATTGCCCTTCCCCCTCCCTCTACCCACTAGTTTGAAGAACAAAATTTTTAAAGGTTCCAAATTGGTCTTGGTGATAGACAGCTCTTGGGTAGCTTAGTGTGGGAACAGATTGGAATATATGGCCCAAATATAGCAGTTGTCAACTCAGTCAAACAGGATAGGGTGACCTACAGAGCCATACTGAAAACATTAATTTCAACATTGTAGGGACATGTGGAGTTTGAATAGGCTTGGATCAAAATTGACCCTTACAGTCACTGGTTCAAGTTTTCTAAGTACAATGTGGTCATGGGTTTTCAACCAGAAGAGTCTATGAATTACAGTAAATATTAATAATATTCAAAACAGTTTTTTTCACATATACGTGTTTATAGAGATTGATAGGCTTTGTTTTATAGATCAGTGGTCCTTCCAGTAGTGAGTGTCACTTGGCAATACCCATCCACACTGGAGAAGCCTTAAGCTAAGGAAGAATCCAGTTCTTCTAGACTAGGTCTGTCCACAAAGTGTCCTGATACCCAATTTCTCCATCTGAAGTCAGGACTCTGCTCCCAGGAGTGTCACTGGGACGTTGGAATACTCCTTCTATTATCCTTGGAATAGAAGGGATACTGCTTCCAAGGAAAGGCATTTAATGACTAAATTATCTGCCCTGTGGCAGAAGAGGCCAAGCATACCACCCTAGCAATATGACAGCTTCAGAGCCAGCAGATTAAGTTTACCCTGTTCACTGATAGTGCTTAGAAGGTGAGAAGCAAACAGCAGCTGTAAAGAAGTTTCCTAGGAGTGAAATGAATATTGTTGGTCATACAATTTATTATTAACAAGTAGGACACTTTTGAAAATGAATGGAGGCAATAAATTATCAACCAGAAAATCAGTTTTATTATGTCAATGGACACATTAAAAATTTATTCACACAAATTTTCAAAGGTAAAATTATTTATAAAAATATGTGCTACTTATATAAACATTTTTTTAATTTTTTAATTTATTTTTTATTGAACTATAGTTGATTTACAAGGTTGTATTAGTTTCAGGTGTACAGCAAAGTGATTCAGATATATATATATATATATATATATTCTTTTTCAGTTTCTTTTCCCTTATAGATTATTACAAAATATTGAGTATAGTTCACTGTGCTATACAGTAGGTCCTTATTGGTTATCTATTTTATATATAGTAGTGTGTACATGTTAATCCCAAACACCTAATTTATCCCTCCCCTCTTATCCCCTTCAGTAACCATAAGTTTGTTTTCTGTCTGTGGGTCTATTTGTCTTTTGTATATAAGTTCATTTGTATCATTTTTTTAAGAGTCCACATATAAGCAATATCATAGGATATTTGTCTTTGTCTGACTTAATTTACTTAGTATGATAATCTCTAGGTCCATCCATGTTGCTGCAAATGGAATTATTTCATTCTTTTTTATGGTTGAGTAATATTCCATTGTGTGTGTGTGTGTTTGTGTGTGTGTGTGTGTGTATACACCACATCTTCTTTATCCATTCATCTGTCAATGGACATTTATTATTTGTAGTCTTTTTGATGACGGCCATTCTGACCGGTGTGAGGTGATACCTCATTGTAGTTTTGATTTGCTTTTCTCTAATAATTAGTGAAGTTGAGCACCTTTTCATCTGCCTTTTGGCTATTAGTATATCTTCTTTGGAGAAATGTCCATTTAGATAGTCTGCCCATTTTTTGATTGGATTGTTTGTTTTTTTGATATTGAGCAGCATGAGCTGTTTGTAAAATATATTTTGGAGATCAATCCCTTGTTGGTTGCATCATTTGCAAATATTTTCTTCCATTCTGTAAGTTGTCTTTTTGTTTTGTTTATGGTTTCCTTTGTTGTGCAAAAGATTTTAATTTTAATTAGGTTCCATTTGTTTATTTTTGTTTTTATTTCCATTACTCTAGTAGATGGATGGAAAAAGATATTGCTGTGATTTATGTCAAAGAGTATTTTGCCTATATTTTCCTCTAAGAGTTTTATAGTATCCAGTTTTACATTTAGGCCTTTAATCCATTTTGAGTTTATTTTTGTGTATGGTGTTAGAGAATGTTCTAATTTCATTCTTTTACATGTAGCTGCCCAGTTTTCCCAGCACCACTTATGAAAAAAACACTGTCTTTTCTCCATTGTATATTCTGGCCTCCTTTACTGTAGATTAATTGAACACAGGTACATGGGTTTATTTCTGGGCTTTCTGTCCTGTTCCATTGACCTATATTTCTGTTTTTGTGCCATTCTACCTTAAGTGAAAATATTTTAAAAGTGTTTATATTGATTATTTAAATGTTACAATAATGCAATTAAATATATTAAAATAAAATATTATACCACTTTCTATTTCTGAAAACATTATTTATATGTGGTCTTATATTTTGATTTTTTCATATCATTTATTGTCATGTTCTTTAAAATTGTATTTACGGTTAGCAATTTAAAACATTTGATACTTTTAATAGAGTATTCTCTGTAGTCCACAATATTCACATCAAGTAAATATTCTTTTTTTTTAACATTTTTATTGGAGTAGAATTACTTTACAGTGGTGTGTTAGTTTCTGCTGTATAACAAAGTGAATCAGCTATATGTATACATATATCCCCATATCCCCTCCCTCTTGCATCTCCCTCCCACCCTCCCTATCCCACCCCTCTAGGTGGTCACAAAACACCGAGCTGATCTCCCCATGCGATGTGGCTGCTTCCACTAGCTATCTATTTTACATTTTACATTTGGTAGTGTATATATGTCCATGCCACTCTCTCACTTCGTCCCAGCTTACCCTTCCCCCTCCCCATGTCCTCAAGTCTATTCTCTAGGTCTGCATCTTTATTCCTGCCCTACCCCTAGGTTCATCAGAACCATTTTTTTTTTTAGATTCCATATATATGTGTTAGCAGACTGTATTTGTTTTTCTCTTTCTGACTTACTTCACTCTGACAGACTCTAGGTCCATCCATTACACTACAAAGAACTCAATTTCCTTTCCTTATATGGCTGAGTAATATTCCATTGTATATATTTGCCACATCGTCTTTATCCATTCATCTGTCGATGGACACTTAGGTTGCTTCCATATCCTGGCTATTGTAAATAGTGCTGCAATGAACATTGTGGTACATGACCCTTTTTGAACTATGGTTTTCTCAGGGTATATGCCCAGTAGTGGGATTGCTGGGTCATATGGTAGTTCTATTTTTAGTTTTTTAAGGAACCTCCATACTGTTCTCCATAGTGGCTGTCAATTTACATTCCCACCAACAGTGTAGGAGGGTTCCCTTCCCTTTTCTCCACACCCTCTCCAGCATTTATTGTTTGTAGATGTTTTGATGATGGCCATTCTTACTGGTGTGAGGTGATACCTCATTGTAGTTTTGATTTGCATTTCTCTAATGATTAGTGATGTTGAGCATCCTTTCATGTGTTTGTTGACAATCTGTATATGTTCTTTGGAGAAATGTCTATTTAGATCTTCTGCCCATTTTTTGATTGGGTTGTTTGTTTTTTGATATTGAGCTGAATGAGCTGCTTGTATATTTTGGAGATTAATCCTTTGTCAGTTGCTTCATTTGCAAATATTTTCTGCCATTTGAGGGTTCTCTTTTCACCTTGTTTATGGTTTCCTTTGCTGTGCAAAAGCTTTTAAGTTTCATTAGGTCCCATTTGTTTACTTTTGTTTTTATTTTCATTGTTCTAGGAGATGGGTCAAAAAAGATCTTGCTGCAATTTATGTCAAAGAGTGTTCTTCCTCTGTTTTCCTCTAAGAGTTTGATAGTGTCTGGCCTTACATTTAGGTCTTTAATCCATTTTGAGTTTATTTTTGTGTATGGTGTTAGGGAGTGTTCTAATTTCATTCTTTTACATGCTGCTGTCCCATTTTCCCAGTACCTCTTATTGAAGAGATTATCTTTTCTCCATTATGTATTCTTGCCTCCTTTGTCATAGATTAGTTGACCATAGGCGCATGGGTTTATCTCTGGGCTTTCTAATCTGTACCATTGATCTATATTTCTGTTTTTGTGCCAGTACCATGCTGTCTTGATTACTTTAGCTTTGTAGTATAGTCTGTAGACAGGGAGCCTGATTTCTCCAGCTCCGTTTTTCTTTCTCATGATTGCTTTGGCTCTTTGTGGTCTTTTGTGTTTGCATAAAAATTGTAAAACTTTTTGTTGTAGTTCTGTGAAAACTGTCAGTGGTAATTTGATAGGGATTGCATTGAATCTGTAGATTGCTTTGGGTAGTATAGTATTTTTGACAATATTGGTTCTTCCAATCCAAGAACATGGTATATCTCTCCATCTGTTTGTGTCACTTTTGATTTCTTTCATCAGTACCTCATAGTTTTCTGCATATAGGTCTGTTGCCTCCTTAGGGAGGTTTATTCCTAGATATTTTATTCTTTTCTGTTGCAGTGGTAAATGGTATTGTTTCCTTAATTTCTCTTTCAGATTTTTCATTATTAGTGTATAGGAATGCTAGATATTTCTGTGTATTAATTTTGTACCCTGCAACTTTACAAAATTCATTGATTAGCTCTAGGAATTTTCTGGTGACAACTTTAGGATTTTCTATGTATAGTACCATGCCATCTGCAACCAGTGACAGTTTTACTTCTTCTTTTCTAATTTGGATTCCTTTTATTTCTTTTTCTTCTCTGATTGCCATGGCTAGGACTTCCAAAACTATGTTGAATAAAAGTGGTGGAGTGGACGCCCTTGTCTTGTTCCTGATCTTAGAGGAAATGCTTTCAGTATTTCACCATTGAGAATATCATTTGCTGTGTGTTTGTCATATGTGGCCTTTATTATGTTGAGGTAGGTTAACTGTATGCCCACGCTCTGGAGCATTTTTATTATAAATGGTTGTTGAATTTTGTTGAAAGCTTTTTCTGCATCTATTGAGATGATCATAGGATTTTTAGTCTTCAGTTTGTTAATATGGTGTATCACATTGATTGATTTGCATATATTGAAGAATCCTTGTATCACTGGGATAAATCCCACTTGATCATGTTGTATGATCCTTTTAATGTGTTCTTGGATTCTGTTTGCTAGTATTTTGTTGAGGATTTTTGGGTCTGTGTACACCAGTGATATTGACATGTAATTTGCTTTTTTTGTGATATCTTTTTTGGTTTTGGTATCAGGGTGATGGTAGCCCTGTAGAATGAGTTTGGGAGTATTCCACCCTCTGGAAATTTTGGAAGAGTTTGAAGGGAATGGGTGTTAGCTCTTCTCTAAATGTTTGGTAGAGTTTGCCAGTGAAGCCATTTGTCCTGGACTTTTGTTTGTTGGAAGATCACCATTTCAATTTAATTGCTTGTGATTGGTCTGTTCATATATTCTATTTCTTCCTGGTTCTGTCTTCGAAGGTTGTACTTTTCTAAGAATTTGTCCATTTCTTCCAGGTTGTCCATTTTATTGGCATACAGTTGCTTGTAGTACTCTCGTATGATCCTTTGTATTTCTGTGGTATCAGTTGTAACTTCTCCTTTTTCATTTCTATTTTTATTGATTTGAATCCTCTCCCTCTTTTTCTTGATGAGTCTGGCTAAAGGTTTATCAATTTTGTTTATCTTCTCAAGGAACCAGCTTTTAGTTTTATTGATCTTTGCTATTGTTTTCTTTGTTTCTATTTCGTTTATTTCTGCTCTGGTCTTTATGACTTCTTTCCTTCTGCCAACTTTGGGTTTTCTTTGTTCTTCTTTCTCTAGTTGCTTTAGGTTTAAGGTTAGGTTGTTTGAGATTTTTCTTGTTTCCTGAGGTAGGATTGTTTTGCTATAACCTTCCCTCTTAGAACTGCTTTTGCTGCATCCCGTAGGTTTTGGGTCATCATGTTTTCATTGTCATTTGTTTCTAGGTATTTTTTGATTTCCTCTTTGACTTCTTCAGTGATCTCTTGGTTATTTAGTAGCATATTGTTTAGCCACCGTGCGTTTGTGTTTTTTACAGGTTTTTTTTTTCCTGTAATTGATTTCTTATCTCATAGCGTTGTGGTCAGAAAAGATGCTTGATACAATTTCAGTTTTCTTTAATTTACCAAGGCTTGATTTGTGACCCAGGATGTGATCTATCCTGGAGAATGTTCCATGTGCACTTGAGAAGAAAGTGTATTCTGCTGCTTTCGGATGGAATGTTCTATAAATATCAAGTAAGTCTATCTGGTCTAATGTGTCATTTAACTTGTGTTTTCTTACTAATTTTCTGTTTGGATCATCTGTCCATTGGTGTAAGTGGGGTGTTAAAGTCCACCGCTATTATTGTGTTATTGTCAATTTCTGCTTTTATGGCTGTTAGCATTTGCCTCATGTATTGAGGTGCTCCTATGTTGGGTGCATAAATACTTACAATTGTTATAACTTCTTCTTGGATTGATCCCTTGATCATTATAAGTGTCCTTCTTTGTCTCTTGTAGTAGTCTTCATTTTATAGTCTATCATGTCTGATATGAATATTGCTACCCCAGCTTTCTTTTGACTTCCATTTGCGTGGAATATCTTTTTCCATTCTCTCACTTTCAGTCTGTACGTGTCCCTAGGTCTGAAGTGCGTCTCTTGTAGACAGCATATGTACAGGTCTTATTTTTGTATCCATTCAGCCAGTCTATGTCTTTTGGTTGGAGCATTTAATCCTTTTACATTTAAGGTAATTATCGATATGTATGTTCCTATTACCATTTTCTTAATTGTTTTGGGTTTGTTATTGTAGGTCTTTTCCTTCTCTTGTGTTTCCTGCCTAGAGAAGTTCCTTTAGCATTTGTTGTAAAGCTGGTTTGGTGGCACTGAATTCTCTTAGCTTTTGCTTGTCTGTAAAGCTTTTGATTTCTCTGTTGAATCTGAATGAGATCCTTGCTGGGTAGAGTAATCTTGGTTGTAGGTTTTCCCTTTCATCACTTTAAATATTTCCTGGCATTCCCTTCTGGCCAGAAACGCTGGCCTGCAGTGTTTCTGCTGAAAAATCAGCTAATAACTTTATGGGGATTCCCTTGTAGGTTATTTGTTGTTTTCCCTTGCTGCCTTTAATATTTTTTCTTTGTATTATTTGTTGTTAGTTTGACTAATATGTGTCTCAGCATGTTTCTCTTTGGATTTATCCTGTATGGGACTCTCTGCACTTCCTGGACTTGATTGACTATTTCCTTTCCCATGTTAGGGAAGTTTTTGACTATGATCTCTTTAATATTTTCTCAGACCCTTTCCCTTTCTCTTCTTCTTCTGGGACCCCTATAATTCGAATGTTGGTGTGTTTAATGTTGTCCCAGAGGTCTCTGAGACTGTCCTCAATTCTTTTCATTCTTTTTTCTTTATTCTGCTCTGCGGTAGTTATTTCCAATATTTTATCTGCCAGGTCACTTATCCGTTCTTCTGCCTCAGTTGTTCTGCTATTGATTCCTTATAGTGTATTTTTCATTTCAGTTATTGTGTTGTTCATCACTGACTGCTTGTTCTTTAGTTCTTCTAGGTCCTTGTTAAACATTTCTTGTACCTTCTTGATCCCTGCCTCCATTCTGTTTCTGAGATCTTGGATCATCTTTACTATCATTACATTGAATTCTTTTTCAGGTAGTCTGCCTATTTCCTCTTCATTTATTTGCTCCTGTGGGATTTTACCTTGCTCCTTCGTCTGCAACATATTTCTCTGTCTTCTCATTTTGTGTAACCTACTGTGGTTATGGTCTCCTTTCCTCAGGCTGCAGGGTCGTTATTTCTCTTGCTTCTGTTGTCTGCCCCCTGGTGAGTGAGGTTGGTCCAGGGGCTTTGTTTAGGCTTCCTGCTGGGAGGGACTGGTGCCTGCGCTCTGGTGGTTGGAGCTGAGTCTTTTCCCTCTGAAAGGCAGGGCCGTGTCAGATGGTGTGTTTTGGGGTGTCTGTGAGCATAATACAATTTTAGGTAGCCTGTGTGTTGATGGGTGGGGCTTTGTTCCTGTCTTGCTGATTGTTTGGCATGGGGTATCCAGCACTGGAGCCTGCAGGCAGTTAGGTGGAGCCAGGTCTTTGTGTTGATATGGATACCTCCAGGAGCACAGTCACCAATTAATGTTCCCTGGGCCTGGGAGTTCTCTGTAGGTCCGGTGTCCTGGACTCGGCGCTCCCACCCCAGAAGCCTAGGCCTGACCCCTGGCCAGGGAACCAAGAGCCTGCAAGCCACACAGTGTGGCCAGAGAAAAAAGAAAGAAAAGAAAAGAAACAGACAAACAAAACCCAAGACAAATAGCAAAAATAACAGCAAACAGCAGCAACAACAGGGGAAAAAAACACAGGGGAAAAAAACCACAAGAGAACAAACAAACAAGAATTCAAAAATGAGAACAGTCAATAAGGACTAAAGTAACAAAAACAAAAACTGAAAAATAAAACAAAAACAAAGAGCAAACAACAAGAGAAAGTGAAGATAAAATATGCACATAAAAACAATCAAAAAAAGAAATAAAATAAAAAACAGAGAACAAAAACAAGAAAAAAATATAAAACAACAACAAAGGAAAGTAAAAATAGAAAAATAAAAATATATAAAAAATTTTTTAAATAAAAATAAAAGATAAAAAATAATAAAAGCAAAAATACCAACAAGTGAACAAAACAAAGAAAGAATAATAATAAGAAGAATATTTTCCTGAGGCCTACTCTGTCAGTGTCCTTGCTCCCACAGTGAGCCAGAGCCAATCCCCTCCTCCCCAGGAGGTCTTCCAGTACCTCTGGGTAGTTCTCTGGACCTGCTGTGAGCACTCAGCTCAGACTCTGACCTGGCCCGACTCCTGTGTGTACTTGCCCCCAACGTCCACTGCTGTGAAAGCTAGACTGGTCTCCATTGGGGGAACACTTGTTGCCTGTTCAGGTATTCCACAGATACAGAATTTACCAAGCTGTGGGGATTTAATCCACAGCTTGTGCAGCTGCATGGATAGATTTTCATTCCTCTTCCTTAGTCACACCATCCCTGGGGCTCAGCTTTGGTTTTAACCCCACCTCTGCCTGTGAGCCACCCTCAGTTGTCTGTTCCTTACCCAGGCGAGAGGGAGTGAAAGCAGCAGCTGATTGGGGCACACTTACTCAGGCTGGGGACTAGTATGGCAGCCACAACTGGGGTGTGTGTGAGTTGCCTGCAGTGGCGGGGGCTGGCAGGCAGTTGCAACAGACTGTGGCATGCTTGCTCTGATGGGAGTCCCTCCCAGTGTCCACGGAGGCAGGAGCTTGCATGTGGGGGCAATGGCGGCCCCACCCCCATGCCCCTCTCAACAGTGGTGCCTCCCTTTCCAGGCAGACCACACTTCCTCTTGGCGCATTCCCGACCACACATCCTCTCACTCCTGTTCCCTCTGCTGTATCCATGCAGCCAACAGCTCTCCTCTCCCTGGATCCATTCTCTCAACCCCACATTTTAGCACTCAGCCCCTGCCAGCATCAGAGGACTCCTGTCCCCGGCAGGGGCACCCAGGGCTGATCCTCTAGGAGGCTTTGGGATTGGTGGCACTCAGGCCTCCACAGCCCATGCAGGTGGAGGAGACCCCACCCTGAGGGGCAGCCAGGCCTGCTCAGATGGGAGCCCCTCCCAGTGCCTGTGGAGGCTGAAGAGGCCGGCAGGTGGGGAAAGGCATTGTAATGGTGGCTCTGCCCCTTGTGCATCTCTCAACAATGACGCCTTGCTTCTATGGTGTCCTGGGCTTTTTCTGCAAAATTTCCCAGTTATGGAGCTCCTTACTCCTGTCCCTTCAGGCTGTCCTTTCACAGCCAATAGCTGTCCCTTCCCTGGGTCTGTGCTCCAAACCCCACGTTCCAGCACCCAGTTCCCCTCCGCAACAGGTGACTCATGACTCAATCTGGAGTGCCAGAGCTGCGGTGTAGATGATGCATGCAGTTCTTACTTTGTGCTTCCTTCCACAGACCATCTGCTGTGTTCTCCTTTGATTCCCCCAAAGGTCCTTTTCTGTCCCAGCTGACTTCCCCACCGTGAGGGAGTTTTTCTGAGTGCGGGGACCTCCCCTCACCTTCAGCTTCCTGCCAGGGTTGCTAGTCCCTTTTTTGATTCCTCTTTTCTCTTTTTCTTCTTTCTTGCATCCTTTTAGGTGTCGGAAGTCTTCCACTAATGTTCAGCAGGTGCTCTATGAGAATTGTTCCATTTGTAGATGTATTCTTGGTGTACTTGCGAGGAGCTACAAATTCCGCATCCTCCTATTCTGCCATCTTAACTCCTTCCCTCTAGGAGTTTTATGGTGTCATATTATATTTAAGTCTTTAAGCCATTTTGAGTTTATTTTTGTGTATGGTGTTAGGGAGTGTTCTAACTCCATTGAGTTACATGCGGCCCTCCAACTTTCCCAGCAACTTTTGCTAAAGAGACTGCCATTTCTCCATTGTATATTCTTGCCTCCTTTGTCAAAGATTAATTTACCATAGGGGTATGAGTTTATTTCTGGGCTCTCTGTTCTGTTCCATTGATCCATAGGTCTATTTCTGTGCCAATATCATGCTGTTTTGATTACTGTAGCTTTGTAGTATTGTTTGAAGTCTGGGTGGTTTATGCCTCCAGCTTTGTTCTTATTCCTCAGGATTGCTTTGGCAATTCTGGGTCTTTTGTGGTTCCTTATAAATTTTAGGATTATTTGTTCTAGTTCTGTGAAAAATGTCATGGATAATTTGATAGGGATCACATTAAATCTGTAGATTGGGTAGTATGACCATTTTAACAATATTAATTCTTCCAGTCTAAGAGCATGGGATATTTTTCCATTTCTTTGAACCATCTTCAATTTCCTTTATCAATGTTTTATAGTTCTCAGTGTATAAATCTTTCACCTCCTTGGTCAGGTTTATTCCTAAGTTTTTTTTTTTTTTTGGATGAGATTTTACAATGGATTGTTTTTGTTTCTGTTTTATTTTTCTGATATTTCATTATTAGTGTAAAGAAATGCAACCAGTTTCTGTATGTTGATCTTGTATCCTGCTACCTTGCTGAATTCAGTTATCAGTTCTAGTAGTTTTTGTGTGGAGTCCTTAGGGTTTTCTTTATATAGTATAATGTCATCCTCATGTAATGACAATTTTATCTCTTCCCTTCCAATTGGATACCTATTATTTCGTTTTCTTATCTGATTGCTGTGGCTAGGAGTTCCAATACTATGTTGAGTAGAAGTGGTGAAAGTGGGCATCCTTGTCTTATTCCAGATTTTAGCAGGAAGGCTTTTAGCTTTTCACCATTGAGTATTATGTTGGCTGTGGGTTTGTCATAAATAGATTTTATTACCTTGAGATATATGTGTTTATATTTTATGCCAGTACCATACTGTTTTGATTACTATAGCTTTCTATTATAGTTTAAAATCAGGAAGCATTCTGCCTCTGACTTTGTTCTTTCTCAGAATTGGTTTGACAATTAAGGCCTTTTGTGGCTCCACGTAAATTTTAGGATTTTTTTTTTTAATTTCTGTGAAGAAATGCCATTGAAATTTTGATAGTGATCACATTCAATCTATAGATGGCTTTGGGGAGTATGGACATTTTAACTATATTCATTCTTCTGATCCCTGAACACTGGATGTCTTTCCATTTGTTTGTGTCTTCTTTAATTTCTTTCATCAAAGTCTTGTAGTTTTCAGTGTACAGATCTTTTTCACCTCTTTGGTTAAATTTATTCCTAAGTATCTTATTGTTTTTGATGCTATTGTGAATGGAATTGTTTTATTTATTTTTCAGATATTTTGTTCTTAGTGTATAGAAATACAACTGACTTCTGTATGTTCAATTTGTATCCTGAAACTTTACTAAATTTGTTTATTAGTTCTGACAGTTTTTTGGAGGAGTATTGTAGCACATTTCCTTTTATCCCTGAATACTATTCTATTGTCTGGATGTATCAAATATTACTTATCCATTCACCTACTGAAGCACATTTTGGTTGCTTCCAAGTTTTGGCATTTATGAATCAAGCTCCAGTAAACATTCATGTGTAGGTTTTTGTGTAGTTGTATATCTTCAAATTTTGGGGTACCAAAGAGTGTGATTGCTGGATGGTATGGTAAAAGTATGTTTAGTTTTTTGAAAATCCACTGAACTGTCTCCCAAAGTAACTGTACCATTTTGCATTCCCAACAGCAGTGAATAAGAGTTCCTCTTGCTCACATCCTGGACAGCATTTGTTTTGTTTTTTTTTTTCAGTGTTCTGGATTTTGGCCATTCTCTTAGGTATATAATGATAATTCATTGTTGTTTAAATTTGCATTTCCCTGATAACATATGATATGGAAAATCTTTTCATATGCTTATTTGCTATCTCTATATCTTCTTTGAGGAGGTGCCTGTTAAGGTCTTTGTACCATTTTTTGACTGAATTGTTTCTTTTCTTACTGTTAAGTTTGAAGAGTTCTGTGTTTATCTTGAATAGCATCCTTTGTCAGATGTGTCTTTTGAAAATGTTTTCTCCCATTCTATGCCTCGTCTTCTACTTCTCTTGATAATATCTTAATCAGAACAGAAGTTTTTAATTTTAATGAAGTCCAGCTTATCTATTTTTATTTTGTTGGTGGTGGGTTTTTTTTGTTTCTTTTTTTAATGAATTGAGTCTTAGGTGTCATTTCTAAAAACATCATCAGACTCAAAGTCATCTGGATTTTTTCCGGTGTTATTTTCTAGGACTCTTATAATTTTGCATTTTACATTTAGGTCTATGAACCACTTTGAGTTAATTTTTGTGAAAGGTGTAAAATCTGTGTCTAGGCACTTTTTTTTTTAAATGTATGTATGTCCAGTTTTTCCAGCACCATTTGTTGAAAAGAGTCTTTATTGTATTGCCTGACCTCTTTGTCAAAGATAGGTTGACTATGTATATGTTGGTCTATTTCTGAGCTCTCTCTTCTATTCCATTCATCTATATGTCTGTTCTTTGCTGAGAACACAGTATTTTGATTACTATAGCTATATAGTAAGTCTTGAAGTCAATTAGTGTCAGTCCTCCAACTTTGTTTTCCATCAATATTGTGTTGGCTAATCTGGGTCTTTTGACTCTCCATATGAAATTTAGAATCTGTTTGTAGATATCTACAACACAACTGGCTGGGATTTTTATTGGAATTGCATTTAATTTATAGATTAAGCTCAAAACAACAGATATTTGACAATATTGAGTCTTTCTATCCATAAACATGGAACATCTCTCCATTTATTTAATTCTTCTTTGATTTAATTCATTAGAGTTTTGTGGTTTTCCTCATATAGATCCTATACATATTTTGTTACATTTAAACCTAAGTATTTCTCTTTTTTTGCAGGGAGGGCTAGAATGGCATTGTGTTTTAAATTTCAAATTCTACTGGGCCATTTCTGGTATAAAGGAAATGAATTAATTTGTGTATTAACTTTGTATCCTACAACCGTGCTATAATCACTTATTAGTTCCAGGAGTTTTTGGTTGAGTATTTCAGATTTTTGACACAGATGATATTGTATTTGAACAAAGACACTTTTATTTCTTCCTTCCCAATCTGTATACCTTTTATTTTCTTTTCTTACTGCATTAGCTAGAACTTCCAGTATGATGTTGAAAAGGAATGGTAAGAGGGAACATCCCACTCTAATCTTAATGGGAAAACTTTGAGTTTTTCACCATTAACTATGATGTTATCCATTTATTTTTATTTTTTAAATGCTTAATACTTTACAAATCTTGAACACTTAAAAAAATCTTTATTCACAGTTATAGAATTTACGTATGCCATTGTAAATGGTAACTGCCAATAAAATCACTAAACTATCTATATTAACCTTGCTATAAGCAATGATGCTTGAAGTTTATTTAATAAATATCTGACGTTGATTCTGTAACAGATGAGTACCAAAGCAACTGACTCAGGCTTGGATCCTTAGAGCTATTTAGCTATTTTTATATTTAATATCCTCATTAGAAATGCAGTTTTCTGAGATCACAGTTTTAAAGTAAATTATGAAAGAAATCTAAAAAACATTACTAACTACGTTATTTTTTACTATGCTAGCCTCCCATCAGCTAAATGCACTTAGAATAAAATCCAAAATCCGTAACATGACCTACAAATCACTACATGATCTGAACTACTTTGTAATTCTTCAGCCTCATCTTTTTCTGTTATCTCCCTCCCTCCCTATTCTTCATACACATTACCAATTTTTAGTTTCTCCAACAGGTTTGTGCCTACCAAGGCTTTCTAATATGTTACTTCCTTTGCCTGGATTTTTCCCCTTTCCTTATTTCCTACCTGTGGTTAATTCCTACTACTTATAATTGTATTTGCCTAACTATCATTTTTATAGTAAAGATTTTTCTTCCCTTGTATATTTTGATTATTACCCCAACATTATAATCTCAGTTTTCTCTGCTGTTTTCCTTCATAGCACACATTACCACTTAAATTAATTAATTATGTTTGTGAAATGATTTTTTTTTTTGCTGAAGTGTCATAAAACTAATGATTATTTCTGCCCTGTTCATTGATGTTAGTGTCTTCTCCATTTGTACTGTATCTGATACATCATAGAAATCAATAAATATATGTCAATTGAATGAAAAGAATAATGGATCCTGAAAGAATGTATGAATGAATGCAAAAACAGTATCAGGACAAAACTATAATGGAAATTCAGGCAGAAAGTCCACTTGAGGCATCAACATGAAGAATCAAACCCAATATATAGAAAACAGACTAAACAATAAATTGGAAATGGGAATGATATTAGAATATGTAAGTCTGAGTTTGGAAATATTTCCTCATCCCCTAAAAGAGAGCCGCAAATACCTTTTATAAGATACCTGCAGCCCTAATGGTAAGAGGGTAAGTAACTGAAAGCCACGTATAGGACAGAAAGAACATTCAAGGAAATTAACCATTAAAGAATGACTAGAAAGTGAAAAAAGTACTCTAAAGAGAGAGTTTCTCATGTTCATGAACTTCCACACACTTAAGTTAATTATTGTGTCTTGCAGTCAAATAAAATTACAATATATCAAAGAGGAAAAGCATAATATATAGGTACATATACTGCTAAAATTCTCCTTCTTCTAAATTTGCTAAATCTTTGTTGTAATTCTCTATAGTCACTAGTACTGGTTCCATGCTTCAATTCGTTATCATTAGCACATGTAATTAATGTGCTTTTTACTAGGGATTCTAGCTGATTAATAGAAATGTGCTGAACTCTTAATGACATGACAGACCATAAAGTCTATTTTGGAACAATTAGTGTCCATCAAATTTATGGTTTGCCAAATAAAGAGTATTAACCAATTGAAACAATGAGCCATAATGATAACAATTGAGTTTCTCTTTGTGGAATTTCAAATAAAGATTACCTGTTTATTATCTCCTTAATTGTATTTTTAGTAAAAATTTGAAATAACTTAGGAAGTGATAGGATATATTAGTGTATATTTAATCCTTGAAAACCTTATATTTTACTCATCACCATAGACTTTAATGAAGAGAAAAGCCTTTACACAATGTCAAGGTGCTAAAAGGAGCCCAAAATCCTGTTAATGAACCAGAGGACTTCTATTTTGTAATGCATTACTGTGACAGTATTAAACCTTGTATCTGCAAATTATATTACTCTTACTTATCTGCAATAGCAGTTTTGGAATCGTTTGGTACAAACAAGAGTGTTTGGAGATATATATCTCCAAATATATATCTATATTAGGAGCTTTTACATCTGCTATGTATAATGAATATGGCAATAATTTAAAAATCAGCAGGCCACAAAAGTTTCCAAGATTTTTTTTTTTTTACAAGGGAGTTGAAATCCACAGTAATTCAGACTCAAAACATAAATTTAAATGTAATAGTATCCCTGGGTTTTTGTCTTTCTGTTCATCAGTAGGAACCCTTGAGACGTCTGCATAAGGTAGAGCTGCAAAAGCAGAGAAACAACACATGAAACTGTATAAACCTTGAAGAGTAAGGAAATAGTAACAGTTTGACCTTTTTTATGTTTGTTTTTCAATTATAATTTTACTGAAATTTACACACTTACATAATCAGGCTTATTCTGATGAAATTATAGTAAATGTGTTTCAGGTGATTCTTATTCTATCTAGACAAAATACTGGTATTTATATTACAAAATAAATCTAGCTTTGTTAAAAATATAAGATACTAACTGGCAAGTATTTTTGGTGAATCTTATATTCAAGATATTTGTAAGTATTTGTTTAATATGGAAATATTCTTGATTTCTATTCACAGATTAATATAAAAATAGTCTAAAAGTGTGTTTTGAGCAAACTTAAGATAGGTGTTACCTAGTCCAAATTTAGGCAAACAGTGAATTTCTTAGAGTGGAAACCATCAATGCTTTTTAATATCTTCACCTAATTAAAAAAAAACAGTAGATGGAACTATATGGTTTCTAAGGCTGAAAGTATTATAATTATGTTAATTTCACCATTTCCATCTGGGTATTTCAGGTATGAAACATCTTTCATTGCTAACCACATGGAATCATTTTATTATCGAATTGTTCATTTGTCATTAGGGATATTTAGGTAGTAGGCACACTATTTGTTTCCACGATCATCTCTATCTACTGGATTAAAACAGACATAGGTATTATTACATATTGTATTTTTAGAATTCTCCTTGTCCAAAATCTCATTTTATTTGTGAAAAATATTCCTCTCTGTCTCTCTGCCTCTGTTTCTGCCTCTGTCTGTCTCTCTCTCCTTCTCCTTCCCCGTCCCTTTCTATATATACAGGCATGCCTCAGAGATATTGCAGGTTCAGTTCCAGACCATAGCAATAAGGCAAATACTGCAATAAAGCGACTTGCTTTCATATGTACTCTACTGTAGTCTATTAAGTGTGCAATAGCAGTATGATTTTTTAAAAAAACAGTGTACATACCTTAATTAAAAAGTACTTTATTGCAAAAAGATGCTAACCATCATCTGACAACTCAGGGTTGCCACAGGCCTTCAATTTGTAAAAAAACACAGTATCTGCAAAGTGCAATAAAATGAGGTATGACTGTATATGCAAACACACACACACATTAGTTACTGTTGCGTAACAACGTATCCCAAAATTTAGCACCTTAAAACAACCGATATTGATTATCTCACACACTTTCTGAGGGATTGGTTTAGCTAGGTATTTCTGGCTCTTGGTCTCTTACAAGGTTGTAGTCAAGTTGTTGGCCAGGCTATAGCTATCTCAAGGTTTGATGAAAGCTGGGGAATCCACTTTCAAGCTCACTTATGTGGTTGCTGGCAGGTCTGAGTTCCTCACTGGCAGTTGGCCTGAGGCCTCAGTTCCTTGTCATGTGGCCTTTCCATAGGACTGCCCATAAATAGAAGTTTGCTTTTTGTGGGGCAAATGATGAGAAATAGAGTGAGTGAGAGTGAGTGAATGTGTGTGTGTGTGTGTGTGTGTGTGTGTGTGTGTGTGTGTGTGTGAGAGAGAGAGAGAGAGAACTTAAAATGGAATCTATTTTCTTTTAATAACCTAAACTTGGAAGTCATCAACAATCACTTGTAAGGTTTTCCTGTCATTAGGACAGAGTTTCTAAATGACCCACATTCAAGAAAAGGGGAATTATATGCTCCACCTTTTCAACAGAGAAGTATCAAAAAATTGTGAATATATTTTTAAAACCACCACAATATATAATTTAAAGAGAGATTATTTAACTCTTACTACTTCCACTTAGAAAATTATTCAAAGAGGGAACAACAAATGAAGCTTTTCTAAATGAAAATATTCTCTGTTTTCTGTTATTTGAATGCTTTCTTTCACTGAGCATAGTGCATGGTACAAATATTAGTTCTGAGATCTCAATAAAGATTTTCCTGCTCCCGTAAAATAATATGATATTTTCCCAGATTATTCATGTTTTGATGTTACCCTAAAGTTCAAGGATGAAATATGCTATTAAATAGCTTACTAGAAACATTAAAATTGTTTTAACACATCTATTAATAAAATCTAATTGAAAATCATCTCATAAATGGTGATGTTGGGGAAGGAAAACAAGAAATAGACCCTTAAACTTTTTCATTGCTTCTCAGTTCTCACTGCTAAAAAAATAAACAATCAGCCTTTCCAACTGTAAAGCAAAAATACAGAGTTATGACAATCTCATCTAGATCCAAGTGTTTAAAACTCAGTGATATCCGGATTACTAGAAAATAAGTGAGTTAATTATGTTGGCAACTAGATATATTGAGTGAAATTCATGACCAAAAAAAATGAGTTCACCTCTAACTCCACTTAAATTGCTGAAAATTTTAAAGCTCATTGTTTATGATATATTTGCTTGACGTTTTAACAGTTCTAAGACATGGGTGGAACTTAAGTTCCTGTGAAATCCTGCTATTAACATGTCATAGATAACATGAGTGTTCATTCCTTTTTTCATTGTGTTTCCATAAAATCAGTGTTATCATTTAACTACTACAGTTTCATGCACTATTTCCCAAATATTCTACAATATTGTTTTTAACTTTGCTCTCCTTAAACACAGTAGGTTGGAAACCAAAATAAATTAACTGATACTGTAAAGCACAGAAGAACCAGGCTGAACTGACATAAAAAGAACATATAACTAAATAGTGATTAAACAGAAGAATTAAGATGTGAAAGAGAAAATGTCGACAGAAAAAAATAAATGAATAGACTTCCTATTAAGAAGAAAGATGTCCCATTTAGAACAATGGTTTTGCTGGATGATTAATTTTTAAAAGTAAGGATAGACTTTACAATAGAATTAGAAGAAAAAGGCAGAGAATAAAACAGAAATGAAATTAACAGTGAGATAGCCATTCTCAATAATGTCAGAAGTGACACCTGTGAAATTTGGCATTAATTATAATAAATAAAAGCACCAATTTTTCCTCTTAGGTCTTTTTCTTTTTTTTGAACAAGAGAAATGTATTGCCTCACAGTCTGGAGGCTTTAAGTGTGAAATCCTGGTGTCAGCAGGGCCACACTGTCTCTGAAAGCTCTAATGGATAATCCTTTCTTGCCTCTTCAAGTTTCTGGTGTTTACTGGCAATCCTTGGTGTTCCTAGGCTTGTAGATGCATGATTCCAGGCACATGGCCTTCTTCTCCCTCTCTGTCTCCACATCATCTTCTCCCTGTGTATGCCTGTGTTCACAAGGTGTTCTCCTCTCTTATAAGGACCCTGGTCATATTGGATTAGGGGCCCATCATACTAGAGTATGACCTCATCTTAACTATAAGGACCCTATTTCCATATAAGGTCACAGTCTGAGGTACTGGGGGTTAGAGCTCCAACATATCTTCTGGGGGGGACACAATTCAACTCATAACAATGGCTTTCTCTTTTTTGCTATTATAGACATTAAAATGATGAAGGTACTTGTGTGTACATATTTGTGTACACATATGGGTAATTCTTTAAATAAGGTTTCAAAAGAGGGACTGTTGGGTCAAATGATATGTACCTTAACATTTTAATAACATGCTGTTAAATTGTCTTCCCAAAAGGATTAATTCATTTACTATCCCTCAATAGTGCATCAGAGAGACTGTTTCCCTACATCCCTATGAACACTTACTATTAACATTTTAAAAATGTGTTCTTCCACAGGGCAAAACATTTTCTTAATAAACAGGCAGGTAGAATATTTTCCTTTTTTGGCCCTAAAGTAGCTTTGATTGTGTCCTAAATCTTTCAAAATAAATTCTGTTAATTTCTTCCTGTAATCCCTTTCCCCAAAGGGGCAAAAATCCTATCCCTTGGGTCTCAGTGTGAGACAAACTCATCCCTTCCTTTTTGTCCTCTCATTTGTCATCTGGGCTACTGTCCCAATCCCAAACTCTTTATTTCCTTTCCCAACTATAAAACAAATAATTAAAAGACAACAACAAGAACAAACCTCCTGGGGTCTTCCCTGGTTGTGCAGTGGTTGAGAATCCGCCTGCCAATGCAGGGGACACGGGTTCGAGCCCGGGTCTGGGAGGATCCCACATGCCACAGAGCAACTAAGCCTGTGCGCCACAACTACTGAACTTGCACTCTAGAGCCCGTGAGCCACAACTACTGAGCCTGCGTGCCACAGCTGCTGAGGCCCGTGTGCCTAGAGCCCGTGCTCTGCAACAAGAGAAGCCACCCAATGAGGGGCCCGCACACTGCAACGAAGAGCGGCCCCCGCTCTCCTCAACTAGAGAAAAGCCCCCACGCAGCAACAAAAGACCCAGCACATCCAAAAAAAAAAAAATTAAAAAAATCAAAGAGAAATAATTTAAAAAAAAAATACAAACCTCCTGGACACATCAGTGGATGCTTTTCTCAGATCTTTAGTTTTCATGATTTAAATATGGTTTATAAAGAGTTAATTTTTAAAAAATCTTTAAAATGTTAATTACTGTCTTAAATACTTTTAATAAATAGTTTTGAATAATGGAGTTTAAAATTTGAAAACTTACAACAGTATACAAAGTAATTGTAAAAAATATTTGCAGAATTTATACTACTTGATTTCAAAACATGTTGTAAACTGCAGTAATCAAAGTGTAGTACTGATACTAGGTTAGAACTATAATAATGCAACAGAATAGAGAGCCTAGAAAAAGACCCACATGCGTATCGTTACTTGATTTTTTTGACAAAAACACCGAAGCAATCTAGTGAAATAAATAGTGAACCAATTCTTCCTGGAACAGCCAGACATCAATATGTTAAAAAATTCCACCTTGGCCCCTCCTTCACATCATACCCCAAAATTAATTTCAGCTGGCTCACATACCTAAATGTAAATGTTGAAATTATAAATTTTTTATGAGAAAACATAGGAAAATATTTTCATGACTTGTGTATTGACAATGGTTTCTTAGAACACAGAAAGGGATAAACATAAAATTTTTAAAAATAATAAATTAGAAACTTTGATTTTTTTAATTAGAAAATTAAGAAGTTCTGCTCATCAAAAGATCCTGTTAATGAAATGAATACACAATCCACAGACTGGGTGAAGATAGTCAAGAAGCAGATATCTGTTAAATCACTGGTAGCCAGAATATATGAAGAATATCTATAAGTCAGTAATAAAGGCACAATTCAATTATAACATAAACAAAAGATTTGACACTGATACTGACAAGGTATATGAATTCCCTTGAAAAGGTGCTCAGCATCACTAGTCACTATAGATTATTTTAGAAATTATTATTAGGGAAATACAAATTAAAACTAAAGGAGATACCACCACAAACCTACCAAAGTGGCTAAAATTAAAAAGACTGGGAAAAAAAAAAAAAAAAAAAAAGACTGGACGTCACCAAATGCTGATGAGAATGTGGAGCAACCAGAACTTTCTTACACTAATATTGGGATTATAAAATGGTACAACCACTTTGGGCAAAGTTCTGGCAGTTTTTTTTAATAAAACAATAGACACCTACATATGACCCATCAGCACACTTCTATGTATTCACCCAAGAAAATCAAAGCGTACGATGATAAAGGTCTAGTTCTAGAATAGTCATAGCAGCTTTATTCATATTAGCCTCAAAACTGGAAACAGTCAAGTTGCCCATCAACAGGAGCGTGGATAAACCAATTATAGTATATTTGTACAATGAAATACTACTCTGCATTAAAAAGAAACAAACCATTGATGAAATAACATGGATGAATCTCAAAAACACTGTGGCAAATGAAGGTAGATAGACAAAATGGTACATACTGTATGATTCCATTTGTATAAACATGTAGAAAATGAAAAATAATCTATAGTGACAAAAACAGGTTAGTGTTTGTCTAGGGAGTACAGAGAGGAATGGATTTCAAAGTAGTATTAGGAAATCTTTGTGGATGAAGAGAATTTTCACTATCTTGACTGCAGTGATGGGTTATGATATATGCATATATGTATGTATCAAATCTTATCAAATGCGCTTTAAATATGTACAGATTATTGTACATAAATTGCATCGGAATAAAGTAAGAAAAAGGGCCTAAACAAATATTAATCTCAAGTTAATAATATGCATGCTGAAGAGTTTAGGAGTGATGTGTATGAATGTATGCAATATCCTTGGAATTGCATCATTTAAATAAGATAAATTGACAGGTTGATGGGGGATGGATAGATATGTGGTAAAGTGTGCAGAGAAAAATAGTAATTATAGGATGTAGATGGAGGGTATGTGGTGTTCATTGTAAGATTATTTCAGGTTTTTCGATGTGATTGAAAACTTTCATTTTAAAACTTCAAAAAAACAGAATGGCTCGTTTTTAAAAAAAAATGTTGAAAGAAATGGTAAAATTTTGGCAACCCCTAAGCGTGCTATTTCATTAGCTTAGAAAATTGGGTTTCTTTCATGATACCATCTTAGGTAGGCATTGAAACATTGTTTCTTGATTGATTTGGTAATTAATTTGGTCCAAAGAAGTATTCAAGGAAACTACTCTAAGAATACATCACAGTATACTAACAGAGAACTGGAAAACATTGACATTTCAAAACCTTAGACTTCACCCACCTCTATATCCATCCTCTCTCTGTAAGAACATAGTCATTAAAGGAAATGTCTTGTTATGCCACCAAGATCTGTCAACGCTAGTTTCTAGGAAACCGGTGTACTTTGGCATATCTCCTTAAGAACTACATCTCATTCTCACCTAAAAGACTCCATTCTCATATGCTAAATGTTCCTACCCGTTCTTCTTAGCAAACACCAACTCTCATGCACGGGATCCAGCCTTCATTTCATCATGATCTCCAGGACAGTCTTTTAGACTGAACCTGGTATATAATGGGCACTAAATATATATTTGTTGAATGCAGAACTGAAATAATTTTCTCTCACTTTTATCCTTATGTATCCCTTTCACACACCAATACCACTTTCAGTTCAGTGAGGAGTTTAAGAGAACATTGACATTCATTGCAGCTCTCTTTACAATAGCCAGGACATGGAAGCAACCTAAGTGTCCATCAACAGATGAATGGATAAGGAAGATGTGGCACATATATACAATGGAATATTACTCAGACATAAAAAGAAACAAAATTGAGTCATTTGTAGTGAGGTGGATGGACCTAGAGTCTGTCATACAGAGTGAAGTAAGTCAGAAAGAGAAAAACAAATACCATATGCTAACACATATATGTGGAATCTAACAGAAAAAAAAATGGTTCTGAAGAACCTAGGGTCAGGACAGGAATAAAGAGGCAGACCTACTAGAGAATGGACTTGAGGACACGGGGAGGGGGAAGGGTAAGCTGGGACAAAGTGAGAGAGTGGCATGGACATATGTACACTACCAAATGTAAAACAGATAGCTAGTGGGAAGCAGCCGCATAGCACAGGGAGATCAGCTCGGTGCTTTTTGATTACCTAGAGGGATGGGGTAGGGAGGGTGGGAGGGAGGGAGACGCAAGAGGGAAGAGATATGGGGATATATGTATATGTATAGCTGATTCACTTTGTTATAAAGCAAAAACTAACACACCATTGTAAAGCAATTATACTCCAATAAAGATGTTAAAAAAAAGAGAAAACATTCACAGATATGATGCATATCTAGATTAAAATTATTATAGAAAAAGACCTATGTGATTTAAAATTACCCAGTTTTTTTTTTTAATATAAATTTATTTATTTATTTATTTATGGCTGTGTTGGGTCTTCGTTTCTGTGCGAGGGCTTTCTCTTGTTGCGGCGAGCGGGGGCCACTCTTCATCGGGGTGCGCGGGCCTCCCACTATCGTGGCCTCTCTTGTTGCGGAGCACAGGCTCCAGATGCGCAGGCTCAGTAGTTGTGGCTCACGGGCCTAGTTGCTCCGCGGCATGTGGGATCTTCCCAGACCAGGGCTCGAACCCATGTCCCCTGCATTAGCAGGCAGACTCTCAACCACTGCGCCACCAGGGAAGCCCAAATTACCCAGTTTTATATTTAGTTCCTATCTCTACTACTTATGGGATATATGGTCTTGATTAAGAAGCATAATACTTTCCAAAATTCATTTTTTTCTGTAAAATGTGGGTAAAAAAAATTCATCTTGTAGAATGCTCATGTAAATTAATGGAATATGAAATAATCTGCTTTATTGAGTAAAAAAAATCTGGAATGGATATGATTTACCATGCTTCTATCCAGGAATAAAAATCTTGATTAAAAGAAAAGGATCATCCAGTCCACTTACCTATGTAGGATGATATTTGAATGGCATGTTTGACTAAGAGATTTATAGACAACAAAGGATTTTTTTGGACTAACAAAACCTCTGTTAAAGAGAAATAGCTTAATCTGGCCTTACTTAGAAACAGCAAGAGTGAATACCTTCCAGCCAAGGGTTCATTGACCTTTACCGTTACCCCTCGTGAAGGAGCAGCTGAAGGTCCTTGACTAAAAGTTGAGACTCTTTTACTGTACACTCTTGATTACTTGTTTCTTGTCTTTTTCAACTATGCTGTGTTGATGACTCTTCTTCTAGGATATTCTAATTCTGTTATCCTGCCCTCTGCAAACAAATTATTGTTACTGATATGTTTCTCTCTATATGAGTCTATAAGTGTGTTTTCTTTTCTGTTTTAAGAACTTGGTGTCTTATGTACACGTGCTATATTCACTAGTTCACCAGAACAAAAAGCATTTTTTACGTGCTGTGCCATCTGAAGGAATTTTAAAAATCCTTTGATAGGAAAAGTTTATTTTCTGATTGTGGTCCAAAATGAAATATATAATCCCTTCAGGCTGAAAAGCAAACACCACCATATATTTTCTACAAAACCAGTAACTGTTTATCCCTGGCTAGAGCAGCTGAGCTTTTGTTCCTATTTAACTATTTCTCACCTACTATCGCTTAGGCAGTTGTAAATGAAAAGTACCTATCACAGTACTTATTAAATAATAAGTGGTCAATTAACATTATCTTTCTCTCCCCTTGCCTGTCAGCATGTGCCTGGGTATATACTAGGTGTAAAACTTAACGTTTTATGTTTCACAAGGATTAAAGATTGACAAAAAGACACCAAAAAATCCATAAGGAAAAAATGATGTTAATAAAAAACAAAATATAGAACATAAATTATTGCAAAATATTAAAAATATTGATTGAAGAATTTTCTCAATAATTACTTACAGGTATATCCAAAAGATCATGTATCTTTGTTCTACTTACAATTCAAGCAAGACTCAAGGGCTATAAAATATCAAAGGTCTTCCTTCTGTCTAAGCATCCTTCATCTTGCCACAGAGTGATCTTTCTAAAATGCAAAACTTATCATTTCACTCACCTCTTTAAAATTCCTCAGTGACATCCCTTGACCTATAGAATAAAATCTGATAGACTTAGGATGACACAAGCTCCTTGATGATATAGAAATTCCCCATTTCTCAAGTATGAGTTTCTTTTCTGTACGCCCTCATCATTAATCCTTCAATTCATCCCTAATGATGGTATGTTTTTCAGTATGTTGATGCTTTAAATATCAATTTTTTAATGTTAGGTGTACCTGCCCAAGCCAGTATTCTGGCTCAAGACACAAATTCTTACTCATCTTTCAAGAATTCTGACTCAATCTTAAAAAAAATCTATCTCAGATGAGTGTCCACTCTCTTCTTTGTACTGCCCAGTTACCACATGATTCATTCACTTGTATGGTAACATGTAAAATAAATAACTGCAATTGGAGTGGTAATAAATTGTAACTACTGCTTTGGACTTATACACATTCGAGGGCTGGAAAGTTTAGAAATGGTTTCCCTCCTAAGCAGTCATAACTATTAATTCCACACTTCATTTGGATATCCAGGATCCCACCCTCTGTTTTGGGAACCTCACAACTATGACATATTACTGAAAGAGATTTGTCTACATAGGCAGATGAAGTAGGGCTGAGCAAGTCAATCATGAGTAGTTCTGATTTCAGCTGGCGAATCTTTAAATGGTGCAGAGAGCTGTCATGGATGGATCTCAGTGATAAAAACAGTGAGCATGGCTACTTACATAGGCACACCTCACTCAAAGGCCTATGATAATGTATAGTCTACAAGGATCAGTTCGCATTTGTGCAGCTTTCTGATGCTATAAATAATACATTTCAATAGTCTTTCTGTAACTGATCTCCTATCCCACTCCTCCTCCACCAGATCTGATGCCGTCCTTGGCAGCTCCTGCAGTTCTACTCAGTCCTGCTGTGTCAACTATTCCCCTCCTCCCCAGCTCAGGGACCCTCCTCCAGTCCCTTCCTAAAGATTACTAAGCTTTTGTTGATTCTGTCTCCAGTCTTTTGAAATGGCATAAACTCGAATTTTTTCAAATACCAGGCTTTTGATTGTCAAGTGCCTTTTATCTAAGCAAGTCCCTGTCTTAAAAATGAAAAATTTGGCTTCCAAAATTATTGTCTGTGATCTAGGTTTGTTTTAGAGGATAAAAAATGAAAACGTTTACGGCAATCTTAATTTTTCTTATGATAATATGATTTCTTTCTGATTAAGTAGGAGGGAAGTTCACATATCTGGAAGAGCAGGAAAAAATGGCACGAACATTAATATTTCAAGTTTTCTTGGTAGCTTGGTTGTTTGGTTAGGTATATTAGGAAGCAACCAGCCAAATAATGGCTTTTTTTGTTTTTTATAAAAACAATACAACAATTTTTATTGGAAGATATAATAAAAATATATTGTATTTATCACTGATAAATGAAAATACCCAGTTTCGTTCAGTTTTTCCATAACTAGTGATTTAGTTAAACTTCTTTTCAATGACACAGTGCATTGATCGAAGACAGTTATTTTTAACTCTCACTTGAGGTGTCTTTAAACCGCCTCCTGCTTTTCATGTCTGGATAGGTCTTACATGTAGATAGGATCCATTTACATTTCTCCATTTGGGTTAGGGTTCAGCTCTAGGGGTTAAGACAAACAGTTATTATCAGTGAAAGTTTACTAAGTCCAACATAATTTATTTTAGATGGGCCTTTGAGGAATTAAATGATGGAAAAAAGTTTGGTCATATTTATGCTCGAATCCAAATAATTAAACAATAATTAGACAATAAAATGCCACATCTTAAATTCATTAGTATTGTTGTAAACTTATTTCTATTAAAATTGATCTTTTTCAAACTAATGATTTAAACAAAAAAACTAAATTCTTTTGAATATCTTCTTTACTGATTTTTAAAACTTTTGGATACTTTTCAAAGTTAGCCAATTTGTGCCAGGTTTTATACACCAGTATTATCCCAAATTGGCTATAAATGCATAATTATAACATATATCTTTATTATTTATTAATATTAATTTTTACTTATAATTATATCATAGCCAGATGTGTGTTTTTGATAGACTGCTACCAAATTTCAGAAAATGCTTGATGAAGCTATCAAAGTAATAAATCTATATGGTTCAGCTAATTTTTTTATTGGAGTATAATTGCTTTACAATGTTGTGTTAGTTTCTGCTGCACAATGAAGTGAATCAGCTATATGTATACATATATCCCCTCCCTCTTGGCTGTCCCTCTCACCTGCCCCCATCCCACCCACCTAGGTCATCACAGAGCACCGAGCTGAGCTCCCTGTGCTATACAGCAGGTTCCCACTAACTATCTATATACTTTAAACATGGTAGTGTATATATGTCAATCCTAATCTCCCAATTCATCCCACCCTCCCCTTCCCCCCATATCCACACGTCCATTCTCTATATCTGCGTCTCTATTCCTGCCCTGCAAATACGTTAATCTGGACCATTTTTCGAGATTCCATATATATGAGTTAATATACAATATTGTTCTTCTCTTTCTGACTTACTTCACTCTGTATGACAGACTCTAGGTCCATCTACATCTCTACAAATGACCCAGTTTCGTTCCTTTTTATGGCTGAGTAATATTCCATTGTATATATGTGCCACATCTTCTTTATCCATTCATCTGTCAATGGACATTTAGGTTGCTTCCATGTCCTGGCTATCATAAGTAGTGCTGCTGTGAACATTGGGGTACATGTGTCTTTTTGAATTATGGTTTTCTCTGGGCATATGCCCAGTAGTGGAATTGCTGGGTCATATGGTAGTTCTAATTTTAGTTTTTTAAGGAACTTCCCTATTGTTCTCCATAGTGGCTGTATCAATTTACATCCCCACCAACAGTGCTAGAGGGTTACCTTTTCTTCACACCCTCTCCAGCATTTATTGTTTGTAGATTTTTTTTTTTAAAGAAATTCACGTTCTTTTATTTATTTATTTATTTATTTATGACTGTGTTGAGTCTTCGTTTCTGTGCGAGGGTTTTCTCTAGTTGCGGCAAGTGGGGACCACTCTTCATCGCGGTGTGCGGGCCTCTCACCATCGCGGCCTCTCTTGTTGCGGAGCACAGGCTCCAGACGCGCAGGCTCAGTAATTGTGGCTCACGGGCCCAGTTGCTCCGTGGCATGTGGGATCTTCCCAGACCAGGGCTTGAACCCGTGTCCCCTGCATTGGCAGGCAGATTCTCAACCACTGCGCCACCAGGGAAGCCCTGTTTGTAGATTTTTTGATGATGGCCATTCTGACTGGTGTGAGGTGATACCTCCTTGTAGTTTTGATTTACATTTCTCTAATAATTAGCAATGTTGAGCATATTTTCATGTGCCTCTTGGCCATCTGTATGTCTTCCTTGGAGAAATGTCTATTTAGATCTTCTGCCCATGTTTTGATTGGATTGTTTGTTTCTTTGATATTGAGCTGCATGAGTTGTTTGCATATTTTGGAGATTAATCCTTTGTCAGTTGCTTCGTTTGCAAATATTTTCTCCCATTCTGAGGGTTATCTTTTCGTCTTCTTTATGGTTTCCTTTGCTGTGCAAAAGCTTTTAAGTTTAATTATGTCCCATTTGGTTTTTTTTGTTTTTATTTTCATTATTCTAGGAGATGGGTCAAAAAAGATCTTGCGGCAATTTATGTCAAAGAGTGTTCTTCCTCTGTTTTCCTCTTAAGAGTTTTATAGTGTGCAGTCTTACATTTAGGTCTTTAATCCATTTTGAGTTTATTTTTGTGTATGGTGTTAGCGAGTGTTCTAATTTCATTCTTTTACATGTAGCTGTCCAGTTTTCCCAGCCCCACTTATTGAAGAGACTGTCTTTTCTCCATTGTATATCCTTGCCTCCTTTGTCATAGATTAGGTGACCATAGGTGCATGGGTTTATCTCTGGGCTTTCTATCCTATTCCATTGATCTATATTTCTGTTTTTGTGCCAGTACCACATGTCTTGATTACCGTAGCTTTGTAGTATAGGCTGAAGTCTGGGAGCCTGATTCCTCCAGCTCCGTTTTTCTTTCTCAAGATTGCTTTGGCTATTCAGGGTCTTTGGTGTTTCCGTACAAATTGTAAAATTTTTTTTTCTAATTCTGTGAAAAATGCCATTGGTAATTTGATAGGGATTGCATTGAATCTGTAGATTGCTTTGGGTAGTATAGTCATTTTCACAATGTTGATTCTTCCAATCCAAGAACATGGTATATCTGTCCATCTGTTTGTGTCATCTTTGATTTCTTTCATAAGTGTTTTATAGTTTTCTGTGTACAGGTCTTTTGCCTCTTTAGGTAGGTTTATTCCTAGCTGTTTTATTCTTTTTGGTTCAACTAATTTTACACTTAATTGCCAATGTTCAGTAGGTGTTCCCGAATGCAAAACTATCACATTTGGGGGTATGGGGGTCTTTGTTTTGTTTTGATCTGGAGTTCAACACAGACTTTTCAACTTAAGATTCTAAAATTAGTTAAGTCAGAAGTTACATTTTTTTCTCCCATATTAGCAAAGGGACATTTGTTCATGAAAGTTTAGAGAACATGTTTAGTACATTGTTTTTATTTTATGCTAACATTTAAAAGATAAATAAGTATGAAATGTCTATACCATTATAGTTTTCACAGAAAAACATACTAGATTCTATTTATTATCTGACTTAGATTTCCTAACTTTGTTGTTAATTAAAATGTTTAAAATTCTAGTAAACTTAATCATTTGCTTAATTTAAATAAAACATCAGCTGCCACTAATATTATTTTGCTTCAAAGTTAGTGTCAAGATAAATTACAAATAGTAGCTAGAGTTTAGGAAAGTCAACACGTGTTTTTTTAAAAATTTTTTTATATTGATTACATATTCTACAGAAAAACATTGTTCTTTTGCTTAAATTTATTTTTAGGCCCTTTGAAACACCTCTCCATTCCTAAAATCATGTTTGTGTTCAGAGTGCTGAAGTTCATTTGAGTTATCTAGTTCAATAAATATAATGTCTATTTTACTTCAGCCCATTAACTCGATGAAATTGATGTTACACATTATGTAGGAGCTTCAATTAATATTTTTTTGGATTGTTCTAAGAAAACCTTCAACACAGCGATCATGGCTCTATGATGCCTGATTCTTCATTCAGTTCATAATATTGTCCTTCATCTTATCAAGAAAACTATTTTTGTCACTGAAAGGCAAATCTTATTCCATTAGAAAGACTAAGAAGTCACAATGGCAAGTAAGTTGGCAGAACTAAAAAAGTCCAATACAAAAAGGTACTCTCTTTCTGAAACATACCCTACTCTTTTGATTCAAAATGTGGGTACAAACTTCACACCAGCACATGGTATGTTGCCACCATGGACAACTTTTTAATTTATTCTGTGGATAAATTTTCAATCTAGTCTATAGTCTAGCATTTTGAAATCCATCAGATTCTTTCAGATTCATAAAATTTTAGTCTAGCAGTGACACTTCTATCAGTTAGCTGTTCTCTTAATACTGCAAAGCAAACTAACCCAAAACTCAGTGGATTATAACAATAAGCATTGATATCTCTTTCATGCAACTGAGGGGGTCATCTGATCTAGACTGGTCTTTTTTTTTTTTAACATCTTTATTGGAGTATAATTGCTTTACAATGGTGTGTTAGTTTCTGCTTTATAGCAAAGTGAATCAGTTATACATATACATATGATTGAGCTTGACTCCAATCAAGGTAAGGTTAAGGCCTACCACAGATCTCCTCTTGATCCAGAGACACATGAACTAAAAGACAACATTCATAATATACAATGGGGAAACAAGGATGTGCTCACATTCAAAAGGGGGACAGTGGGAGACACATAACATTAGCTGGTCTAAGAATTCTGAAATCCTGCTGAGCAAATGTTGCTAAATTATTCTACCTGGAGATCGCGAATGCTCTTAATTAGTCCCTCGTTATATTCCCTGGGAGTGGCTCCTTGGTCCATTGTTCTCCATAGGTCTTAGCTCCAAGATTCCTCCTCTACCATCATCTTTCCTGGTCTGCACTGAAGAGGCCATTGAAAAATATGCCCTTTTTGGCATAAATAAGTTTTTAAAATCTGTAGATTTTAGATATTCAGCAGTAGAAATTTAGATATTCAGCAGTCTTTTAAAAATCTCTAAGAGTGTGCCTCATTTGGATTTTTCTATATATTGACTTTTTAACATGGCAACCTCATGAATAACCTATACTTAAAATAATTTTGATTAACAAGCCTTCCCATTCTGTGGCTTCTAACAATGAGCATCATTTCTCACTTACACAACCGTGACTTGTTTGCCATTTGGGTGATTTAGGCTGGTGTCATCTGAGCTTGGCTCCAGGACTCAGACTGGGGTGAGGTCTGCTGCACATACGCTTAATCCTTCAGAGACCAGCAGGCTTTCTGGGCAGGCTCTTTTCATGGTGATGGCAGAAGATCAAGAGGGCAAGACCAAATGTAAAAGAACATTTCAAGTTTCTACTTTTGTCATGTCCATTCACATCACATGTGCCAAAGCAAGTGATATAGCCAAGTCCACAAGGAGTTTGAGGGAAGTTAACTAAAGTTGGGAATCATGAAGGAAGCATTTACAAAAAAGTCACAATGCCCTAGTGTACTTGATTGATGCTTAATTATTTGCCTGAACAAACAGTTGAAAATTACTAAGATTCAGTATTGGAAAAAGCTCCATGCAGAGTAAGAATTCCTCATATGTTTATAGCAATTTATAATTTATAAGGAATCTGCATATGCTTCATGTCAGTTGATCCTTATTACAATTTGCTAAGGTAGTTTGGACTGGTGCAATTATATATAATTTTACAAATGAGTAACTTAGGCAATAAATGACCAGAATGTGGCAGTTAGGACTCAACTCTTCTTAGCCACTTGCCTTCTACAGCACACTGCTTTTTCAGTAGCAATTTCCAGAAAAGCTATCTCCTAAGGGAACAACAATAATGGTAAAGAATGGGAAAGTTGCCACGGAAAAGCTTGTTCCTTCCTTCTTTAGTTTGTATCACCAGGGCTGCTTGAATTTCCAACAGCTTTCTTCTGCTAGTTTTATTCCATGGCAGTAGGTACAGTCCTGGAATTTCCATTCTCTCTCTTAAGGTTATCATCATATCTTGATTTCTGGCTACCAATTTATGTAGTTAACTACCATTCTATTTTGGCTATATATCAATTAAGTTTTTTCCACTGGAAGTCTTCCAATAGATATTAAAATGTATTCTTCTACTTGTTAATAGCTAGAATGCATAGGTGGACACATACAAATTTCTGACTGCTTAATCTGAATAAATATAGGACAGGAGAATATTGTTGTATAATGTTGGCAAAGACAAAGCACTACATTTCAGATGCTTCCTCTCAAAATTTTTTAAATAGGAGAGATGACAAGAAACAGATAAAAAGTATCTTTTTATAGGCCAAACCAATACCCCATATCTACTAAAATAATTTATTCACAAAGTAGTATTTTAGCTTGTTCACAGTGTTTGGGAGGACACATTTTTACTGTTTCCTTGTCTTACAGAATTTATAGTTAGTTTAGGAAACTCTTTTGAGTCACATTACTTGACCTTTTTGCTGCTTGAATAACTAGTATCTTTTTCTATTAAGCACAAAGAAAAATAGAAGTTCATATTTCACTGTACAGAAATATTTTGTACTGCATATGTCCTTCGTGTATGCTTCATGTGCTACTGGTATTTTCATAAAATTATTCATTCAAGAATAAAATTATTTAAAGTAATTTCTTCAACTCGCTTATTAATCAGCTGAATTCTGATTGAGACATTTCTAAGAAATAGAGGAATTAGAACTGATGCGTGAGTTGATAAAAATTCATAAGAGTTACATATAGGCACATTTAAAAGAGAAAATATAAGCTAAAAGTTAATGGAAGCCACATTCAGGTGATGAGTAATTTTACAAATTTGAATGTCATGAATGGTTGAGCAAGGTGAGTAAGCCCCAGGATATTAACACATGAACACTGAGGAAATGTGTCCCATTTGCTTGCCACTCTTACTCGTAATGGATTTTTCTAAGTGCATCCTGAAGGCTTCCACTGAAGAACAAACTCAAAGAAACTTAAAACCTGTGATTGCTTGAGCAGAATAAAAAAAAAATCACATTGTATCTTCTGAAATGGAAGGTTAAGTAAATTTAAAGTGAGATCACTCCTTTATGCCATTGGTCTGAACATGATTTGGGGGGATTGGAGGTAAGTGAAGCCTAAGGCTGATTTAGATGAATGAATCTTTGGAAGCTGAGCCTGAAGAAGTCGAATGAAATACCTAATCAATAAAGCTATATAACAGCACTGTGAAGTTATTTTCTTTTCCCTCCAAACTATCAAAGACTTAGAGGAAAGAAAATCTACTGAAGGTGCAAGGGATACCAGATACCAGTATGCGTATATTGGAAGTACATATAAATATATTGTCTCAGACTGCTAGTCAGCTTAGTTCCAAGTGTATGGGGCAGTAAGTTTTCAGAACATTTTGAAGCTGCTGTATGCTTTTTGGCTACAAATCTCAGCATTTCCCTTCTAATATATACTCTTATAGCATGCTGTTTCAAATATTTCTAGAAAAATTCTGTTTCTTAGAATAAAAAAGTCTACATTTAAAAAGATTCTCCTTTCAAGCTGTTACAGTGGAGGATTACTGGACTGAATGTCAATATTATGACATAGTATGAGTGTGTTTCATGTTTGGTAATTGCAATCATTGTTGCTTTTGTTGTGGTCATCCATGTACAATGCTTGGTGTCAGTCTGTTTATCTCTTGTAAAAATAAAATACAGTGTGTGTGTGTGAAAAAAAAAAAAAGGAAAAAAAAAAAAAGATTCTCCTTTCAGAATACACCCCTTTCCTAGACCTAGTAAGTCATACATTAGTCTTTCTCAGATTGATGACATCAGAATTCAGTTCTTCTCAGAGAAATACATATTAAATACCTAGCATATACAAAACATTGTACTGTTTATGGCAGGGAATGTAAAAAATGAATGATACCTATTAGCTGTTAATTTACTATGTATCAGGATAAATACAAAATGCATTATCTATAATATTTCAATTAAATCTAACAGCATCCCTATTTGTCAGGTACTATTATGCTTCTTACTTTATAGTCAGATTAAGAAACTGAAAGTCACACCTTTTTTAAGAGACTGAGCAAAGATTAGAATCTAAGCCATCAAAGTCCAGAGTCAGCACTCTTAAATGATTTTAAGTTTTGGTTTACAACTAATGAGGATGGTGGGTGAATAAGACAAAGACTCATAGCACAGGATGACAGGTACCAAATACAGGTCTATTACTTAACAAATCAGACTCCTGAATAAGGTCACATCAGTATGAAATAGCCAAAATATAATAAATTGTCCAAGTGCTGATGTGCCAATTTAGCAGGAAATTCAGCTTTTTACGAGGGTTTCCATTTTCAAATATTTCAGCGAATCCCCAGGTTTGCTTACAGTTGCCCACCCTCTTTCAGGTACCTGCTTCTACCTGCCAGAAGTGTGCCAGTGGATAAGGCTGCATTCTGCACCTACTGAACATTCCCCCTGTATGTTCCAGTCATCTGTGCTCCGGCATGAATGCCAGTCTTGGACAGTTACAGTTTTTGATCACAGTGTAGAAGTCCTGGCCACAACACCAAGATGAGGTTCTGAACAATCTGCTCACTCCACACATCCCCTTATCCCATTCATGTCCACCATCTGTCACTAGGGCGTATCTCTGCTGATTTTTCAAAATGGAAGTGATTTGATAAGTTACAATAGATCATACTTATTTATGCCTAATCAGCAGGACCCCACAGCAAAACTGGCAGGGCCCCAGTTGATGTAGTCCTTTAGTTTTAATATCATTTTGAATCTTCAAAAGGCATTCAGGCAGGTTTTGTGTGTGTGTGTGGAATTCACATGAGGCACGGGGGTATCTAGGCAAGAAAATGATCTAGCAAGATTTCCCCAGTTGGGCTCCACACCAAAGGTAGCTCACATACCCAGCACCCTATCTCAGAGTAAATCTCTTCTTAAGAGTGACCACTGCCTCTTTTCCCAATTGAGTATTGAAGGGTATCACCCTGACTTCTCATACATATTTCAATATCTTTACTTATGATTTGTGGAAGGAGAGTTATACCCTATTTCAGTGGTTTTAGTGGGATGTGCCCAGATCACACTCCAGATAAGTTAAATCAGAATGTTTGAGGGTTGGAGCCAGGCATCAGTATTTTTTTTTATTGAAGTATAGTTTATTTTCAATGTTGTGTTAGTTTCTGGTGTACAGCAAAGTGATTCAGATATAGATAGATAGATAGATAGATAGATAGATAGATAGATAGACAGACAGACAGACATATATATTCTTTTTCATATTTTTTTCCATTATGGTTTATTACAGGATATTGAATATAGTTCCTTGTGCTGTACACTAGGACCTTGTTGTTTATTTTATATATAGTAGTCCGTATCTGCTAATCTCAAACTCCTAATTTATCCCTCCCCTGCCCCCTTTCCCCTTTGGTAACCATAAGTTTGTTTTCTATCTCTGTGAGTCTCTTTCTGTTTTGTAAATAAGTTCATTTGTATCTTTTTCTTTTTTAGATTCCACATATAAGCAATATCATATGATATTTGTCTTTCTCTGTCTGGCTTACTTCACTTAGTATGGTAATCTCTAGGTTCATCCATGTTGCTGCAAATGGCATTACTTCCTTCTGTTTTATGGCTGAGTAATATTCTACTGTATATATATACCACATCTTCTTTATCCATTCATCTGTTGATGGACATTTAGGTTGCTTCCATGTCTTGGCTACTGTAAATAATGCTGTAATGAACATTGGGGTGCATGTATCTTTCTGAATTAGAGTTTTCTCTGGATATATGCCCAGGAGTGGGATTGCAGGATCATATGGTAGTTCTATTTTTAGTTTTTGAGGAACCTCCATAGTGTTCTCCATAGTGACTGCACCAATTTATATTCCCACCAACAGTGTAGGAGAGTTCCCTTTTCTCCACACTCTCTCCAGCATTTATTATTTGTGGACTTTTTATGATGCCCTTTCTGACCAGTGTGAGCTGATACCTCACTGTATTTTTCATTTGCATTTCTCTAATAATTAGTGTTGTTGAGCATCTTTTCACGTCAAGCATCAGTATTTTTAAAGATAACCAAGGGATACCACTGTGTAGAAAAGTTTGAAAACCATGGTACTTAACCATTTTCCACTGGAAAACTAGTCTCTGCCTGTGTAAATTTGTAGGTGCAAATAATGACCATATTTACTTATGCCAATAAGACTAAAATTCATATGTATGTATGTATGTATGTATGTATCTATCTATCGTCTATGTCATGTGTAAGATGGCATTTAATTTTGACTATCAACAGCATCAAAGCTTCAGGGTTTGTGAAAATACCCTGTTTAATTCATGAAGAACTATAAGGATTCCAAGAAGGAGATTTCACCCTATTTATGGAATCATCAAAGACTTCCTACAGAGGAAAGAATTGAATAGATATTTGAACATGGCTAGGATTTCCATCTTGAATCACCCTAGTGCAGTTTATTGGGTATTGTTTACTTTTGATTTATAGCCTAATATTTATTTTAACATTTTATTTCAGATTTCAAAGGCTGAGAATTAGTGGAAGAAACCCTAACAAAACCTTATTAATATCCCATTTTTCAGAGTGGTAAGGGCTCACTTTAAGGCTGATGGGTACACTCACACATCTCAGCAAGCCAGCATAAAGGAGTGTCTGTTTTAGGTGTTCCTCTTGGGAGCAAGTGGCCACAACAAATCAGTGGCAGAACTATTTCCTTCAAGAGAAGCAGTCATAACAAAAGCAAAATCAACATAGCACAGCTTCCTCTAGAAACAGCAAACAGAAAACCCACTGGACCTATGGAAAGATTCTACAGGTCAGATATAAGAAACCTCATGGAATTTTCAGAGTAAATACCTCTTTCTAAACGCAGAAGACCAGTGTTAGACTCTCAGCATATTGGTCATTGCCTCCTAGTACTTAAGATACAGTCAATAAATATTTGTTAAATTGAATGGGATTTCTGATATAGATTTGCAGCAAGAGAGGAAAAGAGAGAGGAAAGAAGGAAGGGATAGGGAGGGAGGCAGGGACAGAGAGAATTTTAGATAATTTTATTTCTCATTCACTTTCCTAGGCAGTCAGGTAACGATAGTCATTTTCATCACTCGATCCCCAGGCTCTAGCCTATTGTCTGAAACATAAAAAAATACTAAACAAATTCTTCTTGAATAAATGCCTAAATAAGAATCAAGAAATGTCATGAAACTAGCACTCACTAATCCAAAGAAAAGAACACTTGTTGATCAAGAATGATTGCATGAATGTAAAAAGTTTAAGATATTTAAAAATATTGTGGAGGCAGTGGAGATCATTGGACACCATGGGGTCCTCAGTTGTATTCTACTGACAGTTCACCATCCACCCAGGAACCCACAGAGTATTTTATTTAAGTAAGGGAATATGGTATGTATTAAATATAATTTTTGGAAGTTATTAAGGTATTCTTTATGGCCACATATATACACATATATGATCAATATTGGTAAGTATTTCATGAACATATGAAAGTGTGCTTAAAAACCTCCTTTGAATTCCACTGAAGTTTGAATAAAATCAAACTTGGTACAGTGGCTGAGTAAGAGCTATATGTGCTATCTCCTGCCTGCCTCACAGGTTGTGTTTTCTCTCTCTCTTTAAGTAATTTTTTTTATTGAAGTGTAACTGACCTACAACACAATGTTAGTTCCAGGTGCACAACATAGTGATTCAATATTTACAGGTTGTATTCTCTTGAATATAGACTCTGAAACAAAGTTTAGTGTGCAATATGTTTATTAAGGAACACACTTGAGATTATAACCTGTAGAAAGGAACAGAAAAAAAGCAGGATTAAACGGAGGGAGAAACGGAGCACTGATACAAGCCTGACAGTTCAGCCAATCCCATGGGGTCCTCCAGACAATATATTCACCCTTCATGGTTGTCTTTCATTGAGCCGAAATGGCTTGGCCTTTATACCTCTGTCTTGATCTGTCATAAGAGATGGGGCCTCCTTGAGAAGGGGGTGCATTGATTGGGGAAGCTCTCTGCAGCTGAAGTGATCCCTCAAAGTGTTGAGAACTAAAGGCTATCCTTCCCTGACTCCTTGCTTTCCTCACACACAGGCTTTCCATCCAATTTCTGCCTAAGGGTCCAGTTATGCTTTATTGTATCACCCTTAATAGTTTTATCATAGATGTTACAGCAAACTTTAAGTATCTTTTTTTTTTTTTTTGCTTCTTTATTTTTTGTCTTCCCAGTTTGAATGTAAGCTTCCTGAGGGCACTGACCTTGCCAGTTTTGTCACTGAATTTTTCCCCATTCCTCAGAGTAGGCACTCTATATATTTTTATTGGATGAATAAATCTTCAGTTGACTTTGCTTATTGCCTTCATATCTTTTAATGTCTTTGCTTACATTTTCTATACGTGATAGATCAAATTTTATAAGGACTATAATAAAGGCCACAGCCATAATAGAGGTTCGTCAAATTTTCTTTTTATTTCTAGGAGAATTTTTTCTTATGTATTTCACAGTTATGTCCTTTGTCACATAAAACTCTATTACTGCTATATGTAATTTATACATCATCTTTTTTATGATATCAAAATATTTTTTTTGTCATATTTAATGCATTTGGCTTTTAATTTCACTCTTCCTGATATTGAATTGTTATATGTATCTTCCTGATACATCTTTGTAAGTAACCTACTAACTATCTGAAACTTTATAAAATTTTCTCTCAACTTAGAACTTGTGGAGTACTTTCAATTGAAAAGGTTAATTTTTCTTCAGTTCAGGGACATTTCTCTATGTTTATATTCAACATATATGCACTAAAAGATATATACATGATGGTAATGGAGACATACACAGACTTGAGGACAAATACTATGATCCAAAATTTCTATAGTTATTAGGTTGTCCTGTGAACAAGAAAGACGAATTTTCAGACATGTGGTGGTTCAGGGAGAAAAAATTACCACTTTATTTCTTTTTTGTCATCATTACTCAAAGTTATATTCCAACTAGCCAAAATAGGATTCACATGAAGAATTCAAGAATGAGAAGGAAAGGTGTGGCGTTAAAGGAATGATGGCCCTGGTATACTTTGAACCACTAACAAAATAAGGTATTTATTACATTTTTGGTGGAGAAGGCTTATGTAAACATAAAAACAATACAAAAAGCCACAAAGAAAAAGACTGATATATTTGAATAACAGCAGTAAAAGTGTAAGCCTCTGTGTTATAAAATAATAAATCCATATGTAAAACTAGGATTTATTTGGAGCAATGTGTTCAGTGTAAGTGTTGGAAGATAAAATTGAAGAAACCTGCTGAAAGGACAGAATAAATAGTTAATGAAATTAAATAATAAAAGAAGTAGTAAAGATAATAATAGCTAACACAAATATAGCACTTCATATGTGCAGGCACCATTCTAAGTACTTTTCATTATTAACCTATCAATTCTCTTTATCCATCTAATTGAAGCTCCAGAAAAGGGAAGCAGAGACAATTTTGAAGGAAATAACACAAGAAGTTTTCTATCACTGCAAGATATATTTTCCATCAAGTACTTAAAACAATGAAAGGAATAAGATCCAATTTAAAGCACACCCATATTTTACTGTACTTGCTCCAGATTTTTTTAAAGAAATAGAGCGTGACTTGAAATTCCTGATTATTGATCTCCAAACTCATTGCTCTCCATCATTTGTCCTTTCTCAGAGTAAACCACCATCCAGAATTAGTGGTACAAAGTCAGAGGCATCATTTATGCTATGATTAAGTAGATATTTGTCCCCAAGCAATCGATTTGCTGTTTTTCAATCTGTACGTAAATTATTTATTTCCATAATTTTCTACAACTTCTGATTTTTGTGCAATATTGTGTTCTTGAGTTTTATCCATGCTAAAAATTTTAATATTTGCTTGTTAATTTTAAATACTTGGGCTGAGAGCAGATTGCTCTGAAAAGGTTTGTGTTTGTTTCCTGCTGGTGCCTCAGCAGTATCACCAACCTAGAATCATTTATTTCTTTTGCTCTCTCTCTCTCGCTCTCGCACACTCTCTCTCTCGAATTGAGAGTTCTTGAATCATTTAAATAGTGGAAAAACTGAACTCCAAAGTCTTCAGTGGGCAGGATTGTGATTTTAATTTCAATGGGAAAATGTCTATCCTCTTACCTACCTGCACTCTGAGCCTAAGCCAAGCAGACAAGCTTTTTTGCCATGCCCCTGTAACAGTGGGAAGAATTTTTTGACCTACATTTTATAAAGTGAGTAGTCTTTGAAAATGTTGGCTTCATTTACTGCTTCCCTTTGCCATTCTTATGGACTGTGTGATGATTGTCTTTCCTTTGGGATTAAAAACGTCTGAAAAACCACACAGTGAAGCTATTGGACTCTTAATCGTCTCACTAGTTTTTTTTTTTTAATTTTGTTGAAGGATAGTTGATTTACAATCTTGTCTTTAAATTCTGCTGTACAGTAAAGTGACTCAGTTATACATATATAACTGTATATATATATATATATATATATATATATATATATATATATATATACTCTTTTTCATATTCATTTTCATTGTGGTTTATCACAGGACATTGCATATAGTTCCCTATGCTATGCAGTAGGACCTTATTGTTTATCCATTCTATATATACTAGTTTGCATCTGCTAATCCCAAACAATCCTTCCCTCCCCCATCCTCCCTCTCGCCTGGCAACCACAAGTCTGTTTTCTATATTTGTGAGTCTATTTTTGTTTCATAGTAAGTTCATTTGTGTTGTATCTTAGATTCCACATATAAGTGATATCATATGGTATTTGTCTTTCTCTTTCTGACTTACTATGCTTAGTATGATAATCTCTAGGTCCATCCATGTTGCTGCATGTGGCATTATTTCATTCTTTTTAATGGCTGAGTAATATTCCATTGTATATATGGACCACATCTTCTTTATCCATTCATCTGTTGATGGACATTTGGGTTGTTTCCATGTCTTGGATATTGTAAATAGTGCTGCTATGAACATAGGGGTGCATGTATCTTTTCAAATTATAGTTTTGTCAGGGAATATGCCCAGGAGTGGGATTGCTGGATCATATGGCAACTCTACTTTCAGTTTTTTGAGGAACCTCCGTAGTGTTCTCCACAGTGGCTGCACCACTTTACACTCCCACCAACAGTGTAGGAGGGTTCCCTTTTCTCCACACCCTCTCCAGCATTTCTTGTTTGTAGATTTTTGATGATGGCCGTTCTGACTGGTGTGAGGTGGTACCTCATTTTTGTTTTGATTTGCATTTCTCTAATAATTAGCAATGATGAGCATCTTTTCATGTGCCTATTGGCCACTTGTATGTTTTCTTTGGAAAAGTGTCTATTTAGGTCTTCTGCCCACTTTTTGATTGGGTTGTTTGATTTTTTGTTCTTGAGTTATATGAGCTGTTTTTATGTTTTGGAAATTTAAGTCCTTTTCGTCACATCATTTGCAAATATTTCCTTCCAGTCTGTAGGTTGTCTTTTTGTTTTGTTTATAGGGTTTTTTTTTTGGTTCTTTTTGTTTTTTGGGGTTTTTTTTTGCTATGCAAAAGCTTGTAAGTTTTTAGGTCCCATCTGTTTATTTTTGCTTTTATTTCTACTGCCTTGGGAGACTGACCTAAGAAAACATTGGTACGATTTATGTCAGAGAATGTTTTGCCTATGTTCTCTTCTAGAAGTTTTATGATGTCTTGTCATATATTTAAGTCTTAAGCCATCTTGAGTTTATTTTTGCATATTATGTGAGGGTCCGTTCTAGTTTCATTGATTTACGTGAGGATGTCCAACTTTACCAACTCCACTTGCTAAAGAGGCTGTCTTTTCCCCATTGTATATTCTTGCATCCTTTGTCAAAGATTAATCATCCATAGGTATGTGGGTTTACTTCTGGGCTCTCTATTTTGTTCCATTGATCTATATGTCTGTTTTTGTGCCAATACCATGCTGTTTTGATCACTGTAACTTTGTAGTATTGTCTGAAGTCTGGGAAGGTTATGCCTCCTGCTTTGCTCTTTTTCCTTAGGATTGCTTTGGCAATTCTGAGTCTTTCATGGTTCCATATAAATCTTAGGATTATTCTAGTTCTGTGAAAAATGTCATGGGTATTTTGATAGCATTAAATCTGTAGACTGCTTTGAATAGTATAGCCATTTTGATAATATTAATTTTTCCAATCCAAGAACATGGGATATCTCTCCATTTCTTTGCATCATCTTCAATTTCCTTTATTAGTGTTTTGTAGTTCTCAGCATATAAGTCTTTCACCTCCTTGGTCAGGCTTTTTCCTAAGTATTTTTTTTTTATGTGATTTTAAAAGGGATTGTTTGTTTATATTTCGTTTCTGATATTTTATTGTTAGTGTAATGAAATGCAACCAATTTCTGTATGTTAATCTTGTATCCTGCTACCTTACTGTATTCGTTTATCAGTTCTAGTAGTTTTTTTGTGGAGACTTTAGGGTTTTATATATATAGTATCATGTCATCTGCATATAATGACAATTTTACCTCTTCCTTACCAATTTGAATACCTTTTCTTTCTTTTTCTTGTCTGATTGCTGTGACTAAGACTTCCAATACCATGTTGAGGAGAAATGTTGAGAGTGGGCATCCTTGTTTTATTCCAGACTTTAGCAGGAAGACTTTTAGCTTTTCACCATTGAGTATTATCTTGGCTGTTTTTTTGTCATAAATAGCTTTTATTATGGTGAGATATGTTCCCTCTATACCCACTTTCATAAGGATTTTTATCATGAATGGATATTGAATTTTATCAAATGCTTTTTCAGCATCTATTAAGATGGTCATGTGTTTTTTGTCTTTTCTTTTGTTGATGTGGTGTATCACATTGATAGATTTGCATATGTTGAACCATACTTATGACCCTGGGATGAATCCAACTTGGTCATGGTGTATGATCTTTTTTATGTGTTGTTGATTCAGTTTGCTAATATTTTGTTGGGAATTTTTGCATCTGTATTCATCAACTATATTGGCCTGTAATTTTCTTTTTTGGTAGTGTCTTTGTCTGTTTTTAGCATCAGGGTGATGGTGGCTTCATAGAATGTCTTTGGGAGTGTTCCCTCCTCTTCACTCTTTTGGAAGAATTTGAGAAGGATCAGTATAAGTTCTTTATGTGTTTGGTAGAATTTGCCTGTGAAGCATCTGATCCTGGACTTTTGTTTGTAGAGAATTTTTTTACTGCAGATTCTATTTCACTTCTAGTTTTCAGTCTATTCAAGTTATCTATTTCTTGTTTCAGTTTTGGCAGGCTGTATGTTTCTAGAAAGTTGTCCATTTCTTCTAGGTTGTTGAATATGTTGTCATATGATTATTCATAGTATTCTCTTATGGTTTTTTTTGTATTTCTGTGGTGTCAGTTGTGATTTCTGCTCTTTCATTTCTTATTTTGTTTATTTGGGTTTTCTCTCTTTTCTTCTTGGTGAGCCTGGCCAGAGGTTTGTCAATTTTGTTTACCCTTTCAGAGAACCAGCTCTTGGTTTTATTGATTTTTTTCTGTTTTTTTTAATCTCTATTTTATTTATTTCCTCTCTAATCTTTCTTGTCTCCTTCCTTCAGCTGATTTTAGGTTTTGTTTGTTCTTCTTTTTCTAATTCTTTTAAGTGGTGGATTAGATTATTTGAGATTTTTCTTATTTCTTAAAGAAGGCCTGAATCACTATGAATTTCCTGCTAAGAAATGCTTTTGCTGTATCCCATAGACTTGGTATTGTTGTGTTTTCATTGTCATTTGCCTCAAAGTATTTTTTAATTTCTTCTTTGAGTTCATTGTTGACCCATTGTTTATTTTAGTAGCATGTGGTTTAATCTCCATGTAATTTTTTTTCTTGTTCCTTTTTCTGTGGTTGATTTGTAGTTTCATGCTGTTGTGGTCAGAAAGGATGCTTGAAATAATTTCTATACTCTTAAATTTGTTGAGGCTTGTTGTGTGCCTTAGTATGTGGTTAATCCTAGAGAATGTTCCACGTGCACTTGAAAAGAATATGTATTCTGCTTTTTTTGGATGTAATGTCCTGAAAATATCAATTAAGTCTAAGTGTTCTATTGTATCATTTAGTATCTCTGTTGCCTTATTAATTTTTTGTCTTGAAAATCTGTCCATTGATGTTAGTGGGGTGTTAAAGTCTCTACTATTATTGTATTCCCATCAGTTTCTCCCTTTATGGCCGTTAGTATTTGTTTTATGTATTTGGGTGTTCCTATATTGGGTGCATATATGTTGACGAGCTCTCACTATTTTTCAGTTACTTTCAAAATGCAGAATTTCTAGATTTGTGATAGAGGAGGTTTCTATATTGCTGAAAATGGAATTAGAAGGTACCCTCAGACTTACATTTATCTATTCATCCTGTTCCTTGTGACTTCTTCCATTGTTATAGATATTGCTAGTCATCCCTTACTAAAATCAGGGTGAAATGTTTCAGTTGCAAATCAAAGGAGTGGAGTCAACAACATTCTTCTCTAACTAAGAATTTCATTTTCTATTAAACATTTTAAATTTAGTGTTTATTTTGAAGAAAGATGTGAGAATATGATGTTATTTATTGTTTTTTTAATCAAGTTTTTCAGTCATTTAGTTTACATATGGAGAGGTACCACCCAGCCCTCACCCTCCTTAAAGGAAGCATTTGTTACCCAGCTGCTGGGAGTGTAGTCAGCAGACAGCCCCCCACTGTCAGGTACTTCATGGTCTGCATTCATTGCTGAGAGCTGCCTTAAACAATGCCCCACTCTTCCCTGAGCAGCACACATCTCGTATAAAGGCCTGGCAATTTCTGCCCAACTCAGGAAACTGTGGGCAGTCTTTGCTCCACAGCTTCCTGCTGAGATGGCTGAGGATGGTCAGGCCATCGCAGTTTGGCTTCTCCCTATGTCCTGTCCTGTTTCCTCCCTCTTCCCTTCGCAGATATTGATGTGTAATAAACACGTTTCATTCCAGACACTGTTCCAGCATCTTCTTCAGGAGAAACCAAACTGCGACAGTTGTTGTCCAGCCCATTTCTTCTTCATTACTCCTTTATGCTATTTTTATCATACCTTAATGTTTATAGAAGAAAAAAAACTGCATTTGCACTAGCTATTCTCTTTCCCAATCAGTCTGTTGATTCTCATGTCATAATCACATGCTTAAAAATTATAGTTTATTATATAGTTTAAAACCAGAAAGGAAAACATCATTCTTCTTTTTAAAAATGTTTTCTATTTTCACCCATTTATTCCCATGAAGGTGAGCTTCAGAATCATGTAGCCAAGCTTCAAATTAATAATAATAATAGTCCATTGAAGTTTATTTTGCAATTGCAATTAATTATGAGATTATACATATAATTTATAAGAATATATATGTATCTATAATCATATTCAGTAATATGGTAGGTATTTCTTTCCAAATAAAGATCTTTAAGCATTTTTGTTTTTAAACATATTTCACATATTAATTTATTCATGTGTAGTTCTGGTTTTGTTGCTATTGTAACTGAAGACATTTAAGAAATAATTTTGTAATTGCAAACATACACCACTTCTTACATCATCTATTTACCTTATACCTATTCAATTTATGACACTCTCATTAGTTATCAATTAATTCCAGGGATTATTTTAGAATTTCAAGGCATATCATACACCAAAAATGAAAATTTTGTTGTTTTTAATACGTTATTCATGTTTTTTGTGACTATTTATTTGCTTTGGACCAAACATTCTCACTAACATTTTCCAAAATTGGTAATGGCGTTCATCTTTGCCATCTTTTCTGGTTTTCAATATAATGTCAACTAATGCTTTAACATGGATACTCACAATTATATTTAGAAGTATTTTTCTTTGGGTACGAAGTGGTAGATTATAGTACCTCATGGCTGGGCAACTGAAACCCTACACTATGCTAAATAAAAATCAGTAAGGCAAGACAGTCACTAAGATAAGTGCTTGCAAAATTGACATTTAGGCTCAGTTTCTTCTTCTCTACCCTATCTTCAAGAAAGACATAGTTTCAGAATGTAATAATATAGATATTCGTAGATTATAAATGAGACTGGCTTATTCTGAGTAAAGGAGTAGAAAAGCATGTGTAAAGAGAAACAAACCTAGAGAGCAGGCTTGCCTGGTTTAGGATATGAGGTAGTGTCTAGTGTGTGTTCTCCTCAGAAAAAGAAAAATAAGTTCCATGATTAAATAAATTTGGCCACTCTTCTTGGAGATTCATGATGCAAATTAACCTTAAAAAGTTTCTGTAATGTTATGTGACAGAGAAGTATGTTCTAATTAATACCCAGAGCTTTAAAAAATTTTTAAATAATACAAAGCCCATTCAAATTTTCTAAAGAAGGAATTTTATCAATTAGACCATAGGAGAAGTTGTCTGCAGGTTGTCTGGATCCGAGAGCAGAATTTGCCTCATCAAGGGCTATCATTTTCTTGTGTTTCTGTTTATTTCTGTATGTTGGCTTCAATTTACAGAGGGAATCTCTATGCAGTATAAAAAGGACTGCTGACATCTGTAGATTTCCATTCTCTCTGATTGGCAAATCTGTATGTGCATGCAGAGAAGTGCTTTAACTGGACCCACTTAGGTCTTGTGCTTGCCATTGAAATGATCACTGATGCCAGCAGTACTGTGATTAATCCAGCAAGGGTTACATGGTTGGCTGGGGAAGCAAAAGAGGCTGGCTCCAAATAAAACTGAGGGATCAGGATGTGCCATGCATACATGCCACTATGTATTCTCATACTTGTTTGAACATGGAACCCTTTTCTCAGAAATACCTAAAAAAAAAAAATACTTTTGCCGAGCTTAAAAAAGTAGGTGATGAATTTCCCCAAATGCAATTTTTGGTATCTATTGGGAGTATTTCTCTTCCTGGGTAATCTACTATTATCACATTACAATTTTTAAATATATTAACAATATTTTTATACCTATAATACTATATTCTTCATTATATTAGGCATAAATTTTTATTTTTTACACTTGTAATAATTTACTAAGGCTTTTAAAAATCTATGTTTGTAAATATGTTTGCCTAGTAGTTTTCTTAATTTGTTTTATGATTATCAGCTTTATCAGTTTTATAAAACACAAAATTAGGTATCTTTCTCCTTTTCCTCTGTTTCTGAACTGTTTATTCGCCAAAAAATCCATTCAAGAGTTAGTTTTAGAGATGATTATTTGATACTTATTTGTCCATTTCTTTCATTTTTATCCTCTTCAAGTTTTCTACCTCTTCTTTTAGCTAATTTCATGATTTGTGGAAAATGATCCATTTTTATGAATGTTAAAAATCTGTTAACACAGTATACTTGTAAACATGTTTGTATTGCCTTTCTCATTTCTAACTGTATTTACGATTGCTTTATTTTATCCTTTATTTACATTTATAGGTTATTCTATTTTATTTGTTTTTTTTATTTTTTGAAAATAACCATATTTGAGATTTTTAATTCAGTAGTTATAATCTCATATTTTATAGATTATTAATTTCTACAATAAGGAGAAACAAGAGCGATTAGTTCTTGAATCTTTGCTTTTCTTTCTTTGGAATTGCTTAGATTTATTTATTTGTTTAATTTTGATGTTATTTTGTTATTTTCATTTAGTTGTTTATTACTATTATTACTATAAAAAGTTTAGAAATGAAAAAAATTTCATTATTTTCTAGAATCTGTATTCTTATTACTTGTTTTACTAAATGCAGAAAAGTGCTTTGCTTTCCAATTTCCAGTTTTTTATTATTGATTGATGTCTTAAGCTATGATTAATTTTAAATTTTGAAGAATTGTGGTTAGGCATTACAGCTGGTACAATTTGTAGTTTACAGACACTAATTATAAGTGTTTGTAAATGTTTGAAGAAAGCTTAAAATGCTTCATTTTCTTCAGTTTCAATTTTTTAAGTAGACCTATCATAATCTTGATGTCCTTTTTTATTTTCTTGATATGGAAATGTTGAAAGATATGTTACAAATCCCCTAAAAACATGTATCTGCTAATGACTCCTAAGGTTTTTTTTGTTTCTGCTTTTATTATTTTATATTAATCTGTGCTTAAAGACTTGTTAATGTAGTGCCATCATTCTGGATCAGGCTCATAAAAAATAGGAAAGGATCACTGTTTTCTTATTTAATGTTTATCAAGGTTTACTTTTTGATATTGATAGTGCCACAAATGATTGCATTTGTTTCCAAGTGCATAACTTCATCTGTCCTTCTATTTTGAAATAACTCTGCATATGTATGTGTATGTGTGTGTGTTTTATTTTTACAATATATTATGATTTTGTCCTTCAAATAGATCATAGTACCTTTCTTTTATTTGCAGAGGAGAGCTCAATCTCTCATATTTTTATTCCTGAATTTAATTTACTAGCCTCATTTCGATAATTATTTATGCTCTTTGGTTCATTTGTTCCTTGCAATTTTCTTTCTCCTTTTGTTTATACATTTATTTAATCCAAAATATATATTGACCACCTTAAGTGTCCATATATATTCACAAGTTATTTGAAAATCTGTCTCCCCCTAACACATGATGGAAAATTTAACACACCTCTGTTTCCCTGCCGCCTCTTGACCAAAGCCCATTCTTTGATAATTTAATTTAGAACTTTAACCAATACACTATTATGCACTTTTATAATTGTATAATTTTTTCCTTTTAAGATTTTTTTGGTCAGTTTTCTAACCATATTTATCCTATGTATCTATATCCAAAACTGCTATCAATACTCACCATATAATTTTTGACGTTTCATTTTTGACCCATTGGTGCAAATCTTAGATTTGCTTACGGAGGAAAAGTTCCAGAGTGTGATATTTGGTGTTACCACCCATTTCAGAATGCATTTTTATGGCCCAGTCAATTTGAAGAATGATTTAATTAGGTATATAAGTACTAACTACAACTTTTTACCAGAGAATACAGTGGATATATTGTTTTCATTTCTTTAGAGATTGAGATTAAGAAATATGAAATCAGATTATTATAGAGGGAAAAATGAGAATTTATTCTTAGTTATTACAAGACATTTTTTTCTTTATCATTAAATTTCAAAATGGATACATTGAGGTGATATTGAATATAACTGAAATGGCAAAAAATCAAATTATTATGAGAAGGAAAAACTTACAAAGTATTCTGCAAGGTAGAGAAACTTTAAGAAAGAGAATGAAACCTAGGTATACTGTGATGTGACTTTTTTTCTTACATATAGTTCATTTGTCTTCACCTCATTCTGTTATCACTCACTGATTTTTTTGTTCTGGTTTTTTAGACACCAGGGACCCTTGCAATTTTTTAAGAACACCTGGCGGGTCTCTTCAAATCTTTTCCCTTGTCTTTAAAACAAATAATAAAAATAACAGAGATATATTCTTTCTCTAAGGCTTCAGAAAAGTTTTCTTTCCCATATGATTCCTGTTTCATTTTTTCCACCTCTTATTGTCAATTCAGGAGATTAAAGTATCTCTAGTTCACACATAAATTTAAATCAAATTAATATTTCGATTAAAAATACCCAGCAGCCACTCACTGAGAATGGAGAATAAAAATTTGAAGTTCCATTCTTTACACTTCCTGACACTCCAAACTCATGGAGAACACTCCTGCTACCAGAACTCTTCCAAATTATCTCCCTGCATTAGGGCTTCATTTTTGAAAAGCTATACTTGCCAGAATGTCGTTCATCATCACCAGTTTATGTCCATAATGTGGCTTCCTGAACTACTATGTATGTGATGAATACAGGGAGAGCAGAGTGAGCCAGCCCATAATTCCTCAAAGATTAGCCTTTGTTAGATAAATAATTTCATAGTGTTCTGATTTTTTTGAAGCCAAAGAAAATAGCGAGGAGAGAGAGGCCAACGTAGCTCCCTAGTACCTTCTTTTAACACCAGTCTATTTGCTTCACAGTCCTTGATGTTAGTGAATATTTCTTCTGGATTCTTGTGATTAACCACCTAATTCCTTTCTTTTTCTTTTTTTTTTTCTATATTCTTGTAAGTATTTTAGTCAGAAGTTGTGAATATGAAAGTTAGGAACTGCTAGATGTATTCTAGTTGAATAGGTTTCATTATTTTAGGGTACTTGAAACCATCTACATCCCTCAATGATTTTATGCACAGAAACCGAGGCAGACTTCACTCTAATTGATAAAAAATAAATTTATTTTCCTGAAGTAAAATTTTATAAAAGTAGAAATATGTCATGTCAATATTGCACTATGTTTTGTTTATTTACACTCTAAAAATTATTTTGAGAATTTCTTTCCCGAAGTAGACTGTAAAGTCATAGGTACAAGTGGGAGAGGGTGACTCATTTCCTTACTCTTAAATAAGTTGAGTGAAGAAAACCTAATCAATTTGCCTTGAGTAAAGTCCTCACTTCTCACTCTTGTTCCTACTTTTCCAAGTATTAGAGTTGTTACTTATAACCTCCTTCCCTAACTCTAACTAATATTTTGAAAAAGAAATAAACCTAAAGCCATTGATTGGAACTCATAATTAAAAAGAAATTTTAAAAAATCCTCTTGCTAATATGGGTCCCAGTACTTATATGGCCTAAGTACATTTAATAATATTGTGAAAACCTATGTTCTAGTACTTCCCTCTCTATGGAAGTTGCTCTTAATACTATAATTTTATCTAAGTCTACCTTAAGTCCTTTTTGATGAAAAAGAGACACCAGAATAGATTCTGTACCAATCATCATGCTGAGAAAAATCAATGATACTTTGTAACTACTCAGAGTGCCCGTTTTCATTTCTTCAGTGCAACTAAATTTTAAACCTATACTCTCCCTGATCTGCCCTGTTCTATCATGAACATGTTAGTTCAGAAGGAAAAAGAAGTAAAACCTTGCAAGACAAACCAGCTATCAGAACGATGCAGTGATGCTCATTCTTGCATAAGATAAATGAAAATTATAACTGGTGAGACCATCGCATACTTAAGTGTTTATCCAAATGAAATGGAAAATATGCATGTAGCATGGGAAATAAAACTAATTCCCAGCAGCAATGGAACAAAATTACTTATGCATTAGTAGCAGACATTATAAATTGCATATTTCATCAATGATTCTTAACCATAATGCCAAACTGTTACCAGCCATGCTTAGCTATTACTGCATGCAATGTTTGCATTTTTCTTCTACTATTAATTCTGGAAGCCAGTACAATGCAAGAGACACATCTTACATCTTGATATGGGATTTGTGTTGAAAATACGTTCCTTCCATACATTTAATTTGAATGTAAAATCATACCAAAACTTAAAGATGTGCAAAGAAAGTTGTCATGATTTGTCAGTAAATGTATATCTTGTGTGTGAAAATACTAGAGCAACCGAACTATAAAGCCACAGATCTGTTAATGTTATAGATGGGTAGATAAGTAGAAAGCTAGATAAATGAATATAGATATGTTACTACTTTGAGGGAACATTTAAAAAATATATAGTTTAATTTTTTTATCCAAAAATCTGAATATATTAAGTTTCTCAAAGATGGAATAAAACTAGGAAGAATCGAAATCATATTTCAATCCTTATATCAGTCAGATTCCAGGAAGGAAAAGAAAGCCCTCACCAGGTAGTTCAATAGCAAATATTTAAATATTTTGGAAGAGATGAAAATACGAACAAAAAACTTTTAAGTAACCCAGGATTTTCAATATCAGGAAGCTCTTAGCCCTCCTAGGGATGGAGGGATAAAGGGGATAAGCACTCACAAAAATTAACTCAAAATGAATTTAAAACTTAAATGTAAGACCTGAAACCATAACACTCCTAGAAGAAAACATATGGGTAAAGCTCCTTGACATTGGTCTTGGAAATGATATTTTGAATATGGCTCCAAAAGCACAAGCAACCTAAGCAAAAGTCAACAAGTGGAACTGTATCAAATTAAATAGCTTCTGCACAACAAAAGAAACAATCAACAAAATGAAAAGGCAGCCTACAGAATGAGAGAAAATATTTGCAAACTGCCTGTCTGATAAGGGGTGAATATCCAAAAAATGTAAGGAATTCATACAACTGAATAGCAAAATCATCATCATCATCATCATCCAATTTTAAAATGGGCAAAGTACCTGAATAGACATTTTTTTTTCAGAGAAGATATATAAACAGCCAAGATGTACCTGAAAAGTATTCAACATCACTCCTAATCATCAAGGAAATGCAAGTCAAAACCACAATGAGATATCCCTTTACACCTGTTAGAACGGCTCTTATCCAGAAGGCAAGAGGTAACAAGTTCTGGCAAGGATGTGGAGAAAAGGGAACCCTTGTGCATTTTTGATGGGAATGTAAATTGTTTCAGGCACTGTAGAAAGCAGTATGGAGGTTCCTCAAAAAATTAAAAATAGAACTGCCATATGATCCAGCAATTCCACTTCGGGGTATATATCTGAAGAAAATGAAATCACTATCTGGAAGAGATATTTGCACCCTCTCTCCACATTCACTGCAGCATTATTTACAATAGCCAAGACATGAAAACAATCTAAGTATCCATCAACAGATGAATGGATAAAGAAAATGTGATATATATATATATATGAATAGTATTTTATTCTTGTTTTATTCATATTTTCATATTATTTTATTAGTATATATGAATATACATATGAATATTATTTTGCCATAAAAATGAAGGAAATCCTGCCATTTGTGACAACATGGATGAAACTTGAGGGCATTATGCTGAGTAAAATAAGTCAGGCAGATAAAGACACACCGTATTATTTCATATGTGGAATCTAAAAAAACCCAAAAAAAACAACTCATGGAAACAGAGTGTAGATTGGTGCTTGCCGGGGGTAGAGGAAATGGGTGAAGGTGGTCAAACTTTCAGTTATAAGATGAATAAGTTCTGGGGATCTAATGTATACATGGTGATTATAGTTAACAATACTGTATTGTGCACTTGAAATTTCTTAAGATAATAGATCTTAAAAGTTCCCCCCCAAACACACACACAAATGATAACAATTTGAGGTGATGAATATATACCATATTACATATGTAATCAATTACATAATGATTATATTGTGATAATCATTTTGCAACATATTTGTATATCACATCATCACATTGTACACGTTAAATTTACACAATGTTACATGTAAATTATATCTCAATAAAGCCAGAATTTTTTTTAAATAAAGGGGGTAAGTTTAAGAAGTGCTGTTAAAGTAACACAGCTGGGCTGACAGGTATGAGCTAAGACCATGAATGAAAAGCCTTTCTCTGAAAGTTGGAATCACGGAGGAAACATGTTGCAGAAGCAACAACTTCATGGAGACACTGCTTAAACAGAGAGAGGAGGTGTAAATACTCTGACTTCTTTGTCCCTCCCTTCTTCCAATCTTTTGTAGGTACCTCTTATTGGTCAAATCTAACAGGAATCATTTTGGCAAGGGGACCTGGGAAATGTAGTTTTCAATGGTCAATACCTGGTAATGCAGGACAGATCAGAGGACAGATAGGCATGGATATGAGAGCAAAGAGATGACTGATTCAATCCTTAAAAACATGGCAGGGGCAGACAATCAATAGGAAATCTCAGGAGATCATAGATGGAAACTACAGTTAACCTGAGAAAAGGTCATAAAGCAGCTATAGATGTACAGTAAAGTATTAAAGGCATAAGGTTGTAATCATAATTTGATTTCTCATGGTATTGATATAGAGGACTTTCTGCCCCTGGAAATTTCTTTCATGCAAAGATGGATGAGAGAGAAAGAAAGGGATTTTTCTTTTTCTGATAGTTATGGCTGGAAAGGAGGCATTTTCCTACTCAAATGGCAAGGTTTCCTGAGGAGAAAAAAAATGGCCCCTGCTGAGACTCAGAATGAAAACCACAGAGTGACTTAAGCCTGGGTGTAATTACAGATAGCCTAGAAAAAGCATGAAAAATGGATGAGACAGTGAATTCCATTTATAAAGTTTATTTGTATGCCATATCTCTCTTAAAAGGTTTGAGGGGGCTTCAAGCAAAATCCGTATAAGACAACAGAATAGACTCTGAATATTTGGTCTAAGGAAAGGAATAATAAAAATATCCATGATATGATAGCTTTTTTGATATGCTATGAATGTACATAAAATTTGAGTTTTGATTTTGGACAAGGAAAGCCAAACATGACATAATGCCATAGCTCTCATAATCAGAGTGGGAAAACATACCACTTATTCAGGGGAATTAAAAATATTCCTGGAACTAAAGTCCTAAAACTTCTCAACAGACATTCATCTGCAAAGCATTCTATGATAAAGTGTACATTGACTACAATAATATTTAACAGCAAAGGTGAGAAGTATATGCCATAGGAATCGTTCTTATCATTAACTATGAGAGAATCTGAACATGTAACATTAAAGCACATTTCAGAAAAGTCAGTTGTTCAAGAGACTAACTTGATGTGGTGCAAAATTAATGGTTTAACTGGGCATGCCCAAAATGTGCCCCAGGAAATACAAACTTCATAATTTAAAAAGGTGTTCAAAATGCTCAGATAAGTTGTGAAATGCTGTGTCCTATATTATAACCTTCTGGGACATTCCTGTTCAGTAAGAGCACAATAAAGACCCTGAATAGTCCTTCATAGAGAAGTTTATTAAAAGTTGTTCAACCTAGTGTCTCCCAGACACATTTCATCACAGAACCTATTTGAGACCAAAGCTAGCTAATATTCTGTGGGACCAGGTTTTCCCAGTTTTCACTTTTGGAACTTCTAGGCTCATTTTATCACATGAATAAATTTAGAATGTCTAGAAGCATATATGAATACCATGTTCATTAATATCAGTAGTACACATAGTACTGCCCTTTATTAGATGCTATTTATAAGATAATTGGTACTGATAATAAGGATTATCATACTGAGCATCTCCTATAGGTCAAGTAACTGTGGTCTATAAATAATTCATCTCATCATAATCAATAAAGTAGGCATTACGCCTGTTTAATAGATGACGGTGAAACTTGTTTGAATACTAGAAGATAGAAATTTATTACTTTTTATTTGGAAAATTGAAAAAAATAACTATTTGGAAAATTGAAAAAAAAAAAACTTTAGTGGACCTTTTCACAGCAAGGAAGGGAATCTACCTTCTGTCCCTAGATGGGAAGCACCTTCATGAAAATCCAGGAGTTTTAATAGCACTCAGATTTGGAACTGCTCTAGCTTTTGATACATTTGGATTGTATATGTTTTAGTGGGGCACACATGAAAGGTGCCCTGGGAGCACTGTGGGGCAAGTGTTACCCACTCAGTTTCTTAACCCGGAAAAACATTACTAGTAACAACTTGATCCATCTTATTTTAACCTCCATAAATTCCTGATGATCCTTATTCAGCCACATAACCTCATCTGCAACATGGAAATATATGTAACTCAGGGGTGTTACGAGAATTAAGTTAAGAGGCTTTTTGAGGACTTTTTATCCCACAGTTTTTCACTAATTATATATTAAACACTATAACAATGTAAGGTTATCTTGCTAAGCAATAAAATGACAATGCACAGACAAAACTATTAAAGGGGTCATACAGGAAAGCATTTAACAGGTGTTCCACGACCACTTACTTACTCTTTTCTGCCTCTCTTTCAAAGTTCTAGACAAGATAAATAAGCTCAGAGAGTTTCAAGCCTAGGTATGCATTGAAATCTTCAGCAGAGCTTTCAAACAAAAAAAAATTGCTGAACCTATCATAGATCATTAAATCAGACTTTCTGTGGAGTTAGCAGACATTTGATCCTATCCAAAACATCCATAAGACATTTGGTCCATGCCAAAAGGTCCTTGATATTTGGTCCTTTACAAAATGTCCATGAGCATGTTTGGTCCATGCCAGATAGTTTTGAACGGGATCAAATATCAAGAACCTTTTGGCGTGGACCAAATGTCTCCATGGACGTTTTGGGCAGGTCCAAATATGACCAAATATCAATGAACTTTTGGCATGGACCAAATATATTATGGATCTTTTGGACAGGACTAAATGTACTACAAGGCTCTGGGGTAGCACCTGGACCTCATTTTCTTTTTTAAAAGCTTCCCTCATGATTCTAAACAGTAGCTAAGATGGAAAACTCTGAATTAGTTGTATATATAGTCTCTGGTAGAGACATCAAACAAGTCTGCAGCAACTGAGTGAAAAAGAGATGAAAAAGTACAGGAGAATATATAAAAGAGAAAGGAGCAGTATTCAGAGATGACTGAGAAAGTAAAGAATAAAAGAAAAAGTTTAATGTGTGACATTAGCATAATAATTTTCATAGGAGCCTGGCATTGAGATACTATAGGGGAAATCTATAAATATCTTTTAAAATACAACTCCAAAAGAAACGATCTACAACACTAATTATCAAACCTTGTTGTACAATTCAATCAGCAGAGGGAGGCTGTAAAAAGCCTGAAGCCCAGATTGCACCCCAGACCAAAAGAATCAATATTTCTGGAGTTGGTATCAATTCTTTTTGTTTTGGGGGTATTAGTACTTTTCAAGCCCTACAAGTGATTCCTTTGTGCAGTACTGAATGTTTCTCAGACCTGCAAATTCATATGACTGGGGGAATCCTGTTAAGGTTAAGATTCTGATTCTGCAGCTGTGAGGCTAGACTCCAAATTCTGCATTTTCGGTATTTTTCCATCTGCTGCTGTTGCTGCTATTGCTTGAAAGAACACATTTCAAATAGTAAGGATCAGAACACTGGCTTTCAAACTTGGCTGCATATTGGAATCACCTGGGAAACTTTAAAAATGGCTGATGCTTTGATCCCAACCCCAGATAGCCTGGTAGATTAGGTATGAGTATAAGTATGGTATAAGCCCCTCATTAATAGGCCCTTGATTGCCTTTTTCCCTTCCCCACCTACCCTTTCCTACTTGTGCTTCCTTTGATGATCTTCAAAATCAATTACCTGCACCCATGTCCTAGTGTCAAAGTTAAATTTTAGGGGATCCCTTTGCCAAGACCCTATCTTCAGTCTTGTAACACAACTCATTCTGGGTAAAGTATTCTCTTCCTCTTTCCTCTTTTTTTCAAGGTTCAATTTTTTTCATGACAATATTTGTTCTTTCCCCTCCAGTCTAATGCTCTTTCACTCTGACAGAAAAAATATTGAAACAAAATAGAAGCTGAGACTTTTCACTTTTTTCTGTCACCTCATAACATTGCCCAATAAACTAGACTATGAACTCCCAATAAACTGTGATTTTTATTGTTGTGAGTCTGCTCTGAAAATGATTCTGAAACCCTGTATGTTATTCTTAATTTTTTGCAAGCTTCAGCTCATTCTTAGTTTATCTTTTATGAAATTACTCCTAGGAGTCCAGATCCTGTAGTTTGTATTCATTGTTGGTCATTTTCTTAGAGTTCACTAACCTGGCATTCTCCACTTTCTGCAATGTGAGAGAACAGATAAATAAGGAGGGAAGGTCTGTGAGTAAAGGTTATACAATAGAGACTCATCCATCCGTCCATCCGTCCATCCATCCATCCACCCATCCACCCATTCATTCAATCATTCAGTTGATATGTACTGAATATCTATTATGGGGCAGCTAGTTATCTAAATACAGGTACTGGGAAACAGAGCAAAGAAGAGGAGAGACAAGCATTTTGACTAATAAATATTTAGTGACAATAAAGAAGCAAAAATATGATAATTTAATATTGTGGCAGTTACCGTAAAGGAAATGCAGAGTGTGTAAGACTGCTAAAGAATTAATAAATCTCTATGTAGCAATGCAGGAAAATGCCCAATAGGATTTAATATGTTATTTTTAATGCAGAATTATATGAATTATATATTTAATTTGTATTTAAAGCACACATACACAGATACATGTGGTGTGTGTATATATATATATATATATATATATATATATATCTCACGCTTTTTTTTGGCTTTAATTTATAAGTATTTAAATATTCCTGGATATATTTGGAAGGTTGCACAGCAAAGTATTAGAAGTCATTACCTTCAAAGTGTGATTGGGGAGAAGAGGTAAGAGGATTTTGCTCAATAATAACCTCCAAGTTTGTTAGTATATTCACTTGTCGTAATGTGTATAATAATTAGCAAAACAGAGGGACATAGAAAAATAAGGAACAGGTTATGGTAGATTAGATAGTACAGGTAGAAATACAAATTACAAAAAATAATTTAAAATTTTTTAAAATAAAAAATAATTTCAATTAAAATATTTTTAAAAATTATAAAATTTTAAAAAATTTTAAAAGTAATTTTAAAAATGAAACCCAGCTACAGAAATTCCTGAAGCATGGATCAATCTTTCTTTCTTTCTTTTCTCTTTTTCTTTATTTTGCCATTTTAACCTATAAATAAATAGTCCATATCCCTAGAGGGTTTTATTGTTGTAGGGCATTATTGGAATTTAATCAATAGTTTTGACTTTTTTCCTTAAGAAAAAAATCCTTTTAGGAAGCTGATGTCACCATTTAGGAAGCTTTCTATTAGAAATATTTATCAATAAAATAAGTACAAAAAGTTTGCTGTCCATGGGGGTAAGCTTTAAATACGTAGAAAATGAACTCAGAAGGAGCATCTCATTACTACTTGACAGGTAGAATGTAGGTAAGAGACCACAAAGGACTGAAAAATTTCCACTGTGAATCTATGTGTTCTAGCCCCTATTTATCCCCACCATTCTTGATAAAACACAAATTGCCCAGCCTTCAGCTGCCCATTCACAAGATCAATTCTTCCCTCTTTTGAGAACAGCTGTGAAGTAATTATTCCCAAACCACCTGATCTCTGACTGACCCTACTGCTGAAGCTAAATCTGTCCTTCTTCCTCTAAGCCAGAACAGTCCTTCATAATCCACATATTGAAATAAAGGCTTAAGTTTAATAGCATTTCTGCTGGTTTTATTCCACAGATATATGTTTTACATAAAATTATTTAAATATAAGGGTAAAAATATAGAGCTTGGTATAATTTAGCAATATAATATAGATATATGAATAGAATGATATAATAGTATTAAAATAATATGAATAACATTGTGAAAACACAAATTTATTATCTTACAAGTCTGTGGGTCAGACATCTAGATTGGCTCAGCTAGTTTCTTGGCTCCAGATTTCATACGGCTAAAATCAAAGTGTTGGCTGATTGGGTTCCCATCAAAGCCAGCAAAACACGTCCATTCCTTCTCATGCTTGGATCTCTCTGACTTTCCTGTCATCCTCATCTCTCTTCTACCTCAGCCAGAGGATGTTCTCTGCTTTTAAGGCCTCATGTGATTGTATTAGGCCCACGTGAACTATCTAAGATAGTCTCCCTACCTTAAAGTCCGTAATGTTAATGACGTGTAAAGTCCCTTTCGCCATATAAGATTACATAGTCACAAATTCCAGGGATAAAAGGATGGATTATATTAGTTTATAAATAATATAAACTTTAATAGTCTCCTGGTAAAACTGTATGCATATGCATGTATGTATGTACGACAGGCATAGAAAAAGTATAAAGTTTATACCTTACGTATGTCTCTATTATCTGAATTTATCAAAATAAACACATTTCATTTGCAACTTTAAAAATAATTATTATTTTTAAAGAAGGAATCACAGAAAAAGGAAAAGAACTTTATTTTGAATTTCCAGTTGATTGAATTTTTTAAACCCATATTTGAAATAATATTTGCTACCCTATTTCCTTTTTGTGACAATCAAATTAGAAACAGAGGCTGACTATTCAACATGTGTGATTATAATACCTAATCCAATACACTCCTTATAACTTCTTGTTGCTAAAGAGTGAGGATTAGAAAGTATTACAAGATATGTACTGTCTTATAAAGTATAAAAAAGTATATTATACTGTCATTAACATGTAATACACTGTGATCTCCTTGTAAAGTAAATCCCTACTAATTATTTGTAGGTACCAAGAGAATCTCTCATGTTTCATAACAAGGAAACATAGAGTGACAATAAAACTAGAGGCTCTTATTCTACTTAGTAATTTTCTTACTATTATCAACTATATAACCTTTTCCTCATAAACATAAGAATATTTATGTGCTTGGGGGACACTGTGTTTTCAGATTTTACTAGTAGAAGTACTGGAAATAGTTAAAAATCATGTAGGAAAATTATCTAAAATATCTATCAATATTGAGAAAAAAAAGCACTTAAAAATACCTACCAATTTACATTTTAAGGGAAATCTTTAGGTAACAGTCAGATGTTCAATCATAATTGCCTTGGTAGATATAAATTTAATCTTTTGTATAGCAAAAAATGTTATTTTTAATTAATTCTAAAACAACAAAAGCAGGGTTAATTTGAAAAATGCTAATTTTCAAGGTAGATTTTACATATTTTGTGCAAAGGCCTTTCCAATATTTGCAGAGTAATGTTTCAGAGTTAAGTACAGAAAACGAGTTTTTGACCCTGAAAATACTTAGTACTCTATAAAAAGAATCATCAAACCAACATATTGCCATGAAGATGTAACTAAAATAAATAGTGTCTAAAATAAATAGTGTTGTGATTTTGTAACCAGACATATTCTAACAGGAAAAAATGTGTATGTCTGTAGTAACTAGATTGTTCAGATTAAACTTAAAGTAGGTAAAATTATCTTTGTGAAATTTGTGAAATAAATCTAGAAAAAAAGATTTAGATAGTGAGGAAAATCAGACTTTAGAATTCTACAAATATAAATTTCCTAGGCCAATGAGTAGCAAACTCTAATCATGGCAGTGCCTGTGGTCTAGAATAGAGTGGTAGGTTTCTAATCAGTGGTGAAGAACAGACTCTCCTCTAAATCAGTAAGTGCTTGCTAGTGCAATTGGCTGTCCATTAAAAAAATACAATTAATTCAGACCTGTTTTACATCATACATAGAAATAAATTCTAGATGGACTAAAGAGCTACACAGTAAAATATAATAGTCGAAAACATTAAATCTCAGTGTAGAAATGGCCTTCCTATATACTACAGAAGGAGCCATAAATGAAAATATTAACATATTTTAATATAGATCATAATGTCAAATGAAAACGTACAATGTAGGAAAAAATTTATGTCATTTTTATTTATTTATTTTTAAAATATATATATATTTTTTCTTTTATTTATTTATTTATTTAATTTATTTATTTTTGGCTGTGTTGGGTCTTCGTTTCTGTGCGAGGGCTTTCTCTAGTTGCGGCAAGTGGGGGCCACTCTTCATCGCGGCGCGCGGGCCTCTCACTATTGCGGCCTCTCTTGTTGCGGAGCACAGGCTCCAGACGCGCAGGCTCAGTAGTTGTGGCTCACAGGCCTAGTTGCTCCGCGGCATGTGGGATCTTCCCAGACCAGGGCTCGAACCCGTGTCCCCTGCATTGGCAGGCAGATTCTCAACCACTGCGCCACCAGGGAAGCCCTGTAAGTCATTTTATAAACAAAGATTAACATCCAGAAAACACGAGTTTCTACATATTCCATAAAAAATGACACAACCCAACAAAAAATTGGCAAAAAAAAAATCAGAACAGGCAAGTCAGAAAATACAAAATACAAATGGCCAATAAACATAAGAGAATATGCACAAGAGTATTAAAAATTATCAGAGCAATAGAATATTGCAAAGTATTATTATTTCCTAATATTAAAAGAAGATAAAAATATTAGATGTCAGTGGGAATGTAGGAAAATGGGCATATGAATACACTCCTATTAGAATACATTTGTTAACCATTTTTGGAAGGCAGTTTATTAGTATCTACCAAAATGTGAATGCCAATACATTTTTTTTTCCAATTCCACTTCTAAGAATTTATTTTCTGGAAACCCTACACAAGTGTCGAGTAATCAGTGTTCAAGACGTTCATTGAAGCATTGATCATATAACCTAAATAAATAAATAAATAGAATAAGTAAATTCAAAATAGCCATCATAGGACAGTGGTTAGATAAATTGTGTTACACCTTCTCTGTATAATACTTTGTAGTTATTTAAAAGAATGAAGTATATATTGTTAAGAGAATAAAAATTTTATACATCCTTAAATATAAGGAACAAAGTATATATGGGTGTCTGTGCATTCATATGTAAGTAAATGGATGGAAATTTAAATGAGCATTTGCTCACCAACCTCTGGACAAAGGTGATTCTCTACGTGGTAGAATACAAGAAGGAGGACAAAGAGAGGCATTTATATTTCACTCTTTACACTTCTTTATCATTTGGATCTTTTACATGTGTATATTCCTATATTACCTGTGGAAGGAAGGAAAGGAAGGAAAGGAGAAGGGGAAGAATGGCATACTCCTGTATTACTTGTATAATTAAAAGAGAGAGGCAGAAAGAAGGGAGGAAAAGGAGGGAATGAAAAAGGGAAGAAGAAAAGATGACTGTCTGGTTTGTCTTAAGGCCAGGGATTTTGAATTTTTGTCCCGGTGTTTTGGTACATTATAAGCCCTCAAAAACTTGTTGAAAAAATAATGAAAGGGAAAGAGAAAGGAGGGAGGGAAGAATTGATGGCTACAAATTCTTCTCAGTACCTGGAAAATATATGAGTAATGGTGTTATAATATCTCTTGTGATCACTTGTCTTTATCCTAAACTACATGGTAGAATCTGTTTTTAATATACACTCTTGAGCATCAAATATCTTAGAACAAAGGCATATAAGTACTAAAAGCATTAGAATCTTAGAAGTCAGACATGGAAGCAATATGTCAATTCACCTAGATCAGTGTTTTAATTTTCAGTGGTAACACTGTACTTCCTCTAAGGAAATTATTTGAAAAGCAATACACCTTTTGTTCAAATATTTATTTTCTGCCAACAGTGTGCTAATAGTGTAATATATATTTCCTTAGTCATAATTTTTATCAAACTTACTTACAACTTAAAATATACATAAAATAGAGTCAAAATTTATTTATGAATTAGAAAGTGTTAGGTGATAAAACTAGGAAAACATAGTATATGATTAATAATACAATTTTTATCTGTCATACATTCCACATTTCTTCTTCCATTTCGTATTTTTCTTTCTTGGATTTATAACAAAAATTCTAATAAAAACAAATATTATACTATCACATTTTAAATGAATCATCATTATTAAATGTCATTGCCTTTTAATTCTCACATATTTTGCTCCTTATTCCTGATATTTGCATCGGATCTCTAGAAAACTGATGGTAAAATGTAGTTGTCATTGTGAAGATAAAAGTGCACATTTTATTTTTAATTATGCTTCTCCATCTGCTTATTAATGTTCTCTTTTCTTTTCCTATGTTTTTCTAATTATCATACATTCTTTCTATGTGAAATTCTATGATTCTAATCATATAATTATGATATCTAATTTTATGTATTAATTAATCTAACAAATATTTATTTAGTGTTTTATAAGTACCCATTACTGTTTTAGGCACTAGGGATTCAGTAGAAAAAAAAAATCACTGTCCATCATGGAACTTCTATTCTAGTAGGAGATGACAGACCACAAACATAATAAATTAACATGTGCTACATCAGGTTGTAATAATTCTTATAAAAATAATGACAGGATGAAGGGAACAGGGAGTGCTGTGAAGAACAAGCTGAAACCCTTCAAAGTGATAGGAAGTGAGAGAGAGAACCAAGTAGATATCTAGGAGAAAAGATTTCTAGGCAGAGGGAACAGGTGCAAATAACTGAGGCAGAAACATGTGGTGAGATTCCTGGAAGAGTAAGGAGGCCATTGCAGTGGAATGGAGTGGGACAGGTGTGGAGAGCTGAAGGTAAGGTCACAGGAGGCAGGAGGCAGGGTGAGGCAGGTCATGTAGGACTTTGTAAGCATTTTTACTTTTACTCTGAGTGAGATGGGAAACCATTGTAGGCTATGAACAGAGAAATGACATCATCTGTCATGCATTTATAAATATCTCTCTGGCTGCTGTTGGAGAATAGACTTTAATGGGGCAACAGCAGAAACAGGGCAACAAGGAGGCTATGTTATAATTCAGAGATGATGGTTCTTTGATCAGTGGTCATTTGGATGCTGTGAGACCATTTTCAATTCTATAAATATTTTGAAGGATATAAACTAGATGTAGGGTAAAAGGGAGAAGAATTAATGATGACTGTGATGCAAACAACAGGAATTCACTTAGTTTAGCTCAGCAGAAAGAATTATTGTGGGGATGCCCATGAACTAAAATTAGAACGAGGTTGGTTTCATCAGGAAACATGGCAGCGGTTGGCTTTCTTTGTCCCTCTTGGCATCTCAGCTTCTCTTTGAGTGTTTTTCTGTGCTTTTTTGTAACCAAATGGCTTTTCCGCTTCCTTTTAAATTTTGCTCTCCTGTTATTTCAAATAGCACATAACTTATCAAAGTTGTTCCTGTCTTTTACTCTGTATCATATACCTCTTAATCTTCACATTCTATTAAATTGCACAGTTTAAAATGCTAACAGAGGGCAATATTTCATACCAGGCATCACTTAACCTTTATGGTATAGCTGCCCTTGGATGTGAGAGGGGTATGCAATAAGAAGTATAAATAGCAGGACCTAATATCTCTGCTTTGACCAGTTTCTCTTAAACCGAGAACCGAGAACTAGCATTCTGAAGTGAGGCCTGCCCAGTCTAGGCGTTACTTGATGATGTGTTTTTTGCTTTTTTGTTTTTCTTATTTGACTTCATCTTCAATTAGTTGCCTGAAATAAAGTGGACTTCAATATCAAACTAGAAAGAATATCTGAAAATAAAGGAGAGTGATCTTGAGAACAAAGAAAGAAGGAATGAGAGAATCTTTAAAATAGTGATCAATAATTAGAAAATAGAGGCGAAGAGCAGAAAACACAGTGAGAGAAAACAAAATAACGTGATGGAATACTTTTAAAACACCACTGTTACATAACATGGCACTTTCATGTTTAAATGCTTTCTCAGTAGCAAGTATTATTTTCACCAAAAGGACATATTTTTTAAAATTTTAAAAGGAGGTTAAATGGACTATATATATTCATGGTCTTAAATGTCAGGTCATCCAACAATGGTCTTTATCCTGAAATGGAGTTTTTTTTTTTACCTGATGACAGAGCCAGATATTACTTCTTTTTAAATTATACCACATTGCCAAGCTCAGCTGATGATCTTCAGAATCATTTAAGCCAATATCATCTTCCCCTATTGACTATTTGCATTTTAGTCAGTTAACATTATTAATAAAATGATTATGCTTTAATCCTGAAACAGGGACTATCCCTAGGAGGGCCAAGGCAAGTATTATTATGATAGTTACTTTACCAGATACAACTTAAATATTTGGAAACTTTGAGGTCACACAGGTCAGTGAATTTCAAATATATGTAAATATTGATGTCACAGTGAGTATCTGGCATTTGTAATGATGCTATTAATGTTCTCCTAAGGCATTTGGGACACACTTGCTTTTCTCTTCATCCAAAGTGTACTACTATTGTTGGTAAAGTCATTTCTATATTTGATTGCTGATATACTCACTGAAGGAAATCTAAATTCTGCTGTGAAATTGTGAGTTTTATTCTTTATAACATACCCTATTTGTACCCACTAGTGAGTGTTCACTGTCATTGTAAAAATTATAATCTCTGAAGTAATAGATTTATAAGCATATCTATATTCAGTGTAAGAATATACAGATTCTGGTCTAATACCTAATAATAGCATTCACTGTATTGTTCTTTGTAAAAGTCTCTACATTTAAATAAGTTATTTTTATATTCAAAGACAGAATTACTATTTAAAACACTAAGAGTTTAAGACATAGTGAGAGACAGTAAAAATTCATTGGACATAAAGGTGATGAAAAGTACTGCCTTAGAAAAATGGATGCCGCTGGTAATATTTTCATGGTAATTTTAATTCTGTGATACCTTTCAAGAGTTTTAAAGTCATGAATGCCAAGTTGATGTTTAGTAAACATCTCTGGAAGGGAGATTTAATTTCATGGGATTTTTGGATTTTTTTTGACCTCTTTGACTTTGGAACAATATAAAACAACATGAAAAATAGTTTGCTATGTTAAAAAGGGGGGCGGGGATAATATGGAGGGCAGGATTAGAATTACCTTTGATGGATCTAGCTTTATATCATATTACACAGATGAGGAGCTAATATCATACATATCCAATTAATATTACCTATAACTTTTCTAAAGAGGATTTCAGGAACATGGGACCATCCATGCCTAGAATTGTGGGTATTACCTTGTAATATGTACTTTATTTATTGAATTAATTAAATTATGAAATTAATATAAATATTATGAAAAGTATACTTAGAATATCGAAAATGCAGGTAAACTCAAAATCCCTGGAAATCTTTTTACTTTCAAATTCTGTAGGTACCATTAATCTAGGAAAAATCCTGTGACTCTGCACTTTCATGGATGAAAATAATTAAAATAATGCTGGAAACATATAATTTATTAATACAATTACTAAAAAGGAAAGCTAGATTAAAGTAAATTTTAGTCTCACAAGTTGTGATGTCATATAGTTTGATTGTAAGTAACATCTAAATTAGGGAAAAGTAAGACAAAAACAAAATCATTAACTTTTCTTTGGAATCCATAATCAAAATTTGTGCATGCAGCTCCCCTTGAGGCCTGTTCTGGTGCTCTTTCCCCGAGGGGGCAGGGTCTGGGCTGCTCTGGGGAACAGTGATGGATTGGGATCTGGGTCCCTTCTACAGGTCCAGAGTGTGGGAGAGCCAAGCAGCAGGGCACCATGTCTGCTGGCCTGCCCCTGCCCAGCCTCCCAGGCCTCTGGTTTATTCAACCTGCTTCTCTGCGACAAGCTCCACACCTGGTGGTGGGGACAACAGCCTCCAGACCGACACTCCAACAGGGTCCCTGTACCGCGGTGCTTAGCAAGAAGCAGAATAGTTACAGAAGCAGAAGGTTCAGAACTTGGTTCTGCATCTTAGCTTCTCTGTGACTCAGTTACCTCATCTGTGCAATGGGATGACAATATTGCCACTTCATACACCCTTCTAGGGATTAAATAAAATGGTGTCATTATGGGGGAAAAATTGTGCATGCAAGAGAATTATAGAGCTCAAACAAACTCTAGGAATGTTAATTTTGTACAGCAATATGATCAAAATTAGTTTCTTATAAACAGCATGAAATTATTAAAAATGCTAATTCTGTTCAATGCTTATTGTACTTGAATAATTCCTTCTTCCTGATTTCCACTGATAGAAGTGTTTGATAGTTGCCTTTTGCAGTGCAATCGGAAAACAGGATTTGGGGAGGAGGGTATTTGCTTTCAAGTACTCTAAATTCAAAATAAATGGAGTGTTATTTAGTGTTACTACACCCCAATTTCTCCAATCCCCCACCTCCCTTTAATTCCCAGCATTCTGATGCCAATCTAATTCCCCAATCTAATCCCCAGCATTCTGATGCTGGGGCCACCTCTCCTTCTTCAATAAAGTCTGAGAAAAGTATCTAAAATGAATTCACACTGGGGTGTTGATAACTGTATCAGTATGGTTCCTTCACATGCATCTCCTCTTTTTCGCTGTGAATTACTTAAAGGCAGGAATCATGTTTTATTCATGATTATTTTTAGGACCTCTCATGGAGCTAAGGCTAGGGTGCAGTCACTACCTCAACAATTCAACAAAAAGAATTTCTTACTGTAATGCTGAACAACTCACCCCTATCTTGTTGTGAACCCTCTAGCTATTTTCTAAGTTGTGCTCTGGGATCTGAAGAAATAGAAGAGGGAAGAGTAAAACGGAGAAATTTGAGTGATGATGGGGAAAGGGGAGTGGGCGATGGAGTAAACATCGTGCAAGGAGAAAGCACGCAAGGGATGTTTGAGCCAGTTTGCCACCCTTTAGTAACAGGAGAATGAGTATTTGAAAAACAAGGAGGAAGGAACATGTATTGAGGATCCCATGCACATGTTCCTCCAGCTAGGAATCCTCACTGTATTACGTGTTTCATATTGTTAACCCTATTTCACATATGAGAAAACTGAGGTTCAGAGAAGCAGCTAAGGTCATGTAACCAGCAAGAGGCAGAATCAGGAAGGCGATTTGTCTTTCTAAAATCTGTCAAAGGGAAAACAAAGATCACTACAATATGATTAAATGAATTCTGAGATTGTTATTTTTTTAGATTAATAGAATTTAAGGTTTTTTTTACAGCAGTTCACAAAAACGTTGAGTGGTTAGTACAGACAAGTTTTAAAAATCCTCCCCCCATTTTCTATTATTATTAACATCCTGAATTAGTGTGGTGCATTTGTTAAAACTGATGAACCAATATGGATACATTTTTATTAAATAAAAAACATAGTTTACATGAGGGTTCACTCCTTGTATTGTACAATTCTATGGGTTTCAACAAATGCATAATATCATTCAGCCACCATTACAGTTTCATACACAATAATTGAATCACAGAATAGTTTCATTTCTATAAAGATCCTCTGTGCTTGACCTCTTCATCCCTTCCCCATTGTAATCTTTTTGCAAGAGTAACATCAAAGATCACTGATCACAAATCACCATGGCAAATAATAATGAAAAAAATTGAAATATTGTGAGAACTGCCAAAATGTGACACAGAGCCATGAAGTGAGCAAATGCTGTTGGAAAAATGCTAATAGACTTGCTCAACTCAGGGTTGCCACAGGCCTTCAATTTTTAAAAAATGCAATATTGCAAAGCACAGTAAATATAAGCACAATAAAATGAGGTATGCCTGTATGTAGCCTTTTCAGACTGACATCTTTCACTTAGCAATAACCTTTAAGCTTCCTGCATGTCTTTTTATGGCTTGATAGCTCATTTCTTTTTAGTGCTGAATAATATTACACTGTATGGGTATACTACAGTTTTATTTGTTCACCTATTGAGGGACATCTTTGTTGCTTCCAGTTATCGTTAATTATGAATAAAGCTACTATAAACATTAATGTAAAAGTTTTTATGTGAACATAAGTTTTGAACTCATTTTTATAAATACCCAGCAGTGTGATTATTGGACTGTTTGGTAAGACTATGTTTAGCTTTGTAACTGCCTATCTTCCAGACTGCCTAACTATCTTCCAAAGTGGCTGTACCATTTTGCATTTCTACCAGCCAATGAATGAGAGTTACTGTTGCTCTACATCCTCACCAGCATTTGGTATTATCAGATTTGGGGTTTTTTAAATTTTTATTTTAACCATTCTAATAGGCATGTAGTATTATCTCATTTTTTAATTTGCAATTCCCTAATAACATATGATGTTGAGTATATTCTAATGTGCATATTTACTCTTTATTTAACTTACATGGTGAAGTGTCTATTCAGATCTTTTGACATTCTTAATTGGGTTATTTGTTGGCTTATAGCTGAGTTTTAAGAGTTCATTTTATGTTTTGGATAAAAATCCTTTATCAGATATATGTTTTGCAAAGATTTTCTCTAAGTCAGTAGCTTGTCTTAACAGTGTCTTTCACAGAGCAGAACATTTTAATTTCAATGAAGTCCAACTTGTCCATTTTTTCTCTTCTGTGAACCATGCTTTCGGTGTTGTATTTAAAAATTTATCACCAAACCCAAGGTCACCTAGATTTTCTCCTGTGCTATATTCTAAAAGTTCTATACTTTTGCATTTTACATTGAGTTCTATGATCCACTTTGAGTTAATTCTTCTAAATGTGTAAGGTGTATGTATAGGTTTAATTTTTGCATGAGGATGTCTTGTTCTTTCAGTATCATTTGTTGAAAAGACTGTTCTTTCTCCATAGAATTGCTCTTTCTCTTTTGTCAAAGATCAGTTGACTATATTTTGGGTGTATTTTGGAGATATCTATTCTGTTCCATTGATATATTTGTCTGCTCTTTCACCAATACCATAGTATCTTGATTACTATAGGTTTAGTTGGTCTTAAAGTTGGGCAGTGTCAGTCTCCTAACATTGTTCTTATTCAGTATTGTGTTGACTATTGTGGGTTGCTTGTTTTTAACTTACCAGTTAAGAACACATATAGTAAAGAAATTCATTGAGTGGTTCTCCAATAAAAAAAATATTCTCTTCCTCTTATGGTTTTATTAATCAAGAAGTATAAGTTTACACTCTAGATAATACAGAATAAATCCATTAGTCTATAATTGATTGATTAAAATAGATTGTAGTATTGATTTTCTAGAAAGAGTTCTACTCAAATTTCCCTTCAAAAGAGAACTTGAAATGAGAAGAGGAATTAGCTGAAAACCTCCCACTGATACACCCTTTGGATCTACCTCTGCATTCTTGCGAAGGCTATACTCTCCTCAGGCCAGTCCCGGCCAGTGGCTGAACACAGTGACTATACAAGAGCCAAAACATCCCTGCACAACATGAAACTCCTCTAATGGGCATCTGTGTTCTTGAACTCCCCATCCATCTGGCCAAGACTCTCAAATCAGCACTGCAGCCCAAAGGCTCTTTCTACCAAATCCTCCTTCTGTTTTTTTCTCCTTTCACAGGGGTCAGTCCTACACTGCAATCTGAAGTCTCTCCCAGTCTGGCCCTGTGCCCATTCTCCTTTATCCTTCAGAAGCATTTCTCTTAATAAATCTCTTGTGCATCCAATACCATCTTATGGTCTGCTTCTCAGAGGACCCAAACTGATACAGTCTTCAGTTAGATCCGGTGGGGTTGAATTAGCTAGGGTTGCTCAAACTTCATGGATTCAAGGCACATGGAACTGACCTTCACAACTAAGCTTCTTGGCTCCCAAGCTAAAGTAGAGTGGACCATCCAACCTACAGATACATAAAGGAATCCAATTGCAGGGCCACCCCTCTGGGTCTAACCTAAACCAGGTGACCCCCAGAGAATTCTAATAGTAAATGATTATTTTAAGCCATTAACTTTGAGTTGGTTATTCATGTAGCACAACTATCTGATTCAGTGTTTCTCATTAATCTATCATCATCAGTCAAAAAGTAATAGAATAAAGCAACTGTAATGCATATAGTATGATTTTATAAATAGAAAAATATAAATCTAGCTTCACAGTATTTTCTCCAAGTTACCAAAATCAAGAGAAGCTTTAGCACAGAAAAATAGTCTAGTGGAGGAAAGCTAAATGAGGATCCAACTACAACACAAAGGTGTAAGCAAAAATACAAGAGCAATACAACGGAGCAGATTTAGAGCATTAGAGGAAAATTTCAAAGAAGCCAGAATTCAATAGTAATGTGTTTAAAAATGCAACCTATTCCATGCTCAGCACCTGACAAGATAAGATAATATTAGGTTGCTAATACAGGAAGTAAATAGAGTTGCTCTTTAATAGGAATTCTAAAAAGGCCTGATAGGCAAAGCCCAGCATTAGAAAAAGAGAGGGAGTAAATATATTGTACACACAATTCCAACCATCAGCAGGCGGTTAATGGGGGGAAAAGGTACTAAATTTTTCTTTTCCTTTTCATTAAAGGAAACTTTCGTTAAAGTCCCTCCCTCTCTCTCTTTCTCCCTCTCTCTCTCTCCCTCTCTCTCTCTCTCTCAATATTAGGAGAAAGTTGCCTTATGCAAAGGAAATAAAGAGAAAGACTGACTTAATTTGATATATTCACTATGACCTTACTCATTGTAAATTCTGAGCACTCTGATATCAGTATATTAGGCTGTGCATATGTGGGAAAATATACATGAACTCTTAAAAGTATTATTCTGGTTATTGTGAATTTGGAAGAAAAATATCATATAAGTGAATGGTCAGAGCTTGAAATTCAGATGCAGAGATAGCTATAACATAGGCCCTATTGAAGCAAACTAATATGTAGGCATAAGTAATCAAAATAAAATGGGAAGAGTGAAATTACAGAGGTGTACATAGAATGCAACACAGAGAAAATAAAAGGACACTGGACCTTAGAAAAGAGTAAGAAGTGTGAGTAGAGATGGTGAACTACAAGAGAGGCGTTACCATTGCTTTTGCTAGTGTTTAAATTATGAGACAAAAGTACTGAGAGGGAAATCTGGAAAGATAGGCAGAGAGACAAGGCCTTAGAAGTCAATGCATGCCATGCTAAGGAGAATAAACATTTTACTATACTTTATGTTACTAGGGACCACTGCAGGATAAAACTGCTTGTGTTTGGGGAGGTGGTTCTTGAGAAGGCAGGAGAATTAGATATTTGAAAACTTTTAATTTGATATATATTACCTAGTGTAATATGGAGAGCAGATAAAGAGGACTTAACAGTACTTCCTGTTTAAAGAAGCTTAGGGTTGCAAAATCAACTTAATTAGTGTTTTGAGGAAATTTCATAGCACAAGACTAATGTGCCGAAAAAAACTGTATGTGGAGCAAAGTTGTGCTTAAAACTTGTTGTGTTTGAAGAGGCATATGAACATTCTGGAAATTTTCACTCTGGAGACTAATTAAAAAGATAGCCGAAGATAGGTTGCCAGTGAACATACTGTTCTCTAACTGACAAGTCTTACCACAGCGACAATTTAGAGAAACAGAGGGAAATTAAAGATAGATTCTGTACCATATAAAATAAGTTTTTCTAATGTTGAAGAATTTCATTTAATAATTATTCATCGTTTAAATGAATTTCTCCAAGGTAATCATTCAACAAAATGGAGGGTTAAGTTTCTAAACCGAGATAAAGCATTTTGGAAACCTTAATCAATGTAGGCTATAAATTTAAATTTTTATAGAAATCTCCTTTTTTCTTATTTTTGTTTTTTAAATTGCCTAATCATATTTAACAAATTTTACTATTATGAATTTTGTTTATTAAGATTGAGTCTACATATAAATTATCTAATTTTGAGTTATTTTTAAGAACATAAGCAGACCTAGGAAATTTCAAAATTTAACTGCTTAAGGTGATGGTCAGCTTTATAGATGGTATCCTGTTTAGTGTACAAGCTTTGGACTTTTGATTCAACCACTTTGTTTTTTCTTTTGTATAGCTAGCAGTATTATGGACATCAATCTAATTCCTTAGCCCATAAATATATTTTTCCACCTAATTACTCTATTCCTTTCTTGCATATTTACCTTAGGAAAAAATGACTTGTATTGAAAATGAAAAAGTTAAAAATGGAAATTTAAGCTCTGAACGAGTTGCAAATGCCACTCTCTTTAAAACCTTTGAAACTTTATTTTTAGTTTATTTGAAAATCTGTACAAGCCTACTGATCAGTAGGTGCAAAAGGGAAACGTTTGTAGCCCAATACTAAAAACTGTATGTGCATCTAAGCATGCATATCCTTTAATAAATTTGGCTTGGGGAGATTATTAAATGGCATGCATTAATTTCTTTTTGGAATTTTGTACTATTTTTATGCCAGAATATTATTCTAAATAAATGACTCTCACAGTAATTGAATCTTTTTAAATCAGCATATGCTGTAATAAACATATGATATTCCTTTCTGAACAATGCTGTTTGTAGTTAATGTTTCTTGGTGCCCACATATGAGAACTAAAATCATTGACAATAGAAAGACTCATTTTGTATATTTATAAATTTTCTCCTCTTTGTGCTGAGGAAGATGGGGGAAAAGTAGATAATGCTATGAAGTGCTAAATAGTGTCTGGCGTATGGCAAGTGGTCAAAAACATCAGTCATTGCTATTGCTTAGATATTTGAATTGATTTATATTCCTGTCTTTTTTCATACATCTATTAAATGTTTATGACTTAAACTTTGTGGCAGACCCAGAGATACACCACTCAGATCACTCTTCAAGAAAGAGCTTGCTGCCCAACTCCAAGGATTGTGATTAGTTGACAACCCCCAGCTGTTAGCGTCATCAGGGTCCATGTTTACTTGTGAGCCAAGGTTATGATCTTTTAGGGCAGTTGAGCAATGATGGAGCAAGATTATAGTCCAAGGGCCTAGCCAGCCTCCTAGTGTGGATCTCCTTAATGAGCAATCTTTACTCTGGAGCTCCCAGTTGAGCTATTTGAAATTTTGTCAGGTTTGAATCATGTTCTGACAGCTCCGTTTGTCTAATCCTACTTCCTCCCTTTTCCTTCCCCATCTGTTACTCTACAATAAACATTTCGACTCTTCACTCCATCTCAGCTTCTCCTTCCCAGAGAGCTCAACCTGCAACTAACATCAAATTTTATTTTGCATATATGTGATGGAAATGAGCAACATAAGATTTGAAATAGTCTGTCAAAGCATAATTTTTAAAAGAGAGGATAAAGAAAGAACACTTGAAATATTTGTTTGTGGGACCACTAAAACTACCAAAGTATAATTTGAAAAAAAGTTAAAAACATTCTTATATGTGATGGGCTGAATTATATCCTGCCAAAATTCATATCTTGAAGCCCTAACCCCTCAAAATGTGACTGTCTTTGGACCAAGCACCTTTGAAGAGGTGATTAAGGTAAAATGAGGCTGTTAGGGTGGCTCCAATTCAATCTGACTGGTGTCTTTATGAGAAGACGAAATTTGGACACACAGAGCGACACCAGAGACGCACACACACAGAGGAAGGGCCAAGTGAGGACCAAGCAAGAGGATAGCTATCTGCAATCCAAAGAGAGAGGCTTCAAAAGAAACCAAACTTGCCAACACCTTGATCTTGGACTTCTAGCCTCCATAGCTGTGAGAAAATCATTCTCTGTTATTTAAGCTACCTAGTCTCTGGTATTGTATTTTGTTATGGCAGCCCAGGAAAACTAATGCATCAAACAAATGTAAATAAACACGTTAAAAATTTATTAGGGGACTTCCCTGGTGGTGCAGTGGTTAAGAATCTGCCTGCCAATGCATGGGACACGGGTTCGAGCCCTGGTCCGGGAAGATCCCACATGCCACGGAGCAACTAAGCCCGTGCACCACAACTACAGATCCTGGTCTCTAGAGCCCATGAGCCACAACTACTGAAGCCTGTGTGCCTAGAGCCCGTGCTCCGCAACAAGAGAAGCCACCGCAATGAGAAAAGCCCACGCACTGCAACGAAGAGTAGGCCTCTCTCTCCGCAGCTAGAGAAAGCCCGCGCACAGCAACGAAGACCCAACGCAGCCAAAAATAAATAAATAAATATTTTAAAATGTATTAAACTCATTAAAGAGTCAATCAGCAGAACGATAAAGCTGGTTCAAAGAACATTTGAGGAACAGTATTTGTTGACACTGAAGAAAGACTTTTAGAATAAGATTGCAATATTAGATACAAAATTAGTTAATGTCCTACAGGACAATACAATCACTGGTTTGTTTCTACCGGAAGGAAATCATTTGCATCTCTATCAGATAAAAATGTACAAATTAGCATTTAACTTCACAGAGTCTATCCACAACTTCACAGAGTCTATCCACAAACAACAGTAGTTAGTGTGTCGATAAAGGTACATTTACCCAGAGAATTAAATGATATCTGGGGAGTCCTGTTAGACAGTACTCTAGTATGTTACTGAAAAGACACATACTCATATTTTTGTGTTATTTTCAAGTTTTTTATCATCTTTATTAATGAATCAATGTAATTTACTACATCCTGTCATTTATTTGACAAAATTTAATTCAACTGGATTATTTTTGTATTGTGTTAAGTCCCACTTTAGTCAACCCACTCTAGTGTGACTTATAATACTACCATCCTACTGAAGCTGCTCTGTACAAAGTCGCCAATGTTCTCTGTTTCCAAAATTTAATATTCTTCTCTGTTCTTGTGTTACTCCACTTCTTAGCTAACACTGCCACAATTCACCTTCTCCTTTTTTATAAATATCCTCTTCTCTTAGCATTTTTGCTACCACATTTACTTATATATCACTGGCCATGCTTTATTCTATATCATTTGTGCCTCTTGTATTCAAACTTTAAATACTGAAATAATTCCTCAGGGTGTTCTCTCCTTTCTATTCTCTATCTCCAATCTCAATCTACATGAGCTCATCCAATACTAATGTTTTAAATATCATCTACATTCTTAGGACTCCATATTTTTTCTCTCTTACAAACCACTCTCCTGAGTTCCAGACTTGTATGTCAAATGGCCTACTAGATGTGTCAACTCAGATGCTTACTCTGCCTCTCAAAGAGCTTTTGATACCCACTGCCCTGGCCCCAAATATTTCTCTTTTATTTTCCACAATAATATTAAACTGCACCAAAATTTCACTCAGCACAAGAGACAAGAACAAAACAAAACAAAAACAAACAAATAAAAATGCTGGGTATTATCCTTCATTGGTCCCCATTCCTTACTCCTTGCATCCTGCATTCAATTTATCAGCAAGCTCCATGACTTTTATCTCTAAAACATATTTCAAATCCATCCACGTCTCTTTATCTCCACTGAAAACTCACTTATTCTGGATGCCATTATCTACCACTCAGACTACTGAAATAACACTTCTGTGCCTACACTTGCTCAAATTCCATTCAATCTCCATACAGCAAATGCAGTAATGTCTTGAAATAAATATCTGATATGACATTCCCTTAATTAAATATTGAGTGGCTTCTTATTTAACTCAGAATGAAGTACAAAGTATTTCACTGTTTCCCTGGTTCTAGTATATGTCCTCCAACACATTTCACACCATCTCCTCTCAGTGTACTTCAATCACATTACTCACATGTATTCTTTGAACATTGCAAATGCTTTTCCATGTCAGTATTTTTGTACTTATTCCCTCTGTTTGAAATATGCTGCTTGCCCAGCACTGTGCAAGGGTTAGTCAATCTAATTCAAATATCAGATCATGAGGACCTCTTCAAATAAGCCTTTTCTGACCACCTTATCTAAGTTTTCCTGCACGTGCATGCAATATCTATAAAAACATAAGGTGTCCTTCCTTCTTTTCACTTACTACAATGTGTAATTTCTTGCTGACTTGTGTGCTTCAGTGGATATTACAAAATTTTTGTCAAACATAACTTCTACCTTGCCAACCTTCTGTATGATCTGAGCCTAATCTGCCAGCCTGGTGTTAGGATATAAAAGGAACTCAAAATGAAAGGAAACACAACCAGCCAGTATTCTTAACCCTTTTTAGAATCCTTGAAGCAAAGGCTGCATAAAGGCCTTTGAGAGTTTTAGTAGACATGATACTGCCTGAATTTATCCTATATATTGATGAGGTCTTTGAGGATGACGGGATGCTTTTTACCACAAGGATTCACAGGGAAAAGACGATTACTCAATTTTCTGTAGAGAGTATATATGAAAGAGAGATGTTGTCGTTTATTTGCAAACTAAAGTTTACATGCTAAAGTGCAATACTACTGATTAGTTCAGAGGATATTTTCAAGGTGAACCCTTTCAAGTTTAAACTGTTAATACAGTGTATTCAGTGCTATGCAATGTTGCCATGACTCAGCATCTACCTTACTTGGGCAAAAAAGTAGAAGAGAACTCAATAAGCAAACCCACAGTAGTCGGAAGAAGTCAGAAGAGAAAAAAGTTCCTCTCAGTAGGGATGCTCAGGAGTTCTGTCAATGTCAGGGTAACTGTTTAAAGTACACTAGACATGAATACGAATGAAGTGAGTGCTACACCAGCTACTACTGTACTCACTGAAAGGACCAGGCAAACAATTATGGTGGTGGTGTTGTTTTTGTTTTACTTCAAATGTCTACTTCATGCTTCTGAGGACTGTGCATAACTGGATTTCCAGGATTAGATTAAACACTAGATTGATGTGGTCCAAGAAAATGTTGAATGTATTTTCTGAGTTCAAGGGAAAAATCTTGAGTTATTCTTTTTACTCCCAAATCTAATTCCAGATAGAAGGCTTCCAGTAGGTCTTTATTGAATATGTCGGTCAGTATGTACAGACGAAAAGACGTAATGGGACCAGTATGAGGCATTTCTAGCTCATGCATACAGTGCAACAGAAAAAGGCATTAGTAGTTTCTCATACTGTATGTTGGTGTTTGGCAGAGTCTGAGACTTCCAGTGAGCCTCTGATGACAAGTAAATAATAGAGTGGAAATGTCAACAATCTCACCCAATCAGAGGTAACCTTGTCAGTTCAGAGGACAGTGGTCTAACAACACTACTACATGAGGAGGTGGCATCCCTCCACACTCAACCTTTAGTTCTGAAGCAGCATCATTTGAGCCGTTAAACAGGTTCAGGAAGCCTCATTGGCAGATAATGGAGCTACAAAAGAAGAGGGAATTATTTCAGCAGAATGGGAAGGCCCTATATAATTAAAAAAGAAATTCTTATAATATTTTGTGTGAAATAATATGAGCTGAATAAAGCTGGAAGAACACTAGCCACATGCTGCCTAACATGTGGAAGGCCCCTAGAGAGTGGGGAGCTGGATCTGTTAGACAACAGAGCCAGTGTTTCCAAACACCATGTCCTATGCTGTTTTGTTTTGACTTTTCAGAACTGAGTTAAAGACCAACTACTTAATTCAGTCCCAAATGTCCACATGTCTATGCTGACAAGCCTTATGACTGTCATATGAGTAGGATTACATAATTTCAAAAGCTGAACTTCAGAACTTACAATGCAAGTGTTATAGGAGAAAATAATATGTCTGACAACTATCCTTTTCTTTGTAACACTTTGTTTTTATTGTCACATTTCTCTGAATATAAAACATGTTTGCTACTTTAATGAGCCTTAAATGACAAAACTAAAAAAAAACAATTAACTGTAGTACTCTGTTATTTCCTTAGTGAATGTAACAGAGACTGTGTTAAACAATACCTGGTTCTCCTGGTCTTCCTGGGCTTAAAGCTAGACTGTAAGTCCCAGCCTCTTGCAACTGGTAGGGCCAAGTGTTTAGTTCTCACCAAAGAATGAGAGCAGAAATGTCATGTGTCACTTGCAGACTAAGATAGTGAAAAGAATCCATCTCTATTCCCCCAAATGCATTTTGAGTCCTGAATCCCTGAGTCACCTGACCACAGTCACACTTGTTGGACTGTCATTTCAATGAACAATAAACTGCCATTTTGCTAATTTACTGACTTTTCCCTTTTTTTTTTTTTTTTTTTTTTTACAACAGTTAGGCTACCCTGAAAAACCAGTGAAGATGTAATGTTTGTTCTGTTTTATTTGCTCAAGAAAAGGCTGGTTGAAAGTAAGAAGTAAATACTACATGCTTGATGGGGAGCAGCATGTACCACCCCTAAATGTGCCACTTTGGCATGTGGATTGTTTTGAGCTGAAGATAATTAAGACCCAGGAGACTCAGGAAAAGCTTTTTGCCTCTCCCTTAACTGCCTAAAATAATTTAGGTAGGGAGCTTGGCCCAGGAAAAGAGCTATTTTCAGAGAGAACTTTTTTATCTGAAAGACTTACCTGCATGGCAGGGCAAACATCTGATTACCAAACATCTGCTCTTCTTATCTTTCTGTGAATTGCCCTCCTCCCCTTTGAAGCCCCAGGTCCCTATCCCACTTATTGGCTCCATATAGCATATAAGCCTCAGTTGTTCGCCTGTCTTGGAGTCTCATGTCTTTGGGACTCCTGTACATACAAAATTTTTTTTTTCTCCTGCTAATCCGTCTTATGTCAATTTGATTATTAGACCAGCCAAAGAACCTGGCTGGGAAGAAGGAAAAAGGTTTCTGCTCCTACATTCTAATTAAAAAGAAAGTATTATGTCTTGAAAAATTTTAGATAGGAGTTATTATATTAAGATTCTATATTATTCTCTATATATGTTGATCTTAGTGCCTGATATCAAGATGTAGAAAAGGTTTTGGTTGTGTGATTGTGTGTGTGTGTCTGTGCTTGCGTGAGCATTGGTTCATGCTTCTACCTCATTGACTGGTATTTTCACTTTGTCCCACTCAATATTTTCAGTTTAAAATATATGGAAAATTGTAATCATCTGGGTTCTGATTCACTACCACTACCAAGCAATTAACATTAATTTCTAAAACCCTTATAACTACTTACTAAACATGATGACTCATTCAAAGTTACCTTTCTTACCTGCAGCATTATTTGGGAAGGGGATTTTCTGGGACACTATTCCAAAGTCTCTTTCTGAGAATTTGTTAAGCCAGTCACACATTCACATTCTAAGGTCTCATTTTCAGTAGTTAATTGCCAGTATAAAAAAATACTATATACCAGTACAATGTAAAGTTTAAATAAATATCTTAAAATGAGCTTATTCATATGCCGTATTTTCATCAGGTCTTTTTCTCCATTCAATGAATTATTTCCCTCTCAAGCCTTCAGTGTCAGGTGTGGGGCAAGACCATTTCACAGCCCACATCCCCTAAATATCACTGGAAGAAAAGTGAGAAGGGGGAGAAACATTCAACTTGGCATTTATGAATATTAATATTAATACCACTAATCCTCCCCATTCATCTTGGGTCTGAAGTGGAAGAAACTGTTTCCATAGAAACAAAGCTTTTGGACAGTCACTTTGTCACTTCTCCCCTTCTAAGTGAATCAAGTCAAAATGGCATGAGAGGTCATGCCCCTTCATAAAAATTAACGTCGGAAACATGGGATGCAAGAATAAAATGAATTATGTTAAAACATTACTTTATACATTTCGAATTCTTATTAACCAATAGTATATTGAGTTTCTAAAGTGTTAATAAACTGTTATTTTAAAATATTTAAATATCTGATTCAAATAATTTAGTTGATTATTACTGGAGTAAGACTGAAGATGGAAATTTGTTCCAGTATTTCCTTTTAACAATAAGTACTATATCAATCAGCACCCTGAAAATTGAGATTAAAAATATTTTTTAAATATATATAGTGGAATGTCACTTAAATACTGATGTCAGTGTGTGCCTGACAATTGGGAGAAAACAGAAAGTAGAGAGGAGAGAGGGCAGTGATTTAAGGTGTTGGAAAGGTGGATTTTATATATATAGGATTTACTGTTCTTTGTATCTTCAGGTGTGAGGATGAAAACTTTTTGTGTCAAGAAAGTAAGGCACCTAGAGGCTACAGCCTTATTTGTAGGCATCTGTTTATCCTCAAAGCCATAAGTGTCCTTGAAGTCCTAATAATTTTATCTTGTCATCTGCTTGAGTAATTATCATGACATTAGAGTTCTTTTTTTCCCTCAGTCCCAAATCTACTATTAACTGACTTTGCACCAGCAACTCATACATTCTGGGGAAGGTTTCCTGACTTTTCAGGTTTTGGCCTTGCCCTGGATTCTTTTAAAATTTTATTCCAGCTCTGACATTTTAGGACGCCATGATGAGCTCCAGTGATCTCACCTTGGTAGACTATAGAATACAGAGGAGGGAGGGAGAAGAGAGGTGATTTCCATTGATTGACCCAGGCAATGTTTGGCCTGGTCCTTTAATTTAACTGTTTGTGGCCACAGATAATGAGCATCCTAATGTAAATTTCTAAGAAGGCTTTTACTGATAAATGAGATCACTAATGATAATAAAAAAAAGAATAGCAACAGCAGAGGATCACATTTATTTCTTTAGCCCTTAATCTCTCAGGCACCATGTTAAGGGTTGTACATGCATTAAAGCCCTTAATACTCATGAAATTCCTCTGTGGCAAACACTGTTGTTATCCCCAGTTTACAGAAGAGGAAATTTAGGCTTATTCCTGAAAAGTAGCAAAGATTATAATCCAATGCTTGGAGAGGTTCAAGGTTTCCAAAAATATGAATTTAGGGGACCCTCAAATGTATTACATTAAATATATTGTCATAATAAAAATCTTTCTAAATAAAATTTCTTTAAGGCTTCAGCTTCACAAATAATTCTGTTTCACTGGCCCCAATCCACCCCCCCTTTTTTTCCCTGATATACTCTGTGTGCTCAGGAAACCCTGTGACTTTGTCCTATTGTGCTGAATCCAGTTCTTTTTAGAGACATTTCTATGCAAACTACATTTCTTGTTAAAGTTTCTAAGCAGCTTTTTTTTTTTTTTGCTTCAATCTTATAGTATGTTATACTTTCAATCTCCCTGGTTTTATTTTTGAAAGTTTCAGCAAAATACTTATGTAAACTCTGCTCCAGGCCTTTTCACAAATTGTCAGGCTGCTAAAGGGCCCATTTTTCAAGTTTCCCTCTTGCTATCTCAGTAAAATTGCTTCAATTTCCATTCAATACTTTGTGTAAGGCATAGACTTTCCTGAAGATTTCTGGAATTCCAAAGAAGCTTCTATTTTCATGGTAACCTCTGGTGTCTAACTTCAGCTTCTCAGTTTCTGGTTTGTCTTACTGTTACCAAACTCAGGTTTGGCTCTTTGCCACTCAAAAAGTCAATACTCGAGAGACAAGTGTTGGTTGGAAAAGGAAAGCCTGCTTTAATCAGGGAGCCAGCTACCTGGGGAGAAGGTGGACTTGTGTCCCAAAACCAACTCCACAGATTCTGCTCGGCCATGAAATTTTTTAAAGGGAAAAGGGGAAATAATCTCAGTTAATTATTAAGGTAGGAGATCAGATTCTTTGTCATTTTTCCATTGCACGCAGACCTGCTGACCTCTCCTGATCTTCCTTTGGATACTATCTTGCCCGCATGGTCTGCCTGAAAATTTGCTAAGGGGGAAGCTGGCAGTAGAGAGTCAGTCATTCTTTAACTACTTACTTCTTCATTCTTACTCCTTCTAATCCAGGAAAGGAATCAACAGGTTAGGCAAGGCATTGCGTGCATTCAGTAGAGCAGAAGTCAGGAGTTAGGTTAAATGTTACCTAGTGATCTAATTTTTATAATTTAGGTCTGAGGAAAACAGACATGAACAAACAGAAAAGGAGGAAAAATTGCTACTTACATTACCACCCCTCCATGCTTGGCCACTCAGATTTTGTGAAGATTGGAGGATGATTATGAGGAGAGTGTTTGGGTGGGGACTGACGTCATAGAACTTCAAAATAACTGAATATTGCAGATCTGTTTTATTAACTGTAATGTTGCTATACCACGTCTGGGGAAATATCACTGGCTACCTATGCTCCTTAGCCTTACAGTAGGTTCCCAGGTTTTCAGGTTGCTACCCAACACTGGTGCCTTTTAAAGTAACTAACTTCTAATGGCATCTGGAAATCTTCAGCTTCACTGTGGAGAGTGGATTTATCAAGTTACATCTTCAGGAATGACTAAGGGAATAAAAGGACTTGCACTTCAAACAATACTGGGAACCCCATGGGGGATTCTTAAATATATCAAGGAAGTTGAAAAGAGAGTAGAAGAGAGGAGGAAACAGGAATTCTCTCTAATCTGAGATTTGGAGGGCTCCAGTGTTATACTTGTAATGATGGGGGAGGTTGTTATTCACACACTAACTTTAAACTTGGCACATAAAAAATAACAAGTACAAATAAAATGACATACACTTTGACAAAACACAACGAAGGGGATACTTAAAATTGGTGAAATTTGTTGTATGTAAATTACACATCAATGAAAATAACTTTTTAAATGACATGCAAATAAAAACTTATATTACCTCGAAACCAAATGTATTTGTCAGGTTCCTCCAGAGAAACAGAAGCAGTAAGATATAAGAAATTGGCTCCTGTGATAATAGAGGCTGTATGCAATCATGCTATATGCAAGCTAGAGACCCAGGAAAGCTGATGATACAGTTCAGCCTAGTGTGAAGGCCTGATAAACAAGAGTAAATCCCAGTCCAAAGGTTTGGAGAAATGAGATGAGATGTCCCAGCACAGTGAGACAGGAAAAAAGTGTGGAATTACTCTTTCTCCAGCCTTTTCTTCTATTCAATCCCTCAAGGGATTGGATGCTGCTCAGTCACATTGGAGAAGGCATTTAATTTACTGAGCCCACTAATTCATATGCTAATCTAATTTTGAAACACCCTTATAGATACACCCAGAAATAAAGTTTAATCTGAGCACTATGTGGCCAGCCAAATTGACACATAAAACTAACCATCACAAGTTCACCCCTTGTCAATTTAGCACCTATATGCATCTCCTTAAACCCTACTTTATCTCCAAATAAAGACAAACCAAGGTCATAATTCAGCCTAGCCTGATACAACTATCCTGCTTACAATTGAAAATTTACTCTTCCCCAGGAGAGGAGGTTGTCTTGAGTGATGTTTATTCTTCTCCTTGGTATCCCATAATTTTATAGCTATTATGTAAAATTAGCAATACTTAAATACTATGAAATAAAATCAATGTATCTTGTGTTACATGATAAGGGAGAAAAAGTAAAGAAAAAAGCAGAAAGAAACCAAACACACACACAAACATATTCATAGCAAAATAAGTAGGAAATGCTCATGACAATTACAGTCCTGCCTGTAACTGGTCACGTGGCCGTAGCTGGTATTGTGACTAAATTTTTCGACTACTCATTCTGTATTCCCTTACCCCATGGCCAGTCAAGTTGACACATAAAATCAACCATCATACTAAGGTTGGAAAGGAATGAGTCCAAACCCAACTTGAATTATTCCATTGATTGAAAATAATGAATGGCAATTTCAAAGTTCTAAGAGAAATCATAGGGGTTCTATGTGGGAAAAAAGAAAAGAATCAATAAATTCTTGTTTAATTGACAATAAGCTTTTTGCGTTGCTGAATGTAATGTCTGTTCATGGTAGAAAGCTCTAAAAATTATAAACAAAATTTAAAAATCACTCATAAGCCATCATTTCTGAGTTAATTCACATTCATATTTAATATTTAAAGAACTTCTAGTCATTTTTCTTGTGAATTGTCTTAACTATATTATGTATTTTCTCTAGTATTATATTACAGTCATCTTAAGGAATATAAATATTTTTAAATGCAATTTTTATGTCTGTATAACATAATATCCATTCTGTGGATAAAACATTTTGACCATTCCTTTATTTTGATCACTGTGCCTTCATTTAAAAAAAATACTGTAAGATATGCTACAATCAGTACCATAATGTATAAATTTTTCCTGTATATCTGCTCATTTCTCTTTTTTCTTTTTTTCTTTTTCAGCTGCACCCCGTGTGGCTTGCGGGACCTTAGTTCCCCAACCAGGGATGGAACCCAGGACCCTGGCAGTGAGGGTACCAAGTCCTAACCACTGGAATCCGGGGGATTCCCAGTTCATTTCTTCAGGTCTAGACTTTGAGTTCATGCATCAATAGGTATGAATTTTTCTTAAAGTACAGACTGTAGATTTCCAGAAAATGTTCCATTTTAAACTCTCTGCTGCACTGTATACAACTGTCTAAACTATCACAGTTTCAGTTGTAATGACTATTAGACATTTTGTTTTTATGTTGGTACTCTGGTAGCTTAGAACGATCAGAATTGTTGTGGTTGTTTTCATTTTCAGTTGTTTAACTAGTTAAGAGTTTAAATCATGTTCGTGTGTAATGATGAATATATCAGAATCTTAGAGCCTTAGTGGTCATTTTGTCCAACCTCCAATATAATAGGCAGTCATCCCTTCGTATTTGCAGGGAATTTGTTCCAGGACCACCACGGATACCAAAATCCGTGGATGCTCAAGTCCCTTATACAAAATGGTGTAGTCCTCTCCTTCAACTAACACACCATTGTAAAGCAATTATACTCCAATAAAGATGTTAAAAAAAAATGGTGCAGTCCTCCGTATTCATTGTTGGTTCAATCCATGGACTTGGAACTCCCAGATATGGAGGGCCAACTGTATACAATTCAAATTTAGAAAACTCCTGGTGATATGGAGCTCATTACTTCCTATCATATAATAATTAAATGATATAATTAGATCTGGAGCTAGGTTCAATTAGGAAAACGCCACCATTAAAAAAAATTACTTAGAAATGGTGGAATCTTCCAAAATTGAATGAAGATCAGTATCAATGATGCAGGCTCTCTTGATGCAATACCTGTCATTCCATGTACAGATTCAGTGTGTGATAAAAATATTCAAAATGATTAGAATAAGCACATATAAAAATGGCATCAAGTTGAAAATAAAACAAAAATTGTTACTTGAGTTTAAAAGAGACTGTTAAAAAGGAATTAAGAATTTCAGTATTGAGTAAGTTCATATGGAGAACAATTTCAACCATCTTTCATGCTATTCTACAAAGTCATAGCTCACTTGAGAATAAGTGTTGAGGGAGGGTCCAATCTCCCAATATTGTAGAAAAAGTGTGAACACATTGGAACCAGGTAGTCCTAGGTTTAAATCCTGCTATTTACTGCTCATGTGACCTCAATTTCTATAAATCTTGGTTTGTTTTTCAATAAAATGAAGAAAATATTATTTTTTGGACTGCTATTGAAATTTAAAGGGATAACATATATAAATATCACAGTGCCTGGCTTATAGTAACTGCTGAAAAAATGTTAGATCTCTTTTCTACCACCCTTCCCCGTTCAGAAACACCAATTTTGTTTTACAGGTATCTTGTGAACAGTTTAGTATTCTAGGATTGTCTATCTTGTAGCTCCCTTTGCTCTCCGGATGTATAAAATTGCATTCTCTGACAGTCCTCAACAAAGGGCTGGGTTGGTTGTCTTCTGGATCTCCCTCCATAGCCTCTTACCTTTTTTTTTTTTCTTATTTCTGCTGCTTAGAGTGATGTCCTGTCACTCCAGATTTCTCAAGAAGCCCTCTCTAATCACCTGTACCCTGGATTAATTGTATCTGTATTTTAAGTTTGTTCAACATCTCTCTCTATGGTTTTATCACCATGAAACGCTGTCTTTTAATCCAAGGTCTTCTTTCCTTGGATTGTAACTCTTTGAAGGGCAAGAATTCAAGTTAACAAGCATTTCTAATGAGGACATTTTATTTGTCATTCAGTAAGCTCAGTGCTTTAGGAGACAGGCAAATTAATTCAAGTACTGACAAAATTAGGAAGACAGATAACCGAAAGTTTATGATTTAAAAAATTAATACAAATGGCATGTGAGTTAAAAAGTAATATGCAAATTCAAAAAAAGGAAAAGTATAGTCATATTCACTGTTTCACTTGACATAAGTCAAGACTGTAGAAGGCCCATTCCCAGTTGGAATATGTTCTCAATCAAGGACAGAACATAAAATAGCTAACTGAAATACTTTTACTCCTTTTTTCTCAACTTTGATTGCTTTTTAGATTTATTTTTCCAAAAAGAAAGTGATTGTTTAAACTGACTCAAAATCATACTGCTTTGCACCCTGAGTCATTGTTGCAGAAATAGACAAGGAGATGGTAAGTTGTGGTTTATTTAAGGGGAAAAAGCGGATCCTTCTTTTGATGATGAATGAATATTGTAGTTAGTTTATGATGCTCAAAGTCTTGTGAGAACAAAGTGTGAGCACTGGAAATTTCAGAACCACTTGATAAAGTAACTGCCATTACCACTGTAATTTGGTGAAGATTGTGAAGGGAAAGTCTGAGTATAAAAATAAATCTGAAGGATTACTGTTTGATCTTGGACATAGAGCATCTAGTTAAAAGTGACACAGAAACAAGAGCAGTTCATTTTGTACACTTTTTGGAATTACAGGTTAGCCCAATAAATAAGGTTGAGACATGGAACCATGCTTCAAGTCTAGGATGACTTAAATTAAAGATAAGATAAAATAAATTTCATTTGTTTAAACAAGAAAGAAATCAAATCATTTTCTAAAAAGAAATATCATACCAGAATGTTCTAAAATCATAGAACTTATTGAAGGATCTTTAATAGAAACTCACAGGTCCTTTCTTGTTTTAAAATAAATTCACTCCAATGGAAGTCATTTGCAGAAATTATTTGTAGGGAGAATGTATTACTTTTTTTTTTTTAAAGCCTTATTCTTTTAAATTTTATTTATTTATTTATTTATGGCTGTGTTGGGTCTTCGTTGCTGTGCGAGGGCTTTCTCCAGTTGCGGCCAGCGGGGGCCACTCTTCATCGCGGTGCGCGGGCCTCTCACTAACGCGGCCTCTCTTGTTGCGGAGCACAGGCTCCAGACGCGCAGGCTCAGTGGTTGTGGCTCACGGGCCCAGCCGCCCCGCGGCATGTGGGATCCTCCCAGACCAGAGCTCGAACCCGTGTCCCCTGCATTGGCAGGCAGACCCTCAACCACTGCGCCACCAGGGAAGCCCAATCTTTTCTATTTTTGTGCCTGTTTCATCATGAAGATAATATGAGGAGAATGATATAAATTAAAAGTAAATAGTAATAAATGTTTTTTTTAAAAAATAATTATTCAATCAAAATAGCCTGCTCAAGTGTCTGTCACCCTTCAGTTTTGTGTCTGTCATTTTTGTCTTATTTATTTATTTATTTATTTTATTTATGGCTGTGTTGTGTCTTCACTTCTGTGTGAGGGCTTTCTCTAGCCGCGGCAAGCGGGGGCCACTCCTCATCGTGGTGCGCGGGCCTCTCACCATCGCGGCCTCTCCCGTTGCGGAGCACAGGCTCCAGACGCGCAGGCTCAGTAATTGTGGCTCACGGGCCTAGTTGCTCCGCAGCATGTGGGATCTTCCCAGACCAGGGCTCGAACCCGTGTCCTCTGCACCGGCAGGCGGACTCCCAACCACTGCGCCACCAGGGAAGCCCAATGTATTACTTTTCTACTGCTGCTACAAACTTAGAAACTTAAAACAACATAATTTATTAACTTATACTTTTGTAGCTTGGAAGTCTGATAGAGGTCTCATCAAGCTGAAATCTATGTCTCAACAGGACTGCATTCTTTCCTAGTGGCTCTAAGGGAGAATCAATTTCCTTGTTCATTCAGGTTTTGGCAGAATTCAATTCCATGTGATTGTAGGACCTCCTTTCCTTGTTGGTTGTCAGATGAAGGTTATTCCCAGCTTCTAGAGGCTTCCATATTCCTGGGCTCATGGTCCCCTTCCTTCATCTCAGGATGGTAACAGCAGGTTGAGTCTCTCACATTTTGAATCCCTCCTGCCCTTGCTTCCATTGTCCCCTCTCTCTGACCCATTCTTCTAACTTCCTGTTCCACTTTTAAGGACTCAGGATTACATTGGGACCACTTGAATAATGCAAAATTATCCCCTATCTCAAGGTGCTTAAAGTCTTTAAAATCCCTTTTAACAATTAAGATAACATATTTACAGGTTCTGGGGATTAGGAAATGAACTTTTTTTTTTTTTTTTTTTTTTTTAGGAGAGAGCGTTATTCAGCCCGCCTACCACAGAGAGATAAAAAGATACCTGAGGTTCTCCCTTCATTTTTTCCTAAATTGGTAAGTGGGCATTTCAGAAGCTTTATTGGTCACAGAATTTGAGGAGATAAGTTAGTGCTTGCAAATGATCTACTTGTGTGGTTCAGGGTGGTTGATATGCCTTTGAGTTTTGATATGAAATCAGTTTCTCTGTTGTTTATTCTTAAAGCCATAGTTGGATTAATGTAGAGGGGGTGTGGCAGGGGGAAGAGAGGGGTGGATGACATGGCTTTTCCTGAAGCTCCCAATTCAGGATTTTACTTTTCTTTCTGAAAACTTCTCCATAGCTACAACAAATTGGGAAAAAAATGCTTCAGATACAAATGACTAGTCTGTGAGTATGTTTGTTTATGTGTGTGTACTGAGTGGGTATGGAGGCTAATAGAATTTGACAACTTTAGGTTCAGATATTATTTGGTCAGGGAAACTAGTTTTGTTTTAAAAAGTTAAAAATAACTCCATTTCTGAACATGTGACACTAGTTGAGAAGCAAATTACATGTTTGCCTATATTTGTCTCCAAGATTCAGCTTGATTTACAGTGTGGATTGAATGACACTCTATCTACATTTGAATTAGGAATGAGTAGTTATATTGATCCATAACAAAAGAAGGGCTTGTTTGTTTTCCTAATTTGTCTACTGGAATTAGGTACTAAATAGTCATACATTATCAGTTGTTGAATCTGTCAAGGAAAATAGTTTTTATAGGCGTGTATTAATAGGCACTCACTGGAGAAATATTATGTTTCCACTGTAACAAATGTAATTTTATTTATATAATGCTTATTAAGGGGTAAAAATTATTATTGGGTTGTGCCTGGTCATGTCAAGAAAACCTGTAGTTGAAAAGTAGTTATAGTAAGGAATTACACTAGTTTTAGAAAAAAATCAATATTTAAACTTGAACGTGGATTTTGCAAACTGGCATCTGAAATGAATCTTATTTCAACATATAGTAGTTTCAGCAAAAATAAATGTTACTCTTCATGTACTAGTGAGTAATAGAAAGCTGTAATTATACTATGCACCTATGTCCTCCAAAATCTAAATTTCATAGGTGCTTTCTATGAATCATCTAACCAAAAAGAAAAGAAGAAAAAGAAGAAAAGTCACGAGACCTCCAAATGCATTTTTCTTGAATCTCAGCAATATATCAACTAGGTTTCTAGAACCATTATGCTAATACTAGTTAGTTAAATGGCTCATTTTGGGTTGTTCTCTTAGTGACAGAAAAATTAATCTCATTAAATAATTGAACTTCAAAGACAGTTGATCCTCGCAATGATAACCTAACTTTAGCATCTCTTGTAGTGATCAAAAGGAGAACAGAGAATCTCAAAAAATATGGACTATTTACTTTCTCCTTGTCCAAGAAAGGAATAGGGAAGAAAAGAGAATATATCTAATCTGCAATGCATATTAGAAATTACAGTATGAAAACTTTGTTCAGAATAATTCCCTTCCATAGATTGTCAGAAATAGTACATTTGAATGGATTCTCTGAAAATCAAGTTCAAGAAGTTTCTTGTAATTGCAATACTAGTAGAAAAGCCATTGCTAGCTGATGCTTAGAGACATATTATCTGGAGAAGCATTCTGTACTTCTCAGCTGAGTCTGCACCACTGGTTTGAGATCTTTGACTTTTTCTGCTTTTTAAAATAACTGAACTCAAAGGACATTTAAACTTAGTACAAACCACAGAATACACAATGAAATATTAGGTTAATATACTTATAAGTAGTACCCAGAACCCCTATAGTCTAGTTTTAGTTTGGCTTGACAAAACGTAGATGAGTTTGACAACTTTTTTTTCATTCAGATAAAAATACTTAGTTTACTTTGCCATCGTTATTTACTGTTGATATCTGTTGAGGCCACTATAATTAGAGGTGGTTGATATCTAAATGGACATTACTCGTTAATGTAATGTACAATGTTGTTACTGTTAAGGGAAAAGCATATTTAAAATTAGTCTAAGTACCTTTCTTTTTTTTTAATTTTTTAAATTCTTTTAATTTTTTGCTGTGTGAATATACTAATGACTTAAATAGAAAATCCTTCATGTTTGGTAGTAAATTGTATATAAGTGCGTTTACATTGTGAAAGGTTAATAACATATTGTGATGGGGAAAAAACTTCCACCACTCCTGTCCTTCTCTCATTACTCTCTACAAAGCTAAACGTTATAAAGATTTTGGAGTCCAGTTTTTAATGTACATGTATATATTTCTAAATCTATTGTTTTTGTTTTAAACAAATAGGATTACCTAGTACCTTTCTTAAATAAGTGTTTTATACTTAAACATCCCCCCACCTCAGTGTAGGTTATAACCAAACGAGTTGCACAAATATCAACACCAACTCGAGCATACACTCTCCACTATCATAATATTTTAACCATAAAGACTTATGCTTTTGTCTATCTTTTAGACTTACATAAAAACAAAGAGAGGGTTTCCTGTTCCACATGTAAGGAGCTTAGAAGTCACCACTCCATCCTAACAAGTAAAAGCTGAACAGATTGAAAAATCAACAACTGTTCTTGAATTTATCAGTGGGAGGACTCAGGGCAAACTGCTGCCCCAAGATTGGAGGGAGAAAGAGATGAGTAGAGGGAGTCACAGCTGACTAAAACAGAGAGTCTCGAGCGGAAAACTGCCCTGGGAACGAGTGCTGAAGTAGGAAAAACTGAACTGTAATTGACAGATTGCTGGAGGCTCAGTGTGGACAATTCTGAGAGTTTAAAAACTCCAGGGGGACCTAGTCATAAAGGGGCCCCACAATATTATGAGATTTATATCCAGGAGTTTGGTCACGTTCGCACAGTAAATATCAGAGATATACCCTCCTGCTTGTGGCAGGGGGAGGGGTAAAGGAGCCATTTTGAAATATGCCAGAGTACTCTGGTATTCATAAAAAGGCCCGTCCTCTGTAGAAAGAAGCTAGTTAACCAGAGCCTTACTTGCTGGCATAATATCAGAGCCTAATTGACCTGGGGAAAGGGAAACAGCCAATTCCAGTCCACTCTAGCTACCCTGTTCTACCTAAGGGGGGAGAAAAAAAGGGAGAAACTTTTGTAAGTTCACAGTCCAGAGGCACAGCTTCATTAAAGACTGAAACCTGATCCTAGGTGTCCCCCTACACCTCACCACCACATTATTAAAGGGCTATGTTTACCAGTTTCTTTTACTCAGTATATCATGTTTGGCTACCAAAAAAAAAAACTGCAAAGCATACTAAACGGGAAAAAAGTACAATTTGAAGAGAGAGCAAACGTTAGAACCAGGCATGGCAGAGATACTGGAATATCAGACCAGGAATTTAAAACCATTATGATTAATATGCTAACTACTCTAACGGATAAAGTAGACAAGATGCAAGAAAAGATGGGCAACGAAAGTAGAGAGATGGAAGTTCTAAGAAAGAACCAAAAATAAATGCTGAAGGTCCAAAACAAAACAAAAAAAACTGTAACAGAAATGAAGAATGCCTTTGATAAGTTTATTTATTTATTTATTTATTTTTAAACATCTTTATTGGAGTATAATTGCTTTACAATGGTGTGTTAGTTTCTGCTTTATAACACACTGAATCACTTATACATATACATGTGTCCCCATATCTCTTCTCTCTTGCGTCTCCCTCCCTCCCACCCTCCCTATCCCACCCCTCTAGGTGGTCACAAAGCACAGAGCTGATCTCCCTGTGCTATGCGGCTGCTTCCCACTAGCTATCTATTTTACGTTTGGTAGTGAATATATGTCCATGCCACTCTCTCACTTTGTCACAGCTTACCCTTCCCCCTCCCCGTATCCTCAAGGCCATTCTCTAGTAGGTCTGTGTCTTTATTCCCGTCTTGCCCCTAGGTTCTTCATGACCCTTTTTTCTTTTTTCTTTTTCTTAGATTCCATATATATGTGTTAGCATACGGTATTTGTTTTTCTCTTTCTGACTTACTTCACTCTGTATGACAGACTCTAGGTCCACCTCACTACAAATAACTCAATTTCGTTCCTTTTAATGGCTGAGTAATATTCCATTGTATATATGTGCCACTTCTTCTTTACCCATTCTTCTGTAGATGGACACTTAGGTTGCTTCCATGTCCCGGCTATTGTAAATAGAGCTGCAGTGAACATTTTGGTACATGACTCTTTTTGAATTATGGTTTTCTCAGGGTGTATGCCCAGTAGTGGGATTGCTGGGTCATATGGTAGGTCTATTTTTAGTTCTTTAAGGAAACTCCATACTGTTCTCCATAGTGGCTGTATCAATTTACATTCTCACCAGCAGTGCAAGAGGGTTCCCTTTTCTCCACACCCTCTCCATCATTTATTGTTTGTAGATCTTTTGATAATGGCCATTCTGACTGGTGTGAGGTGATACCTCATTGTAGTTTTGATTTGCATTTCTCTAATGATTAGTGATGTTGAGCATTCTTTCATGTGTCTGTTGGCAATCTGTATATCTTCTTTGGAGAAATGTCTATTTAGGTCTTCTGCCCATTTTTGGATTGGGTTGTTCGTTTTTTTGTTATTGAGCTGCATGAGCTGCTTGTAAATTTTGGAGATTAATCCTTTGTCAGTTGCTTCATTTGCAGATATTTTCTCCCATTCTGAGGGTTGTCTTTTGGTCTTGTTTATGGTTTCCTTTGCTGTGCAAAAGCTTTTAGGTTTCATTAGGTCCCATTTGTTTATTTGTGTTTTTATTTCCATTTCTCTAGGAGGTGGGTCAAAAAGGATCTTGCTGTGATTTATGTCATAGAGTGCTCTGCCTATGTTTTCCTCGAAGAGTTTGATAGTGTCTGGCCTTACATTTAGGTCTTTAACCCATTTTGAGTTTATTTTTGTGTATGGTGTTAGGGAATGTTCTAATTTCATTCTTTTACATGTAGCTGTCCAGTTTTCCCAGTACCACTTATTGAAGAGGCTGTCTTTTCTCCACTGTATATGCTTGCCTCCTTTATCAAAGATAAGGTGACCATATGTGCGTGGGTTTATCTCTGGGCTTTCTGTCCTGTTCCATTGATCTATATTTCTGTTTTTGTGCCAGTACCATACTGTCTTGTTTACTGAAGCTTTGTAGTGTAGTCTGAAGTCAGGGAGCCTGATTCCTCCAGCTCCGTTTTTCTTTCTCAAGATTGCTTTGGCTATTCGGGGTCTTTTGTGTTTCCATACAAATTGTGAAATTTTTTGTTCTAGTTCTGTGAAAAATGCCATTGGTAGTTTGATAGGGATTGCATTGGATCTGTAGATTGCTTTCGGTAGTAGAGTCATTTTCACAATGTTGATTCTTCCAATCCAAGAACATGGTCTATCTCTCCATCTATTTGTATCATCTTTAATTTCTTTCATCAGTGTCTTATACTTTTCTGCATACAGGTCTTTTGTCTCCTTAGGTAGGTTTATTCCTAGATATTTTATTCTTTTTGTTGCAATGGTAAATGGGAGTGTTTTCTTAATTTCACTTTCAGATTTTTCGTCATTAGTGTATAGAAATGCAAGAGATTTCTGTGCATTAATTTTGTATCCTGCTACTTTACCAAATTCATTGATTAGCTCTAGGAGTTTTCTGGTAGCATCTTTAGGATTCTCTATGTATAGTATCATGTCATCTGCAAATAGTGACAGCTTTACTTCTTCTTTTTCAATTTGGATTCCTTTTATTTCTTTGTCTTCTCTGATTGCTGTGGCTAACACTTCCAAAACTATGTTGAATAATAGTGGTGAGAGTGGGCAACCTTGTCTTGTTCCTGATCTTAGTGGAAATGGTTTCAGTTTTTCACCATTGAGGATGATGTTGGCTGTGGGTTTGTCATATATGGCCTTTATTATGTTGAGGAAAGTTCCCTCTATGCCTACTTTCTGGAGGGTTTTATTATAAATGAGTGTTGAATTTTGCCAGAAGCTTTCTCTGCATCTATTGAGATGATCATATGGTTTTTATTCTTCAGTTTGTTAATATGGTGTATCACATGGATTGATTTGCATATATTGAAGAATCCTTGCATTCCTGGGATAAACCCCACTTGATCGTGGTGTATGATCCTTTTAATGTGCTGTTGGATTCTGTTTGCTAGTATTTTGTTGAGGATTTTTGCATCCATGTTCATGAGTGATATTGGCCTGTAGTTTTCGTTCTTTGTGACATCTTTGTCTGGTTTTGGTATCAGAGTGATGGTGGCCTCGTAGAATGAGTTTGGGAGTGTTCCTCCCTCTGCTGTATTTTGGAAGAGTTTGAGAAGGATAGGTGTTAGCTCTTCTCTAAATGTTTGATAGAATTCACCTGTGAAGCCGTCTGGTCCTGGACTTTTGTTTGTTGGAAGATTTTTAATCACAGTTTCAATTTCAGTGCTTGTGATTGGTCTGTTCATATTTTCTATTTCTTCCTGGTTCAGTCTCGGAAGGTTGTACTTTTCTAAGAAATTGTCCATTTCTCCCAGGTTGTCCATTTTATTGGCATAGAGTTGCTTGTAGTAATCTCTCGTGATCTTTTGTATTTTGACAGTATCAGTTGTTACTTCTCCTTTTTCATTGCTAACTCTATTGATTTGAGTCTTCTCCCTTTTTTTCTTGATGAGTCTGGCTAATGGTTTATCAATTTTGTTTATCTTCTCAAATAACTAGCTTTTAGTTTTATTGATCTTTGCTATAGTTTCCTTCATTTCTTTTTCATTTATTTCTGATCTGATATTTATGACTTGTTTCCTTCTGCTAACTTTGGGGGTTTTTTGTTCTTCTTTCTCTAATTGGTTTAGGTGTAAGGTTAGGTTGTTTATTTGACTTATTTCTTGTTTCTTGAGGTAGGATTGTATTGCTATAAACTTCCCTCTTAGAACTGCTTTTGCTGCATCCCATAGGTTTTGGGTCATCGTGTTTTCTTTGTCATTTGTTTCTAGGTATTTTTTGATTTCCTCTTTGATTTCTTCAGTGATCTCTTGGTTAATAAGTAGTGCATTGTTTAGCCTCCATGTGTTTGTATTTTTTACAGATTTTTTTCCTGTAATGGATATCTAATCTCATAGCATTGTGGTCGGAAAAGATACTTGATACAATTTCAATATTCTTAAATTTACCAAGACTTGATTTGTGACCCAAGTTATGATCTATCCTGGAGAATGTTCCATGAGCACTTGAGAAGAAAGTGTATTCTGTTGTTTTGGAATGGAATGTCGTATAAATATCAATGAAGTCCATCTTGTTTAATGTATCATTTAAAGCTTGTGTTTCCTTATTTGTTTTGATTTTGGATGATCTGTCCATTGGTGAAAGTGGGGTGTTAAAGTCCCCTACTATGATTGTGTTACTGTCAATTTCCCCGTTTATGGCTGTTAGTAATTGCCTTACGTATTGAGGTGCTCCTATGTTGGGTGCATAAATATTTACGATTGTTATATCTTCTTCTTGGATTGATCCCTTGATCATTATGTAGTGCCCTTCTTTGTCTCATGTAGTAGTCTTTGTTTTAAAGTCTATTTTGTCTGATATGAGAATTGCTACTCCACCTTTCTTTTGATTTCCATATGCAAGGAGTATCTTTTTCCATCCCCTCACTTTCAGTGTGTATGTGTCCCTAGGTCTGAAGTGGGTCTCTTGTAGACAGCATATATACGGGTCTTGTTTCTGTATCCATTCAGCCAGTCTATGTCTTTTGGTTGGAGCATTTAATCCATTTACATTTAAGGTAATTATCAATATGTATGTTCCTATTACCATTTTCTTAATTGTTTTGGGTTTGTTATTGTAGTTCTTTTCCTTCTCTTGTGTTTCCTGCCTAGAGAAGTTCCTTTAGCATTTGTTGCAAAACTGGTTTGGTGGTGCTGTATTCTCTTAGCTTTTTCTTGTCTGGAAAGTTTTTAATTTCTCCGTCAAATCTGAATGAGATGCTTGCTGGGTACAGTAATCTTGGTTGTAGGTTTTTCTCCTTCATCACTTTAAATATGTCCCGCCACTCCCTCTGGCTTGCAGAGTTTCTGCTGAAAGTTCAGCTGTTAACCTTATGGGGATTACCTTGTGTGTTATTTGTTGTTTTTCCCTTGCTGCTTTTAATTTTTTTTTTTTGTATTTAATTTTTGATAGTTTGATTAATGTGTGTCTTGGCATGTTTCTCCTTGGATTTATCCTGTATGGGACTCTCTGTGCTTCCTGGACTTGATTAACTATTTCCTTTCCCATATTAGGGAAGTTTTCCACTATAATCTCTTCAAATATTTTCTCAGTCCCTTTCTTTTTCTCTTTTTCTTCTGGGACCCCTATTATTTGAATGTTGGTGCGTTTAATGTTGTCCCAGAGGTCTCTGAGACTGTCCTCAATTCTTTTCATTCTTTTTTCTTTATTCTGCTCTGCAGTAGTTATTTCCACTATTTTATCTTCCAGGTCACTTATCTGTTCTTCTGCCTCAGTTATTCTGCTATTGATCCCTTCTAGAGAGTTTTTAATTTCATTTATTGTGTTGTTCATCACTGTTTGTTTGCTCTTTAGTTCTTCTAGGTCCTTGTTAAACGTTTCTTGTATTTTCTCCATTCTATTTCCAAGATTTTGGATCATCTTTACTCTCATTATTCTGAATTCATTTTCAGGTAGACTGCCTATTTCCTCTTCATTTGTTTGATCTGGTGGGTTTTTACCTTGCTCCTTCATCTGCTGTGTGTTTCTCTGTCTTCTCATTTTGCTTAATTTACTGTGTTTGGGGTCTCCTTTTCGCAGGCTGCAGGTTCGTAGTTCCCATTTTTTTTGGTGTCTGTCCCACATTGCTGAGTTTGGTTCAGTGGGTTGTGTAGGCTTCGTGGTGGAGGGGACTAGTGCCCGTGTTCTGGTGGATGAGGCTGGATCTTGTATTTCTGGTGGGCAGGTCCACGTCTGGTCGTGCGTTTTGGGGTGTCTGTGGCCTTATTATGATTTTAGGCAGCCTCTGTGCTAATGTATGGGGTTGTGTTCCTGTCTTGCTAGTTGTTTGGCATAGGGTGTCCAGCACTTTAGCTTGCTGGTCGTCGAGTGGAGCTGGGTGTTGTCGTTGAGATGGAGATCTCTGGGAGATTTTCACCATTTGATATTACGTGGAACTGGTAAGTGTCTTGTGGACCAGTGTCCTGAACTTGGCTCTCCCACCTCAGAGGCACAGCCCTGATGCCTGGCTGGAGCACCAAGAGCCTGTTGTCCACACAGCTCAGAATAAAAGGGAGAAAAAAAAAGAAAGAAAGTAGAAGGTAAAATAAAATAAAATAAATTTATTAAAAATAAAAAAATAATTATTAAAAAAATTTTTTAAGTAATAAAAAAAAGAAAGAAAGAAGAGAGCAACTAAACCAAAAAACAAATCCACCAATGATAACAAGTGCTAAAAACTATACTAAAAAAAAAACACAAAGAAACGGACAGACAGAACCCTAGGACAAATGGTAAAAGCAAAGCTATACAGACAAGATAACACATAGAAGCATACACATACACACTAACAAAAAGAGAAAAAGGGAAAAAAATATATATATATCGTTGCTCCCAAAGTCCACCTCCTCAATTTGGGATGATTCTTTGTCTATTCAGGTATTCCACAGATGCAGGGTACCTCAAGTTGATTGTGGAGATTTAATCCGCTGCTCCTGAGGCTGCTGGGAGAGTTTCCCTTTCTCTTCTTCGTTCGCACACTCCTGGGGTTCAGCTTTGGATTTGGACCCGCCTCTGCGTGTAGGTCGCCTGAGGCCGTCTGTTCTTCACTCAGACGGGATGGGGTTAAAGGAGCAGCTGACTCGGGGGCTCTGGCTCACTCAGGCCAGGGGGAGGGAGGGGTACAGGGGCGGGGCGAGCCTGCGGCGGCAGAGGCCAGCCTGACGTTGCAGCAGCCTGAGGCGCGCCGTGCGTTCTCCCGGCGAAGTTGTCCCTGGATCACGGGACCTTGGCCATGGCGGGCTGCACAGGCTCCCAGGAGGGGAGGTGTGGAGAGTGACCTGTGCTTGCACACAGGCTTCTTGGTGGCTGCAGCAGCGGCCTTAGCATCTCATACCCGTCTCTGGGGTCCGCGCTGATAGCCGCGGCTCGCGCCCGTCTCTGGAGCTCCTTTAGGCGGCGCTCTGAATCCCCTCTCCTCGCGCACCAGGAAACAAAGAGGCAAGAAAAAGTCTCTTGTCTCTTTGGCAGCTCCAGACTTTTTCCCGGACTCCCTCCCGGCTAGCTGTGGTGCACTAGCCCCCTTCAGGCTGTGTTCATGCTGCCAACCCCAGTCCTCTCCCTGCGATCCGACTGAAGCCCGAGCCTCAGCTCTCAGCCCCCGCCCGCCCCGTCTGGGGAGCAGACAAACCTCTCAGGCTGGTGAGTGCTAGTCGGCACCACTCCTTTGTGTGGGAGTCTCTCCGCTTTGCCCTCCGCACCCCTGTGGCTGCGCTGTCCTCCATGGTGCCGAAGCTCCTCCCTCCTCCACCCGCAGTCTCCGCCCGCGAAGGGGCTTCCTAGTGTGTGGAAACCTTTCCTCCTTCACAGCTCCCTCCCAGTGGTGCAGGTCCCGCCCCTATTCTTTTGTCTCTGTGTTTTCTTTTTTCTTTTGCCCTACCGAGGTATGTGGGGAGCTTCTTGCCTTTTGTGAGGTCTGAGGTCTTCTGCCAGCGTTCAGTAGATGTTCTGTAGGAGTTGTTCCACATGTAGATGTATTTCTGATGTACTTGTGGGGAGGAAGGTGATCTCTACGTCTTACTCTTCTGCCATCTTGAAGCTCCTCCTGATAATTTTATTAATAGCCTGGAAAAAACCGGGGAACGAATGTCTAAGATTGACGATATAGCTAGAGAAACTAAAAACTGAAAAGCAAAGAGAACAAAGGTTAGAAAAAAAAAAAGAACAGACTATTCAAGGGCACTAAGACAACTAACATATGCAAATGTGAATAGCATAAGGAGAAGAAACTGAGCAAGGAACAGAGGAAATATATGAAACAATAATGACTGAGAGTTTCTTCAGATTAATGTCAGACATAATATCACAGATCCGGGGAGCTCAGAGAACACCAAGCAGATTAAATGCTCCCAAAACTACACCTAGGCAAATCATTATCAAACTACAAAAAATAAAGAAAAAAATCTGGAAGAAGCCAGAGGGTGAAAAGCACCTTACCTACAGAGGAACAAAGATAAGAATTACATCAGACTTCTCCTTAGAAACCATACAAGGAATAAGAGAGTGGAGTGTAATATTTAAAGTGTTGATTGAAAATAAACACCAACCTAGAATTCAGTACCCTGCAAAATGATCCTTCAAGAGTAAAGGAGAAATAAACTTTCTCAGACAAACAAAACTTGGGGGAATTTGTTGCCAGTAGACCTGCCTTGCAGGAAACGTTAAAAGAAGTTCTTTAGAGAGAAAAAAAATATATAGTTAGAAACTTGGGTGTACATAAAATAAAGCCTTTGAAGGAATAAGTGAAGGTGAAATAACTTTTATTTTTCTTATTCTTAACTGATTTAACAGACAACAGTTTGTTCAAAATAACAACACCAACAATGTATTCAATTGTGTATGCTTAGGAATATATTTTATCATAGATATATATATATGATAACTTAAAAGCTTTTGCACAACAAAGGAAACTATAAACAAAATGAAAAGACAACCTACGGAGTGGGAGAAAATATTTGCAAATGATTCGGCCAACAAAGGATTAATTTTAAAAATATACAAACAGCTCATGCAGCTTAATATCAAAAAATAAAGGTAATATATTTTTAAAACACACTGGACATAATACATGTTCAATAAATATTTAAAAATTTACTTATTATTTTATATGCTCGAGAACTGAGGATTTGATTGATATAAATCGCAATGGCTAACATATAGTGTACCCTCACCAGATGTTACCAATTATATTGTTACCTATCAATTCTGTAAAAATTGTTACCTATCAGTTCTGTAAAATGAAGATATTACACATTCAAGTAATTTATTCCCACTTGCACACCTAATAAGATTGGACTACAGAATGAAACCCAAGTCTTGTAACTTAAAATTAATGGTCTTTATATCACACTCAAGCAGCCCAGTCCTTTCAGCCTTTCTGTTTTCTTTTAAATAGACTTGGGTTTCAATTAAGCTAACTGGAGTCCAGGCTAATTTTCCTATCATATGCTATTTAAACTATCAATCTTTACAACTAGAAACAATCCTTAAAAGAACTGGGAAACCAATAACTTTATTTTTAATTCTCTCAGAAGTATATTTTTATTTTAAGACTTTATTCCATGTATATTCCATGTGTGTGTTGAGGAGTTTCTTACCTCTAAAATCACATGACACAGATGGCCATCTATTTACTGTTATAGAAGACCTTATTTACCTAGGAACTTCCTGAACCACAAAGTCAAAAATAAGTGTTTCATAGAGAAAACTAATCTTGCCCTCTTTCTTCAGCCTGTTGCTTGTGTCCCCAAAGAATTAAAGAATTTATTGCAGTCAAATTTTCACAAACAGAGTAAACTGAATACCTCAGTAAATTTTCCAAATTAATGATTCTCAAAATGTAATCCCCAGCTTCATCGTCACACGTGAACTTGTTAGAAATACAAATTCCTGGGCCCAATCCCAGATCTCATGAATTACAAACTCTGGAGAGGGTCCCACCAATTTGTGTTGTAACAACCCTCCAGTTGATTCTAATGCACGCTAACATTTGAGAGCCTTTTCTCTAAATCTGCACTGTCCAGTACAGTAGACACTAGCCACACATGACTATTGAATACTTGAAATGGGGCTTGTCCTTTTGGGATGTGCTGTAAGTGTAATGCACATACTAAGTTTCAAAGACTTAGTATGAAAAGGATAATGGAAAATATTTCATTAATAAATGTAAACATGATTAAATGTTATATTTTGGACATATTTCTGTTTGGTTCTTTTTTATATTTTGTTTCTCTTTGTTGAACTTCTCATTTTATTCTTTTATTGTTTTCCTTATATTATAAAATTGTTTAATCTGTGTGCTCTTACAGTTTTCTGAGCATCTTTAGGACAATTATTTTGAATACTTTGTTGAGCAGTTCGTGAATCTCCATTTCTTTGGGACCAGATACTGGAGGTTTACTGTATTCCTTTGGTGGAGTCATATTTTCTGGATTCTTTGTAATCCCTGTGGCCTTGCATAGGTGTCTGCACATTTTAAGAAGCAGTCACCTCTTCCAGATTTAGAGACTGATATTAGTAAGGGAAGACTTTAACCTGAGGGTGGGGCCACACTGGAGTATGCTGTGACCCTTGGTCTAGTGATGCAGGGTGCCAAATTTGGGGCTACATGGTGGCACCTGGTCTGTGTGGGGGTGAGGTGATGTCTCTTCAGCTCAGGCTGCTAGGCTCCACCGCATTGACCACTTTATGGTCCTTAGTGAGTGCCATGAGTCCACATCCACAGTAGCTACAAGGGCTGTTAGGACCCACAGTGGTGCCTCCAGGTCCTACAGCTATGCACTAGGACAGGCAGCTTTAGTGGCTGGAGCTGGTGTTACACACACGGGACCAGCTGCAAGTGCCTAAGCAGTGGCACAGTCCAGTTGCAGTCATATGCTTAGTAGTGGGGGCCAGGGCAGGCAGCATAGGCTGTTGCCAACTATGGGCTCACTGGCAGCTCTGGGGGCTCTGGCTGTCGGCCTGCTCTCCCTTGGCTGCTTACTCTCCCTCCAGTTGTGCACGCTGCAGTGGAGGCTGATGATGGGCATCAGGCTGGTGACATTCAGGTGCACAGCTGGTATAGCTATCCCTGAGCGTGTACACAGTGGTGGGAGTCAGATGGGGGGTTCTAGTCTAGTGTTTTGTACTCATGAAGCCACAGAAGCCTACACTGGCTGCTGGTGCATTTCCTGGCCTGTGACAGGGACTTGGGGGAGGGAGAGGGCTGGGCAGGATTCAGGTGGCTCCTGTTTTGCCCTCATTTGCAGAGACCTGAGCTTGCTTCTGGTGTGGTTCACAAGCTCCTGGGCTCTGGCTGGGTGGGAAGGGGAGGGAGCAGGGTGAGACCAAGCACATGGCACCTAGGAGTGCAACTACCTGTGGGACAAAAGCCTGTAAAATTTACAGGGATCCATGGTGGTCGTGCTGGTTGTTGGTTTCACCACTGGTAGAATCTGCTGAGTTTGTCTGCAGAGCTGGTCTCTGTGAACCACAATCTTTCCTTGTGGCTGCTATTAATAGGCCTTGCTTTTCTTCTTTGTTCCTGGCTATCTCTATATATCTCAGCTTTCCAGTCTGGGTGGGGTAAAACCAAAGCAGGACATTTGTGTGGTGCTCCGAAAGGCCGGAGAAGCTGGTTGCTTACCACTCTCTTCTTTTTCTAGTAAGGAGAACTCTTCCTAGCTGGGAAGTTCCCTTTTGGTGCTGAACCATGTCAGCTTGGGGAATGGGATGATGCAGGCAAAATGAATCTGTCTTCTTTCTCTTTTTGTGTGATTATTCTCAGGTTTTTTTGTTCTACTGTGGTGCTAAAATTTCTTAATAGGATGCCAGAGTTCTCCCAGAGCTGTTTTTGTTTGTGAATAGCTGTCTAGTTGTTGAGTTTTGTGGGGGGATGGATAGGCAGGGGTCTCCTGCCTTGCCATTTTGGTCTACTGTAATAGCATTTTTAAAAGGGTATTTATAAGATGTTTCTAGTTTTCCAAGATTTGTCAAATGCCCACAATCATGCTTTTATTATTGCTGCAATTGATTTTCAAAACTTTTGTCCTGAAATATGTACAACAGAACTCATCATAAGGATTAAACTTAAAATCTTGAAAAATAAGAATCTGTTAGCATTTACTTTTTACAATGAAGAATTCAGATTGTTGAGATAACAGAATATCTTCAGTTATATTAATGGAACATTCTCTTGCTCTAAATCATTATGTCCCTTAGGGTACAAAAAATAATCTTCGTTTTTCTTGTGATAGACTATAGGTATATATCATAAGAACTACAGAAGAAAAGGTGAAGGATTTAAGATGGGAAAGATAGATACCAAGGCATGAGCTAGATTTTTGTTAAAGATTCACAAATGAATCAGTTTTTTGTAACTTAGTCTGCATTCTTCCTCAGAAAACAAGACAATACAATGGGATTTATTTTTAAGGCAATCCTCACAATGCTCTTTCACAAACTATAAATGTTAAATTTCCATTAAAGTACTACCTGAATAATAAGAAGATCTCAGAATTTCAAATCAGGGTGTCCCAAACCTCAAATTTCATTGTAGAACACCTCACTGGCCAGACTCTCCGGCTTTGCTCCACTCTCCTAAGTTGCAGGAAGCCAGTGAGGGTTGAGCACATATAGTGGAAAAGATCAATTTAATAATTAAAAGGCTGCATTTTCACACCAGTGCCTGCTCACATCTTTTTGCCATTCTAGTCTAGTCTATTCGGGTCTAGTCTATCCTATTCTATTCTATGTATGTATATATATATGTATGTACACCCAATACTGCTATCACCTACTTCAGTTTTTATTATTTCTACCTGTGGTTACCGATCAAGTATTCTCTTTCATCTGGACAGTAGGCCACAGTGAACAGTCTCATAGGTATTTCCTGCACATGCGTCCGTGCACACACACACACGCAAACACCCCACATTCTTACACACTTACTGTTCTCCTTTTTATGCACCACAGACACAGTTTTTTTGAGATATTCTGTTGATACTTATTCCCAGGGACAATAAAAATAGAGAAACAGATGTTAAAAAAATAGAGAAACAGATGTTAAAAAAATAACAAAAAGATAAATAATAATTGTCAGCCCTGAAATGTCTAAAATTAATGTTCCCCTGATGCCATGATAACATAAACTAAAATCTCCCAAATTCTATCTCTAGCATATCATTTTTCCTCTATTCCTCTTAGTCTCATTATTATTTTCCTGAGTTTGCCCCTCTTTTAATCCTGGGATTAAGTTTCTTAGTCCCTCTATCTTCAATAAGTATATTGATATTACAGAGAGAATCTGTTATGCCTAATAGTGAAATTCTTACATATCTGGGCCTGATGGGCCATTAATGAAGCAGAAGAATGGTAGTCAGTAAATATGCATAACATTATGATAAACCTGTTTCTAGTTCTGTCTTTTGCTAGTTATATATCCTTGGGCAAATTATTTAACTCTCTTAGTTCCAGTTTCCTCATCTGTAGAATGGAGAAAAATAATAATACCTTCTAAGTAGAGTTACTGTGAGAATTCAGTAAATTAATGCATGTAAATCACTTCGCTCAATGCCTGACGCACACTTGATAAATCTAAACTTATTTTGTTATTATTACTTGTTTAATTAGATGTAATATATATTCTACAATTGGAATGATACAGTAAACAGGTAGCATAGCCCATGTGAAAAGATGACATGTACATTTGTGAAAGCTTTCATATTTTAAATGAAATTAATTGAACAAAAGCTCAAAGATGAGATGCTAAATCTTGATAGTAAAATAAAATATGGAGACTGGAGGGCCAATGAGACAAATTGAAAACCAAAATAACATGACTACAAATCTAATAAATAAATAAGAAAAACTGGAGACAGTAAACCTGGATGAAAGTCATTTCCATCAATAGGAAAAGCTTTTTTGTATCCTCAGGGAATGGAGAGAGAGAGAGACAGAGATAGAGACAGACAGGCAGACAGAGATAGAGAGAATAGTTAAACTAATCAGAGAGAATATTTGGACACCAATCAAAAATGAACCAGTATTATGGGTAATTGGCATCCCTAAAGAAAAGATATCTATAAATAAAACATAAAATGCACACAGAGGTGTATAATACAGGAAAATTTAACTGAAATGAAGGGAGAATTGAATCTACAGATTAAAAGAGCAGATTGTTTATCAGTGAAACTCATTCAAAACAATTGACATCAAGGCACATCCTGTTAAGTTATTGAATTTTAAGGATAAAGAAAGCATTCTACTGCAATCTGGGTATAAAAAGCAAAGCCACTGACTGAGGGAATAATAAAGTGGACCATAGAAATCTCCATAGTTACACTGAAACTAGAATAGAAATGTACAAATATCCTCAATGTTCTGAAAGAAATAAAATATGTTCTGAAATAGTTTATTCACCCAAATTGCCATTCAAAAATAAGGGCAAAAAGCAACATTTGGGTCTAGTTATAATGAAATCTAGTTGATCTAGAAATGATTAAAAACTGGGAAATTTGGGACAAAATGCTTGGTGGTGTAAATTGATTCCATTTTAAGTTAGAACTCAAGAAACTAAAATTGCAGTTAGAAATGTAAATTTATCTTAAATACAAAGTAAAAATGAAATAAAAGTACTGTCATTATTAAACATCTGTAGGTTAAAAACCTACATCTTTAAAAGCCAGAGTTAATCCTACTGATAACCATGTTTCTTAACCTTAGTTGAAGAAATATCCCAAATTATAGTGCAGTGTTTATCTGAAGTTCATTAATTTTTTCAGGTTTATGTTCATGTCATTCCTTTCTTCTATTAAATTCAAGGAAGGCTCATGTTATTTTTATATAGCATATAGGGTAAATCTTTCTTGCAAAATTGTCTATTTTTCTACTTACAAATGTGTCTGTGTCTCAATTCTTCTATGTGTATATAAGAATAAATAAATGATTGCAAGATATTCACCAGCTATTACCCAACACCTTTGGAAAGACTTAGAATTATCTATTTCTTCCTTGTATTTTATAATTTTAAAACTATTATTTGAATTTTTTACAATATGCCTCCCACTTTTCCATAAAATAAAGTTGTTTTGTTTAAGCATTGCCATTTTTACTGTTGCTATAATTTGTGATGATACAGGATACAGAGAAAATAAAGTAGCAGTATTCCTGAAGGTCTATGAGATTTTAGGGTATAAGCCTCATTTCTTTGGTACCCATGTTATAACATGTGATACATGTTGGGAGGGAAGTGAATTTCTTCCTAATTATGCGTGGAACAATGCTTCTGTGACAATTCACTGTTCCTACTGTAAGATGCATCTAGAGATGTAGTCCTTAGCATAGATATCAGAATTGTGAATGATAGCATTTTCAGCAGAGACGTCAGAAAATCAAATTCATGTGGTTTCCCATGTAATGGGAATTGATAATATAGCTGGAGTGATCAAGTGATTTCCATAGTTAGCATTTTCATAAGCACATGTATAAGACCTTTCTTGTAGTATCCTTGTCTGGCTTTGGTATCTGAGTAATTCTGGACTCATAAAATGAGTTTGGAATTGTTGCCTGCTCTTCAGTTTTTGAAGATTTTCAGAAGGATTGTCATTAATTATTCTTTAAATGTTTGGTGGAATCCACCAGTCAAACCATCTGGTCCTGAGCTTTTCTTAGTTGGGAGGTTTTTGGTTACTGCTTCAATCTCCTTACTCATTATTAGTCTGTTCAGGTTTTCTATTTCTTCATGATTCAGTCTTGATAGGTTGTATGTTTCTAGGAATTTATCCATTTTTCTAGGTTATCCAATTTGTTAGCATATAATTTGCACAGTAGTCTCTTATCCTTTGTGCTGGGTTAGCCAAAAGTTTCGTTTGGGTTTTTCCACAAGATGTTTTTCCACAAGATGTTATGGAATGTTTTTCTAATCTCTATTTCATATATTTCAAAAATAGACAAGTGGGGTGACATTTGTCACTAAAGGAAACTATCAGAGTTAAAAGGCAAACTATGAAATGGGAGAACGTATTTGAAAACCATATGTCTGATAAGGGATTAATTTCCAAAATATACAAGGAATTCCTACAACGCAATAGCAAAAAAAAAAAAAAAAAAAGACAAAGGACTTGTATAGACATTTCTCCAAAGAAGACATACAAATGGCCAACAGGTATATGGAAAGGTATTCAAATTCACAGCATCACTAATCATCACAGAAATGCACATAAAAACCTCAAGAGATATCACCTCACACCTGCTACAGATGGCTGTTAGCAAAACAAACAAACAAACACACAAAAAAACCCCAAAGATAATAAGTGTTAGCAAGGATATGAAGAAATTGGAACCCTGTATTCTGTTGGTAGGAATATAAAATGGTTCAGCCACTATCAAAAACAGTGTAAAGTTTTCTTGATAAATTAAAAACAGGACTACCATATGATCATTAATACCACTCCTGGGTATCTATCTAGAAGAGTTGAAATCAGGATCTTGAAGAGATATCTGCACTCCAGTGTTCATTGCAGCATTATTCGGAATAGCCAAAACATGCACGAAACCCAGATGTCCATCAACAAATGAACAGATAAAGAAAATGTGGTATATATACAATGGAATATTATTCTGCCTTAAAAAAAAAGGAAATCCTACCATTTGCAACAAATTGAACGGATGTGGAAGACATGGTGCTGAGTGAAATAAGTCAGTCATACAAGGATAAATACTGCTTGATCCTACTCATATGAGATATCTAAAATAGTCAAACTCATAGAAGTACAGAATAGAATGGTAGTTGCCAGAGGATGGGGAAGGGAGAAATGGAGAGTTATTGTTCAATAGGTATGAAGTTACAGTTATGCTAGATGAGTACGTTTTAGAGATCTACTGTAAAATATAGTGCCTATAGTTGACAATACGGTATTGTGCACTATAATCTTGTTAAGAGGAGAGATCTCATGTTAAGTGCTCTTGGTACAAAGGAAAAAACAGCAAGGGGACACAAGAAATCTTTTGGAGGTGCTGGAAATATTTATTACCTTGACTGTGGTGATGGTATCAAACATATATTCATAGATCCAAACACAAAAAATGTGTACATTAAATATGTGCATTTTTTGTATATTAAGTATGCCTCAATAAAGCTGAAAAAATTCTATTGCCTATTGCTTTTAAAAGGTGGGAAGTCAGTTAATCTATAGGGGTTATGTAAAAGCTCTGTACGTGTACTGTGCAAAGCTGTTTATGTTTGTTTTTTTAAAACTTTCAGTAAATTTTCCTAATGTTTTTCTACTTTGTCAAATTCTGAGTCTTGAGCATTCAGGGAGTTGTAGTGACAAGAAAACATGGGAATGGAAAAGTGATGCACCAGGTAACACCTCTCGAGTATTTGGTGTATTGTTCATTTTTCTGGTTAAGCAAGAACATTGTCTCTTCACTATCTGTCAGTACTAATGATTGCCATTTTATATAAATTTGTAAATAGTCTAGTAAGATGCTTACTTGTGTCTCAGAGGCAGACTGCATGACTGCCCAGACCTCAGCCTTTACAACTACTTACGTCCTTTAACTCTGAACAGCTGGATGAGAACACAGAAACTGGCAAGCAGCCACTGATTCCCCTTGAAGCCCCAATGAAAACAGTACCACAGCACTAAGGGGAAAGCAGCAACTGCAGATTTGTTCTACAGCAGACAGTTGCTATTGAAAATCTTCCAAAAATTCTTTCTGTTGTTTCCTATCTCTCCAATTTATTAAACTTACCTATAAATTATTGTCATTTTGGAACTGTATTTTTAGTCTGTACCTTAATTCATCCCACCAGGACACTTATTCTTTGACAACGGTAGGATGTTTCTTGCCCTAAAACCGATAAAAAATTTTTCCTGTTACCAGAGCTAGGAAAGTGAGAAATATGTACCTCAAAACTACACTTGCTTTCTGGTTAGTTATTATCTTTTTGGCATTACATATGTAAATATGATCATTTTTTACTTTTGTGTATCTTTCCTCTTTACCCACTGAAATTCTGAATCAATCCTTTAAAATAACTAAATATCTTAATACTTGATTCTTTGTCAAGTATATGCTATTTGTAAGACCTGTGAATAAATTGACTAAAAAAGATCATTCTTTTAGTTAACTTGAAAAAAGTAATTTCAGACTTACAGAAATGCTGTAAGAATAGTACAAAGAATTCTTGTATACTCTTCACCTAGGTCCCTCAAATGTTAATATACTGCCATATCCTCTCCTGCTCATGTTGCAGACATGATGCCTATGTATTTCTAAATATTTCAGAGTTTCCTTTAAAAAAAGACATTTTCTTATACAATCATAGTACATTATTTAAATCAGAAAATTAACATTGATACGCTACTATTATCTAATTTACAGACCTTTTCAAATTTCATCAGTTGACCTCATGTTCATTACAGCAAAACAGTTTAAAAAATCATTTTTTTTCCTGGTTCAGGATCCAAATAACATGCATTTAGGTGTTATGTCTCTTAAGTCTCCTTTATTTGGGAAGAGCTCCTATCTTTGTCTTTCATGACCTTCATATTTTTTGAAACGGGCAGGTCAATAATTTTGTAGAATGTTCCTCATGTCTTTCTTTTATTCCAATACTCTAGAGTAGACCATTATAAAATAACCAGGTATATAAAATCTTATTCAGACTAATACTAGCAATTGTATTAGTTTAGTATCTGTGAACTTTCCTTTAAGGCTTGGTTTATATAGGCAGCTTACTCAGTTATGCAGCAAAATTTTATAGTGTGCCTACCTATAGTGTGACAGGTATTCTGTTGTAGATATCAAGTGTAATAATATCAGTAAAAGATGGTACTGCCCTTTAGCAGCACATGGCTCTTTACACTTGTATATTTCAAACTGTGGTACATAATATCTCTCTTCCCCTCCCACATTTTTGAGAAAGAGATGTGCAATTCTTTTTTTTTTATTATTTTTTTAAAATTATTTATTTATTTATTTATGGCTGTGTTGGGTCTTCGTTTCTGTGCCAGGGCTTTCTCTAGTTGCGGCAAGTAGGGGCCACTCTTCATCTCGGTGCGCGGGCCTCTCATTATCGCGGCCTCTCTTGTTGCGGAGCACAGGCTCCAGACGCGCAGGCTCAGTAATTGTGGCTCACGGGCCTAGTTGCTCCGTGGCATGTGGGATCTTCCCAGACTAGGGCTCGAACCCGTGTCCCCTGCATTGGCAGGCAGATTCTCAACCACTCCGCCACCAGGGAAGCCCTAGATGTGCAATTCTTTTTTTTGTTCTTTTGTTTAAATTTTGTTTGCACAGGGTTTTTTGTTGTTGTTGTTGTTGGGTAATTTGTTTTTTACCTTAACCTAATATCAATCTTTCAAGTGTAAAAACAGAAGAAATTCGGGGCTTCCCTGGTGGCGCAGTGGTTAAGAATCCGCCTGCCAATGCAGGGGACATGGGTTCGAGCCCTGGTCCGGGACGATCCCAGATGCCTCGGAGCAGCTAAGCCCATGTGCCAAAACTACTGAACCTGCGCTCTAGAGCCTGCAAGCCACAACTACAGAGCCTGTGCGCCTAGAGCCCGTGCTCCACAACAAGAGAAGCCACTGCAATGAGAAGCCCGCACACTGCAACGGAGACCCAACACAGCCAAAAATAGATAAGTAAAATAAATAAATTTATTAAAAAATAAAATAGAAGAAATTGTCATAGTAAATAAATTGTCTGGATGTTCTGATATAGAGGAAAAAGAGTAAAACAATTTAATCCCTATCCATATTTCTTCAACAGATCTTGTCAGTCTTTAAGCTTTCTAGAGATAGGTGTTTTATTTTGTGTACTTGGCTTAGACATTGATGCATATCTTTTCCTCTTAACTCCATTTTAAGTGGTCAAATATATGGTGAAGGGAAGCAATATCTTACAAAGAAGATATAATTTAGGTAAAGAAAATTCATGTTAGCTACACTTGAAAGCTGAATTACATAAATTCCAAAGGATGTAATTCTATGTAAAACAAGTATGTATAGTTGATTTATTTAAACAAGTATGTATATGTTGATTTAAAAACATATTTATAAATAGATCATCCCATTGAATTCTGCTTGGATATTCCATTAAGTTGACTCTAAAATCTCAAGAATTTTGAAATTCAATGTCAGTATCAATTGTTTAAAACCATAAGTGATTTAAAATATATGAAATAATTATGTAAAATAGTAACTATGGAGATGGTTTTATATACTCAAATATACAGATATAATATGTATGTATCTTTATATGTATTCAAAGATAATAGGTAGACAGATGTTCCATAAAATATAAATGTGTAGCATTTTACCATGTGGAAGAATGTATTTTACAGCAAGGAGTAAAACAGTATCAGAGTATTGATGGGAACGTTATCCTCGTTTTTCTACTTACTTATGAGATTTTTCTCCCATCAATAACTCATACAATTTAATATAACTGAGCAGCAAGACTCTTAAGAATTCAGAATATATTTAGACAATGCTCCTCATTCATTAAAACAAATTATTGCTGATCTTTTGCAGTAGTGATCTCCAAATCTATGACAAAAGTTCCCAAATAGTAAATCATCCTTTGATTGCTACGTAATTTTAATGTAATAATTCAAAAGAAATCTAAATGTGATTATTGTGTTTAAACATTATTTTTTACTCTCAAAGAAAAAGAAAAAAGTAAGAGCACCAGCAACAACTATCATCTGTATGGAAAGCCCAGTTTCTTTGTTGGGTGTTGTTGAAGTATGGATACATTTGTTGAGAATTTTAAGGGAATTCTGTAGAGGAATTTGAGAATCTCTACCCACTGTTTAACTCTAGGAATTTTTCCTTATCTTTGATCTGAATTTAAACTACAGGTTTCTAGGTGAATTTCATTTTTTCATTTGTCCTGCTTTACATAAAATGAGTTCTTTCAGTATCAAGATCCAAGTACACTTTTAATTCTGGGACATTTTCATTCATGATTTCTTCAAATATTTTTAATCCAACATTCTCCCACCCTCTCATTCAGAAATCAACAGAGAAATGTTGGGACTTCTGACTCTATGTATGTCTCCAACATTTTCTTTCACAATTTTCCTTTTCTTATATATGTTTTTAAATCTGTTTTAGATAATTGCTACACCTGACCTTTTAGCCTACTCATCTATTCTTCAGTTGTGGTCATCCTTCATCTTGTGTTCATTTAGCTAAAAGCCTATGCTAGGATTTTTACTTTATTTCAACATTATTTCTTTTAAAAATGACTATTTGGTTTTTCTTCTATTTATTATTTCATGGCTCTTCTTTTTTTATAATTTCTAACTAACATAACAGACATGATGACTTTTTTTTTTGAGAGTATTAAAGGCATTTATTTTTAGGCCTGTACAGATTACTCTAATATTCCTAGTGCTCCAGTATAAGTGTCATCGTCTGATAGGGGGTTTCTCCCCATGGCATTGGCCTTATTTAGATAATTGGTGTTTCAGGCTTAGGCCCTCACTTTCCAGTGAGAATTTTTTCTCGGGCCTCCTCATGTGCATCCTGGATTGTGATTACCTCCAAGCCATGTTATTAGCCTGAGCTCCAGCATTATGGTACCCACGTTGGCCCTTTTTCTCAGGGGGACGTCAATCACTGCTTATATAACTACTTTGGTTTCTTTGTTGCTTTTGTTGTTTTATTGTGTTTATAGAATTGCCTTTCTATTTCTATTTCTTGTTTTGAGTATAACTGTATGTGTAAGAGAGTGCAAAATATACATTTTATTGTATACATGATGGTAATACAAGCAGGGATAATTCAGTGTCTACAAGTTTGAAATATGAACCATGTTATCTTTGATATAACGATGTTGTTTTAATCTCAGACTTTAGTCTAGAATAGTCATGACAGCATGTTCCAAGGCTTGTGTAATTTCTATGTTTATTATTCATAACAGCACTCGTGTCATTTTTTCTTCTAAGTTTCCTCGTGACTGCTTCTCTCTAAAAATGGAAAGCCTTCCTGAATCCTCTAATTTGTATTAATTTTTTCTTAGTATAATATATTCTGAGAAACAAGAGACCTAGATTCTAGTCATGGTTTTGACACCATGAAATCGTGGTACATTAAGTGATTATTAATTTCCCCATCCTTAAAACAGGGAAAGTATTAACTCTCTCATCAATTTCTGAAGTGAGATAATTTTGATTTCTAATGCCAGGTTGCTGTAAGTTAGTTCAGATCCTAGATAAAATACATTTAGACCCCACAGAGTTGGATAGGCTAAAAATCATTAGTATTTTTAAGGGCCCTTTTAACGACAGCTGGGGCCTAGTAATTTTACTGACTTCTTTGCTTTTTAAGTTGTGTTCTGAAGTTGCCAATCAAATAATCAATGAGTCTAAAAATAATGACCTATATTGAAAATAGCAATGAAAAGAATGAGAGCTTGTGGCATCTAAACATAAGTAAACATGAGTTTTAATTATAAATCTACCCATAACTCTGTGGTACTTTGGGTGAGTTAATTAATGGCTCCATGCCTTACTACCTCATGAACTTTCAGTGAGATTAGATTGTACTACAGATTTTAAATCCATAAGGCATTTGATGAATTTCACTTCTCTTCTTTCCCATTAAACTGACTGGGCTTAATGTTCATGAGCTTTTCTTGATGCTGTTGTTTAGTATCTAATATTCCTCCTCCGTATTTTTTGGCATCTGATATTGTAGGTAAAAATTCTGACAGCACTATGATTAATTTTCTCGGGGGGGAGGGGCTGTATGTTTTTTTCCTATGTGGAACCATTTAAAGATTTTATCTTTATTCTTGCTGTCCTAACATTTCATCACTATGCATCAAAGTGTGGGTAGTTTTATTCATCCTGTTTGCCAACCAGCTGGCTGTAGGGCAGTTAAATCTTAAGGTGCAAGCCTTTTTTTTTCAAGTCTGGGAAATTTTCTTCCATGATTGAATGATTTTCCACCTCACATTTCCTCTAACCTTTCCCTCTGGATATCCAACTAGAAAAATATTGGTATGTATGAACCTATTTTGCTAAGGTTCAATTTTCCTTTCTTACTTTCCAGCATTTACTCATTTAACCTGCCTTAATGAAGAATGCTTTGGTTCAATGCTACTTGAGATTCACTCCTTAGCAGGGTCTATTCTACTGTTCAGCTATGAACTATCAAGTGTCTTTTCCCCACTTTGGAGGAGGTGGCCAGTGTTAACGTACTCTTGCTTAATTTTATCATTTTACCATCTATGATGTCTGTTTACCTCAAATACTTAATAATTCGTATCTGTGTGCCCAGTGTTGTTTGTTTTTGAGCACCTCTGTCCTCCTGCCTGTTTGCTATAGTCTCTGTTCTGGCTGAATGAAAGGAAGAGGAAGATGCTTCTTATGGGGTGTCTTCTGGGTTTGGGAGATCCATGCCTCTCCTGGTTGTCTAATGGCAATCTGAACTCTGTTTTTTCTCTCCAGCCTCAGTACTGAGACACACTGCTTTGGCCTTCAGCTCTCTGCCAGATTCTTAGCATAAATAAAAGAGAAGGGGGAGAACAATAAACATAGCTTTTCCAAACAAAATTCCCTAGTTAATCATCCTGATGAACACTTCAGGACCCTCTTCTATTCCTGCATGAACTGACTGAGCTTTCAGCTACCACAGAACCAGTCATGCCTATAAACAGCATCTTTGCATATCGAGAACTGATTTCTTCAGTCAATACCATTCTATCTGTGTGCTACCTGTTAGTATTTTCTCAACATTTCTGGACCACTAGTGGTACTTTTCCTTATTTCCCACTGCTTTAATGATTCTTCCCCCTGCAAGGCTTTTGTTCCCATTTCTTAATTCATTTGAGTAGAAAGTTAGAAATGCATGCCCAGTTCACCATCTTTGTTCTAAACTCCCATTAGTCTGTTATGAGATGATTCATTGCAATCTATTCACTGCTCCACATGCACTAGCAATTTGACAAGTTCTTCCCATAACTGGTAAATATGTTGTGATAACAAATAATGTGTTGGGTAATATTTCCAGAGCCCACTTTGCCCAGAAGTGCCTAGGAAATAATGCCTCTCACCATTCTCCACTCACAGCCAGCCAGGGCAGCTCTTAACAAATGACTAACTAGTATGGAGGTGTTAATATCACAGCTCCAGCATCCTATAGTTGGAATAATGTGGAGGCATATATTTTCTAATGTTTTCAAGGGTTTTCCTGCAGTAATGATCTCTAGTTGTCCATTGTGGTAGCTGGCATAAAAACACACCATTAGCTGATTTTCCCTTCCCTGTGTTACATCACTACGCTCCTAATGGTATTCCCTGTCCCTCCAAATAAACTATTTGTGCTTAAATCTTTGACTTTGTAGAAACTGAAACTAAGATGATATTCCCTGTCCCTCCAAATAAACTATTTGTACTTAAATATTTGACTTTGTGGAAGCTGAAACTAAGCAATCACCATGCATCAAATAGCCTTGTGTTATAAAATGTGTCCAATTAGCCTCCGTATAAATATTATTTGATTAAAGTAGTAAACCAGATATGCACATATGAAGTAATCATGCATTCTTCCTTATGTATCATGGTCATTTAAATCTGAACGTAAAAACAAAACATATTACAAGAAACTTTGTTATATGGCATACAATAGAATACTCAAAGTGTGTTTTACAGCATAATAGTCTAGTAAAATGTTTAGGCAATAAAGGATTCTGTGATCATATTATTTTGAGAAATACTACAAAGTAAAGAGAAATTCTGCAGTAAAAATAAAATAAAACAAAATCTGCTAGTCTTCATTTGAAGTTAATATTTCTCAAACTTATATTACAAGGGAAACTCTTTATAGCATAATTCCTATTGATATCCAGTTAAATCAGTGTTTTGTTGAACATAATCCTCACCAATAGCAATAAAAAAATATGGTATGTTTATCTGGGGGAAGCTAACTGACCTATACAATTATGAAAGCTGTAATCTTGATTTCATTAGACCCATAATCTTACCAATCACACAAAACTGCTGACACATTAGTAATTAATTATTAAATCTGTTGGCTGTATTTCAAAGTGGCATTGCTTAAAATAATGCTTTTTCAATTTGATTTTTTACTCAGCTAAAATCCTAGACTCCCAAAATGTGTAATCTCTTAATATTTTGCTCTACTTCCTTATATATTATCACATTGGTAATGTAATGTTGAGGTGACAAAATTAATGCCTATGAAGATGCCATCAAAGCCCATAAATAATTTTATTGTTAGTTCAACAGAGAGCCCCCCTTAGATTAGTTTAGTAAATCAGTTTGTTAGATGACTATAGCTGTTTATTTTTCTTCAAAGATTGAAAAATAGTCTTTACAAACTTATTAATTAATTGATACAATATAATTCTCAAATAATAGCATTTTTGAAATTTTTATGTGTGTGAAAGTAATAGACATTTAATTATCTTTTCGTTTGTTTGTTTGTTTTGAGTATACAGATATCATTGCATTCACTGTACCTTTGAGTCCGGGTGTATAGTTGGTCTGTAGTTTTATAGACTAGCTTAAATTGCAGCGACTTAGAGAGTTATTAAAATATGTAATTCTCAATTAAAGTGTCGATTGTCGTTCAAGATGTGCATAACACTTAGGTTTGTTTTTCTTGATGAGAGTGATTTATACTCTCCAGTCATTTCTTCATACTTCTGTCAGAGCTGTCTTCAAAATGCAGTCCTAATTATGTTACCTCCTCACTAAAAAATCTGTGTTATTTTGATGTCATTACGCTATTCTCCACATATGTCTGCAAATTCCCACGCATTTTCAAGAAGACCCAGTTCAAATGTGTCTTCATTAATGAGGCAGGTCTTGAAACCCGCCCACTAGTATTAACCTCGCCTTTCTCTGGGATCTTATACAAATCAGCTTCTGTGGGCATATGGCTTCACCTCCCTGTTTTTTTATATATTGAAATAATAACAACAACATCACTGTGTTGTTATCTGCAATAAATAAGTTGAGGTGTTTAAAGTACCAAGCATAGGATTTGGCAGATACTAAAGCTGAATAAATTGTAGCTTTTAATATATCTTATTATTATAGCACACAATCTGCTTTTTGTTGCGGTTATTTGGGAACAAACATGTCTCTTTCTATCAGCATACAAACATTTTGATGGCAGATTTTATGCCTAAATTGATCTTAATATCCCCCAAGGTGTTGAGCACTTGTCTGGTATACATCACCTATTTGTTTTACTTTTAATCCATAGTAATTTAATGCAAAAATAAACATATGAAACAATCTAACCTTACACCTAAAGGAACTAGAAAAAGAAGAACAAACAAAACCCAGAGTTGGTAGAAGAGAAATCATAAGGATCAGAGCAGAAATAAATGAAATAGAGACTAAGAAAACAATAGAAAAGATCAATGAAACTAAGAGCTTGTTCTTTAAAAAGATAAACAAAACTGATAAACCTTTAGCCTGAGAAATCAAGAAAAAAATAAATAAATAAAGAGAGGGCCCAAGTCAATAAAATCAGAAATGAAAAAGGAGAAGTTACAAAATACATACAAAGGATCATAAGAGATTATTATGAATAATTATATGCCAACAAAATGACAACCTAGAAGAAATGTACCAATTCCTAGAAATGTACAATCTCCCAATATTGAACAAGGAAGAAATACAAAATATGAACAGACCAATTACAAGTAATCAAACTGAATCAGTTAAAAAGAAAAAAAAAACTCCCAGCAAACAAAAGTCCAGGACCAGACGGCTTCACAGGTGAATTCTACCAAACATTTACAGTAGCATTAACACCAGTCCTTCTCAAAATATTCCAAGAAATTATAGAGGGAGGGACACTTCTGAACTCATTCTACAGGGTCAGCATCACCCTGATACCAAAACCAGGCAAAGATATGACAAAAAAGAAAATTATAGGCCAGCATCACTGACGAACATAGATGCAAAAATCCTCAACAAAATATTAGCAAACTGAATTAAACAATACATTAAAAGGATCATACACCATGATCAAGTGAGATTTATCCCCGGGATACAAGGATAGTTCAATATTTGCAAATCAAGCAATGTGAAGCACCACATTAACAAATTGAAGAATGAACACCATATGATCATTTCAGTAGGGGCACAGCAATCTTTTGACAAAACTCAGCATCCATTTATGATAAACTGTTCAGAAAGTGGACATAGAGGGAACATACCTCAACATAATACAGAGCATATGTGACAAGTCCATAGATAACATCATATTCAGTGGTGAAAAGCTGAAAGCATTTCCTCTAAGATCAGGAACAATACAAGGATGCCCACTGTCACCACTTTTATTCAAAATAGTATTGGAAGTCCTAGCCACAGAAATCAGACAAGAAAAAGAAATAAAAGGAATCCAAATTGTAAACAAAGGATAAAACTGTCACTGTTTGCAAATGACATGATACTCTACATAGAAAATCCTAAAGACACCACCAAAAATCTACTAGAGCTCATCAATGAATTTGGTAAAGTTGCAGGACACAAAATTAATATACAGAAATATGTCGCATTTCTAGACACTAACAATGAACTATCAGAAAGAGAAATTAAGGAAACAATCCCATTTACAACTGCATCAAAAAGAATAGAAAACTAGGAATAAACCTACCTAAGGTGGTAAAAGAGCTGTACTTGGAAAACTAGAAGACACTGGTGAAAGAAATTGAAGAGGACACAAACAGATGGAAAGATAAACTGTGTTCATGGATTGGAAGAATTAATATTGTTAAAATGGCCATACGACCCAAAGCAATCTACTGATTCAATGCAATCTCTATCAAAGCACCAAGGGTATTTTTCATAGAACTAGAACAAAAGATTGGGATTGACATAAACACAGTAATATATATATAAAATAGATAACTAATAAGAACCTACTTATAAGTAGGGAGCTCTACTCAATACTCTGCAATGACCTATGTGGGAAAAGAATCTAAAAAAGAGTGGATATATGTATAACTGATTAATTTTGCTGTACAGCAGAAACTAACACAACACTGTAAATCAACTATACACCAATAAAAATTAAAAAATAAATAAACTCTATGTAGTAGACAAGGCAACTCAGAATAAATAAAAAAGTTTGGAGTGTTGTATGAAAAAAAATAAACTTAGGTCAAAAAAAAAATTACTGTGGAAATACAAAAGACCCCAAATAGCCAAAGCAATCTTGAGAAAGAAGAATGGAGCTGGAGGAATCTGCCTCCCTGACTTCAGACTATACTACAAAGCTACAATGATCAAAACAGTATGGTATTGGCACAAAAACAGACACATAGATCAATGGAACAGAATACCGCCAAGAAATAAACCCACTCACTTATGGTCAATTAATCTATGACAAAGGAGTCAAGAATATACAATGGAGAAAAGACACTCTCCTCAGTAAGTGGTGTTGGGAAAACTGGAAAGCTACACATAAAAGAATGAAATTAGAACATTCCCTAACACCATATACAAAAATAAACTCAAAATGGATTAAAGACCTAAATCTAAGACCAGAAACCATAGTACTCCTAGAGGAAAATTTAGACAGAACACTCTTTGACATAAATTGTAGCAATATTTTTTTGGATCAGTCTCCCAAGGCGAAAGAATAAAAGCAAAAATAAACAAATGGGACCTAATTAAACATAAAAACTTTTGGACAGCATAGGAAACCATTAAAAAATGGAAAGATAACCTACTGAATGGGAGAAAATATTTGCAAATGATATGGCCCACAACAGGTTAATATCCAAAATATATAAACAGCTCACACAACTCAACATCAAAAAAACAAGCAGCCCGATGAAAAAATGGGGAGTAGACTTAAATAGACATTTTCCCAAAGAAGACATAGAGATGGCCAACAGACACATGAAAAGATGCTCAACACCATTAATCAGAAAAATGCAAATTAAAACCACAATGAGTTGTCATCTTACACCTGTCAGAATGGCTAGCATCAAAAAGAACACAATAACAAATGTTGGCAAGGATGTGGAGGAAGGTCATACACTGTTGGTGGAAATGTAAAGTGGTACAGCCACTGCGGAAAACAGTATGGAGGTTTCTCAAAAATCTAAAAATAGAACTACCGTATGACTCAGCAATTCCAATCCTGGCTATATATCTGAAAAAAAAAAAAGAATGAAAACACTAATTTGAGATGATATATGAACCCCCAACATTCATAGCAGCATTATTTACAATTGCCAAGATATGGAAGCAACCTAAGTGTCCATCAACAGAAGAATGGATAAAGAAGATGTGGCACGCACACACAATGGAATACTACTCAGCCATAAAAAAGAATGAAATTTTGCCATTTGCAACAACATGGATGGACTTGGAGGATATTATGCTAAATGAAATGTCAGACAGAGACAAATAGTGTATGTATTACTTATATGTGGAGTCTGAAAAATACAGCAAACTAGTGAATGAAACAAAAAAGAAGCAGACTCACAGATATAGACAACAAACTAGTGGTTACCAGTGGGGAGAGGGAAGGGGGCAGGGCAAGATAGGAGTAGGGGATTAAGAGGCAAAAAACTGTGTATAAAATAAATAAGCTACAGAGATATATTGTACAACACAGGGAATGTAGCCAACGTTTTATAATAACTAAATGGAGTATAACCTTTAAACATTGTGAATCACTATATTGTACACCTGAAACTTATATGGTATTGTACGTCAACCATACCTCAATAAAAACTACCTACCTAAATAAATAAATAAATAATAAACATAGGAATTCATACATAGTATCTGTATCTTGCAATTAGCAGAACCAGTACATTTTTCAATTCACAAATTTGCTGAGCTTGTACCATGTGCTTATCGCATCATAGGTTTTATAAGCAATATTGGAGTAGGATTAGCTGTGGCAAAGTAATATCTTGAACTATTTACTGATGTGTCTGTGTCTGTGTTCATCTCCCTATATTAGCTTTGTCTTCCCATTGGTGGTCACTGCTTAAATCAGATTTTAACTGCTACTGCCCAATGGAATGGAGGTCACAACAGTAATTTAACTAGAAACCCCTTGGTTGGGGAAGAGGGGAAGAATCGGAAAAGAAGTACACACAGTGGAGGCTGGAGTGAGTTTCTGAAAAGGGATCCTCCAGTATGCCTCACTCGAAGCACATCCAAATTTTGGTGTTTGTAGAAGAGGAATAGAGCTCCAAAACAAGTTAAAAATTTTTAAGTAGATGGAATCTGTTTTTCTCTTTTCATATGACCCAGAGATCTTCAAGATTCCAACATTTTTTACACTTCAGCATGGTGCAAGAGCAGGTAAAGTAGGCAAGGATATGCGGTTTGACTAGGCAGATCCATCTGGTGTGACACAGTTCATGGAGCTTTTTGTGTCTTTAGAATGATAAGAAAAAGAATCCAGATTTTTCTCTGCTCCCAGGAAAGGCACAAAAGTAAGCCAGAAAAATAGAGATTGCAAACAAGCAGGAGAGGTAGCTGACAGATCCTTAGGGTCTCATTGTTGAAATAAAGGTATGGTGCAGCAGAAAGTAGCACAAATCTAAGAATTCAGAAAAAAACGTAACTACCTTAGTAAATGTCAGGACAGAAAATGATTACAGCTGAGAGCAAGACAGAACAATGTATATTCCATAGGATACATGAGATGGACGTGAGGGAACCTGGAACCAGATCACCTCTCCCCTAACACATTCATAAATCTACATGAGTATACATTACATACCCATAATTGAATACCACCTCAGGGAAAAGGAGAGGGAAAGTAAATCCTTTCCTAATGTAGAAAATCCTGGACTGAATGAAAAACAAAATACTGGATTAACTATTTTACAGAAATGACGAAGTTCAGTTGTGTCCTACTGAGTTAAAGAGGTACTCAATAGAGAGATCACTATCAGTTATGGAAACAAAAAGAAAATTTGTCCACCTGAGTAGTGTGCTGTGAAATTTGTATCTGGGATATATTCACTATGTCTTGAAGAGCGTCATTCAAAATTCCAGATGATTTTTCTACCAATTATAAGTTTGGAGAGACATAATATTGAAGAAACATCACACACACAATCAGTAGGTAGCAATACAAAATAGTCTAAAATTCAGTATAAAAATGAGAGGTGTAGGTCCATAGTTTTCGTTACTCCCATTGTGGGACATTATTTTTAATTTTTTTAAAATAAAAATTGTATGTATTTAAAGTTTACAACATCATTTGATATACATATACACAGTGAAGTGACTGACATATCATCTCCTCATATAGTTAGCATTTATTTTGTGTGTGATGAGAGCACCTGAAATCTACTCTCTTAGCAAATTTCCAGTGATGAATACAGTATTGTTAACTGTAGTCATCGTGCTGTGCATTAAATTTCTAGACTTATTCATCCTATATAACTGCAACTTTGTACCCTTTGACCAATGTTTCCCCATTTCCCCCACCTCTCTACCCCTGGTAACTTATTTTTAATAATAGAAATTATGTGAAATATTTTTCCAGTTTTATTGAGATATAATTGACACATAACATTGTATAAGTTTAAGGTGTACAATGTTATGATTTGATATATGTGTACATTTGAAAATGATTATCCCAGTACACAATAAGGTTAGTTAACGCATCCATCACCTCACATAGTTACCTTTTTTTTTGTGGTGAGACCTTTCAAGATTTACTCTTTTAGCAACTTTCAAATACACAGTACAGTATTGTTACCTAGTCACCATGCTGTTCATTAGAGCCCCAAGACTTATTCATCTAATAAATGGAAGTTTGTACCCTTTGACCACCTTCACCTATTTCTCTCACCCCTCTGTCCCTGGCAACACCAGTATACTCTTTCTATAGTTTTAGTTATTTTTAGATTCCATATATAAGTGAGATCATACAGTATTTATCTTTCTCTCTCTGACTCATTTCACTTAACCTAATTCCCTCAAGTTTCACTCGTGTATTTCAAATGGCAGGATTTCTTTATTTAATGGCTGAATAATATTCCTCTGTGTGTGTGTGTGCACACTTGCATACGCGTGTGTGCGTGTGCATATCACATTTTCTTTATTCATTCATCTCTCATTTTCATTGGACACCTGCATTGTTTTCATGTCTTGGCTATTGTAAATAGACTGTAATGAACATGAGATACAGATACTCTTTAAGATAGGGTTTGTTGGATTATATGGTAGTTCTATTTTTAATTTTTAAAGGAACCTCCATACTGTTTTCATAGTGACTGCACCAATTTACATTCCCACCAACAGTGTAGGAAGGTTCCCTTTTCTTCACACCATCTCCAGCACTTATTGTTTGTAGACTTTTGGATGATGGCAGTTCTGACTGCTGTGAGGTGATATCTCACTGTAGTTTTTATTTGCATTCCTCTAATAATTAGTGACGTTGAGCACCTTTTTGTATACCAGTTGGCCATTTGTATGTCTTCTTTAGAAAAATGTCTGTTCAGTTCCTCTGCTCATTTTTTAGTCAGATTTTTAATATGCCTTTGTTTTATTCTTACACTGTCCAGTTAAACTCTATAGGGTTAGTTTCCTATAGGCCCTATCTTAGCTTGGGCTGCTATAACAAAATATGATAGATTGGGTAGCTTAAACAAAATATATTTACTTCTCATAGTTTTAAAGGCTGGAATGTCCAAGATCAAGGTGCCATTAGATTCAGTATCTGATGAAAACCTTCTTCCTGGCTTGCAGAAGTCTTCCTTCTCACTGTGTCTTCACATGGCAGACGGAGATCCAACTCTGGTCTCATCCTCTTTTAATAAGGATACTAATCTCATCTTGGGGACCCCACCCTTATAACATCATCTAAATCTACTTAGCTCCCCAAAGTTCCATTCCAAATGCAGTCACATTGGGGATTGGAGTTTTGGATTGTTTTTGTTGTTGTCATTATTGTTGTTATTGAGTTGTATGAGTTCTTTATATATTTTGAATATTAGCCCCTTATCAGATATATGATTAGTAAATATTTTCTCCCATTCTATAGGTTGCCTTTTCATTTTGTTGATTGTTCCTTTTGCTGTGCAGAAGCTTTTTAGTTTGATGTAGTCCCACTTGTTTATTTTTGCTTTTGTTACTTCTGTTTTTTTTGTCATATGCAAAAAATCATTGTCAAGACCAATGCCAAGGAGCTTTTTTCCTATGTTTTCTTCTAGGAGTTTTATGGTTTCAGGTCTTACATTTATGCCCTTAATTCATTTTGCATTAATATTTGTGAGTGGTTTAATACAGGGGTCCAATTTCATTCTTTTGCCATTTTCCCAGCACCATATATTGAAGAGGCTGTCCTTTCCCCATTGAGTATTCTTGGTTCCTATATCAAATATAGTTGACTGTATATGTGTTTATTTCTGGGATTTTGTTTCTGTTCCATTGGTCTATGTGTCTATTTTTATGCCAGCATCTTGCTGCTTTGAATACTATAGCTTTGTAATATAGTTTGACATTAGGAAGTGTGATACCTCCAGCTTTGTTCTTCTTTCTCAGGATAAAACCCACTTTATTATAGGAGGGAGAGTCATGATTCTGGGGGAGGTCATTAGATCTGTTACAATCATAGACTCAAAATTTTAGTCAAAGAAAAATATTGATCATTTTGTCTGTTTGAATCATTTCAGAGATTATAAAACAATATTTATTCATTTAAGACATATTTTGAGATTTTCCTATATGACAAGCAGCTAAAATGACAGCATACCCTCCCCTCATTAGCTTTTACTCCATTGAAAGAAAAACAATAAACACAAAAATTATTTCACTATATAAATGTTGCATACTGATAAGTACTAAAAGACAATAAAGCCAGAAGTGCTGGGGTCAAAGTGAGGTGAAGGTGACCTTTTAAATATGTTGGAAATAGAAGAGACCTTTACTGTGTGAGCCAGAAACTCACATAGTAAAGTGATTGGGAGAATAGAAAATTCTAATGACTGTGGTGAGGAATGCAATCAAGGTGCTCCCTTTATTGTTAAGGAGATGAAGAAATGTATAAATAAGAGTGAAAAAAGGTATCATTTATAATGTTGTGAATCATCTGCTTTGATTTACTGTAAACCAAATAATTAACAGTATAGAATACTGTTGTTCAGGCATTGGATGTCCTTGAATCTTTGGAAGAGGATTGTTTGACATTAAAAATAACAAGAGAAACTATTGATATGTTATTCTACTCAGACAGGTGTTAAAAATGTCTCTCAAACAACTAATAATAATGATGATAACTTTAATGTACACCCACATACCCATTCTGAAAGTATGGAAAGATTGTAAAATGTTGACAAATGGCTTTTATCTAAAAAGAAAAGACAAAGACAAAGAAGGGCCCGTTAAATGAGTTACGGTCAAGCAAGACCTATGGGATGTGAGGGAGTGAGCCATGGAAAAGAGGAACATTCTCAGGATGTTACAAGTTAAAGGTTAAGCTACAAGTTTAAAGGCATAATTTTAGTTAGAGGCAGAGACAAACCGTGAACACAGACCCTAGATTCCCAGTGCAGTGCTCTTTCCTCCTTATGCTAATCAGCTTTCGGTGCTGGTATGGTATCAATGTGCAATTGTCCAGAAGGTAATTAGAGGACCAGTCCTATAACTGAACATTTTAGAAATTGTTAAAGTAAATAAATGAAGAAATGGGTAGAATGGGTGAGTTCCCCTTGACAGGCGAATGCCTTCTTAAACTGGCTAACAGCTTGCAATTTCTATCTCTCAGAACTGGTGAAAGGTTTCACAATTTGAATTATTTCCATCCAATCTTGAAAATTGGCTCCCAGATTTTTTTTTTTTTTTTTTGGCAGCACCAGAATGACAGAATGATTTGCTATGGATCTAAATATAACTCTTCTTTTCGCAAAAATAAGAAAGCCACAAGAAAAGCACATGTAGTACAATATAATAATTTGGCAGATTTATTCAATTTTTTCTTTATTGAAAAATATTGTATAGTTTTGACATTAAAAAAGGTATCAAGGCACTATATACTCACCCTATGTCTAAAATGAAAAAAGATTTAAAAAATAACAAGTGTTGGTGAGGATGTGAAGCAACCAGAACTTTTATATCCTGCTGGTGGTAGTTTAAATTGGCATGAGGAATTTGGAAAGTTGATAGTATTTGTTAAAGATGAATATATGCACACCTGTGACTCACAATTCTACTCCTCTCTATATACATAGTGAAGTGCATATAGTCACCAAAAGAAATGTACAAAAATATTCATGGCAGCTCTATTCATAGTAGCCCCAAATTGGAAAGTACCGAGTTGCCTATCAACAGTAAATGGATAATTAAATCATGGTATTTCTAGACAATGGAAAACATGGAGCAATGGAAAAAATTAGTACAACACTGAACAATGTAGATGAACCTCATTTCACCCCCACTACAACATTTCCTGTAAACCTTCTCATGCTTTATTTTCTATTTATCACTTATCACCCTCTGGACATCTATACATTTAGCATATTTGTTTGTTTATTATCGCTTTCTCCCATGGAAATGTAAGCTCTATAAAGGCAGGGTATTTTTTAAATTTTAATTCACTGCTGTGCCTCAGGATGTAGAAGAGTATCTGGCAGAGATAAAACTCTCAGTAAATGTTTCTTAAATGAATGAATACTGTTTTCTTATTTCTAAGGAATCTAGGCACAAATAGTAGAAAGTGCATGAATTCATTTATATAAAGTTCAATAGCGGACAAATCTAATATATGGGTTTAAAAGTCAGAAAATAGTGCTGAGGGCTGGGGGAGTGGTGACTGGAAAGGAACCTGAGTAGCTTTCAGGCTGCTGGTAATATTGTTTCTTAATCTAGGTGCTTATGTTATGGTTGCTCTGTTTGTAAAAATAGTATATCTATTAGCAGTATGAGTCATGTACATTTTTTCCAAAAAAATGGAAACAAATGTTATAAAAGTAATCCAGTATTACCATATACCCACCCACCAACTAGCTTAAGACATAAAACATTATTACACTACAGAAGAAAGCTCCTGGGCTCTTCTTCCTCAAAGTATCAGCCTTTCTGCATTACCCTCCCCTCCCAGTGGTTATGATTGTAGTGGGAAGTCAGCCACCCTGGGTTCAAATCCAACTTCTAACACCACTATTTCTGTGAACTTAGTTATCTCCTTTGTGCCTCAATTTCCTCATCCAAAAAAATTCAAATAATAATAGTGTTTAATTCATAGAGTTGGAGTAAAGATTGAAGGATTGTATGTGTATAGAGTCCATAGACTAGCCTCACATGAAATAAGCACTGTAAGTTCTATCACTAACCTGAAGTTGGTGATTTTCACTTTTTATTCCCATGCATGCCTTTATTCTTTAATCAGTATGTACCTATAAATTTATGTATGCACACAGACACAGAAATGCATACACACACATATGGATATTTTCTTGTTTTCATGGCTTAAAACAATATAATGGGGAAAATATATATACTTTTTATAAATAGTATCATAAAATATACATTCTTCTGCAACATTAAAAAAATACATATATGTTCTTGGAGTTTCACCTAAATTGTCAGACTAGTTCATAAACCAAAATTTTATTTAAAATTATGAGTTAATTTAAAAGTTTTATTAAGGTATATATCCAGGATTGAAATTATTGGTGTTATCTCTATTGGGTGACATCAAGTTTTTTCCCCCTCCAAGTAGTTGTCTCAGTTTGCATTCCAGCAAACAGTTTATAAGATTTCCTATTGTTCCACATCCTTGCCAAGACTTGCTATTATCAGACTTTTAAATTTTGCCATTTTGACAGGTGAAATAGTATCTCACACTTTTAATTTGTGTATCTCTGATTATTAGAGAGATTGATCATATTTTCTTACGTGTATGGCTTTTTTCTTTTCCTTGTTCTGTGAATTGCTTATTCACCTTTATTGCCTATTTTCCCATTTCTTTGTTTATGTATATATATATTTTTAATTTCTGAAAGTCCTTCCATATTTGCTATAATAATTCTTTGTGGATCATGTATATTGAAAATCTTTTTGTTAAGTTTGTGGTTTATATTTTCAATTTATTAAAGTGCCTTTTGTCATTCTTTATATATATAAAGATAGGTATGTATATACACACGCACACACACGTTTGTGTGTCTTGGTTAAGAAATCCATCAAAAAAATCATTTTATTCCTTGAGGTGAAAAATAAATTCTTCAACATTGTATACTAAGCGTTTAAAAGTTCTACTTTTCATGACTAATTCTTAATACATCTGGAATTGAGTTCTGTTTATGGTGTGAGATAAAGAATCAATTGCAGTTCTTCCTATAAATACTCAGTTGTTCTAGCATTATTTATTGAATAACCTATCATTTCTTTAATTATCTACAGAGGCCACTCTGTCAAATATTGAGTTTCCATGGATGTGTGAACTTATTTCTATACTGTCTGTTATAACGGACATTAAAAAATTGAATTGATTAATTTTAAAAGACTGTAAATATGATTCTTTGGAAGATCAAGGTTTAAATTAGCTTTTTTCTGAAGATACAATAGAGATGTGTTGTATTGATGCCCCCAGGTTTAAAATATTAGTAATGAGTAAGTGCTGGTTTTTATATATGTAACCTCTTGTTTCCAATGAGTAGCAATTTTACATAAAAGCTGAACCAATGATCCATGTTTCAGAAAAAGTATATGTCACTGTCTGTGATCTGAAGGAACATATTTGGGAAAAACATGCATTAAAGAAATAAATAGAATTTACCAAAAATAAAAAAAAAAGAAGAAAACCTTTGAACCAGGAACTTTGAATTTAAAATTTGTTAAAGCATTAAAATAGGATAAACGACTATTAGATAAACATTAATCACTTTTAAGTCCTAGAAAAAAATAATCAGATCTGTTATACTGTCATTTACATTGAAATAACTTTTTGTTAAAATTATAAAGCACAAAGTGAACTTCAGATGGCATAAAAGATGCTGAACTTTCCACCTTTGATGTCTTTATTATACATACCTATTTTTTGAATTTTAATTTAATTTAATTAATTTAAATTTTTCCTTTGTGCAACAAATATTGGATGTTTGTGCATCTGACAGATTTTTTAAAATAATAAATATCTAGACTATATTGTTAATAGTCAAGACATTAAGCTTTTATCTTTATCTAAAGTATGGATAATATTAACTGGTTATGATAAAATCTGCATTCAATAAAATGGTAAACAAATAAAATTAGAAGTGTAAGATGCACATCCAAAAGCAGTATGCATAAAAACCTGACAGAAGGCACAGATGGTAGTATGGTAAGTGTTCTTCCTAAGTGCAAGGAAATCTTTTCTCTTGGGCAAACCACTTTGAAGCTTGTTTGAATGCCTTTCATGTGAAGATACTTGGGACAACAGAATCTGATTGTCAATTGCCCTAATCTCTAGAGAACTGAAAGGTTATCTGATTGGGGGATATTAAAGATCTAAGAATAATTCCCTTGCAAAGGTAGGAATATGCCTAATGGCACTGTCTTGAGGATGAACTAATACAAAGGATTTAGAAGGATGCCAGGTGAACATAGTTGTGTTGGGAGCTATAACATGCTTACATTGATAGCATGGTGTTTTTGTAAACATTATTGAAGAAAGTAAAGAAATCCTGGAATTTAAGCAATCCTAAGAAAAAGAACACTCTCTGTTTTAGCTGTTCTTTTGTTTTTACCATTTCCTTCCAAATTCATCTATGTGAATTTGGGAGTAGTCAGGAGAGGTAAACAATGAAATTATTTACATTTCCCCTAAAACTGCATAGGCAAAGGCTTATTATACCAGATAAAATATTTAAGACAGGATTTTCTACAATCAGTTAGATAACATTGTTTCTTCTTGCTTTGATTCACCCTACAAATAATTACTATAAATAGCTACACTGAAGACAAGTGAATTCCCGTGAATCTAAGTACAATTAAATGTATTTATAAACCTATATTAATTCATTGGAAAGCCAACATGCTAAAAAAGGCAACTCATAAGAATACTAACAACTTCATATATATAGTTGATATTAATGTAAAAAATGGGCAGTTTCCCAGTAAACATAAGGATAAAAACACTTTAGTAGATTGATTTACATATTAGAAATTGTTGGTTAATAAATTAAAGATGAAAAGTACAAAGGAATGTGAACTGTAAAAATTTATAAAGGAAATACAAAAATATTTTTTGTAAACCTTTCAAACCAGGATCTCAAAGAGATATTTGTACACCCATGTTATTGCAGCACTATTCATGATAACCAAGAGGTGTAAGCAATCTAAATGTCCATCGGTGGATGAATGGATAAAGAAAATGTGGCATATACGTGCAGTGAAATATGCTACAACATAGGTGAATCTTAAAAGGAAGGAAATCCCATCATGTAATACAATATAGATGAATCTTGAGGATTTTATGTTAAATAAGCCAGTCACATAATAAGTACTGCATGATAATACTTATATGAGGCATCTAAAATTTTCAAAATCATAGAAAAAGAAAAGAGAGTGGTGGTTGCCAGGGACTGAGGGGATAGGGAAGTGGCAATTTGTTGTTTGCTGGGTGTAGAGTTTTAGTCATGGATCATGAGTGGGATTTGGGAATCTGTTGCAACAACAATGTGCATGGGGTAGACGTTATTGTACTGTACACTTGGAAATTGTTGGGGAGGTAAATTTCATGTTATGTGTTTCTTTGAAAAAAAAAACTAAAGTAAAATAATGTATATGTGGTATGCACACAGATTATTTCTCCTGGATATCTTGTGGTGTAGGCTGTGACAAGGGTAGTTGCAGTGGTTTATATTTTCACTTTGCCTTCACACATTTCTGGATGCTTTGATATTTTTAGAGACAGATTGTCTTTAGAATAAAAAGTCAGACAAAAAATTCAAAAAAGAAATGTGCAAGAAAATTTCTTATATAGATAAAAACAAAGCTAAAGCATTTACAGATAACTGGCTAGAAACATTTTCTTTGGTTTCAGATAGCTAAGTGAATACACATGGCTCTTAGCCATTGAACTAAAATTCTAGAGGAAAAAAAACGTGTCCTGATACAACAAGATAAAAAAGTGTTTTTTAATCAAGTGTTGTAAAAGGCAATATTAAGGAAATACTTTTATCTGAACTAAGCTGAACATGAAAAGAAAAATAATTAAAATGGGACTTCCCCCAAGAATATTAATGCAAAATACAAAGTTCAACTGTGTGGGTGCTGAAGCCTTAGATGCTGACTGCTTTAGTCTACATACTATTCCAAGTAAGCAGATGCAATTATTTAATGCTAAGTTTTCATCTTAATGCCATAACATAGGAAACTGCTAATAGGGGAAAAATCCTAGAGTTACTTTCGAACTAGCTCAAAGAGAAATACTTAATTGGAGTTAAAATGATGGCAGAACACATAGTCACATTTAGGAACTACTCTGTAGAGAGGTTCTCAGCCTAGTCATAGAATAAAGAGTCAAGGGTTCAGATCAGGGAACATGGATGATAAATGATTAGATGTTTTAATAATGATGATAATATCTAACATTTCATGAACATTTACTCTGTATCAGGTACTGTGCTAAACTCTTCATTTTCTTATTTAATTCTAAGAACAATTGGTCTACCACATTCACAGATGAAGAAATTGAGTACTAAAGAGATAATTTCCCTAAGGTTATTTATCCACGTAACACTGGAGTAAGATTTGAACCTCAAGGTGCGTGGTAATTGGAGTCATACAGATCTGGCTTTGTATCTTTCCTTTATCAGAGAGTTACTAAGTAAATTTGGGCAAATTGCTTAACTGCTCTGTGCCTTATTTTTCTCATCTGTCAAATGGGAACGAAAGTACAACCTATGTGTAATGCCCTTGTAAGGAATCAGTTGGATAATATATGTGACAGGCACACAGTAAGCACTCAGTAAACAGTGACTTATTCATGTTTCTTGCTAAGATCAAGAATAGTAGGTTAAAAGAGTCTCCAAGTACTTATGACATCAAGTTGACACAAACTGAAAAGGCCACAAATAAATCTGTTTTCTGAAAGCAATGAATTTTAAAGGGAAGTTAATTTAAAAAAATAAAATAAAATATAAAAGATATAAATTAGTGTTAGATTAATTTGTCAAAAATTAGTGGAAAATACCTAGAAAGTTATAAAAATTATTTCTAAATATAAATCACAAATTTACACTTTTTGTATGTAGTTTTTATATAGTTTTTACATATATATCTTAGCTATTGGCATACAAATGATTCTGTTTTTATGGAAAAATAACTGAATAAACATGTAAACAGGAAAAATATCTATTTGGCTCCTCTGCCCATTTTTTAATCAGGTTGTTTGTTTTTTTGTTGTTGAGTTGTGTGAGTTCCTTATATATTTTGGATACTAACCAGTTATCATATATGTGATTTACAGATATCTTCTTCCATTCAGTAGGTTGTCTTTCCCTTTTGTTGATGGTTTCTTTTGCTGTGCAGAAGTTTTTTAGTTTGATGTAGTGCCATTTGTTTATTTTTGCTTTTTCTTCCCTTGCCTGAGGAGACATATCCAGAAAGATATTGCTAAGACCAACCAATGTTAAAGAGGGTGCTGCCTATGTTTTCTTCTAGGAGTTTTATGGTTTCAGGCCTTATATTCTAGTCTTTAATCCATTTTGAGTTGATTTTTGTGTGTGGTGTGAGATAGTGGTCTAGTTTCTTTCTTTCTTTCTTTCTTTTTTTTTTTTTGCTTATGGCCATCCAGTTTTCCCAACACCGTTTATTGAAGAGACTATTTTTTCTCCATTTTATGTTCTTTATGCCTTTGTTGAAAATTAATTGTGCATATGTGTGGGTTTATTTGTGGGCTCTCAATTTTGTTCCATTGATCTATGTATCTGTTTCTCTGCCAATATCATGCTATTTTGATTACTATAGCTTTGAAATATAGTTTGAAATCAGGAAGTGTGATACCTCCAGCTTTGTTCTTTTTTCTCAGTATTGCTTTAATTATTCTGGTTCTTTTGTGGTTTCATATAAGTTTTATAAATTTTTGTTCTATTTCTGTGAAAAAATGTCCTTGGCTAAAGGCACATGAAAAGATATTCAGCATCACAATTATTAGGAAAATGCAAATCAAAACCACAATGAGATATTGCCTCACACCTGTTAGAATGACTGTTATCAAAAAGGCAAAAAATAACGAGTGTTGGTGAGGATGTGGAGAAAAGGGAACGCTCCTACCCTGTTGGTGGGCATGTAAATTGTTGCTGTCACTATGGAAAACAGTATGAAGGTTCCTCCCAAAATTAAGAATAGAACTACCGTATGATCCAACTATTCTAATTCTGGATATTTATCCAAAGAATACAAAAACACTAATTCAAAAAGGTATGTGCACCCCTATTTTCATCACAGCATTATTTACAATAGCCAAGATGTGGAAACAGCCTAAGTGCCCATCAACAGATGAATGGATAAAGAAAGTATCGTACACACACACACACACACACACACACACACACACACACACAGGAATACTACTCAGCCATAAAAATGATGAAATGTTGCCATTTGCAACAACAAGGATGGACCTTGATTATATTATGCTAAATGAAATAAGTCAGATGGAGGAAGAAAAATGCTATATGATTTCACTCTTATGTGAAATATAAAAAACAAATGAAAACAAAATAGATGAACAAAGCAAACCAAAGCAAACAGAAACAAACATGTAGATACAGACAACAGAGTAGTGGTTATGAGAGGGGAAGGAGCAGAGGGGAGGGCAAAATGGGTAAAGGGGATCAACTTTACAATGGAAACTGAAGTTTTTGGTTGTGAGCACACTGTAGGGTATACAGAAGTAGAAATATAGTGTTATACACATGATACTTATATAATGTTATAAACCAGTGTTACCTCAATACAAAAAAGAATGAAGATATATAAATGTAAAAAATGCCTCTTAAACTGCTGTTCTTTTCTAATGTGCATTCTGCAAACAGGACCTGAGATTCCTGAAATTGCCATAAAATGATCCTTTTGGTGAAAACAGATTGGACGAATAGATGAGCACTATTCTTCTTAAAAAAGTTTGTTGGACCCTTTTTTGAAAGATAAGCTGCATATCTACATGGAGTGAAAATAATTGACATTTGCACATTATTTTCTTAGTTTAAAAATCCAGAACCTGTTATCTATGGTAGAAATAATCTCCGTAGAGATCAAGGAGACATGTGTGTTTTTGTATTTCAAATAAGGTAAAAGAAGCTGTCACTATTTAATCATGGATCCACAATTTCTGCCTCAGAACAAAACTAATTAAAAGCGTTTAAAATACTCCCACTTTTTGGTGAAACATTTCCTGCTTTCTCTACAGAATGTTGTGGGCCAGAATATTTCATCATCGACAACTGGTCATTCAGGGAGACTGGGGGTCAAAATTGTTTTGACTATTAAAGATTCCCACCTTCATGTGGGGACATTTATAGAGAATAGACAATACCTGGATATTGCTTTTCATAGATTAGATTCAGGAAAAAGACTCTGTGAAGACCATTAACTGTCTCAGCATCTTGATCTTTCTACCTTTTTATGATAAAAAAAGAATCAAAGTATGGGCTGGTACAAAGACAGAAAAAAATCCCCAAGCCTTGGAAATATTCAGTGTTTGTATTGGTGAGAAAAGAAGAGTAGAGATGAATGAAACTTAAGTCCCAGCAGACTTTTTTTTTTTTTAAGGTGTGGAGCTCACTTTACTGCTGCATCAGACAAAGAAGAAACAATCTAGTAACTAAGAAAGAAAATAAATGGGTCTTAGAGCTTTTACATCAAAATAAAATAAAACATTTAATGTAGTTAGTGCTAAATGAAAATATCATACTGAGCTGGTGGTTTTAAAGGGATACCTCACAACCACTAAAGTGAGCTACATTTTTTTCTGGCCAGACAACAAGTACTCATGTGAAATAACCTGTTGAGTACCACTAGCACATAATATTTTTCCTTCACTAGATTTGCTAAAATAGAATAGACTCCTTGTGTATTAGTTTTCTAGGGCTGCTATAACAAAGTGTCACAAATTAGATGGCTTAAACCAAGAAATTTATTCTCTCACAGTACCAGAGGCTAGAAGTCCAAGAACAAAACATCAACAGGGTTGTTCTCATCTGAGCGCTGTGAGGGAGCATCTGTTCCATGCTTCTCCCCAGCTTCTGGTAGTTTTCTCACAATCTTCGTTGTTCCTTGTCTTGTAGAAGCCTCATCCCAATCTCTGTCTTCAATCTTTATATGGGTTCTACCTTTGTAAGTGTTTGTCTCTTTGTCCAAATTTTCCCTTTCAATAAGGGCACCAGTCATATTGGATTAAGGCTCTCTCTAATGACCTCATTTTAACTTGATTACCTCTGTAAAGACCCTACCTCCAAATAAGTTCACATCCTGAGGTATTGGGCATTAAGGACTCCAACATATCTTTTGAGGGGAGACACAGTTCAATCCACAACACATTGGGACTTAGCTGGTGTTATTTCTAGGGGGAATTGAAAATGAATATGGACCAGAACATCTAGTTTTTTTCAGAAAGCATGAATAATTTCAGACATGAATAAGATAGAATTGGCCACTTTAGAGGCATTGACCAGGTCACGTTGGAAATTAACCCTTAATCAAGGGCTTTATTCTGTAGTACCAAAGGAGATACTCTTTCTATGGTAAAGTTGGATAAGGCTCTGAAATTAGATTGTAAAACAATCTGAATTGAGGTTTTGTTACATGTCATTGGGATCTTTAGGGAGGTCTGGACCCTTTACATTATTATAAGGATAGTGCAGTGCATCTGATCTTTAAATCAAACTTCATCTCTGAAGGTTAAACTCACATGTTAAAGTACTGCCTGGAAAGTTTATAGTCTATGCAGTTGAGATTTGGGGGGAATTACCACAAGCTTAGAAATAAGGAATATTTTTCCTCTACTTTTGTCTTAAAGTCTGCTACAAGCTGAGCACTTTATGAATCAAAAAGTATCAACAAACTTTTTTTTTATTATGTTTGCATGCCAAAGAGTTCAAAGAAGGCAGCTAAAAAGTATTCCCATTGGATAAATGATGAAAAGCTTAGTATCTAAATAAATACATAAATTAAACCAGATAGCCAGTTGAAACTCGTTGAGTCTTTAAATAGAACTAAGACTTCATGATGAGTTTTAAAAGAGATAAGATATTTGACAAGACACCAAACAATTCCACTATGTTGATGACATTATGTTAATCAAATCTGGTGAGCATGAACTACAATCACACTGTATTCCACAATAAGTGAAATGTATTCCATAGAGCGAGAAGTACATCCCACAAAAATTCAGGATCTAGTCACATTGGTAGACTTCGGGGATTCAATAGGCTATGGCATACCAGAGCATCCCCTCTAAGGAAAAGAACAAGCTGAATTTCCCACATTTCACCACTAACAAAGAGACTCGGTGCTTAGTGGACCTATTTGGATTTTGGAGGCAGCATGTATCACATCTGGGAATACTGCTGTAACTATTATTTGGATGACCATTTTTAATGAGATCCTGGGAAAGAGAGAACTCTGCTGTAGGTATAGGATGTAGTAGCTGCAAGCTATCCTGCCACTTGGGCCATATGACCCAGCAGACCCAATAGTGCTGGATGTGTATGGGGTATATGTTTCCTGTATGGAGTCTCTTGATGGCCTAGATCAGAGAGATGTAGTACATTTCTAGAATAAGGCAGAGAACTAATTTCTTACTTGGAAGAGAACTGATCTCCATATGAAAAATTGCCCATAGGAAATATAGAGCACTTGATCTTAGAATACCAAATATCTAAGCAATCTCACCTATCCATTCAAAGGTGGGTGTTATCTGCTTCACAAAGCAGATGTCAAACTATGGCCCCATGGGCCAAATCTAGCCTTCCATTTGTTTGAGCAAGTAAAGTTTTATTAGAACTCAACCATACACATTCATTTACATATTGTCAATGGCTGCTTTCACTCTTCAACATCAATTGAGTAGTTGCAACAGAGACGTTATGGCCCACAAAATCTAAGATATTTATTCTCTGGAACTGTTCAGAAAGAAATGTACTGATCCTAGTACTAAGGCATAAGGTCAGCTCTGCAATCACGATCCATCGTAAGGTAGAAATTTTACATTCTGGACTTGGATGGAGAAAGATAAGAAGACCCATGAACAAGTAATCCAGACTCTCATGGCCCCCACCTTTGCTCCATCAATGCTTCTCCTTCAACCCACAGCTACTGTCTCCAAGGGGGGTTGGGTGAGTTATTTAACCATCTGCTGGAGAATAAAGTACTTTAGCCTGGTTAACAGAATGTGAATGTATCTGTGGGAGTGGGTACATGGCAAGTTGATTTTTGTATCTCACATAAATTCCAACCAGAGAGATCATCCACCACAGAAAAGTTACTCAGAAAATAGGTGAACAGTGTGATTCATCCTCCCCTCTTTGATCCTTGGTTTGCACAATGGATACTTGGCCATGAAACACAGATGGAGGCTTTGCATTAGCGCCGAAGCATGAACTTCCTCTCAGCATGGCTGGTATAGCTTTTACTGCTGCTGATCTCCTCAAGGAGATCAGTTGGATACTTGGTGGTAGGTAGATTATGTCAGATCTCTTTCTCCTTGGATGGGTCACTGGTTAATCTTTATCTAAATGCAAACATAATCCAGAAATGAATTTGCCTTTCCTGCCTGATTGTTGGTGCCAGCATCACATTGTGAAGTTTTATATAATTCCTTATCTATTAACATAGTGTACTACTCAACACTGTCTTGGACAAAAGGAGACAGAGGAGGTGCAAGAAAGGTCTCTGATAAGCTTGTGAGATTTACTGGTCTTATCATATACTTATCACCCAGAAACAGCTTGTCTGATAGCATATTGCATAGAATAATGGCTAACTCATGGTTCAGTTAAAATCACCAGCCCAGTGACAACAATTTGCGTTTTGGAGTACTATCCTCCAGATTGTGGCGTATGCATTGAACTAATGGCTGATACACGGTGATGTGGCCTCAATAGTTAGAATAAATATGTTTAGGAACCAAGGGGTGAAAGTGAGAGTGTTCATCAGTACCACATCCGATAACTACCTGAAGAACTTGTGCTTCTCATATTCATATAGTCAAGCTATGCAGATTGCTGAGGGGGGAGCAGGGAATATTTCATGCAGGGGATTCAGTGAGGGTTATTTTGTACTGGAATCTATGACTAACACCTGACCGTTTGGGACTTTCATGCCAATAAACTAGCAGACACAGGAAAGGATTTACTGTACTGGTTGAGGTAATTGACCTCGATAACCATTAGGTCTAAGGTTTGTTAATGCACAAAGGTGGCAAAGAGTGTTATTTCTGAAATCTTGGGATTCACTGAAGCATCTCAGCATTCCCTCTTGCTGGAGTGGGATAAGGTGTCCTTCTACCAGGTCAAAGCTCCTCCACCTCTGTGGCTTCTGTCACCCTACGAACCTCTCAGGGCCTTGAGATATCCTTTCTCCTGGATCTTCTAGCCAATGTCTCATTTCTTTTTCTCCTTCACAGCCACATTTCTTAAGTAAATTGTGAGTATTCCCTGTGTACATTTTATTCCCACTCATTTACACTCAACCCGCTGCTTGCATCATGCTTATCATGACTTCTTATGGATGCATATGATAGACATATTTCAGGCTTTCTCTTACTTGAAATCTTGAAGTTTCAGCAGTGTTTGACACCATTTACCAATCCCTCCTTCCTAAAACACTCTTGGGTTCTCCTAACCTCAAAATCATCTGGATCTTTTTTTCTTTGTTCTTAGTTATGCCCAGTACTCAGCACATAACAGGTATGCCATAAAAAATTAAATAAATGAATATATAGATTATGCTTTAGGGGAACAAAATTTGCCACCCCAAAATGTCTCTTTGGCATGTGGATTATTTTGTGGTGAAAACAATCAAGGCCCAAGAGACTCAGGAAGAAATTTTGACCATCCCCCTAACTGCCTAAAGAACGTAGATAGAGGACCTGTTCCAGGAAAGGAACTATCAACATAGATAACTATAGTGTAGATTAGGTGTGTTGACAGGGAGGAACCTAGCAAAGTCTATTTGTTGAAATCCGTCTCTGTATCCCATTGTTTCTGTATGGCCCAGGAAACTTTTATTTACCAAACATTTGCTTTTTCATCTTGATGAATCGCCTTCCTTCCCTTTGAAGTCCCAAATCACTACCCCGAAAATCAATCTTCAGCTGAAAATTGTATTTAAGGTGAGGGTTTCAGCCATTGTGGTGAGTCTCTTAGTTCTCCTGGGTCTCTCCCATATAGTCATGTTATTAAACTTTTGTTTGATTTTTTTTTCTTGTCAATCTGTCTCATGTCTGTTTAATTCTTAGACCAGCCAGAAGAACCTAGAAGGGTAGAGGAAAATTTATTCCTCCCTGACAATGCCATTTGGTTAAGTTATCAATGATGTAAACACTTATACGTTCTCTCCTCAATTTTTTGCTCTATATAAAGCATGATTCATCTATATCTAGTCACCAAAATCCTTGTCGGAATCCTTCTTATGGATAGGGTGAAAAGAATTCAAATGATTCCGCGGTAATATGTAAAAGATGAAAACATTTCGTCACAAGAATTTATTCATATTGAATTATTAACTAAGTCAAGAAAGTACTCTAAATATATTTCTACATGATCTAATACTTCTGATATATGTTTAAGTAGGACATTCATTCTGCATTTTTTGACTTTCTAAACTGTAGACTCATCTCAGTAACTGCAGTGAATCATAAAGCAATTAATATTTGAATGGGATAACAAACTGAATGCATCATTTTTAAAAGTCTGTATATAAATAAGTGTGAAAACATATAATATACATTTAAGTACCATTTTTAATCCCACAGATAGCCTCTTTTCTTTCTTTCAAACACAGAACTTTATCCTCTGTAGAGTCTATAAACCCCACAGAAATTGTAAGTTGAGTAAAATGCACTGAATTTTCTGAGAAACTGTTAAGATTCTTTTGTGTTAATAGCAAAGCAGCAACTGAAAATGGCTCTCCACCAGCATAGATTGTGGTGTTCCCCTTCTCCTCTGTTCTACAAACAATGCATTAACAACCATTTGCTATAAAAGACCTAAACATATTTTTAAAACAATGGCCTGGAAACTTGGGGAGGAACTCCGTGGGAAGCCGCTAAGGCTACCATTAGCAGTGAGATAATAGCCTACCAGCATCCCACAGCAACAGAAAACAACCCAGCATGTAACTTACGGTCTAATTTGATCATGAGATGGAAGAGCATGCATTTCTGAACCAGATCCCAGAAAATGAAGCATTTTATGTAATACCGTATTAATTCTGGGAAAAATTTGTGTTTCTCCAACATGTTTCTTTTCAGTTTAATGATACTCAATACTTATCAAGTAGCTAACTATACACATTAAACTAATGGGTCATTTACTTCGAGCATGAATTTGTTAATAAATTCAGATGACTTGAGATTAGTCCCTAAGAAGCCACAGGGATGCACTTCATCCAGGAATTGACCTAGAAGCGAATAAAATTAAATACCATAAACACCAATTTTAGATAAGAATGTCATTCAAGATATTAGCAAAGGCAAAGAACCAAGAGGCCTTCAAAGAGAAATGAATCTAAGTCCAGGGAATTTGACCTCTAAGATGTAACTTTAGAAGAGATTTCTTTCAAAACTTTTGATGTGATCTAATGTTGTAATCAAGAAACTAAGTCAAGAGCTGCTCAAGAGCTCTCCTCACAGATTTTCTGTTCTTTTGAACCTATATTCTATAATTTAGAAGCAAAAATATTTTCAAGCCACTACTTAGTTTAAATTTTCTCATCTCTATAAAGTAAATGTAGATCTTTTTCTACTACACAAAAACTCCCATTCGTTTTATTAAAAGATAAATAAAGGATTAATAAAGGATTTACAAGAAAATTTAACAATTTTTGTATTTTTTGTAAGGATGATGAAATTAATAATAATTATAAATAATGTTTACTGAGCACTCACTTTATGCCAAGCATTATGCTGAATTACATGTATTGCTTTATTTAATTCTTAGAACAGGCATATGAGATAGGTACTATTATTAGTTTTACAGATAAGGAAAGAAAGATTCATTAATATTAAGTAACTTGCATAAGATCATATAAACAGTGAGTGGTCAAGTGCAGTTTGAATCCTGACTATTTGAATCTACAAACTACACTCTTAACAGTTCTATTTGTCAAATATTCTTTATGCACTTCTGTTATGCATGGAATATTTCACAATAAAAATTGAAAAAAGATGCACTAGACTGTCTGTTCATAATGTCTGCTGTCTTTGAATTGAATTATAAAGCTATTCACATGAAAGTCTCCACAGAATTTTTTTAAATTAACCAGTTAGATTCATATGGAAGAATAAATGGGTACCAAAAACTGCTGTTATTTAGAAAAAGAACAATAAATGAAGAAGGTGTTCCTCTAAAGAAATAAAACACATTATAAAGCTAAAATAATTGTAATATTATGTCAGGGCAAAAGGAATTAATAGCAATGTAAACAAAACAGTGAAAAAACAAAAATCCTTATATGGGTGAGATTTTATATGCATATTTATTTGAATACTTATATGCTTACTTACAACATAGACTATGAGAAAACTACTTTTACAAAGAGACTGTGTTCGTGTGTCTCAAACTTTTTGGAAAACGGGAAGTATATTCTCAGGGGAGAGTTTGCTTGGTTTTTCTTTTATTCTGGGCTAATATCTTATTGGATCTTTTGTGTTAAAAGGGAACAACCTTTCTCCTTCTCAACCTGCAATGGCATATTGTGAGGGAAAAAACATTATAATTAATGTTAGTAACATTAATTATAATTAGTAAGAGTTTACTGTTTATAAGCTATTATATTAAATCCTCTGCATAAATTATCTCATTTAATACTCACGGCAATATTTTACCATCTCCATTTTCCATAGAAAGAAACAGGTCCACAATGCCAAACTTTCTCTCTTTTTCCTCTGATTTTTTGAGGAGAAATTTTCTCTGTATATCCTCTAGCTTACGTTTTTTGTTTTTGTTTTTTTGCTTCTCCACAGTGGGGAAATGAGTTACCAGGTCAGGAAAGATAGACCTTAGTTCGAATTTATAAACTGGGCAATGATAATCTATCATCCCTAAAGTTTGGGAACTCCTACTCTTTCTGCGCTCTTTCTCAGCTTCCTCCCCTCAGTGAGAAGTGGTAACCCTAAGTAACTCCTCCCTTAAGAGCCATCCTTTCCCTTGTGTGGGCTAAACTGGTGTAGTTAAGAGGATCATGGAGAGGGCAGACAGCAGAAGCAAGAAGAACTATAATCCTGCAGCCTGTGGAACAAAAAGCACATTCAAAGAAAGATAGACAAGAAGAAAAGGCAGAGGGCTATGTACCAGATGAAGGAACAAGATAAAACCCCAGAAAAACAACTAAATAAAGTGGAGATAGGCAACCTTCCAGAAAAAGAATTCAGAATAATGATAGTGAAGATGATCCAGGACCTCGGAAAAAGAATGGAGGCAAAGATGGAGAAGATGCAAGAAATGTTTAACAAAGACCTAGAAGAATTAAAGAACAAACAAACAGAGATGACCAATACAATAACTGAAATGAAAACTACACTAGAAGGAATCAATAGCAGAATAACTGAGGCAGAAGAACGGATAAGTGACCTGGAAGACAGAATGGTGGAATTCACAGCCACGGAACAGAATAAAGTAAAAAGAATGAAAAGAAATGAAGACAGCCTAAGAGAATTCTGGCCTGGGACATTAAATGCAACAACATTCGCATTATAGGGGTCCCAGAAGGAGAAGACAGAGAGAAGGGACCAGAGAAGATACTTGAAGAGATTATAGTTGAAAACTTCCCTAACATGGGAAGGGAAATAGCCACCCAAGTCCAGGAAGTGCAGAGAGTCCCAGGCAGGATAAACCCAAGGAGAAACACACCGAGACACATAGTAATCAAATTGGCAAAAATTAAAGGCAAAGAAAAATTATTAAAAGCAGCAACGGAAAACAACAAATAACATACAAGGGAACTCCCATAAGGATAACAGCTGATTTCTCAGCAGAAACTCTACAAGCCAGAAGGGAGTGGCATGATATACTTAAGGTGATGAAAGGGAAGAAGCTACAACCCAGATTACTCTACCCGGTGAGGATCTCATTCAGATTCGATGGAGAAATCAAAAGCTTTACAGACAAGCAAAAGCTAAGAGAATTCAGCACCACCAAACCAGTTCTACAACAAATGCTAAAGGAACTTCTCTAAGTGGGAAACACAAGAGAAGAAAAGGACCTACAAACACAAACCCAAAACAAGAAAATGGTCATAGGAACATACATATTGATAATTACCATAAACGTGAATGGATTAAATGCTCCAAACAAAAGACACAGGCTTGCTGAATGGATACAAAAACAAGACCCATATATATGCTGTCTACAAGAGACCCACTTCAGACCTAGGGAAACATTCACACTGAAAGTGAAGGTATGGAAAAAGATATTCCATGCAAATGGAAATCAAAAGAAAGCTGGAGTAGCAATATTCATATCAGATAAAGTAGACTTTAAAATACAGAATGTTACAAGAGACAAGGAAGGACATAAAGATCAGGGGATCAATCTAAGAAGAAGATATAACAATTATAAATATATATGCACCCAACATAGGAGCACCTCAATACATAAGGCAACTGCTAACAGCTATAAAAGAGGAAATCGACAGTAACACAATAATAGTGGGGGACATTAACGCCTCACTTACACCAATGGACAGATCATCCAAAATCAAAATAAATAAGGAAACACAAGCTTTAAATGACACAATAGACCAGATAGATTTAATTGATATTTATACGACATTCCATCCAAAAACAGCAGATTACACTTTCTTCTCAAGTGCGCACAGAACATTCTCCAGGATAGATCACATCTTGGGTCACAAATCAAGCCTCAGTAAATTTAAGAAAATTGAAATCATATCAAGCATCTTTTCTGACCACAGTGCTATGAGATTAGAAATGAATTACAGGGAAAAAAACGTAAAAAACACAAACACATGGAGGCTAAACAATATGTTACTAAATAACCAAGAGATCACTGAAGAAATCAAAGAGGAAATCAGAAAATACCTAGAGACAAATGACAATGAAAACACGATGATCCAAAACCTATGGGATGCAGCAAAAGCAGTTCTAAGAGGGAAGTTTATAGCTATACAAGCCTACCTCAAGAAACAAAAAAAATCTCAAACAATCTAACCTTACACCTAAAGGAACTAGAGAAAGAAGAACAAACAAAACCCAAAGTTAGCAGAAGGAAAGAAATCATAAAGATCAGAGCAGAAATAAATGAAATAGAAACAAAGAAAACAATAGCAAAGATCAATAAAACTAAAAGCTGGTTCTTTGAGAAGGTAAACAAAATTGATAAACCATTAGCCAGACTCATCAAGAAAAAGAGGGAGAGGATGCAAATCAATAAAATTAGAAATGAAAAGGGAGAAGTTACAACGGACACCGCAGAAATACAAAGCATCCTAATAGACTACTACAAGCAACTGTATGCCAATAAAATGGACAACCTGGATGAAATGGACAAATTCTTAGAAAGGTATAACCTTCCAAGACTGAACCAGGAAGAAATAGAAAATATGAACAGACCAATCACAAGCAATGAAATTGAAACTGTGATTAAAAATCTTCCACCAAACAAAAGTCCAGGACCAGATGGCTTCACAGGTGAATTCTATCAAACATTTAGAGAAGAGCTAACACCCATCCTTCTCAAACTCTTCCAAAAAATTGCAGAGGAAGGAACACTCCCAAACTCATTCTATGAGGCCACCATCACCCTGATACCAAAACCAGACAAAGATCCTACAAAAAAAGAAAATTACAGACCAATATTACTGATGAATATAGATGCAAAAATCCTCAACAAAATACTAGTAAACAGAATCCAACAACACATTAAAAGGATCATACACCATGACCAAGTGGGATTTATCCCAGGGATGCAAGGATTCTTCAATATACGCAAATCAATCAGTGTGATACACCATATTAACAAATTGAAGAATAAAAACCATATGATCATCTCAATAGATGCAGAAAAAGCTTTTGACAAAATTCAACACGCACTTATTATAAAAACTCTCCAGAAAGTGGGCATAGAGGGAACCTACCTCAACATAATAAAGGCCGTATACGACAAACCCACAGCAAACATCATTCTCAATGGTGAAAAACTGAAAGCATTTCCTCTAAGATCAGGAACAAGACAAGGATGTCCACTCTCACCACTATTATTCAATATACTTTTGGAAGTCCTAGCCATGGCAATCAGAGAAGAAAAAGAAATAAAAGGAATCCAAATTGGAAAAGAAGAAGTAAAACTGTCACTGTTTGCGGATGACATGATACTATACATAGAGAATCCTAAAGATGTCACCAGAAAACTACTAGAGCTAATCAATGAATTTGTTAAAGTTGCAGGATACAAAATTAATGCACAGAAATCTCTTGCATACCTATACACTAATGATGAAATATCTGAAAGAGAAATTAAAGAAACACTCCCATTTACCATTGCAACAAAAAGAATAAAATACCTAGGAATAAACCTACCTAGGGAGACAAAAGACCTGTATGCAGAAAACTATAAGATGCTGATGAAAGAAATTAAAGATGATACCAACAGATGGAGAGATATACCATGTTCTTGGATTGGAAGAATCAATATTGTGAAAATGACTATACTACCCAAAGCAATCTGCAGATTCAATCCAATCCCTATCAAATTACCAATGGCATTTTTTACAGAACTAGAACAAAAAATCTTAAAATTTGTATGGAGACACAAAAGACCCCGAATAGCCAAAGCAGTCTTGAGGGAAAAATACGGAGCTGGAGGAATCAGACTCCCTGACTTCAGACTATACTACAAAGCTACAGTAATCAAGACAATATGGTACTGGCACAAAAACAGAAACATAGGTCAGTGGAACAAGATAGAAAGCCCAGAGATAAACCCACACACCTATGGTCAGCTAATCTATGACAAAGGAGGCAAGGATATACAATGGAGAAAAGACAGTCTCTTCAATAAGTGGTGCTGGGAAACCTGGACAGCTACATGTAAAAGAATGAAATTAAAGCACTCCCTAACACCATACACAAAAATAAACTCAAAATGGATTAGAGACCTAAATATAAGACCGGACACTATAAAACTCTTAGAGGAAAACATAGGAAGAACACTCTTTGACATAAATCACAGCAACATCTTTTTTGATCCACCTCCTAGAGTAATGGAAATAAAAACAAAAATAAACAAATGGGACCTAATGAAACTTCAAAGCTTTTGCACAGCAAAGGACACCATAAACAAGATGAAAAGACAACCCTCAGAATGGGAGAAAATATTTGCAAACGAATCAATGGACAAAGGATTAATCTCCAAAATATATAAACAGCTCATGCAGCTCAATATTAAAAAAAACAAACAACCCAATCCAAAAATGGGCAGAAGACCTAAATAGACATTTCTCCAAAGAAGACATACAGATGACCAAGAAGCACATGAAAAGCTGCTCAACATCACTAATTATTAGGGAAATGCAAATCAAAACTACAACGAGGTACCACCTCACACCAGTTAGAATGGGCATCATCAGAAAATCTACAAACAATAAATGCTGGAGAGGGCGTGGAGGAAAGGGAACCCTCTTGCACTGTTTGTGGGAATGTAAATTGATACAGCCACTATGGAGAACAGTATGGAGGTTCCTTAAAAAACTAAAAATAGAACTACCATATGATCCAGCAATCCCACTACTGGGCATACACCCAGAGAAAGCCATAATTCAAAAAGACACATGCACCCCAATGTTCATTGCAGCACTATTTACAATAGCCAGGTCATGGAAGTAACCTAAATGCCCATCGACAGATGAATGGATAAAGAAGTTGTGGCACATATATACAATGGAATATTACTCAGCCATAAAAAGGAACGAAATTGGATCATTTGTTGAGACGTGGATGCATCTAGAGACTGTCATACAGAGTGAAGTAAGTCAGAAAGAGAAAAACAAATATTGTATATTAACGCATATATGTGGAACCTAGAAAACTGGTACAGGTGATCTGGTTTGCAGGGCCGAAATTGAGACACAGATGTAGAGAACAAATGTATGGACACCAAGCGGGGAAAGTGGCGGGGGGTGTGGGTGGTGGTGTGCTGAACTGGGCGATTGGGATTGACATGTATACACTGATGTGTATAAAATTGATGACTGATAATAAAAAAAAAGAGTATCATGAAGCTCATTATTGCCACACATTTAATCCATATTCTCCAGCCCAGCTCTTAGTAGTAATTAAGCTGATATCTTCACCTGCCTAACTCTGCTGACTCAATCATTGTTATTTATGGACACTCATAAAACTACAAAATTTACAGATATCAAAGAACCAATACTCAAACTCCAAAGACTCTGAGTCCAAAGACTGTACCCTTCATGACCTCATGTTTATAAGGATATTATCTTCTAATACTAGGAGAGCAGGAGTTAGCAGAAAACTGAAGTTTCATTATTGCTCCCACACTCTGAATGTATTTCTAGGAGAAACTTCTTTTAGACTATTTTCTTGAGGATGCTACTTCTTAAACCCTTCTGCTTTAAAACGCATATTCTATTTTGTTTTTATTTTGACTGTATGAAAAAGAATCCAGCAAACAAAATACAAAGGAGGTGGGGGATCTTCCAGATGTCTGACAAGATGTTAAAGAATGTTTTATAAATAACCATTAAGCTTCTGTATTAATTGGGATAGGCCAAAATGCTATGAAATATGGACCCTAAAATATATAAATGTATACTTGACTAACCCAGAGGATATTTCACAGTCTCGTAGGTGTCCAACGGGTAGGTTCCTTTCTTCACTGAGATTCAGCAAACATGGTTCTTTCCATCTTGTGTTTCTACCATTATTTGAGCCAGTGCTATTCAATAGTGTGTTCTGCAGTGATGAGAATGTAGCTACTAAACTTTTGAAATGTGGCTGGTATGAATGAGGAACTTAATTTATGATTGTATCTAATTTTAATTACTTTAGATTTAAATAGCCACATATGGCTAAGGCTACTGTATCAGACAGCAAGCTCTTAGGCCTTGTCGTTTTAAATACCTAGTAAAAGGAAGGAGAAAAAAGGAAAGGAAAAGGCATATTTCTTTTTTCAAAGCCTTGACCCAGAAGTGACCCTCATTTTTCCACTCAAATTCCATTGATGAAAACTAGTCACATGGTCACACCTAGATAGTTACGTACAAATATAGGCTTATTCTCGCCAACTGCTTCTCAGGGCTGTACACTGTAGAGGGGGCAACTGATTTTATTGGCCAGTGGAGGTCTCCTGTGCACTTGACTAAAAATAATTTACAGATTTTTTTCCCTAAAAATGTTAATATTAAAGTAAGGAAAAATTAGAAGTATGGAATTAGAGGAATGACAAGTCATGTTTGGTGATGGCTATGGTCTTTTTCTACCTTTCTGTTCTAACTGCATAAGAAAGAAAAAATATATGAGGAGAGAAAATTGATATAAAGCTCCAAAGGGAGAGGACATCTAGGGCTTTCTGGAGCTCATTTATGAATCCCCTAAGGCAAATTAATCTCATTTCTGTAATAAGCTGCAAACAGATGATTGAAGGCATTTGATGCTACTGAATCCTCTAAGTAGTCATGAAGTTGCAGAACTGACAGAAGTTGTGCCTAAGCAAAAGGACGCAGTAGTATCGATATCCCAACACATAAATAGTACAGAAGTAGAAGTTTTCACAAAGGAATAAGAAATAGCAGAAGCAAGAAAAGAGGGAAGTTTGAAAGACATTTAAAGAAGGAAGACTGCTTATTAGGCTATCTGGCTATTCTTGGATCATTCACTCACTAGTAGAGTGGTGTGGAGTAATTTCCTTAACTTCTCTCAGCACAATTTTGTCTTCTGTATGATTAAGGTATTAATATTACCCATTAATCATAATTCTTTCAGTTATACCAGATGGAGATCAACTAAGGTTAACTTATACAAAGAAGGTAATTTATTAGTTCAGGCATCTGTAGAAAGCCAGGCTGGAGTATTCAGCAAACTAAAACTGTATTATTTGAGAATCTCTCTCTTTCTCAGCATTCATATTGATGAGTGTGGTTGGCTAAGTCTGGGTCATGTGGCTATTCAGTGATCAGGGCAGTTTATCATGATTTGTAGCTCAATGAGAACCATATGCCATGGGGAAAGATGAGAGTAAGAAAAAAAAACAAAGACAAAACAAAAAAGATGTGCAATAAACTAAACAATTGCTAATGGTCTATATAATTATAAAATTCTGAATCTATGATATACTTTTACCAATTAAATTTCACCAGGCAAAAGTCACGTTCATGTTCGCAAGTATTCAATTTCTTTAAACCAGCTCTACATGACATCTATTTGCTAGTGCAAGCAAAGGGATTGATTCATTACACTCCAATTTTCAGTTTTACAGGATTCTTATTTTATAATATATCTCTTGGTCTAAACATCCTAACTCAGCTATCACTTTCCTAATGTGCTTAATTTACTGTCTATACTTTATTAAAATATTAAAATCCTAGTTCACTTTTATAAAACGAATGGCTTTTATTTTACTTGACAAATAAGCAGATAAGGAGGTATATTTAAAGTGGTAGAACAGAATGATATATTCATTAGTATAAAACTTTTCAGAATAGAGCAGCCCCTGAGTTGTAATGTAAGAACCCTGTCTATAATGCTGGAAGTTCAACCACTGGAAATCGATTCTTAAAGCTAGGATATTGTCCCCTATTATTAATCCATTCCTTCAATGTGTATTGAACATCTGACACTGCCCTAGTTGCTTGAATACAGCACTGCATAAACCTGAGAGAGGGTGGGATAGGGAGGGTGGGAGGGAGATGCAAGAGGGAGGGGATATGGGGATATATGTATACATATAGCTGATTCACTTTGTTATACACCAGAAACTAACACACCATTGTAAAGCAATTATACTCCAATAAAGATGTTTAAATAAATAAATAAACCCGAGAGAAATCTTTGCCCCTGTAGAGCTTACATTTTGGTGGGTGTGGGGGGACAGTAGTAATACACTGGTACCATTCTAAGAATTGAACATCCAAATCCCTAAAGGAAACATGTAGAAAAGAGATAAATGAAATAGAATTCAATTTAAGGTACAGTCAACAGTGGGCCTGTGGCTAAAGTGGAGAGTGCATATCCCAACTCGAGATGTTCAAATAAATTCAATTTTTTAAGCATTGTACCAGGCAAACAAAACCCAGCTACTTCTGAAATCAGATAATGGGTAGCCAACTCTAGATTCCTGCTTCATGTCTGAATGTGAATTATGGCAACTGAATGCAGGCTCTCCCTGGTCGGGAAAGGAGATGCCATTTACTCTAATCTCCTCCAATGGAACATTTCTATTTGCTACTCCATTTTCTCTAAACGTCTTACCTTTTGTGAGGACAACCCTCCTTTCTCTTCAGATTATCTAAAAATGGAGACATTTTTACAAAGGATCTTATCCAAAAAATGAGGCAAAAAATGAAATAATCAAAATAGAAAGGGAAAGACAAAAACAATGAAATTGATAAATTGAGGAAAAAGTACCTATTCCTAAAGGAATGAAAATCTGGCCAGAGTTTGACCTGGCTGACATAGTTTACTGAACATGGCAGTCCAGTTCCTCTCCTTGACTCAACCTTGTCTGGGCTCCATCCAGCTATTCAGATTCTTAACCTGAAATAGACTCAGATTTGCTATATTTCTATGCCCCTTAGAAAAATTGTAGCCCATGTTAGGTGGCTTAATGCTTTCTTTCAGCTGCAGTTCCTGTGTTGTCTACATTAGCCCTCAGCTGTTCTCCAGTTGGTACCATAGCCCCTCTTGGTCCTTGCACTTTGCATGATACAGTGTCTATCAGATGTCTACTCAGGATTCAGGCAATTCTTTACTGATATTATGTTTGGCTACTTGGCTCTTCTTGGAGATTCCTACAGCTCCAGGCTTTGGAAAGTCATCCTCACCCATTTTTCTCCCCCTCTCTGGTTTGCTTCTAATATATTTATGAGTAATTTCACAAGGCGTGCCGTATCCTTAGGAAAAACTTTGTTTCTGCAGTTGTTATCCTTCATTAAATTCCAGTCATATTTTCCAGTGATAATACTGCATCTTATCTATTTCAAACTCTGGCCTTGAAACAGAGATCAAAGTTGACAGTGAGTAGCAGGAAAGACCACGCTGAAAAAAAGTGCCATACGGGAAAGAAGGAAGGCACTAATGACAAATATTGTCAGGCCCCAGTTAATTCACTATATTCACAGGGATAGATAAATCATAGCTTCCTTAACGCTTAATCTAAACTTTTTTTAGAAATGGATTAAATTTAGTGTGATGCACCACTAGTTTTTTTTTTTTTCATTGAGCTGTAATCGACATATTACATTATATTAGTTTCAGGTGTACAAAATAAAGATTTGATATTTGTATATGTTGCACAATCATCACCACAGTAAGTCTAGTTAACATCCATCACCATACATAGTTACAGGATTTCTTCTCTTGTAATGAGAACTTTTAAGATTTACTCCCTTAGTGAATTTCAAATTTGCAACACAGTATTATTAACTATAGTCACCATGCTGTATATTACATCCCCATGACTTATTTACTTATTTCTTATTTACTTTGTAACTGGAGATCTCTGATTTCCTTCACACACCTCCCCAAATACACACAACCACCAATCTGTTCTCTGCATCTATGAGCTTGTTTTTTTTAAAAAATATATTCCACATATAAGTAAGATCATAATGTATTTGTCTTTCTCTGTCTGACTTATTTCACTTAGCATAATGCCTTCAGGGTCCATCTATGTTGTTGCAAATGGAAAGATTTAAATAACAGATCATTTCCCTGATATGGAAATGAGCCTCAGCTGGGTCTGTTTCATCATGGGCTGTGCAGCTGCTTCTGCCTAAAAACAGCAATAAGTGGAGACTTCCCCACCAACATAATTTCCTGCCAATTCCTGCTTTCCTCAAGAGTCATTGTATAGTCTCTGTCCTCTGCTTTCTAAGTAGGAAATGGTCGCTCGTGGAATCAACTCTGCTCAGACCAGTTTTCCAGCTTCCTGTAAGCACGAATCTACCCCAAACCTTGTACTAATGGGAGAGCTTCTGCTGCTGGAACTGGAGTGCTTTTCTGAAAATGAGTTCAGTCCTTTGAAAAATACAGAGTTAAGAAAGACTCTTAAAGATGACCCTTTCTTCTACTGTTTCTATCCATATGTAACTCTGTAAATGAAACCATCTGCTTCACAACCATAGTCAAGGCCTCAACATGGTTTCTCTCACTAATTTTAGTTTAGGAGCTTCATCTTACCCGTGGTGCATATAAATTCTTGTTATACCCAGATTCTTAGACATTCCAGGCTAGTCCTGACATGCTGTAGAGTCACAAATGCAATATTACTACATTCAGAAGTACAAAGAAAACACGGCTTCCTTTTCTTAATCTTCCTCATGATTTCGTCCCACACACAAAGACACTTTTTCACGGCACAGGTAATTTGCTCCTATTCATCTTTCATTGCATACAAGGCTCAAACTTACAACGCCTGGAGTTCCAGACCCCCTAATTTCTGGTTTGCCTTAGATATAGGGTAAATTCCTTCCTAACATATTAGCCAAGCATAGGACTGACTTCTCTGACTCACCTCGGAGGGCGTGTGGGTATTTGTTCATCCCTGTCTTCTCCTACCCTTATTGTCCCTCCCCAAATCAAGTATGTCCCATGAATACCTAATCAAACTCTTTGTCTAACCATGCTATGATACTATTAATTACTCTGCTACAGACTCCTGCTGCATGCCCAAGTAGGTTCCAGGGTATAGTAGGATTAGGAGGTTCTCTGTAAGCCAATGTCTAACAAAAGACCATCTCTCCTTTTTCTTCTCCCTAACCTAAGCCAAGTCCCTTCAGGGATGGAGAGAGAAGAAAAAAGTCATATGTACCTCACCCTTGGCTTCCTCTTCTTCTCTCCTTTGTTTCTCTTCCTTTTCTTTCCAGCTGGCATCCAGAAGGGAAAGTGTGGGCTTCCCCCCACCCTGCTTTTTTTCCTTTGTGGTAAGGATTCCTCTCACACCATATTATTCCTTTTTTTCTAGAGCCACCAAGTTTCATGGCTCATCATTAGTTGTGGAAGGCATAGTTTCAGTACACTATGAAAGAAATGTCTAAGCTCTAGTAGATCTAGTTAGGTCACCGTGCATGGTTCTTGACTTGTTAAAAGTGTGTGAGATTGAGAAACCTATTTTCTCTTCAGAAAGGCTGTTTTTCTGCCCATTTTTATGAGGAGAGGCCAATTTTAGAGTCAAAGCTATTATTTGGCCTCTTTATTCTTAGTGGCACATACTCCCTTATTTCCTCTCCTATTGGATGATAAGTTTTGCGGTTCAACCTTGGAAGTGGATAAAAAGGAAGATGATTGAAGGAGAAGTGAAAATATGTCAGTTGAAATATTAAAAATATTAGACTCGTTTCGAAAAATTTAACTATTTAACAAGTGTCTATAAGATAGGTGCTGACTAGAAGCTTTATGTAATGAAGCTTTAATTAATCTGAACTCTACAACATTGTCAATTATCTGGTGTGGGCTTGATTTCCACCTTAGTGTCACATGTTCCAATAGGATATATATTTCAAAATGAATCTATTGTATTGCCCTAGAGGCATTCAGGGCTTTGCCTAGCGAAAAGATAGAATATTCTGTTTGAGAAGAAAGAAAGGGGTGGGGAGGAATAAGGAAGAGAGAGAGAGACAGAGAGAGGAGGGAAGAAAAGAGAAAGAAGAAGGAAGGAAGGAAAAAGGATGGAAGGAAGGAAGAAAAGAAAAGAAAACTCTTGAATAACTTCCTTTGCTCTCAGAGTTCCCCTGATTTGAGCCAATCTTATTCTCTATTTTTCCATTAGGTAAAGGCTATGCTCCCACACATATTACTCAAGACGGTCAAATGTGCATTATTATTATTACTACTCCCATTTTATCCCATTATATGAAAATTATTTAAAAGCTGGAGAGAATTCCACAGAGGTGAACTTGATAAGATTCATTATGTAGAAAACATGTTCAACAGTCAGTCAGCCCTACACAAAGAGGAACAAAATGTGGTAACCTTCTGGATACGCTGGGCTAAGAATCACCTTGAAACCATTGTGATCTTAAGATACTCTCCCTATAAACTCCTCTTACATACTTTCTGTACCTCTAGGTTAAAACTCCCCAAATGCATACCTGACACTCAAATTGCATATGTAACGTACTAAGAAAAAAGTGAATCAAGGAACTTGCTCTATAGGAAAGAGGACTTTCTCAAGTCATTTATTTTCAGAAAGAAAAACTCTCAAATTATTTTTAGCATTGATTTCTTTCACTGTAAGACAAATCTACGTCCATCTCTTTGATTACAGGATTGCAGACAATATCATTTTGAGCTTAGTTTATATTATTTAATGTGCTCAAAAATTTAAGATGTCAGCAGAACAGCTGTGTATAGGAATGCCTGTCCTCTGCCCTCCTGACTCAACATTCCTTTTAGACACAACGTATTTTCCTTGGGGAGAGAGAGAAAAAAATAAAAAAGTAAAACTACTAATTTTTTTCTCAAAATTTGTAAAGCTTTGGTATCAAAATCAGGCATTTCCAGAACTCATTTACATGTGCATTATACTGTGCTGTGCCCCAGTTTGTCCATCTAGCCATTCCGCTCCATTTTCTACACTTCTCTGCATTGCTGTGTCCAGGGAGGCTGACCTCTGTGGTGGCTGTGACTCTCTTTTGATGTCAGCCTAGGCCCTGTATTACCACTTGCTTGTTCCCTACACCCTGTCCACAACTTTGACTTGAGGCCTCTTTTATGAAGCCCTTTTTAACTACTCCTTTATTTCTTGCCAGAACCCTGACAATAAGCATGGTTATATAAAGTATTAAACACATGGGCAAACTTTATTATTTAAAATAAATGCTGTTATTTCCTATTAAGTAAAATCTTGTGACTATATAGAACTACAGGAAATTTGTTTCAAAGAATAGTGTTGACGGAGGGGAAATTTCCCTTCTTTCCCTTTTAGTTCTTTTGGCTGGCAATTAAAATGACATAAGGCAGATTGACAGGAGGAAATCAAATTTATTACGTGCGTACAGGGAATCCACATAAGTATGAAGGATTCCAAGAATTCCAAAGATAGCAAGGCAAGGTGAGGGATATATATATATTCTGGACTAAGGAGAAGGAGGTAGGAGTATGAAGTTTCAAGGGGAAGTAAGATAAGTCACAGGAAGATTAAAAAGAGTTAATGGTTGGCAATCAAATGTTTGCTGGGCCATTCAAAGACATTGGGACACAGAGAGGACCCTGATCAAATGGGCTTTGCTAGGATCCTTCGTGTCTACCACACTTAATTCATAATGTACTATAGTTATCTGTGGTGATAGCTTCTTTCTGGGACAGGCTTCTTATCTTAAATTCTTTCAGGCAGTAAAGGGGAAGTTCAAAGTTTCTTCCTGAGTCTTTTGGGCCTTGCTTCTTTTCAGCTCAAAATAATCCCCATGCCAGAGTGGCACATATTGGGGTGGCCTGCCTTTAGCCTTATCAGTAGCAATTATCCATTTTAGAGTAACTGACTGTCAGATTTAATGCTGTTTTTCTCATAAATCTTAAGCTGTAATGCCAAGTTAAATATTCTTACATATATATAAATAATATTCTTTACATCTTGAAACTGACTAAGGAAGTGTGCTTAGTTTAAGTAGTCTCTAAAGAAGAGAGTAAATGATTAATTCCTTTTTATAGCAAGATGTAGGCTTTAAAGCACCAAAGCCTAAACTCTCAAATTAGAGGTTGAGGGCGTCCCTGGTGGCACAGTGGTTAAGAATCCGCCTGCCAATGCAGGTGACACGGGTTCGAGCCCTGGTCCGGGAAGATCCCACATGCCTCAGAGCAACTAAGCCCGTGTGCCATAACTACTGAGTCTGCTTGCCACAACCACTGAAGCCTGTGCGCCTAGAGCCTTTGCTCCACAACAAGAGAACCCACCGTGATGAGAAGCCCACGTACCGCAACAAAGAGTAGCCCCCACTCGCCGCAACTAAAGAAAGCCCGCACGCAGCAATGAAGACCCAAAGCAGCCAAAAATAACTAAATAAATAAAAAATTTTAAAAAAAGAATAGTATATAATCCTAGATTACCAAAAGATGGATTTGATAAATTTTGGACTCAAGCAGAAGATCACAGGTCCAAAACTAAAAATATATCAGGAATTATTTTGTGATATAGTTCCATCTCATTTTATTTATTTTTTCCCTATTTTCATAAACATTGTTGTATTGAACTTGATGTGACATATGTATATATTTGCATGCCCATCCATCCATCCATTCATTTATTCCTTCATTAACTGTGTCAGGCATTCTGCGAAATGTTGAGGATACAATGGTGAAAATTGGCAAGGTCTCTTCCTATACTGCATTTAAATTAATGAGAGGGAAATAGATAGTAAACCAATATACAAGATGATTGGATTTTTGAGATAATGTCTATGAAAGTAATAAATGGGATGTTGAAATACAGAGAAATAGAGTAGTCAGAGATGTCCTCTCTGAGGACATGACATTTGAATTGAGACTTGAACAGGAGGATGAACAATGAAAGGAAACTATATTAAATGTCAGGAAATTGTAAGGAACAGAGAATAATATAGTTAAGTAGACTACAGCAATTTCACATTTGTAACTTTTTGTAGACTTTATCATTATTTTAATACTTTTTGTACATCCAAATTAGATGGTTAAGGAATTTGTTCTCATCTACCGCTTTCTGTATTGCAAAAAAACCCCCTATATTTTGTTATGTTTTTACCATATATAGTACCTAAAATTTTATCAACTTTTGCCTCATATGTACTATTATATTCAAAATATCATGCTATGTGATAAGTATCAAAAAGATAAGAATAAAACATACATTGCCTGTCCTCATAGAATGAATAGTCTGGTGAGGCAGACACACATTTAAACAAATAATTAAAATAAAATGTGACAAATGGCTTGAAAGAGAGACAGAGTGTGAAGGAAGTCCATTATAGAGTCACCAATCCAGTGCAGTATATTTGAGATTTATTGGAGTAAAGTTGTTTATTCTAGAACAAAGAGAATTTCTGGAATTAAATTATAAGGTAAAGTATCTCTTAGGCTAGCAAACAGGACATACTTTTAATGGACTGTACAATAAATAGAGGTTGAATAATGGCAAAATGTAGTAGTGTTTTTACTGTAAACAGTCTGCTTGCTAAAATAAGACATCTAATTTATATAGTTTCAAAAACAATCATGCGTATAAATAATAATAATAAAGATTTGAACACATAAATTATCTTACGTATTTCCAGGAAATCTTATCACTCTCAAGATCTAATCAATGAAGCTGCTTAAAATCTGCAGGAAGTCAATGAGAGTTTGATTTTTTTCTGCTTTGTAACTTTATATTATTAATTAGTAATGGCCTTAAATTCTTTCATGACACCCCTTTCCCCCTAAATAAAAGTATGATGAAGGACCTCCTTACCCTGTTTTAATTGCAAAGTGAAAAGTCATCCATCTAAGGGAAAGTCCCTAATTATTTTTGTGGGTCCCTTTGGGGAGTATAAGATTAACAGTCATTCTGTATATTTCAGTGTGCAATCTGAGAAACTGAAAATAACTTTTAGATATCTTCACTCTGCAATACTAATTGTCAAGATTTCTAGTGATAAGATTTCATATATATCACCAAATAAATAATTTATATTATATTAAAAAATCAAAATATTTATATTGATATATAATAAAAATAAACTTCAAGAACTTTCATTGCACTCATATACAAAAAAAGTATAGTTTTAATATCTAATATACCACCATTATTCATCGTGGTAAATGAATAAATGTTTTAAGAATATTATGGACGGTTTATCTTATCTTTCCAATGTTTGGACATTTGCTTAAAGACTTTTTCTCCTCATACAGTAAGCAATTCAAAGATCATTGTAAGACTTATTTCAGATAAGTAGCTGTTTAAAAGGGCTAACAATAGGGTATCCGTATACTTTTTAATAAAATCTAGAATAGAGAACACTATCAATTATTACATCAATGCAGTAAGCATAAACCAGGGCTGTCCTCAGCAAACTAGGACCTATGGTCATCAAGTCGAGAGCCTTATTTTAGGCTTACATTCAGTAGGAAACTAAATTCAACTATTTCCTTCACCTTACTCTTTTTTCCTTTTGCCCTGATTCCTCCCTCTCTCTCTCTCTCTCTCTCTCATATATATATAAACTTCATATAAAAAACTTTATATAGATAAAGTTAGTCTACTTTTAATTACTAAGTCTCTATAAATAACATTAAATTATTCTTGGAGCAGTGAGATCGATCGATTGTTTGGTCAACAGATGATGAATAGATAGTGATAAATAAAAGTAAGCCAAAACAGGTATAGACTTAAGAGCAAACATGAGTTAAGATACAGCCTCTACTCTGAGGAAGTTTATGGTATACTAGAGTCTTGCTATTCACAGTTTAGCAAGCAGCAGCATTACCTTGGAGCTTTATAGAAATGCAGAATCTCAGGCCATGCCCCAAACATGCTGAATCACATCTGCATTTTAACAAGGTCCCAAGTCATACCTATGTACATGAAAGTTTGAGACCTTACTGCTTTAAAGGATGCTTCAGGTGTAATTAGCATCAAAAGCCCCACCAGGGCTTTTTTTTTAAATAAGTTTCCTTATTTTTGGCTGCATTGGGTCTTTGTTGCTGTGTGCAGGCTTTCTCTAGTTGCGGCGGGCTGGGGCTACTCTTCATTGCAGTACGCAGGCTTCTCATTACAGTGGCTTCTCTTGTTGCGGAGCACAGGCTCTAGGCATGTGGGCCTCAGTAGTTGTGGCACACGGGCTCAGTAGTTGTGGAGCACGGGCTTAGTTGCTCCGTGGCATGTGGGATCTTCTTGGACCAGGGACTGAACCCCTGTCCCCTGCATTGGCAGGCAGATTCATAACCACTGGGCCACCAGGAAAATCCCCCCCACCAGGGGCTTTTTATCATTAGTTAGTTATCATTGCAGTATTTTTTAATAAATGCTTCAACTGCAAGTAAACCATCATAATACAGACTGATAAAGCTAAAGAAGCAATCCAGTTTTGTCTCATAAAGTTTCTGCCTCTCCAACCAAAAACAGACTGAAAACAAGTGAGTCCACCATCCTGTGTGGTACCATTTGATGTGCTAATAAGCCAGAATCTTGAGGCATCTGGTCTGCTTTGTGAATTACTTTTACATCCCCCTTTTCTCTGCAAGATGCTTCTGCTGAATGCAGTGATAAATCAAAAGTCTGCTAGACCATTACCAGAAAAAACTATCACCTGCAACTTTATTTGGTTACTTCTCTCTTCTGATACAAACTGCTTTCCTAAAATGTATAGGCTTATAAATCAGTGCATTCCAGATATTAAAACATATTTAAAAAGAACTAAGGAGAAAGTTACATAAGTTGAGTGGTTTTATCAGAGGCAGTTATTTTCTGTAAACTAAAGAGTTTATGTATAAATATAAAATATCATGCTTATATAGTTTGTTTTTCAATGATGTTGGTTGGGCTGTAAATTAAGAAAACAAAAAAAATCAAGAAAAAAATCAAGAAAAAAGTTTTCAGAGAGTGAGTTACATATATATTTTTATTTGCAGGGACATCTGACACAAAATATTACACTGGTGACTACACTGTTAGTCCTGTGAAACATATGGCATGTAATTAATTGTATAGATGTTTTTGTCTCCCTAGTAGTTAATATATTGATGGAGAGCTGTGAAGGGGTTAAAAATGAGCCTCCCCCAAATGTGCCACTTTGGCATGTGGATTACTTTGAGGTGAAGTCAATCAACACCTCAAAGACTCAGGATGAGCTTTCTACCTCTCCCTTAACTGAAGAAAAGAATTCAGATAGAAGACATGGCCCAAAAAGAGAATTGTCACCAGACATAACTACAAAGAGTTTGTGCTAGGTGTGATAAGGTGGGGGGTAGCTCAGCAGGATCTGTTGGTTCAAAGTCATTTCTGTGTCCCATTGTCTCTGCATGGCAAACATTTGTTTACCAAACATTTGCTCTTCTCATCTTCCTGTGAATTATCTTCCTTCCCTGTAGTCCCAAACCCTTACCCCTAGTCCTTAGTGCAGAATGGCGTATCAGCCTCAATTGCCTGACTACCTGTGGGTTTTATATTCTTATGGGGTCCCATACACATAATTTTTGTTTTTCTCCTGTTAATCTGTCCTATGTTAATTTTATTATTAGATCAGCCAAAGACCAAGGAACTAAGAAGGGTAGAGGAAAAAAATTTCCTCCCCTACATGTACGAAGGAGTGAAAGTAGAAAATAAACACACACACACACACGCGCGCACACACACGTGTGTGGCATGTATAAACAGAGAGAGAATTTCAGTCAAAGAGCCAAAAAGACAAGAGCAAAAGAGGGGGACTGAAGAAAGATAGGAGTGAAAGTAGAAAACAGAAGAAATTCCATTGACAGTTTAAAGAGGATAGTGTAGAACATAATATTAGAATCCTGGTGGAGCCAGATTAAGTAGAACCTAGAATTCATGGTAAGGAGTTTAGGATTTATCCTGTAGATCAGTGGTTCTCAAATTTGATTATGCATTAAAAAATTTTGGAGGACTTCTACTTTGTGATTCAACGTATAAAAAGCTTGGGAAAATGAGAGGAAAATGCCCTCGTGCTTCTAGCAGGGGAAGGGGAAAAGTAACCACTGGAAATATGCCTAAGGTATGGGGTTTTCCTTAAAAAAAGCCTGACCTCAAGGGAAAATAGTTTACCAGAGCCTAACTGACCTGGGTTTTCCTAACTGTAGAAAATAAATACCCCAACCTCAGCCCCCTGTAGCCCTGCTGTATTACTCAAGGGGTAGTAGAGGGAGGAAGGCTGAGAAGCACAGGCTAAACAAAAAACATAGAGAAGGCACAAATTACTAATAACAGAAATGAAAAAGAGGCCGTCATTACCAAACATGTGGACTTTAGAAGGATAATACAGGAATATTCTGAACAACTGTATACTCAAAAATATGATAATTTAGATGAAATGGATCAATTCCTTGAAAGATACAATCTATCAGAATTCACAAATGGAGAAATAGATAATCTGAATAAGACTGTATCTATTAAAGAAATTGAATCAATAATTAATAACTTTCTAAAAGAGAAAGCAACAGGTCCACATGGTTTCATTGATGAACTCTACCAAACATTCAAGGAAGAAATTATTACCTATACTTTCTTTCAGAGGATAGTAGCAGAGGAAATGCTCCCTAACTCATTCTGTGAGGCCAACATTAACCTAATGCCCAAACAAAGACATTACAAGATATGAAAATTACAGACCAATATCTCTATAGATACAAGATCCTCAGCAAATATTATCAAATCAAATACACCAGTGTATAAACAGAATTATATACCATGGCCATGTGGAATTTATTCCAAGTATGCAAGACTGGCTCAACATTCAAAAATCCATTAATGTAATCCATTATATCAACAGGCTAAAGAAGAAAAATCATATGATATTATCAACAGATGCAGAAAAAGCATTTGACAAAATCCAACACCATTTCATGATTAAAACAAAAAACAAAACAAAAAAACAACCTCAGCAAACTAGGAATAGAAGAGAACTTACTCAACTTGGAAAAAAAAAATCTACAAAAGACCTACAGCTAATATTCCTAATGGTGAGAATGAGATGTTTTCCACCTATGATGAGGAAAAAGGCAAGAATGTCCCTTCCTACCATTCCTATGCGCCATGATACTAGAAGTCCTAGCTAATGCAATATAACACAAAATAATGATATAAAAGATACACAGATTGTAAAGGAAGACATAAAACTATATTTGTTCATATATGACATTGTTTATGTAGAAAATCTCAAAAGTTGATTAAAGAAAAACAAACAAAAAACTCCTAGAACTAATAAATAGTGATAGCAAGGTTCCATTGTACAAGGATACTATACAAAAGTCAATCACTTTCCTATATACCAGCTATGAACTGGTATAACAAACTGTAATTTGAATATAAAACATAACATCATTTACATTGGCACAAAAATGAAATACTTGTGTATAAATTAACAAAATATGGATAAGATCTGTATCAGGAAAACTATAAAACTGATGAAAGAAATCAAAGAAGATCTAAATAATTAGATATTTTATGTTCATGGTTGAGAAAAATTAATATTGTCAAATTGTCAGTTCTTCCTGACCTGACCTATAAATTTGATGCAATAACAATAAAAATCCCAGCAAATTACTCTGAGGATACTGACAAATTGATTCTAAAATTTATATGGAAAGGGAAAAAACAAAACAAAACAGAATAGCCAAAACAATATTAAAGAAGAACAAAGTTGGAAGACTGATACTACCTGACTTCAAGACTTACTCTAAAGGTACAATAATCAACATAGTGTGGTACTGGCAAAGAATAGAAAAATAAACCAAAGAACGGAATAGAGAGCCACCCCTTCCCCGGAAAAAGAACAACACAAATATAGTCAATTTATCTTTAACAAAAGAGCAAAGGCAATTCAAAGGAGGAAGTATAGCCTTTTCAACAAATGATGCTGAAACAACCGGACATCCATATGCAAAAATCTTAATCTAGACACAGACCTTACACCATTCACAAGAATTAACTCCAAATGGATCAGACACCTAAATGTAAAACATGAAACTGGAAAGTTTTTATTAGATAAGTAGGAGAAAGTATAGGTGACCTTGGGTTTGATGATGGGTTTTTAGATATGTCAATACAATTGATAAGTTGGATTTCCTTAAAATTAGAAACTTTGGTTCTGCGAAAGACGTGATCAAGAGCAGAAAAAGACAAACTACCGACTGGGAGGAAATGTTTACAAATCACACATCTGGCAAAATACTCATCCTGAATGTATAATGAAAACTTAATAAGAAAACAAAATATCCAATTGAAGAATGGGCAAAAGATCTGAACAGATACCTCAAGAAGAAAGATATACTGATGGCAAATAAGCATATGAAAAGATGCTCAACATCAAATGGCATTAGGAAATTAGAAATCAAAACAACAATGAGATACTACTATACACCTATTAGAATGACTAAAATTCAGAAAACTGAACACGCCAAATGCTGGCGAGGATGTGGGGCAACAGGAACTCTCATTCATTGCTGATGGGAATGTAAAATGGTACAGCCACTTCGGAAGACAATTTGACAGTGTCTTACAAAGCTAGATATACTCTTACTATCCAGCAACTGTGCCTCTACATATTTATCCAAATGAGATGAAAATTTATGTCTGCACAAAAACCTGCACATGGATGTTTATAGCAATTGTATCCATAATTGCCAAAATTTGGAAACAAGCAAAATGCCCTTTAATAGGGGAAGAGATTAAAAAACTGGTATACCTGTACAATGGAATATTATTCAGCTATAAAAATAAATGTGCGATCAAGCCACGAAAAGGCATGGAGGAACCTTATGTGCATATTGCTAAGTGGAAGAAACTAGTCTGAAAAGGCTACATGTTGTAAGAATCCAACCATATGACCTTCTGGAACTATAGATAATAAAATTTTCAGTGGTTACCAGGTGCTCAGGGGGAGGGAGGGAGGGATGAACAAGTGAAGCACAGGGAATTTTTAGGGCAATGAAACTATTCTGTATGATACTGCACTGGTGGATACGTGCCATTATGTACTTATTAAAAGCCATAGAACTGTACAGCAAAAGAGTAAACCCTCATGTAAACTATGGACTTTAATTAATAATAATGTATCAATATTGGTTCATCAGTTGTAACAAATTATGATACTTATGCAAGTTTTTAATAATAAGGACAAATGTACATGTGGGGAAGAGGGGGTTTATGGGACTCTACTTTCAGCTCAGTTTTTCCATAAACATAAAACTTCTCTAAAAATAAAGTCTATTCATATAAAAAAAAAATTAACACCTGGATGGCTTTTTCAAATACAGATTTCTGGGCTTCTTCTCCATAGTTTCTGATTTAGTAGGTCCTGGGTAAGACTGCACAAGTTGTATTTCTAACAAGCTACCAGGTGATTCTGATGTTGCTGGCCCTGAGATCTCACTTTGAGATCTGATGCTTTAGATAAATTGGATTCATTGAAGATATTTAAGCAGTGTCTTCACAGTAAGAGAACACTTTAGGAAAGTTAGATTTGGCAACAGTCTGCAAAATAAATTGGGGGGAGGCACATGATATTGGAAGAAGAAATTTAAAGTAATTCTGAATTTCTTTGGTGGAAATCAAGAGAGGTGATAGAAAACGTGATACAGTGGTAGAACGGTGCTTAGCAAATCATTTGGATGTGGACATGAAGGGAAAGGAAAAGAAAAGTAAGTTTTGAAGTGGGCATGCCTGCCATAAATATAAGTAGGAAAGAGATATGGAGAAACAATTGGATAGGGAATACTATGAGACAAAGAGAAAATAGAAAATGTATCTACTAGTTTTCAAATTTCAATCACAATCACTCAGTACAGATGGCTTTGCCCTTACATGAGTATACAAACTGTTACTTTTTCAAGAACTTACATTTAACTTCTCTTCTACAACTTTTAGAAGAATTAAAGAAGAAAGAGAACTGTTTTTATAAAGCTAAAAGAGAGATCCCATATTCTATGACTTAACTAAGGCAGGTACTTGTTTATCCTGTGTTAAATATCATCAGAGATTCAATGTTCAAAGCACTATTGGGAGGGTGGGTTATTTTCCATATAATCTCCTTAACTATCTTTTTCTTAAAATCAAACTGGAACTTTCAAATAGATGTAAAGGAAGCATTGTTACTTAACTGCTTTACCTGTCTTGGCCCATTCCTCCCCAACTGGACTGCAAAATCTTGCATTGTTGCTTGGCAAGGGCTATACTGTATTTAATTTTGCATTTGGTGTTATTGTTGTTAAATCTGTCTGGCAAGTGCATTGCTGTGAGCGTAATCACATCGATACGTGTGGTTGGTGAAAATGAAAATGATTGAGTAACTTTCTTATGATTAAAACCTGGTCTGGATTCATCTCAGATCTATAGATACGAGATTACAGTTGATGCCCAGTACTTCTCTTCCCGAGGAAGGAACACAACTATGCATCTAAACATATTTCTCTGGAGGTAATCTAATATTTCACAATTGTCCTGTGTGCTATAATTTTCAATATACTTTTACATAAATTACCTTATTTGACAATTGCAATTACCTGCATAGTAAGAAAGAATGGATACTCTTATTTTTATTATGTTGGGGAAACTGAATAGCCCCAAGATTAATTGTTTAGCCAATTTTGTAAAACTAGTGATGGCTTTAAAACTAGAATTCTATACTCCAGTGTTCTTTGTGGTCTACTGTGTGGTCTCCACATGTTGGGTGGTAATCCAGGACTGTTAGAGGCAGTAAAATGTTGGTAAAGCCTGGCTGCTTGTTGATGTCATTAGAATTACTTGGTGGTGATTGGGTCAATTTGATTTATGTCTCACTTTAATTCATGTGCCCAAGGGCTACTGTTATGATTAATCACAAGGAGAAAGAACGTGTTACTTTAACTTTGATAAAATGCATTATACGCAGTTTGTAATTCTTGGGACCTGGATCACTTTTCATGTCTCAAATGCTTTCACCTTCTGTTTTAATCACTTCTCTCAGAGCTTTACTTTCCTCATGACTCTTGTGTCACCAGTCTTGTATACATTTAATCTATTTTTCTAATAAATTAATTTAAATCTGTCACAGTGGGGTCTCCTTTCATTTTTACCCACAGAAAATTAAATTTCTGACTTCTATGTCACACATCTATCAGTTACATGTTTTTGTGATTACCTATAATTGCTTTTATCATCCACTAACATGCACTGATGGATTAACATAACAGTGGCATCAAATTCGAATTCCACAGGATGGATACAACTAACATTAGACAAGGTCAAGGAACTTGGATTTTCTGGATTTGTTGCATATGTCACATTTAGCCTTTACAGTTGTTTTATTTCCAATATTCATGATCCTTGAGCTAGGCGTAGAGGAAAACAATGGAGATTTATTGCCATGTTTATATTTTCCCAAGATATGAAGTCGTACCCACGAATCCCATCTGCCTTTTCAGATGTGACATGAATGTTGTAAGCTCTGAGCTTCCTTCTGCATCATAGTATTAGCAAGACTAGTACAATTATAGGTTTCTAGAAAATCAGGCATGGTCAGTGATAAAAGTGGCCTGGGCAGAAGCATTAAGTCCAAAAACCTCTATGTAACTTATTAGTGTGTTATACGATAGAAAGATAAATGCATTGACATTAGAATGTAGGTAATGTATCTGTTTCTCAGTTCAACTCCTGAGGACTTAAGACAACATTTAAGGAATGTCTTTCATATTCTTGTTCTATTAGAAAACAACGGACATTGCTTAGATACTCTCAGCAAATACAGCAAAGTAAACGGGGGCAAGCATCATTGATCTGTTAAGTCAAAAAAATGGTAAGTTTTGTATATGAATAAGCAACATGAATACACAGCTCACTATGGTCAGGACAAGTGTTTGGGAACATCTAGAGAGAGTAAATGTAATAATTTTACTATTTTTAATGGTAAAGATATGGGCATTTCACCAGGAATGATTTCTCACTTACACAAATACCTTAATCCTGTATTGAATCTAAATTTCTGATCAACATTTCTTTATACGTAAAGGCAGAAAAAGGAAACGCTTATCAAAATGCAAGAGTTTAGAACATACCAGTTTGAAATCACTGAGTTTCTGAAATTTGGCCTCCACAGACTATTTATAGAGGCTGCTTCAACAGCTACCAATATGTAATGACTTGAAATGAAGCAGGTTTAAGTTTCCTGGTAGAGAAGATGCTTCTCTACCATTCACTAAAATATGACCAATGAGAAGTTGCTGTAAAATATCTAAAAGCAAAAGCTGTAGACAAATCAAACAACCTTGGAGCAAGTGATAATCTTCACTTTGACGTGTACAAATGGTTATATTCTGGCCAGTGTTTTACTGTGTGTTTGAGGCCATTTGATTAGAAAGAGAGAATGGCATGTGTCTAACATATCTACTCTTTTAGTCAAGAAAATATCTTCCCTCTTTCCTTACCCTTATGCTGAGTTTATCCCTTTTTTCCCTTTTTTCTCCTCCCTCTCCCTCCCACCCTTCCTGTCTCTCTTTCTCCCTTCCTTTAATAAACGAGAATAGGCTAGGTTTTGCTGCAGTAGCAAATAAACCCTGAAATCCCAGTGGTGTAATAAAACAAATATTTATTACTTCCTCATATTATACACCAACATGAGCTGCGTGGCTTACCTGGGATGTACTCAAAGTGGTGATTTAGGGATCCAAGTTTCTTCCATCATGTGGCTAAACCATTTAAAGCACATGACTTCCAGGACTGCCATGGTAGATGGAAGAGAGAATGTAGATGAATTGTACAGATATTTTTATGTCCAAGGCTGACAGTGACAGTTGACCCTTGCTGAGCTGTTAAGGAGGATGGGAAATATGGTCTTATCAAGAAGAAGAAATTGAAATAAAATTTGATGAACACATAGCATTTTCTCTGACATAGTATCCATTCACCCATGATTTGCTTTACTTAGTATTTTTTTAGCCCTATCACACTAGATAATAGTATATATTCTGGTTTTTTTTTAACCAGTCTTGTGGAAATTAGTAAGAAAGAGCTTAGGACTTTGTATATGTATATGACTGGCTATATTAAAGAATAAAGAATGAATATAAACATTCAAAATTCATTCTCACTCTAATTTTTCTATCTTGGTTTCTTTTAATTTTTTTTTTAAATTTATTTATTTTACTTATTTATTTTTGGCTGTGTTGGGTCTTCATTGCTGCACACGGGCTTTCTCTAGTTGCAGCGAGCGGGGGCTACTCTTCATTGAGGTGTGCAGTCTTCTTATTACAGTGGCTTCTCTTGTTGAGGAGCATGGGCTCTAGGTGCGCGGGCGTCAGTAGTTGTGGCATGTGGGTTCAGTAGTTGTGGCTCGCGGGCCCTAGAGGGCAGGCTCAGTAGTTGTGGCGCACGGGCTTAGTTGCTCCGCGGCATTTGAGATCTTCCCGGACCAGGGTTCAAACCTGTGTCCCCTGCATTAGCAGGTGGATTCTTAACCACTGCACCACCAGGGAAGCCCTATCTTGGTTTCTTGATTCAAACTCTTGCCTCTATTTTTACTATTAATATAAGAATTTATTATTATTATTATGTAATTCTTTAGGAACAGAAAAATATTTTAGTACCTATGGTCATATGTGTCAGGAAGAAAAGATAACAATTCTTCTTGAGTTATGTTATATAAACATCCCATAAAGAAGGGAAGACCCTTTTCCATGTTCTATCTACTTCCTAGTAATCACCTATATACCCATATACTTAAACTTGTACCAAAACCATGATATTAAACAAATTCCTCAGTATCTGAGTCACTGAATGTGTTATATTTTATTGGAGGCAAGGTTGCTAGAATCTGATAAGGTGACAAAAGAAACATAATAGTATAAGAACAAAAGTAGTTTAAATTACATTTGTAAACTCCTATAAGTTTGTATAAACACACTTGCATAGAAGGCAGAAGTTACATAGACATATGTACTTGGAAGTGTTTAAGTATTATGCCAATATTGTCCTGGCCATCGATATAACTAGAAAAAATGTATACAGTTGACTGACAGAAATGATATAAAGAAGACCCAATTATGTTCAAAGATGAGCCAAGGACATAGCAAGAATTTGGACAAGCAGAGTGATGTTCTCAACAAAGATTAAACTGTGTATGCTCAGCTCCTAGTCACTATGGCTATAGCCTGGCATATATATATATATATATATATATATATATATATATATATATATATATATATGAATAATATATATGCATATTATATATATATATATATATATATATATATTATAATGAGAAAATCCACATGCTGATGAGGTGAAGTAAATAGGAACAAAGTGACCAATTCTATAGTTCCCACATGAAGGGTTGCTTGAGGGAGAGGGAGATGAGGATAAGATAAAGAGTGATATCATGGGGAGATGGTCTTGGAGTTGTAAACAAAAGGCAATGTAAGGAGTCTGCATGCTTAACAATTTTTTAAACCCAGACAACTTTTCTGTCTAATCGGGTAGACATCTAAATAAATTAAATGTTGTATGTTTCACAAACACTCAGCCTTTCTACCTAGCAGGCATTGCCCCATGGACAGTATTCATGCCAACTCTATCTTTGAGATATATTTTGAACATTTTGCCACATTCATCACCTACATAAGGGTCATATTAAGCTATCATCATCTTCTCTCATCTGGACTATTTCAGGAATTATAACTGGTCCCTCTTTTCATGCTCATTGTCCCCTACACTCCTTTCTCTCTTTAGCTCCCAGAGAGCCCCTTTCAAAATTTAAATGATGACATGACACTCCTCCACTTACAAGTCTTCTATGACTTTTCTTCTTATTGAGGATAAAAAAAATTAAGCCCTTACCTTGGCTTAAAAGTTTGTGTATGATTCAACACCTTATAACCTATCTGCAGTTACTCTCTCTCTTTCCTTCTTCATAGATCCCTGTACTTCAGCTACACTGGCCTCATTGTGGCCTTCCTCAAACATACCAACAATGGACTCACCTCAGGGTCTCTGTAGTGTCTGTTCACTTTACTTGTAATGTTCTTCCCTCAGATACTTACATGAGTCACATTTTCACTTCATTACATTATGGTCTCTGCTTAAATTACAACTTATCAAAGAGGCCACCCTTGACCATACTATATAAAATAGTAACTCACCTCTGGCACACTCCATTGTATTATCCTGCTTTGTTTTACTTCATCTTTAGCAATTACTGCCACTTGATATATTGAATATATTTTATTTTTATTTCCTTTCTTGTGTAGAATATAAGCTATATGAGAATAGGAATTTTGGGTGTTTTCTTTACCATTATATTTCTTATGGCCCAGAAAAGACATAGCACATAGAAGACATTCAATAAATATCTCTTAAGAATAAAAATATAGGGGGTGGGTGAAATAGGTGAAGGGGATTAAGAAGTAGAAACCTATTTTCAATTAAAAAATTTAAAAAAGAATAAACTCTAAAAAAATAATATAGATATGTATAAAAAGAACAAATGATGAGAGAAGCAAAGCTTATTTTCCTGAAGTTTAGATTATCTATTGCTACATAGCAAACTATATCAAAACTTGGTGTATTAAAACCACAGTTATTGCATTATATCACAGACTTGTGTGTCAGAAATTCAAACAGGGCCAGTGGTGTTTAGCTGACAGATGGCCTGGTCTACTGAGATAACTTCACTTGGTCTGTTGCCTTGACAGAGGTGGCTAGAATGCTGGGCTCAGTGGTTTCTATCAGCTGGAATACCTAGACATGGCCTATCCAGCATGACAATCTCTGAGTATTCAGACTTCTTACATGGTGGATCTGGGTTCCAAGAGCAAGTGCTCCAGTAAACAAGAAGGAAGCTGCATGGCCATTTACAAGTTAGCCTCAGAAGTCACACAGCATCACTTCCACCATACGTTATTGGTTGAAGCTTCACAAGCCAACCTAAATTCAAGGGAAGGATACATATATCCCACCTCTCAATGAATAGGGTGTCAAAGAACTTGTGGCCATGTTTTATTTTTTATTGAGATATATTTGACATATAACATTATATTAGTTTTGTGGGTACAACATAATGGTTCAATATTTGTATATATTGAGAAATTATCATCACAATCCATCACCATACATAGTTACATTTTTTTACTTGTGATGAGCACTTTTAAGATCTACTCTCTTAGCAACTTTCAAATGTATAATACAGTATTATTAACTATAGTCACCAATGCTGTACATTACATCCCCATGACTTATTTATTTTATAACTGGAAATTTGTATCTTTTGACCACTTCACCCATTTTGCCCACCAACACCCCCCACCTTTGGCAACCACCAATCTGTTCTGTTCTTTGTATCTATGAGTTCTTTTTTTGTGTGTTTTTTTCTTTTTTAGATTCCACATATAAGTGAGATCATACAGTATTTGTCTTTCTGTGTCTGACTTATTTCACTTAGCTTATATAATGCCATTAAGGTCCATCCATGTTGTCACAAATAGCAACATGTCATTTTTTTAATGGCTGAACTATATATATGTGTGTGTATATATATCTATATATCTATATATCTCACATTTTCTTTATCCATCCATCCACTGATGGACACATATGTTGCCTACATGTCTTTGCTGTTGTAAATAATGGTTTAATAAACATGGGGATGCATATATCTTTTTGCATTAGTGCATTCATTTTCTTCAGATAAATACCCAGACGTGGAATTTCTAGATCATATGGTGGTTCTTTTATTTGTTGAGGAACCTCCATACTGTTTTCCATAGTGGCTGCACCAATTTACATTCCTACCAACAGTGCATAAGGATTCCCTTTTCTCCACATCCTTGCCAACACTTTTTGTCTCTTGTCTTTTTGATAAAAAGTCATTCTAACAGGTGTGCAACAATATCTCATTGTAATTCAAGTTGAATTTCCCTGATGATTAGTGATGTTGAGCACCTTTTCATGTACCAGCTGGCCATCTGTATGTCTTCTTTGGAAGAATGTCTATTCAGTTCCTCTGCCCAGTTTTTAAATTGGATAGTTTGGGGGGTTTTGTTATTGAGTTGTATGAATTCCTTAAATATTTTGGATATTAGCCCCTTACCAGGTATACTGTTAGCAAATATTTTCTTTCATTCAGTAGGTAGCCTTTTCATTCTGTTGATGGTTACCTTTGCTGTACAGAAGCTTTTTAATTTGATGTAGCCCCACTCACTTATTTTTGCTTTTGTTGCCTTTGCTTTTGGTGTCAAATCTAAAAAATCATTGCCAAGACTGATGGCTAGTAGCTTACTATGTTTTCATCTAGGAATTTTTTGGTTTCAGGTCTTATGTTCAATTCTTTAATCCATTTTGAATAAGTTTTTGTGTATGGTGTAACATAGTGATCCAGTATCATTCTTTTGCATGTGGTTGTTCAGTTTTTCCAACATCATTTTTTGAAGAGACTATCCTTTTCCCATTGTATATTCTTGGCTCCTTTATCAAAAAGTAATTGACCATATATATGTGGGTTTATTTCTAGACCCTCTGTTCTGTTCCATTGATCTATGTGTCTGTTTTTATGCCAATACCATACTCTTTTGATTACTATAGCTTTGTAATATAGTTTGAAATCATGGAGTCTGATGCCTCCAAATTAGTTCTTCTTTCTCAAGATTGCTGTGGCTATTCAGGGTCTTTTATGGTTCCAAACAAATTTTAGGGTTGTTTGTCCTATTTCTGTGAAAAATTCCACTGGAATTTTGATAGGGGTTGCCTTGAATTGTGGCCATGTTTTAAAACCCTCACAGATAGCTTTTGTAAGATGGTTTGGATTATAAACTGTTTTTGTCACCTGGTGCCTCAAGAGACTGAGCTTATCCAAAGTGGATAAAATAAGCTGTCAGAAATGTACAAAGAATTATTGGCCCTTGAGCTCTGATGTGCTGCTTTTCTCCTGTACTTTACATTTTCTGTGTGCCCAGCTGTCTTATATCCCTAAAGGGTAAACTGATCTGCCTCATTATCTTATAGGGAAAACTGACCAGGGCTAGGTCAGGTGTGTGGAGTGAGATTTGAAAAGGTTGTGTGATAGGAAACCTTACTTTGTTTTTTAAGCCTAAGTCATATGTTCCCATGCAGATTACCAGAGAAGTGCTGCGTTAGAGATTTCAGTGCTATTACCTTGCTATTAATAAAGTAGTACATTTTTTAAAAATAAATTTATTTATTTATTTATTTAATTTTGGCTGTGCTGGGTCTTCGTTTCTGTGCAAGGGCTTTCTCTAGTTGCGGCGAGCGGGGGCCACTCTTCATCGCGGTGTGTAGGCCTCTCACTGTTGCGGCCTGTCTTATTGCAGAGCACAGGCTCCAGACGCGCAGGCTCAGTAGTTGTGGCTCACGGGCCTAGTTGCTCTGCGGCATGTGGGATCTTCCCAGACCAGGGCTCGAACCCGTGTCCCCTGCATTGGCAGGCAGATTCTCAACCACTGCGCCACCAGGGAAGCCCAGTAGTACATTTTTTAAAACTTAGCTATTGTATTTTTTATCATCATTGTCATTATCATCACCACTGAAGCCGAATCCAGCCTCTGTATCCCTGTACACTGAATTAAATCTCCGAGACAGAGTTTTGGGTGAAGTAGAAAATAATAGCTTTATTGCTTTGGCAGGCAAAGGGGGCCACAGAGGGCTAATGCCCTCAAAACTGTGTGTCCCACCCTGGAGGTGGGTAGTGAGAAGTTTTATAGTAGTCGTTCAAAGAGGGCGTGATCAGCTCGTGGACGTTCTTCTGACTGGTTGGTGGTGAGGTAAGTGGGAGTCAGCATCATCAACCTCCTGGTTCCAAGGGGTCTGAGGTCTAAGTGCTTGTGGGCAGCACACTGTTAACTTCTCCCACCTGTATCTGCAAAACAGCTCACAGATTTCATTATGTGTATCCCTTGAGGGGGAACCAGGACCCTGCCCCAAGGCTATATTATTGTTTTCTTGACTGTTCCTCCCTTGTCTCCACATCCTCTCCCTTCCCTAATTAGCAACTGTTTGAACCTACCCCTTGGAACTCAGGGAAGGTCATGGAGGCTGAACGAAGGCAATTTCCTGTAATCAAGAAATAGGGGGGCTTCCCTGGTGGCGCAGTGATTGAGAGTCTGCCTGCCAATGCAGGGGACACGGGTTCGAGCCCTGGTCTGGGAAGATCCCACATGCCGCAGAGCGACTGGGCCCGTGAGCCACAACTGCTGAGCCTGCGCGTCTGGAGCCTGTGCACCGCAACAGTGAGAGGCCCGCACACCACGATGAAGAGTGGCCCCCACTCACCGCAACTGGAGAAAGCCCTCACACAGAAACGAAGACCCAACACAGCCAAAAATAAAAATAATAAATAAATAATAAATTAAAAAATTAAAAAAAAAAATAGGGGACACGGAAAGGCTTTTGTGACCAGGAGCCCCGCAGGGTCCTGCTTGGTATCACCATTGAGGGACCTTCATCTGTCAGGAATTCTTAGAGGGGAAGTCAGTGTTAAAATTTGCCCATCAAAGTCCCATTGAAACTTTAACAGAAAGTCAGAGTACTACAAAACCCACAAAATATACTGTTACTTTACTCTGTATAATTATTAATTAAACATTATTTAATATGAAGCCATCAAGATTTTTCCTATTATAATATAGCTTTAGTAAATAATTGTATGTTATGATTTAAGTACTCTAAATATCAAGTCAATTTAAATACTATAATATTGTTATAATTTAAATATGGTAAATATTGAGTATAATAATTTATGAAAAATCATGATGGCTTTTTTGAAATAATGTCTGATTAAAAATTATTAAAATATGAAAACAATATTTGAATTAGATGTACCTTCTAGTTGCGGCTTTGCTACTGAATTGGTAACCTTCAACTCATTTTACTTCTCTCTCAAAATTTGCCTTCTTTAAGTTAAAATAATAATCTCTAGTGGCAAACTCCCCAGGGCAACATGGCACTCTGCCTTGGACATATGGCAGCTTAATAAATACTTCACAGTGTGAATTATGTTACATTTTTTGGAACAAAATCACTAATGATGAAATTCCATTGTTGATATTACCTTCAGGAGGATGGTTAATATTTAATCCTTGGTATTTTTTTCCATATAAAGGTAAACCTGTTACTCTCTATTCTTGAAAAGGAGAATAACTGAACTTAATGCTAGTACTTTGAAAATTTCAAAATACTAATTTTTTTTCCAAGTCACATCATAAAAATTAACAAAGTTGTTATCTATTTCACATGTTATCTTTTGATTTATATACACTTTTCATTCAACCGTTACTATCCAATTATTTGGTTAGTTCTTACTGAGAATCAGTGAGCATGGATTATACTATTGAACACCTGTATATATGGCATATCCAGGCCTCAATAGACTGGAAGAATAAAGAAGTCAGACTTCCATTAAGTACACAAATCAATTTATTTATTTATTTTTTACCTTAAAGACAAGTTCTTGTAGGAATTTACTGCCCCCTCCCCGTTATGTGTTAAATTTTGTCCCTCAGAAAGACATGTTCAAGTCTTAATCCTCAATATTTGTGAACATGACCTTACTCAGAAATATAGTCTTTGCAGATGTGATTACATGCAACCTTACTCATTTAGGGTGGGCCCTATTCCAGTAACTGGTGTTCTTACAAGAAGAGGGAAACTTAGACACTGAGACACAGAAAGAATGCCATGTGATGACAGAGGCAGAGATTGGAGGGATGCAGCTGCAAGCCAAGGAACACCAAGGATTGCTGGCAGTCACCAGAAGCTGGAAGAGGGCAAGGAAGGATTTTTCCCATGGGCTTCAGAGGGAGCACAGCCCTGCCAAACCTTGATTCTAGGCTTTTAGCCTCCAGAACTGTGAGAGGATTAGTTTCTGCTGTTTTAAATTGCCTAGTTTTTGGTGATTTGTTACGGTAGCCCTAGCGCACTAATATATCCCTCTCCTCTGCATTATCCTCTAGTTAATTGTGGTCCACCACATTCCTGCCTTGCTACTGCTATCTTGCATTAGATTATTGCTATCTGGGTACAATCATCCTTCCTAGATGTCCACTGCTGCTAATACCAATGTCAGATCATCAACAGCCTATATTGTTAATATTTACAGTTTGCTGCCATGTGAGATGAGGATTCTGTCCCTAAGTCCTTCTAGAAATCCAATTCCTTCTCAGCTCCTTGTCTCCAGGAAATAAAAAGCTCAAACAAGACTACGTAGCACTCCATGGGAACAAGCACCAATTCACACACAGTGAATTTTAAATCCATGCAGAGCCAATAACTATTTCTCAAAAGGAAATATGGCTCTTTGCCTATACAATGTTGGAAAAACCACAGCATTTCAAATCTCTCTGTTTCTGAAGGGGGTGTTGGCTTTGCATATGTGAAATTAAAAGATCCTTTCAGATGTTTATAGTTTTTTTCCCAAACAGTGGAACAATCAATCTTCAATTCCTGTGACTCAAAACTCCTTGCAGCTTTGAAATGGCAGCTTTTCATCTTCTAATGAAAAAGGTTTAAGAAAACACTACTACCACAACCTTATAGCAGCATTTCATATCCTGGGCGGATAGAGCTATTTTCCCAGTTTGCTGTGATCTTAAATAATGTTTAGGCTACACATGTAGGTCTAAAATGTGCCTTTAATGCAGCAGAAGCTATAGATATTCTTTAACCGCCAAGGATAAAGACTTGAGTGATTTCAGTGGTCTATTTATGTGAGATCTTTTGCATTTACTGGTGTAGCTACCCATGGTCCCTTTGTCCCACCTAGACTCAGTGATGGTAGGCCCAGGTATTTAAAGATAATATGCAGTTGAATCTACTGGAACCCATGAGTTAGTATCCTTCTGGGTTGTTGCCCAGTTGTACCAACTCCTCCCATCAGACCCTACTATTTTAAAGCTCTTTCTCTTGAATAACCTCTACAAGGTACAACATAAGAGGAACTTGCAGTAACCACAGATACACAGGAAGACACATACATGACTTATGTGCACCGTTATTCAGTCCTCTGATAGTGTAGGTTTGGAACTAGTATTTGAGATTTCCCTGATTAATTGCCTTTAATACAGTTAGAAATAGAGGTTTTTTTTTTAATGTAGACAAAGATTTAAAGGATTTCTGGAGTCAGTGTATATATTACTGCATGAGTCACATAGTTCCAAATAAAAATTTGAAAAGAAAGTCCTTCAAAATGTTCTTGTACCGCAGCATGAGTGACCCTGAGCATGAGGCTGCTTGATCTGCAGTTATGCATCTATTTCCATGTCAATGTAAATAATATCAGTAGTATCTTCCTGAATATTTGCATATTGGTAAAATAAAACAATTATATGTTTTCTTATTTTTATTGGGTTGGCCAAAAAGTTCGTGTGGGAATGGAAAAACTCGCACGAAAATTTTGGCCAACCCAATATTTCAATATTTGTTTTGTGGAGCTTACAAAAATTTTGCCAACGCCCTCTTTGCAGAGGGCACCTATTCCTGCATAGGATGGTTTTACAAATTACGAGTTGCAAATGCATTAGTTGATTATAAAATCAATTTAGTAGTTTGTAGCCATTGTTACCTAAAAACAAAATAGAATAGGGCGTAATAGAATAGGAAACATTAACATGCCTTATAAAGAAAAAGAGTAATTATTGCTTCAGGAGAATTTATTTCAATTTTATACATATGAATGTATCTTTGTGTGTTCTAATATGCATTATATAAAGTAAAATGTATTTCCTACAGTAGGTCACAGTCAGAAGTATTTGAAAATAACTGCGAGTCTATAGTAATAGCTTGAAAAATCCCAAAGGATATTATTAGAATTACTTGTTTATGAAAAAAATATGTCATGCACTCATTTATTAGACTCTACCCATTGGTTTCCCTTTTAATTAAGGACAATTTTCCAAAGTATAATATCATCAGATTTATTTTAAATTCATTACTGCATTAATACAATAAAGTAAAACAGCATAGCTTATTTTTTACTTGCCCTACTTCTACTATAGTAGGCTAACGTGTGTGTGTGTGTGTGTATGTGTGTGCATGTGTGTTAAATTTAGTAAGATTTTCTATCTAAAGTATAAGTATTTGTTTAGATTTTTAAATATTTTTAGCACTCAATTGTTAGTAGAAGAATGAGTTTCCTACTTAAATTTGGATAGTATAAAAAGTTCTTTGGATAATGAAGTTACAACTGAGCCCAAAGCCAGTGCTTCAAGAATACTATAATCTTTCATAAGATCTGGGAAAAACTGATGGGTCCTTCTCTTAGGTTTATAATTAATAGACATTTGAGAAACCCCTCAAATGTATGCTTCCAGAAATCCTGGCAGTATAAAGATCATGGTCCTATTCCAAGAAGAGACACTTAGATTTAAACTGATGTAATATCCTTTTAAGGCTTATTTTATACACTTTATTAAACAAGATAAGAGTCAGATGTTATGATTTCAGTTACAAGTTCTTGGCTCTTCCACACCTTTCCTGAATTTAAAAGCATTCAATTGCTTTCCATTCCTTTTTGTATATCGTTGCCACTCCTTGGAATACTTTTCCTTTCATACATTCATTTATTTATTATTTCATCCATCAATCCACCCACCCACCCAACCATCCAACCAGTCAACAATTTATTGATTAACTTCTATGCAATAGGAACTGTCTAGACACAGGGGATTGTGCAGAGCACATAATGGACAAAAAAATCCTTACCCTAATGGATCTCACATTCTATCATGGGTCAGGGGAGAGAGAAAAAAATCAGAGAAGCAAAATGTGTAGTATGTCGGAAGTTGTAAGTTTTATGGAGAAACATAAAATAGGCAAAGGTAATGGGGAATTTGGGGCAGTGAGAATGGGTGATAGCAATTTTAAATAGGCAGGTCACAGATGGCCTCAATGAGAAAGTGAGCAAATATCGGAAGGAGGTGAGGGAGCAAGCCATGAAGTTATATAAATGGAAAAGTCTTCCAGGCAAAGAGAAAAGCAAGTGCAAAAGTCCTGAGGTTGTATGTGCTGAGAATGTTTTAACAGCAAGAATTGGGATTTGGTGTACAAGAATGAAAGTAGAAGATTAGGTTAAAGAGAAAGGGAGAGAAGGAGGGCTGAATATGTGACTATTACAGGCCACTGTATGTGTCTACACTTGACTTTTATTTAGAATGAAGTAAGAGGCCATTAAACATTTCGAATAGAGAAATATCTTTGCCTTATTTCAAATTCATTAATTGGATAATTAAAATTTACTGTCTATAAAGAACATCCCTCTGATTGATGTTTTGAGAATAGTCTATAGTGAGGCTAAAAGTTGAAACAGGGAGACTCCACAATACCTTCACATGTTTTGAATTGATACACAGTAAGAAAATTTTCACATTGAGATTCAGGATATATACACACACACATATGTGCACATATACACTTAGAGATAGATGTATCTATGTCCATATATATGTATAAATAAAAGTGAAATAAATGTTTTACAAAACAATATTTACTCTTTCTATACATTATACAGTTCAGTATTTTCTATTCTATTATTTTCTATGACATTGTTTTGCTGTTGTTTACAAGGCACTGAATTAATTTATGACTCACTAATGGGTCATAACCCAAAAACATATAGGTGGATATGAAATAATTCAAGAGTCATGGTGGTAGCTTGCATCAGGGAAGCCACTTTGGAGGTGGGGAGATGTAGTTGGATTCTGGATATATATTAAAGGTGAGGTGTGAGAGAGGAAGTGAGGCTAAATGAATGACATTAATTTTTGTGGCCTGAAGAACGGGAATATTGGTGTTACTATTTAAGTGCTGGAAAAGGTACTTGGAAGAGATCTGGTGGAAGTAGGTAGGAGAGATCAAGAGCCATATTTTGGACATAACTGACTTTGTATTTTATATTCAGAGGGGTACCATGAATAGGCCATTGGCTCTAATAGACAGGACTTCAAAAGACAGATCCTATTAGTTAGCTATTATCTACAGATCTCAAATGAATAATTTCTTCCTCAAAGAAACCCTCCCTACCCTCCCCAAGGAAGCCAGGTGCTGCTATCATAGGCACTAAAGCAACATGTATCTCACCTTGACACAGCTGCAAATTTACATCTATTTGTGTGATTATTTGATCACTGCTTTCCTACCTCCCCCAAAAGATGGGACATTCCATTAGGTCCAGAGTGTTTACTTACCACTGTATTCTTAGCACTTAGCACAGTGCCTAGGGTATGTATTAGGATATATATGTCCTTATTGCACACATACATCTAAGTACACATAAAATAAGGTAAACAGGCTGGAATGAGGTATTGAAAAAAATAGCCTCAGTGTCCATATGGCAAATCATTTGTGTCTTTTTCTGGTGGTTTAGATCATTACAAGGCAAAACCCATAATACTTGAGGGTGGAATATTTTATGAGGCATGGTTATTGCTAGAACAGTGTGAGTGAGGGAAGGGAATAGTAGGAAATAAGCTCAAAGAAGTAAGACTACTGTTCAAGTGTGATGAGAAAGCACTGGAAGAATTAAGAATGAAAGTAATATAAACAAAGAAATGAATATAACAAAACAGAATCAGACTCATAGATATAGAGAACAAACTAGGTGGATGCCAGTGGGGAGAGGAAATGGGAGAGGGGCAACATAGGGGTAGGGGATTAAGAGGTACAAACCATTATGTATAAAAGAAATAAGATACAAGGATATCTTGTATAGCACAGGGAATATAGCCAATATTTTATAATAACTTAAAATGGAGTATAATCTATAAAAATATTGAATTACTATGGTGTACACCTGAAACTAATATAATAATATAATAGTGTAAATCAACTGTACTTTAACTGAAAAATAATAAGATAAAAAAAATTGGGAGATTGGGATTGACATATATACACTAATATGTATAAAATGGATTAATAAGAACCTGCTTATAAAAAAATAAATAAAATAAAATTCAAAAATTCAAAAAAAAAGTAGAGGAGAGATAAAAAAGGAAGAAAAAATATTCAACAAATTGTGCCTGATAATAACTAAAATATATATAGTCAAAGGCATCTGTATTACTCTGCTAAAAAAAAAAAGTATGAAAGTGATGAGATATGCTAAATATTTTTAAAAGATCACTCTAGTTATTGTCTAAAACATATCTGTAGTGGAATAAGAGTGCAAGCCCAGAGAACAACCCTGAAGTCGATGCAGTGGTCAGATGATAGAAGATAGCGATTTAGACAAGGGTTATGAGAATTCACAGTATGAGGTACATTTTGGAGGTAAAGTTTGTAGGATTTGCTGATAGGTTGATTTGGCATGTGAGAGAAGGGGGTTGATATGAGGTGTCACCTACATATTAGGTATTAGGCCTAAGACACCTAGATATTAGGCCTAAGCAATTGGGTAAATGATGGAGCCATTAACTGAGATGGGTGAAGAGCATATTGACAGGTGGTGGGGGGCAGTCAAGAACTTGAAATGGCCTTTAAATATCTAAATGGACAAATGCGATAGGCAGTTCAATGACAAGTCTAGATTGCAGGGGAAATGGTGAAGCTGTGAAACCACTGTATTTGAAAGCATAGGACTGGATGAGTTGTCCGTGAATTTGCAGAGGATACTTTCCCGGTGTCTGAAAGACTTAACTTCTTGTCATACATCAAATTTGTTCAGCTTTAGATCATGCATAGATAAACAATTTGAATACAAATCCAAATTTATGTATGCAATGCAGAGAAATATTTGTTGATTGTTGTATAAGCTCTCATACTTAATTTTTGTCAAGTACGGAGTTGTCTTTCCCTAGGTAGTTTCTTACAGCACCTTTTGAAACCATTCATAGGGCACTTATCAAATATTTATGTGTATGCCTTATATGTCCAATGTATTGTAAGTTCTATAGCGGCAAGATCTAAATGAAAATTCCTCATATTCATAGCATTTCACAGCTAGCAAATTGCTCGCACATATGTTATTACATCTAATGGGTAATATTTCCACTTTACCATTTATTTCTGGAAATATTTTGCTACATAACAGGCCACCTCAAAATGTAGTGGCTTAAAACAATGACAGCATTGATTTTTCTCATGGATCTGCAAATTTGGGCAGAGTTTGACATGAATATCTGATCTCTTCCACATGATACCATAGAAAGCGTCTCAAGGCTGGGGGCTGGAATCATCTAAAGACTTACTCCCTCCTTACTCATGTCTGATGGTTGGCACTGGCTGTTAGTTGGGAATTTTGCTGGTCTTGTGTTTAGAACACCTATACATGACCTTTCCAGGTGGCTGCTTGTCTTCCTCACAGCATGGTGGCTGGGTTCCAGGGGTATCTCAAGAGAGACAACTGGGCAGAAGCTTTATCACCTTTTATGACCTAACCTTGGAAGTCACCCAGCATATTTCAGCCACATTAAATTCACCAAGGCAATCACCAAGGCCTCCCCAATTCCAAGGGAAGGGAAAAGAGATTATACTTCTTGATTGGGTATTGCCAAGGTTCTGGTAGAGCATGTGGAGGCAAAAATATTGCAAAAATGCAATCTGCCATACACATGAAGAAAAGATAAGGCTCAGTGTGGTTGAGAGGCAGATTTGGGAAAGAACATAGGCATATTTTGCAAAATGAATCAATTTGTAGGAGAAGCTGATGATTATTCTTTTCGACCTCCTTCTGAGATAACAATGTATGACCAACGGTTCTTTTGTGACTAGACCCATGTCAAATTTATTTCTTCTTGTACAGACCATTTTGAAGAAACCACTAATGTTTGCAACTTTCATTTTTGGAGTTTTAATTTGGCCAGAAACTTTCACTCATAAACTAATATGTTTCCTGTGTTGCCTGCTAGGCTGGCCTTTTTCTTGACAGCACGGACTTCCGAAAACAGCTCTGCTATAACTAAACCTCAAAAAAAGCGTTTACTCCTTCTCCTCTTCAATTATCTAATCAGGCATGGCTCTGAATTTGATAATTTTGGGCAAATTCTGGGTCTCCAGACACAATTAAAATTTTAGAACTGTCTGTGACATTAGCTACTAAGCAGTCTTTTCCAATCTTTTAATAAATAAATGACATCCAGAAGTTTCTATAGGTTACATGGAAAATTAGTGGTAAAGCTATAATTGGAAGCAGATGCTAAGACGTGAATTTGAAAGCAAATGATTAATTTGAGAGGTGATACCTCTAGTAGGGAAATGGGGAGGTGATAGAGGCAAAGGAAAAAACCTAATATAGTGTGTGTTAATGAACAGGTTTCTGCTGTGGACAACTGGGTCTCAATCTTGTTAGGGATTGTGGGAGATTGGGAAGAATATTTGCCTCAGAGTTATTTCATCTTGGGAAGGAAGTTGGAGAATCTATCTACCAACTCCCATTTCTCATTGTTGCAGACTGCTCCGACGCCATTACCTTCCTGGTGTGTATCATCTGCTCTGAGTATAGGCCTGGCATACTCCAAAGGCCAGAGAATGCCCTCAGGCAGAAAGTCTCCCGTGCTTGCTCTCAGAGGCTGTGGGTACACGCGGGAATGGTGTGTGCCATGGGGATATATGAGGCATCAACAGCCTCTGCTACACTTGTAATTATTTTGCAATGTTTCTATACTCTCTTTGTCATGTGTGTATTCGCCTAATTTCCCCAATAAAATGAACTGTATCAAGACCATTCTATAAATGTCAATCATGAACTAAACAAGTGTTAGTATTGTAATCCAGAAGGAAATGATCTTTCAGGCGGGTCACATAGGGGTAGAGTCAAACTGGCCCATTATCTGAGGAGCTGAGAAATCATTTAAAGAAACCCACTCATTTACCACTTTTAGAATATTTATGATGGGGACGCTTATGGGAAACTTCAGTGCTTGTTCCTTGTAGTACGTGGGTGTATGTTTGTTTTGCATGAACAAAAAACTGGTGTCTGCTTAGGGTAGACAGGCTTTTAAAGACTCATGAGAGCCCCCCCCCACCTCTGAGACTCAGCTTGATGGTAACAACCAGGATGAGGAAAATTAACCTTACTACCAGATTCAACCTAGGAAACTGATCTTGAGCAGCATGGGATATTGGAAGTTTTCAGACAGTGAATAGAAAAATCTTAACACCTAGATTTTAGCTCTAATATCATAGATCCTCAATATCAAGGCAACATTCCATCTTCTCCTAAAACACTCCTAGTCTGAGGACATGCCAGAAGAGAATGCTTAAATTTAGATCATTCTAGTAGTCAAAATTTCAAAGAGATCCCTAAAAAAATTCTTTGGAAAGAATGGGAAAGTGTAGTGATTCAAATTACCCTTGATTGTGTAGAAAATGTTTCTTAGAAAAATTTGCAGAATCCACGACAGCAATCTAAAAATATCAACTCAACTTCCAGTCTCCCAGGGAAAAAATGCTTTCTCTGCATCCCTAAAATACATTTATTTCAAACTGAGTTTTCTAAAATCTGTGTTAAGAGAAAACCAACTAATAGCCATGTTGATTCATGAAAGTTCTCTCTTGCAATCAATGGATACCTCTATATAAAAGTGATGATAGTGCATAAAACGTACATCTAAAATACGTTTCAGCATTATCTACTAAAGGAAATTACATGGAATGCTTATTTTTAATATAATAGGGATGTACCATCTTTGAGAGCATCTAGGATGCCATGATCTATTCATAATTAAAGTGGTGGACTTTCAGTTAATCATACCATGTTATTCATTTTCTAGTTGGACAGTTCATAAAATAAATGGCTTTAGCTGGAAATCTGAAACCCTTTGACATGATATTATTTGAATGTCTTTCTTTTCTCTAGTTGCAAATACTTTCTGATGTAGAGTAACTGAAACGTTAGCAGGGTCCATGGAATTCTTTTACTTGAGATAATACCCTACGTGAACCATAATCTGAAATTTCTATAGGCCTTTTAAGCAGTCACCTAGAAGTAACTGGCTCATCTAAAGAGAGGTATTCTAGCCTCTCTAGCCTTAAAGTTTTGAATAAGAAAATGCTAAGAAGTCTATCTTCTATATTTGTTGAAATAAATACAACAGTATGGGTTAGGGAGAAGGAAGATTTGCAAATGGCTTCTTTTTCATTGCTTGACCATCTACACCAGAGGGTTTCCTGGCATACTTGAAACTAACTTTTGAAGATGTTTGTAATAGAATAAAATAATGAGCAACATTTCTAGCTCTCTACTCTCTCAGTCTTTCAAAGCTTAAGCATCTCAGAGGTTCACAGAATCTTTCTTCATTATTAAAACGACACAGTTTCCCTTTTGTATGTTCATATATATGTTTTTATACAGTTGCTTGTACAAACAGTATACATCCTCATATAGTTGATGTTTTTCAATGAGATACTATAAGTATTAAACTACAATTTGCTCGTTTCATATAACAATATTTCACAAATATATTTAAATATATTCGCATGTAGTTTGAACCCATGTTTATTTTTAAAATGAAACTTCACATGGAAATATACATAAAGAAAATATATGAATTATAAATGCACAGCTTAATTAATTTTTACAAAATGAACGAGTATATCTCCCAGAACAAGAAACAGGCATTACAAGAATCCCAGAAGCTTTCCTGTTGCCTGACCCCCAATCACTGCATCCCTTGAAAGATAACTAGTTTTATCTTCTATCACCATAAATTGGTTTTACCTGCTTTTAATCCTTATGTAAATAGAAGTATAGAGTATGTACCTTTAGTGTTTATTTCTTTCACTTAAATTATGCCTGTGGAATCCATGCATGTTATTGCATGTAGCAGTAGTCCATTCGTTTCATTGCTATAGCATTCATTTTATGAATATAGCCATATATATTGATCAGTTTTACTGTTTATGGATAAAAGGGTTGTTTCTAACTTTGGCTGTTATGTAAAATGCTGCAATATTGTTCCTGTCTTTGATGCAGGTAGTTTTTGTTGTTGTTGTTGTTGGGAATATACCTAAAAGTGGGATTTATGTGTCATGCAGGATGCATAATTTTTGCTTTAGTATATTCTGCGAATGGTTTTTCAAAGAAGTTGTGATTTTCACTCCTGTAAAGCGTGTAAGAATTCCAATCACACCACATTTTCATCAATATTTAGTATTTTCAGTTTTGTTTTGATTTTGATTGTTGCCATTACAATGGGTGTGTAGTTGTTTTGCTTTGTGGTTTAAATTTTAATATCTTGATGGCTATACAATGTTTAACATCTTTTCATATTTTTATCGGCCATTTGGATATCCTCTTTGGTAAAACATCTATTCAAGGTTTCATTCATTTTGTTAAAATTGGGTTTTGTTTGTTACTGATTTGTATGAGTATTTTATGTATTCCAGGTACCTGTAGGTTTTTTACATACACACACATATTTCCCACTCTGTGATGTTCATTTTCAGTCCCTTACTGAGGCCCTGTGACAAATAGAATTCCTCATTTTAATGAAGTCGATATGCCAGTCTTTTTCCTTTAATCTTAGTACTTTTATATCCTGTTTAAAAAAATGTCCATCCCAAGGTCATAAAGCTATTCTCTTATGTTATCTTCTAGCACTTTCATTGTTCTTCCTTTAACAGTTTTCACATTTAAGTCTAAAATCGAATCTCTAATTGACGCCACACTGTTTATTGAGAGGAATTTTCATTCCCTATGAATTGTAGTGCCACCTTTGTCATAAATCAGGTGATTATCTACATATGTGAGTCTATATTTTCAGTTCTGTTCTATTGGAGTATTTGTCTATCCTCATACCAATAGCATACTGTTTGAATTACAATAGCTCCATAATAATTTGTAAGATCTGTTGATGAAAAATTCTCCAACTTTGTTCTTTTTAAGATTGTCTTGGCTATTTTGCCGCTTTACGTATACACATGCATTTTAGAATTTACATACACACACACACACACACACACACACACACACACACACACACACACTCCTGATGGGATTAACTGGGGTTTCTTTGACTACAGATCAACTTTGGGGGAATTTACACCTTTACAACCTCCATCCTACCAATCCATGAGCATGTTATGTTTCTCCATTTATTTAGGTTTTCTTTAATTCCTCTCATTTATGTAATTTGTGTTCAGAGTTCTTGCACATATTTGATGTTTACTGATGGAATTATTTTTTAAAATATCACTTTAAAATAGTTTATAGAACTATTTTATAATAGTTTATAGCTCATATAATAAAGCGTATTATGTAAACAATATAAACAAAGTTTATTATATAAACAATAAGTTTATATAATAGTTTATAGAACTATAGAAATACAGTTAATTTTTGGACATTAACATGACATCCAGAAACCTTGTTAAATCCACTTATTAATTGTAAAATATTATCTGAGGACGCTGAGTTTTCTACGTATATGTAGTCTGCAAACAATAACAACTTCATTCTCCCTTTCCAAACCTCATAACTTTTACTTTGTTTTCTTGTTACACTGACTAGTATATTAATTAAAGTAGTGTTTGCTATTATTTATAGATACATTTTAGCAGATCAAGGAAGATTCCTTCTATTCCTAGTTTACCAGGAGGTTTTATATTTTTAAAATTTTTTGTGAGTGTGAGTTAAATTTTCCAACACTTTTTCTGCATTTATTTTTACCCTTCATGTTTTTAATGTGATGAATCACAATAATTGGGTTTCATGTATTAAAATGAATCTTTGCTTGCCCAGATAAAATGCACTTCATTGTGATACATATATTGTTGTTTTAATATAGCACTGGAGTTGGTTTGTTTTGATAATAACTTGTTTAGGGTACAAATCATACTCTTTTTCTTTTAAGTAGCTGCATAATATCCCATGGTGTGATATGATATAATTGCTTCAGTGGTTTCCCAATTAAAAGACATTTAGGTGGTTTTCAGTGAATGTCTTCTCAGAAATAAGGCTTTAATTAAAAAACCTTATATATATCCTTATATACTGGTGATTTTATTTCTGTAAGATAGATTCTTAAAGAGGTATTGATGGGCAATAGGTTATGTACATTTTAATAGCTATTTTCAGGTTATTTTCTTAAAATGTATCAATATCTCACCAGTGTGGTATATGAATGGCTTTTTTTCTCACCCACTTTCCCGAATTGAATGTTATTCCATTCATTTGTTCTTTCCTCTATCTGATGGGTGGGAAATATCTCCTTTTGCCTTTTCCTGATTATGAGAAGGTAGATAACTTTTCAAAGGTTTATTGGTTATTTGCATGTTCTCTTTTGTGGATTTTCTGTTCAGGTTATTTGTTCATTATTTTTTAATTGGATTGTTTGTTTTTTAAAATCAATTTGTAGAACTTTATTAAAGTAGAGATATTAAACCTCTGTTCAGATGTTTTAATCTCAGTTTATTGTCTTTTTGCTTTATTATAAAGTCTTTGGCTTTATAGAAAATTTTATTTCTCACGTACTTGAAAGTGACAATTTTCTCCTTAAAGTCATTGCAGATTAGTGTTTGGTTCAAGAATGCCCCCATAATTTAAACTGTTACATATTCCTCATTTATTTGGTTTTATTTTGTATATTTGGATCTTTACTCTATTTGGAACTTATTTTTATACAGTTTAAATTACAGGAGTCTAACTTTATGGAAACACCATTATGATATATTCCATTTTTAATGACTAAATTGAAATGTCATATGTAGTGCATTCCCTTTGGCTGGATATGTTTCTGTATTCTATTCTGTTCCATCATTTTGTTTATCTCTGTACCAATTCCTTACTGTTCTGATTAGAGTAGCATAATAATATAAACTATAGTATGCCACAATCTTTGTGATTAAAAAAATTCTGGACAATTGTTATACTTTTATTCTTTTCTGATATAGGAGCTATGCTATATCTCTGAATATTTCCCATCTGATGAACTTGTTAGAAAGAGCATTGATATTTCTGAAAAGAATAGGCATTTGGGAAACTTAAGAGGTCTGCCTATAAATAACAACAAAGACAGATTTTCAGTAGGCATAACATCTCAGGCTGATGCCAATTGAGAAATACCAAGTTGAGACTCCATCCTGAGAGCTGCTCTACGCTTAATCTAAGGAAATTCTGGAGCTAAGCCTAACTACTACGTTTTTGTCAACTTAAGTTATCCACTGTCATGCAAAAGGCCAGTCTGGCAATGGAAAACAGGTATTAAAAATATTATGTTTTTAATCTAAGGCATTATAATGGGAATGGAAGAGGGTTACTGATAAAATTGTCTTGATGAAGGCACCCAATCGGCTCTTTCATCACAATGTTTTTCAGACTTGATTGCCCATTGGAATCACCCGCAAGCTTTTTAAACTCCTGATGCCCAGGTGAGAGTCCAGAACAATTAATCGTCATCTCTGGGGGTGGAAACCAAGCCTTAGTGGTTTGTAAAGTTCCCAGATTCCACTGTCTAGCAATGTTAGAGAACCAGTGCTTTAGAAGAGGGTAGGAATCTACTCTGCATGAAAATGCAGAAGAAAACAAGAAAAGAAAATCCTTAGCTGTTGCTAGGCCCCTTGCCAAGCTCTTCTTGTAAAGTTAATTTGTCTTTGGTAGGTGATGGGCAGGATTTGGGGTGACTGGGCTTCTGCCGGAAGAAGTGCAGGATGAATTATATGTGTGTCAGGGTGGGGTGCGGGGGGAGGAGTAAGGATACTAACCAAATGAAAGTCGCTTCTGAAATTTTTAGAAAATAAAGTCATATGAGCTGTTTATAGTCCAATCTAATTCTAGCTTCAGTGGTGGGAGGAAGGGATGGAGGAGCCAGTCAGAGTGAATATACACACTGAAAGAAGGGTGGGTAGGTTTGGTGAAATCTCCTAAGAAATATGATTATTCTCAGCCTATATTCCCCATTTCTGGTCAGTGCATTTGAGTCAGGATACAACCATGGGGTACACACGTGCGAGTGACCCAGACAGCAAAAGCCAGTGACCCTTCTCTTCAGTGTAGTCATCTTATAAGTGGCAATGCTAAATCATTCATGACCTCATGTGCTGCTTTTGGCAAGCGGCTCCCTAATTGCTCCTGTTTTTGCATCGATTCTGCGCAGCGTGGAAAAGCGAGTCTCCAACTTGCTTGTGGATTTATTGACCACCGGGCCCCTCCTCAGCTTTCACCTTCCAGGCCTCGCCCACTCTATTTTGGGGGCAGGAGCTGGGACACAGCACCTGTTTCCTCCTCTTCAAGCATGGGCTGGGCATTTTGACGGCTTCGCCTTTCCACCAAGCCAGGTGTCGGTGTTTCTGTATTTTCCAGCTCACCATCCCTCCCCGCCCCCCTACGCATCCCTATTTCCGTGGCTGAGGGCCCGGGGAGAAGAGAAATCCGCCCTCACACACCAGAGCCCCAGCTAGCTACCTGCTCTGGAGAGCACCAGGCGGACCGCGCGGACCCACCTGCCTCCAAAGTTTGGGGCGTGGGGGAGCCGGGACACGTGGCGTGTGGCTATGGCTCAGCCTGGGGGTCCGGAGCAGCCCCGGGAACATGCCGCTGGGGACGGATTCACCGACGTCATCAGGAGCCGAGCTGGTAGGAACTTGCTGCCTTGCTTTTCCGTGTGGGGTCTCGAGCGTTCCGGCTTCTCTCCGCAGAGGCTGTGCCCTGGAAGTTAGTACAGGGTTTTGGAAAGTTGTTGTGGCGCTGAGCGGAGGAGCAGCAGGGGACTGTCACCGCGCCCCCGCGCGCGTGGGGAGGGCGGGGAACCACGCGGGGAACCACGCCGGGCGCTTCCGAGGGAGGAGGGGGAGGAGGGGTGCCGCTCTCCGGGAAAGCAGAAACTCAAGTTTTTCTTTCGGGTCAAGTAGATACGGGTGGGCATTTTTTTTTTTTAAGGGAACCACCGGATATCGGTTTTATTATGCGATTGAAACGGGTTTTAAAAATATAAAGGAACGAGCAAACCGACTTAAAAGAAATATTGTCCTACGTAGTCTTTCAGGAGGGAGGGATGGGGAGGTGTAGAGAAGGCGTGCCTGGTCAGGGTGTGGCCAAGTGCAGAGTTAAGAAATCTGAGAAGTTTCACCTTGCTTTGTATCTGTGCTGAAGGAAAATGTCAGAGGGGTGACAGGAAGGCTTTGCATGCCTGGAGCGTAACTAGGCGAGTTGAAAACCAGTAAAGAAGAAGGAATGAAAAGTCTAAGGGTTTTTTGCAGCGTTACCACAGTGAACTTTCCCCCATGTGTAAATTTCATTTGTAGAGAATCTTCTAGTGTTTGGTAGCCTGGCCTACATGTGCAAACACTTGTAAACCAGGATAGGTCTTGAAAGCTGTAAATGGAAGCAGCTGTTAAGCTTTGCTAAAGGATGAAGTTTCAGCTGCTTGAATCTGCTCCTCTCACCCTTGGAAATACACCAAATCGTGGACAGCAAAATAAGGGGACCCTTCCAGATATTTTTACAAACATTGCTGGATGCTGAAGAGGACAGAGGTGTAAAGTCACTGTGCAAATGTATTTCTGACGTGAGGTTAAAGAAAATATCACAGTAGAAAACAAAAAAACGAGTAAGAAACACAGGAATTGGGTAAACTACAGATCAGCAGAGTTCAGAAGATGGTAGAGCAGGCTTTCTCTTCACAAGTAGTGTAGGTTGGTAATGATGCCTATAAGGCAAAAATGAATGGTATCTCTGACAGTGCCTTGGAGAAATAGTTTTCCCTAATTTAAAAATCACACTTACCTTCTTCTTCTCCTCCCATTAATAACCTAACATGCTTCTCTGATTTTAAAGGGAAGAATGGTAAACTTTCTTAAATGGAATGCCCTTCTCATTGAACTTGTAGGATAATAGAATTGTCTTTAAGTAGTCACCCTAAAATAACAATTTGAAAAAGTACATTGGTTACTTTCATACGTTGCTTTAAAATTGCTATTGTTTATACAGTTTATTAGACAGTAACTTGTAGCTATAATCATCTGAAATGCGCATAAGGATATCTACTATAAACCTGTGAGAGTATTATTTTGGGAGAAGTGTGGTAATTTAAGGAATAATTCTACAAAGAATTCATTGTCAGTGCATGAGAGAAGGAGAAAAAGATCCACAAATTCTCAAAACTAGGGTTGTGTGAATTTATGTATTGTGGAAATGGCTATTTTAAATCCATCTCTAAAGGAAATTCAACCTTTCTGTAACTTTGGATTGCATATCAGATACTACTTTGAGTCACTTTTTAAAATGCAGTTATTTACTTTTTTTTTTTTTTTACATTTGTGAAATTAAGCTTTTAGAACTATGAGACGTTCAGGTGGGGTGAGTGATAGGTCCAACTGGTTATCTAATTTTCACAGCCTACCTTTATCTTTTTGATAGGTCCTTCTAAGGGTTTAGAGCCCATCCAATAGAATATAATATTTGCTTTGAATATTTTAGTTTCTCTACCTTTATGAAACCAGTGGTTTTGTTTTATATTATTTTTTAGGTATTGATTTTTTTAAAATTCTGAAGCATAAGGGGCAGCTGCTATTAATAAGTGCTTTTTGTAGCCAATTGCTATGCACGGCAAAACATGTGGTGGGATTAACGGTGATGCCAAAAAAAGCAAACGGAAGAACTTGCTACACTGGCAATACCTATGTCTCCCTGCTGCCTCCTCCTTTCTCCCAATTTCTCTCATATATTAGTTTCTAGACCTAGTTAAATGTCAAGGGAAATTTTACAGTGCCTCAAAGGATATAAAAATAAGCTTTACATAAGATGTTTATATTTTTAGCGGCACTATTGGAGATTGTTTCTTACACAGTTAATAAGTAGAACGTCTAAAAATCGAAGACACAAAGATGATTATAATAAACATTTGTAATACATGGTCATACTTCATTAGATCAGTTTTATACAATGGTCTTGGTTCATCATTTGATGAGAAGTCACAACAACGTGGAACTTTGAGTATCCCTTATTTTTTCCTATCACGACTGCGTATTCTTAACTTGTTTCCACCATGAACTTTGACGTGGTTATGGTTTACATACATTACCTCAGTAATCATGAGAAAGCCTATGCCTTGGGTGAAAACTGTTACAAAATGAATGGCTAACCCAAACCAGAACTGTCCCCTCTGGTATAAAATTCAGATATCTTAAAGGTAAAATCTCACCATTTAAAAGCATTTCAGTACAGTATTTACAACTGTCGTTTTCTTGTTTGGATACTCAAATATGGGCATTTGATCTCCTATTGATTGGGTACGCTTTCCTGTAATTAGAAACAGCTCAGTGTAACATAAACAGTTCCATGCTGTTAATTTTTCTAAACCACATGTGAATTTAACTGACTGATTTCTTTTAAGACATTTTTTGCGTGTGTGTGTATGTGTGGTTTGTATTCATTTGGCATCTCCTGGCACATCTTTAGATGCTTTATTGGCATAGAATAATACATGAATAATTGAGTAAAGTGTACCTATGGATTTGTGTCACGAAAGATTTTTTAACCTCTTGAATGCTGAAATAAAATTCAGGCATTGTCTTCAGAATAAAATTAGCTGAGCAGGTTTTGCTTAAAAATATAAAAATTATTTTTGGTTCGATCTTGGAGTCCGCTATAACAATATATTTCTGGTGATCAATTTTGCATTGATAGAATCCTATTTTATTCCAAATTGCAACTATGGAAGATTGTTACACCAAAATTTTGATAAATTTTTTTTGCTTATTTATAGCGGTTACAAAGAGCCTATGGTAAAGAATAATATATATAAAAGTTAGGCCGAATGACTATTTTAAGACACACTTGGCTTATTTCTTTAGTATTTTAACTATCCTTATTAAAAAAAAGAATGCAATGTAAGTGAACTTATTTTTTTCAGTTTGAGCTAATGCTCTTAAATCATACCCTATGCCACTAACAGTTAGATATTCTCAGAACAAACCAAGAATCAAATTAGACAAAGATATTGGGGATTTTACAAGGGAAAAAGTAAGAAATCAGAAGACATTTTGAATAACCATTCTTTCAGAACTGCCAATTATTTCAGTTGGAAATATTTTCTTACTAGCCATTTAATATCTAAAGAATCACTTTGGTAATGAAGCCTGTACTTATCCATCCCAAGAAAATTATATGATCTTGTCATGCTGAAGGAGTGGGGTAATTCATTGTGCATGTTTGTAGAAGAACTACTTTGGTGCTTAAAAAAAAAACAAAAACAAAAACTTGAGTGTTAAGATTTTGCTTTGCTTTAATATATAAGGATTCCTATCCACAGAGACCTTGCTAAGGAAATTGTAGGGAATACTCTTCATAGATAACAGCCACTAAAGTATGTTGTACTATAGTGTAAGTTTTCTTCTCTTTTAGGTAATTGCATATGACAGCAGCCCTATTGTAAAAATAGATAGACCTAAGGACTAGAAGAGTGGAAAAACTTCCCTTTTCATTCTGGATTATAGGCAAAGCCATGCAAATTTATGGGAGCTGAAATATGTTTTCATGCAAGTTATTTAACATTATACCAATGTTGTTTTCAAATCTGTGTACTAAATTTTCTCTGCTGTGATAGTGAATTAAATTCTATTCTTTCCTCCAAGGAGGAAAATTGGAAATTTTCCTATTGAGTTAATAAGTACATTTGGCTTGAGACTGAAAACAACTTCTAAGTTTGCACTTAAAGTTTTTCCTGAAGTTGATAACTCCTTCCAATTTAATAAAGTTAGCCAATTTATCTTTACATTCAGTAATTCTGAGCTCTGTGTTCCTCTCTGTAGAAATTCTGTTCTCTATTATAATGAAATTGAAAGTAACATTAATGAACTCTAATAGTTTTATGAAAATGTAGTTAGTTATTGGGGAAATATCCAGTGATGTAGTGGAGGTGGTTTGCATTGGCTCATGAGATCCAATTGTATGAATCCCTTCCTATCTGCATTTTCAGTGACATCACTGTTGGTCTCTTGAAATTTCCATGGTGGGGAAAGACTACAGAAACCAGCAAATACTACTCATCAGGGCTTTTTTTTTTGTCCTTTAGAGGGAACCAGTTATTAAATATTCACTAGTACAACACTAGAACTATGAATGATGAGAGAAATTTAAACTGGAAGACATCCATTATGTTGAGGCCATGTATCGGTTAGGTATGCATTCCACTGAATGTAACAGAAAACCCAGCTAACTGTGGTCTTAACAAATTTTACATAACAAGATGTCTGGAGGTAGGCTGCTTCTGGTATTGGCTTGACATCTCAGTCCCAACAGGGCTGGTGTGTCTGATTCTCTTGACCTTTTCTTTCTAATTACAAGTTGACAGCTACTGTTCAGGTACCACTTGAGTCCAGAAAAAAGGAAAAGAAAGCCACCAGTTACATCTCCTCCAGACTCACTCCAGTGGACTGCTGCTTATATCTCATAGCAAACACTGTGTTCCATGGTCATCCTTAGATGCAAATGATGCTAAGATTGTGCATATTGAGCTTTTATAGCCTCTAATGAATTTTGGTAAAGGGGGAGAAGGGTAAAGGAGTAGAAATACTGTTAGCGTATCCTGTCATAGGAACTGGTTTATTTCGTTTACTTCTTACTGCTGGAGCTTTCGTCATGATAGTGCTTAGAGGGCCATTTAAACCCCCAGGTGTTCCTGTTTATGCAATCATAAATTTAAGTTAGGTTTCGGTTATGAGCTCTCACGTCTTTATGTCTTAGAACAGGTGAAGCCCATCATAGGGCATGGTCTTAGATTTAATAGCTGTGAATCTGTCCCTAGTTTAGGGACATTAAGTCACCCTTTCATTTCTGTTCTCCAGTGAAACCTGACCTGATCCCAGGAAACTGGCATGCTATTTTGAGAATGGGCACAGTTTCACTCTGACAGATGACAGCAACTGCAGGCATGCCTAAAGACAAGCATAGTATGTACATTGTGATGGTATAGGGCTATATTTCAGTCTTAGAAAGCTGGCTGGAATGACCACTTTTGAACACCTTCCGTACCTGTTCTGTCATTATAGTAACTGAAAACTGGTCCATCTGAAAAACAACTTTTACTGTAAAATGCCCCCATCTGCCGTGTCCCTCCTGCACACTACCCTGCTCCCATTGCCCCTTCTTATAACATCCTTTGAGGTAGTACTGAAGATGAGCTCTCAATGCTGAATTTTTAATATTTAGGGTAGGAGAGTTCTATTACCATCATGTGTCTGTCCCAAGGAATTGTCTTTCACATGTCAAACCATCACAAAACATGAATGGAAAATGGAGAAAGAAAACATATTTTGTGGTTTGAGTATATATGTCAAATATAGTAACTTTACACAAATGTATTTAATTTAAAGAAGCTCTGACTCAAAAGCAAATTGTAACAAGGATTACATCCATGGTATGAGTTTGCTAAAGATTAAAGGGGAACTGAATTTTAACTAACATATGAAAAGACAGGTAGTAGGTTTGATCTGGTGGGGAAGCCACTGGATGTCTATGGTTATGTGTTCTAAGTTAAAGAATATTGGTTAGGCTCTTCAGAAAACTCATAAGCAGGAATTAGCATTTGTGCATGAGATTTGGAAGCAGGAGTAAATCTGATGCTCTTGGCAATAATTTTATATATTGAGCGATGTAACCATGTGGGGAATTTTTTTTTAAAATATGAATGCCTAGTTGTTTGGGGGGGCTGTGGCCCTGGGTCCTAAGTCTCCTCCTGGAATTCTGACGAGCTCCCAGTTTTGAGAAGCTCTGGCTTTTGTCTTTGGGTTTTTGTTTTCAACTTGCTTTTGGTTTTTAATCATCACAGGCACCTTCCTAGATTGTTTGCTCTGTAGTGACTGTTGAAGTTAGTTTCCTGTTTTTCCTATGGTGAAAGTACATGAAAGATCAGTGGCAGTTCTCAGTTCACAAGCTCTCAATGATTGATACTCACAAAGGTTGTCTATACCCCTACTCTGGACGCTCTGAAAATACCGTGCAATATCTATTGTGATAGAAATCAAAGAGGACCCATGAGTTAGAAGAAAAGTAGAGAATAACCTGAAAATCAGCAATAGCTGCCTGAACTTACCAGACAGTTACTAGCTTGATTAGTTATTCATACCTAAATGTGAAATAATTTTCAGTTGCATTCTTTCCAACATTCATCTGAGATAACTTACATTGCCCAAATTGGACTTTTGGGTGGGGCCAGGTGGAAGAGGGGTTTTCTTCGACGTAGATGTCACAAAGTGGTGCATAAAGGGGGAAATTAAGCTCAAGGGTGTGTTCTTTGAGATGTAGTGTCAAAAATGGAGAAAGGATTCCTTAGAGCATGTACCTCTAATTCTTGAGAGCCTCAATGCTCCTTATTATATTGGAGCAATATATAACACTACTTCTTATTATATTTCTTAACTCCGATTTCCTGCTTGAATCTAGAAGGTGTGTTTTTTGGTTTCACCAGCTTTAGAGCTTAAAGCAAAATGTACACACTCTACCTTATTACTATGATGTAGAAGATTTGAAGAGAGAATAAAGCTTTATTGTAAAGGGGACTTGATAAAACTTAGGATTCTGATATATCTAGCAAGTTTTAATGCAGTCAAAGAAAATTGATTTTTGTGCATTGTACCTGTAGTTATCGCTACACCAAAAAACAAAAACATGGGGGAATAGCTATTTCTCCTCTTTACCAATTTCTTTCTTTTTTCTTTTTTTCTCCCTTAACCTTCTCATTTCCTTCTTAAACTTCATTGTCACTCCTTTCAGAACTGAAGTTAATGCTATCAATACTGGAGTACAATTAAATTGATACGAACAGACTCCTTTGGAATGGCTTCCTTCCTTTGCCACAATTTTGTAGCATTAGGCCCATGGGGAAATCTATTCCAAGTTTCATTATGCCAACTTTCAATTCAATTTTCAGTTAAATCTTGTACAAATTTTGGACTGCCTGCATGTTATTTTACAACATAACTGCTATGTTTAAAAATTTTGGCTCATTTAAAATTAGGTTTGTGAATCGATACAAGGACTATCTGATGTGGTTATTAGAAACATCCAGGACAGACAACAATCATACTCCCTTAGTGCAGTGGTTCGCAAACTTGAGTGTGGATCAAAAGTCTCTGGAAGGCTTAAAACACAGATCAAGGTGCCTCTCCCTCAGAGTTTCTGATTATACAGTGGGACTTGAGAATCTACATTCCTTACAAGTCCCCAAGTGCTACTGATTCTGATGCTCTAAGGACCACACTTTGAGAAACAGTGCTCTATTAGAAAAGTTAGGAAGGAATTAGTGAACCATCACTTGTTGGTAAAAACATGGAGGAATTGGTAGTTCTTTGTTCCAGGAAACAAAGAACAATATAACACTGTTCAGAGCTATTGAAGGTGGACTTGTTCCTAGTACACTAAGTCCCAGTAACATTAATATGAGCTGTCCCTTAATCCCTTCTGGCTTAACCTCTATCTGTACGTTGAAAGAGAAGGCCAAGGCAATTGACATGACTGAGGACGTCTATAGACATGAGTACTTGTTAATGAACTTAATCATAAATTCTATGTATTCTTGTATGTCTTTTACTTTTAAATTACTATTAACTCTGATACAACTAATTTTATGTGAAGTGTGTGCATAGTTGATGTCACCAATAAACGTGTGATATACAGATGGCCCATGTTCTTGGTTAAGCTGTTGGTCCATACCAAGTGTTTTCCCTCGCTTTTCTGCTTTGCCAGGAGTGCTGCAGAGCCCCTCCATCCACGCCCAAGTCCCCCAAACATAACCACTCAAGATAGACAACCACAGAATGTATTTCTAATAAATCCAAAATTCTTCCAAAGAAATGTCACCAGTCAAAAGTATTTTATTTTAATTTTTTGCTACCTACCACAATATGTCAATTTTTTTCCCTTAAATTCTTCATTAAACTGTCTTCTCCTTTTGAGTTTTAATAGAGTTTCCTGGTGTGTACTTCATTGAATTATATGGGCTGTTAATACTTTTTGGTGATCAAATAAGTTTGTGACACATGGGGTAAACAAAGTTAATCAATTTCTTAATGCCTGATTTCTGAGAAATTTTATCGTGCTTAAGTGCATGATAAAGCTTGAAGAGAAGGGTGGAGTTTTCCAAACTTATTTTATCATGGACTTTTTTTTTTTTTTTTTTTTGAGAAGCATTTTGTGGATTGTTGCTTCATGGAACTCGGGAAATTGAAAGTGTAGATGTGAATGAATTAGAATATATCAACCCATTGATCCATTGGTTTATTCAGCTGCTCAGTGTTTTCTCTAAAGGCTCTGAGGCCTTAGTCCTTGATTAAGAAAAAAAAAACTTCCCATTTCTAAGAGGATCGTTCTGATTTTTTAATAGCATATAGTTTTTGTAATGATTATTGACAATGTTCCATTAAAAAATTGACAGAATATAACTAAAGTAAAAATCACAGAAATAACCCTCATCTAAACTGTTAATATTGTGGCTTGTATGTGCATGTATGTACATACTTAAACATATATACATGCACATATGTTTGCAGACACAAGGTATTAATATTATATATGTGCATTTTATATAAATGGGATAAGTTGCCTTTACAGATGACATTTAATTAAGTGTGGTAATACAGACATGTGAGTAAACATAATGTACATACTGTTCTGTAATTCTGTAATATTTACAATTATCTTGTACATCAATGTAATACAGACCTATCACTGCATCATTACATTTTCTTTGATAACACTCACTTTAATTGGATGTGGGTGGCATACTAGAATCACGAAGGTGGGATTCAAAAAGGGCTACCCATGCACCCCGAGTCTTTGAAACTACTGTGCAATATATTGTGGGGAGAGTTGGAGGTGAGATCTCACATCCACCCATGAAAAGATGTTTTTTGCAAAATATGTCTTATAAATGTGGTTTCTACCCTGAATTGGTTACATAATTACATGAATCATTTAATTCATGTTCAGAGTTTCTGCTTCTAAATGACAGACAGACAGGGACTGAATTGATTCCTGGTCAGTCAGAGATCCATACAGAAGGAAATAATTAAATAGATCTAAAAGACCATGCAAAATGAAACTTAGTGGATAAGAGGGAATATATGGCATGTGGCGTGTGGCTCAGAGAGACATAAAATGAAGGTGGAAAGTCTAAACTGTGCAATACTTTGAACGAAGGTGTTTCACTGGAGCAAGTATTGACTGAAGGCACAGATGCAGTAGTGCATGCAGAGAACTGATGGAGAGGAGCGCTTCATGGAGGCATGGCCCTGTAGCTTGTCAAGTGATTTGAACTGGAGAGTATTTTGATCACTACATATGTTTTAATAAGATAGCAGTGTGAATTTGACAACTGACCTGCAAATGTGAAATTAAAACCAATTATATAAGTAACTGAGATCTTAATCCCGATAGACTAGATTTAGTAAAAGTATTGTATTATGACATTAGCAATTTATTTTAAAATTAAGAAGCAGACTTGGCAATATTTGCCTCGGCCTAAGTCATATATACCATAAAATACATTAAATTACCAGTTAACATATATTAATCACCTAAAAGTCTCTAAATGCATTTTCTCTCAAATTTATGCATGGTGAATTACTGAGGTCATATAACTAGCATAGGTTTGGGAATGGGCTGGTTTTGAATCTCAAATGGAAATCTCTTAAGAAAGTTTCTAAAATGAACCCCATGAGAAAATACATTATTAATGATAGCTAGTCAAATGTGAGAAATGTTTAGTTTTTCATTTCATAGAAATACATGTTTCATAATTGAATAACTATTATATTCTGTAATATATTAAGTCAATTACAGTTTGCTTCAGAATAATGGTCATATTACAGATATTTCTTAAAGATTTGGATCAAAATTCCAGATATAAAACTCAATTTACTCATTGAATTAAAACAATGGCTATATCTTTAAAAATACTGATGGACATTTGAACAAATGAGGTTAAAAAGCTATTAAAAATCTGTATCTTAGATGTATTTTAATTAGATATAGAAAGATAAGACAGGATATGCTAACACACAGAATGAATCATGCTTTGATTTTGTGTTTTTTTCCCTATCCCTAAGAACAAAATCTTAAGTGGAACTGCCATTTAGTAGTAGCAAATATTTTTCACACAAAATAATGCAATATCTCCAATTCACTCTCTTGTCATTTCCCTATTTTTTCATCCCTTCTAATATTAGCCAATGTTTACATTAAAACCAATGAGGAAATTGTGTCCAAGATGTCTATGGAACTTCTTAGGAAAAGGAACAGAAACTGTCATTTTTAATTAAACCAGATTAGTTTGTGAAAATCATAATTATGGATAGCTATAATTTTCCCGGTGCTTATGTCATATGTAACTAAATTAACACATAAGAGTCCTCTGAAATATTCCCCTAAATGACAGTAAGTTATCTATTTAATGAATTTTTATTCTTGGCAGCATATTAAAATTATAGATTTATTTTCTCTATCAAGGCTATGTTCTTTTTTTTTTTAAAGAATAAAGATTTTCATTTGTTTCGTTTTCATTTGAACGTCTGGGGTGCACAATAAGTTGTTGGCTTACATCACATGCTCACACTCCTATATGCTTATATCTAAAAGTGAGCATTTATATGTGGAGTAAGCTGATTAAACCCCAGCAGCATAAATGAACTAGGGAAGAACTTCAAAGTCTCCCTCCTTATTCTCACCAACTAGCCACAAATAAATGCTCCCTCCCTTAGTTCTCTTGGGGGAAAAAATACCTATTATCTCTTGTCTTTTGTTAGGGAATGTTATTCCCACATTCCTGCTTTCCCATGTTTGCTTTTCCCCATCTTCCTCCTTTCACATGCTTTTTACCCTTTACACCTACACTAAAATACTACTGGACTGTTCTTTGATTCATAGTGGGATTTGATTTAATAAGAGTTCAGAGGTCATATGTAGAAGAGTAGAATAGCATGATATTAAAACCAAGGTAACACTGAGGTTTCAGTACATACTGCTTTAAAACAGCAATAACACACCTAGTGAGCATTCACAGTCTGCCTCTTACCAAACTGAGACAAACCTATTTGCAACATGATGTTGCAGAAGTAACTCTAAACTAGGAATTTGGGGATCTGGTAGGCCTCTGTTCTACTTTGATCCTACTGTTCAATTAAGTAATTTTTTAAAAAATTTATTTATTTTTGGCTGCGTTGGGTCTTTGTTGCTGCACGCAGGCTTCCTCTAGTTGCGGCGAGCCGGGGCTACTCTTCGTTGCGGTGCGCGGGCTTCTCATTGTGGTGATAAATGAAGTTATGGTGTACCTAACAATGAAACATAAACTTTGGGAGCCTGGGTGCAATGGATTTGGGCAAAGGGAATGGAAAGAGATAGACAAGATAAGTTGTCGTGTGAGGCTTCTTGAAAAGAGAATGGGCAATGCCAGCATGGTAAAGGCACAGCCTACAGCATCAGGTAATAGTGGAAGAGTATGCAGATCAAGTTCTAAAGTTCTGCTTTTAAAAAATTTTTTTTATTTTAAAAGGAGTTCAGGAAAAGATGAAATATTGTCTTGTCGAGGTAATTTAAAGGGCTTGCCTTTTTGGAAGCAAGGCAGGAGTCCAGATTAGTATTTCTGAAAGTGAGATTTGTGTTGTAGGGGGAAAGAAACTTGGAAATTTTATATTAATTGTTTGACTTTAAAAAATATCTTTATCTCATTAATAAGGTTTGTAATATATAACTTAAGCACATACATATTAATTCATATTATACATATTTTGAGGGGGTTACTCAAAAATCTTTTACTACGAAGAATACATATTTAAAGAAAACATAAACTATTTTTCATATGATCTTCAGAGTTCTTTCAGGCAGTATGATTTAAAGAAAGGTCAATTATCAGAACTTCTGGTAACTATAGAGTGGAGTCAGAAAAGTATGAATGTATTTCACCTATCATTTTTTATATTCTCATTCTGAGAGGAAAAAAAAAGCTCACTATGAAGGGACTGAGGAAATATCATCTGTTTTGTACAAAATAAACTCTGTGTGGTGGATGCTGTGATGTTGCCCAGGTTCCGCTTCATAGAGTCGGCCTTCCCCAGCGTGACAGAAGTGCTGCTGGTAGACAGCCTTCGGCTGCGAGCCCTTGCAGGGGTTGCCTCAGCTGCAGAGAAGTACCTTGCGTCAGGCCACTTTCTTGGGTTGACCTCATTCAGAAACTGATGTATGATGGAATATAAAGGCCCTTTCATCTCAAACAAAGTTCAGACTACTCTGTAGAAGCCATTCTAGCTCTAGAACTTCCTTTAGGGTTGGCAGGAATTGCTGTTGGGCTTGATAGTGTAGTCAGTTTCTCTCCAATCCTGATTCTTTGCTCTTCACTCTATAGGTGTTGAACCCAGGGGCACTCCTTAATAAACACCCTGCATTCTCTTTCAGAGTTGGTTTCCCAGTGAACCTGACCAGTGATAATAATAAAAAAAAAGTAAATAAATTAGCCATGTATTCCAGAATGAAGTAATTTTAGGTCTGAGACAAAACATAGGAAGTGGACTTTACTAAGAATTTAATCTTGTACTTTGCACTAGACCAGTCTATTGGTATGCTTTGCTATCAGATGCATCATCATTATAACACGGATGAAATGGTAAACTTGGATGGCATAATTCTGTACTGCACACGGTTATTACCGTTTATTGTCCTCATTGACCTAGGGTTGACCCTTGCCCTCAAAAAGTATTTTCTTATTGAATGTTTCCTAGATTGGGAGGTTTCTTGTCATCAAGAGGCCCTGTATTCAAGATCCACATCACTCTCTATAGGGGCTTATTAAACTACCTCCTTTTCAGTTGTTTCCCATCCTACTTCTCAAAGCATTGGTTTGTTTCTTTATGCACCACTATCTTTAAATTTTTTTTAAATAGTAGAAGATCTGCATTTTAATTAGGTATAATCTACTTTTAAAGTCAGTTGAAAAATTTTCTCAGATGAAACATCTGTAATATCCAAAGGTGTCTGGCCTAGGGCAGAAAAAGTGGGAGTGTACATCTGTATTATTGCAATCATCAGAAAATGAAGTCCTATTAAAAACATGTTCATAATGTGCTCTACTCTCTAGGAAGCAAAAGTTTATACCTTGGAAAACTACTAGCATTTCTTATAGGCAGTAAAAGTTTCATGACAGCTTAGACCTGCGATATTAAGTATATGCTCAGACATCTTAAAAATGTTATTACTGATTAATCTATAGTTATAAATAACTTTCAATGGCCCTGCTCGCCTAAATAAAGGTGGTAATTTACGGTTTGTGTTGTTTCTCACAAATATCACCCTCTGCCTTTTATCTAAAAGTGAAGTTACTCTTTCAGGCCATGTAGTTTCACAATAGTAAATATTTAGACAGGATGAAGGAAGTTCCTAGAAGTAGAAATATCACTGTAAGAAATGGCCTCATCTTTAAATGTTAATCCTAATTGCTAAATATAGTATGATGTAAAACATTAGCATATTTCTTAAATCATATCAAATAAATTGACATTAAAAGGTAACATAATCCAACTCTTTACCAAATGACATATTTTTCATTATTTAGACAAAAATTGTCAAAGTTAAAATAAGACAAAATAATACTGCCACAAAGTGATGAATTTGATATGCGAAACAATAAACAATTATAACTAGAGCAGGAACAAAAATCAAGAAGATACAAAGAATTACCAAGCTTTGCTTCATTAAAAAATACTTAAGATAAATTATATTTGATTGCACATGACTTTTCAATATCTGCTGACCATGCAAAGTACAAAAGGTTATAGATGCAAAAAGGCTTTCTGAAGTCTTTTTTTATAATGATAAATTAGAAAACAGGTGAATATAATTCAATTTTTGTTGTCCATGCAATAAAATATAATGCAATCATAAGAGCAATTGATGTATCTTCTAAATTCATTGACAGAATTGGTGATTAATCAACATGTGTAATATTTCTGTGTGTGTAGAGTGTAACATCAAGTATGGATGTGGGAGAGAGTGTCAAAATAATTGTGGACAATCTTCAGGTAGTGAGGTTATAAGTGCTGCATTACTATTTTCTCCTCTGGTCTATGCATTGTTTCAATGTTCAAAGAAATACAGATTATTTCTCTACTATTAAGAAATTTAAAAAATTTATGCTTCAAATGTAACCTCCTTTCTTCTCAAGTCATGTGTTTTGTAATGGAGGTGAAGCCATGTTAAAAGCTAAACCCCGTGAATGGAGGTCCACCTTTAGGGCTGGCCTTAAATTCTAATGAGGTGAGGAAGATACCCACACATTCTCCAACAAGTCACAAAGGATTCTCAGTAGTGTTTCCATGTGGAAATTTTTTTCACAGTATTTCTCGAGAAGTTTGTTTTTTTTGAGTCTCAAATCACAGGAAAAATCATTCAGGAACACAGGGAAAATGTGTTATAATCCGTCTAAGGGAATTGAAGCTGAAAATGAATATTAAAAAGGTTACACATTTGAAAGATGTGTAACCAAGTGGAAATTAAGCAAGAACAGGAAATATAGACTCTCCAAGTCAAAAGGTATGGTTGACATTTCCAGAAACCAGGTTCAGAACATTGATAGAAGCATGGTTGAGATCTAAACAGTCAGTCCTTCTTTCAGCTATTGCCATGGTATAAGGTGTGTGTGTGTGTGTGTGTGTGTGTGTGTGTGTGTGTGTGTGTGTGTGTGTGTGTGTGTGTGTGTGTGTATCTGCCTGCTGCTAACAAGACATTCTTGCAAATAAAATATTAAAAGTTTATATGCATAGTATACTTCATAGAAATGCTATGAGTCATGTTCCAAGAAATAATGAGTTTGGGATCAAATAAGTTCTCAAATTGGCAATTTCAACGCCTGATTCTGTGTCGTGATGATGATGTTAACCTAGCCAGGAAGTCTGAATATTAGCTCTTAAAATACTACCCAGTACTGTTCACCGGCATTTTCCAATGGTTTAATATTCAGTCGGCTATGTTTCTTTGTAAAGTGAGTATTTTTATTAATCATGTTTTATATATTCCTACCGAGTAAAGAGAATGTAGAGCATTGGAAGTATATGTTAGGAGTAATTTAGGATTTTAGGAGTTGAGGAACATTCCAGGGAACTCTGATTTCTTGTTCTCAGATCCCAAAGATTAATATATATTGGGAATTTGTAAACTCTCAACTAACTCTCAGCAGAAATGGTGTGGTGGATAGAGGGAGCAAGGTGGTCATTGCCAGACCCTGTGACATCTTTTCACACATAAACCACGTAGCCTATGACTCCTGCTGTCAGTTAATACTGTTCAGTCTTTGGTATGTAAAATTGTTACATCAAACATTACATCATTAATTTTAAGATGGAACTTGATGCATGAATTTTGATATCTAGTTTGCTCAGGTTCTTAAACTTCTGGGGTTATATATCTTTTGGGAGTAGAGTGATTGTCTGTATGGTGTTTTGATTCAATAACTTATATGTCCTTTACACTAATACCTGCTTTTGGGTTTTATTAAAATAACATGGGAAGTTAAAATTAGTAGTCCAGGTTTAGGTTGAGTGCTGGAGAGAGCAGATAATGAGTTGTAATTTTTAGGAGCAAAAAAATGTTTCCATGATTATCTAAAATTGTTCACTAAAACTGGCAAAAGGCAAGTCTTTGGACTTTGAGACTTTATAGCAGTAAAATGGAAAAATTTCTAACTCGAGCTTAGCTTTAAAAATAGTGGGAAAAAGTTTGGTGTCTACCATCTTCTATTTCCTTGTAAGATTCAGAAACTTTGTATCAGAAATGCATTTTGACAGTTTATAAAGGAAGTCAAAACAGCACATGTATAGCTGCGAAATGTCAACTCCTAGTTCTGTTCTATTTTAATATGTGGCCCATGTTGTCAAGAGGAAGGCAATGTCATTAATCACAGGGTAAATTTTAGGGTTTATTATGTGGACAAAGTTGTCCCATCTCCACCACCTAATATACCCTGTAGCCTTTCCCTTTCTTACTCCTTTCTTGCTAGCATAGGTTTTAGTGTTGTGTATGTGCTTTGGGGATCCACACAGTGTGGTGGTTAACTTGGACTCATTTTCCTCATTCATTGAATTTCATCCTTTCACGAGAAATAAAAACCTTCAACTTTAACCCTTTTAGTTGGAATTGCATCTGTTTCCTGCTGCTAGTATATCTCCATTTAGGGTTCTCGGTATGGTTATGGTGAGCACAATTACTGTCTCTCGCTGTTAACAAAAATGAGGTGATTTTAAGGTACATCATATAGATGGCTGCTAACTTTGTCTGAATGTGAACCTACCTCTCTTTAGGAAATGAATTACATTAAACATTCATTTAAATATTACTCATGTTCATAGCAGCCTTATCTGTAATAGCTAAAACATGGCAGCAACCCAATTGGTCATTGATGAATGAATGGATAAGCAAAATTTAGTAAGTGCATATAATGGAATATTATTCAGCCTTAAAAAGGAAATTCTGACTCATGCTACAACATGGATGAACCTTGAGGGCATTATGCAAAGTGAAATAAGCCAGTCACAGAAAGATAAATACTGTATTGTTCCAATTACATGATGTACCTAGAGTGGTCAAAATCATAGAGACAGGAAGTAAAATGGTGAATTTCCAGGGGCTGGTGGGGAGGAGGGAATGGAGAGTTATTTAATGGGTATAGAGCTTCACTTTTGCAAGATGAAAAGAGTTACAGACATGGATGGTGGTGACGGTTGCGCAATATGAATGTACTTAATACCACTGAATTGTACACTTAACCTTTTTAAGTTAGTACATTTAATGTGTATTTTAACACAATAAAAATCTAAAAAATTATGAATATAACACAATAAAGCTATTTTTTCACCTGTCTAAAACGTTGCCTTTTAAATACAAAAGTGATTGAACTCAAGGTGCTTTTTCAAGTAGCTATCCATTTTCAATTGCTAACCATCAGTACTGAAAACTGCAAAAACCTGTAATTAATCTGGTGATGAAGCAGTTTAAAAGTTTTTTGTACCCCATGAAGGTCAAGTTTAATGCTTTTAGAATAAGAAATATCTATTCTTTATGTCAGACCAAGTGTACGCTTCTCATTTTTGTGATAATGTGAATGTTTGGAAATCACAGTAGTACTTGTCTCCTCTAAATTGGAACCATGTTGTAGGGTAGCTTCATTTGATTTGTTAAACTCGGATTTATCCTTCGAGGCAGCACAGCAGCTTTTGCAGGTACAGAAATGGTCTTTGTATTTAAATGTGCTACCTGGAACACACTCCCATCTGTTTTCTGTAGTTTACACAAAGCATTAGTTCATTTCCAGGGGTTCAAAAATTCTAATTCTAAAGGTTAAATTCACACAGACAGAAGCCCAGTGGGATTAGAATTCCTATTTTAGAAAACGCATGTCCTTTTGCACTGTGAACATGACTTGCTGTCTTCTACGTTATCTGGCTGCAGAGCCATTACACTGGCACTTCTTTTCAGCATAAACTTGTTCCCTTCTTCGTCCTGATGTGATAGCACAAAAAGATGAGCAAGTCCCAGGACTAAGAATGAAGACATCTGGAGCTTATGATAAGGGAACTACTTGAATCTAGGAGTTCTGTGTATCTTTTTTTTTTTTTTTCTTCAGGTCCCTTTACACTTTCTAGACTTGCTGAAATCTTCACTATTAAAAATGACTTGTTATTTGCGAAACTGTCTGTGAGCCTGCTTTATAGCTACAGATAGGGTAATTACACTTCCCAAATGTTCAGGGATAAATTCAATTTTAAATGTTCATTCCTACTGGCAGACTGTGCATCTGGATAGGTTTTCTGGAGCTGAACAGTTCTATTTAAACTTTATTTTGATAAAGTCAGATCTTTCACTTACCTGAAAGCCTGCCGCTTGTGTTTCTGTACAACTAAATATCAGTATAAAGAACTGTTTCATTTTAATTTTTGTAAGCTCGTTACTTTAAAGAGAAAACTTTAGAGGGAAAGCTTTCTATTGCTGAGGAAATTGTGTCCCTCTTAAGAGGAAATTTCCTGAGATGCCTTAGTCAGAGAATAGTGGCTTAAGAAGTACTCAATAAATGCAATTTACTATAGGCAATTGTTTTCATGCCACCTTGGCTAAGTCTAAGTAAATTTTCATCTGTAGAGTAAAGCTCCATAAGCTAACGGTGGCTCATTGCTTCTCACACTGATGATGAATTGATATCGGTGGTCATGTGTGCTACGCATATGTTGGAAAAAAATCAAATAGTTTTGGACCTATTGAGGAGAAAGGCAAATGGAATTTTCTTAAACTGGTAAAAAACAAAATTAAATATATGAACTCATAATAATTGAGAAATGAGAATTTTATACTCGGTTATTTGGAGAAAATGTGTACATATCTAGACTTCAAAAATAAGTAAAAATGCAAAACAGTTAGAACAGGCCAGATTTTCTCACTAAAGAAAATAGTTGGTATAATTTATATGTGTTTGGTATCAGTTTTGTCACCAAGTAAGAAGTGAAGGAAAGGGACCGAGGTAAAAATACTGCCTTGGTCATAGGCCATTAAGTTATTTTGTTTTAGGAAGGATTAACTACAAAATTCTGAATTATATTGTAGCAGTTCTATGGAATATGAAGTTGGAAATGTTAAATTTATCTTAATCTTCAGGTAATATTTTAGGAGGACCACTTTTTAAAAAAGTTGATGCTTATTCTTTTATTTTGTAAGGTAGCATAGAAGTTAGTGGCCATAACTTTAAAAAGAGAAGAAAGAGAAGAAAGGGATTGGATTTATCATTCTCCCTCTATGGTTGTAACTTTTATTCCTAGTGTCCTGAAATGTCATGATTTTCTGCCTTGGAGTGGCACTTTCTATTCATTGTACTGGACCCTTTGAGTCCCTTTCATTCTACAAACTTATGCTCTTGGTAAACTTGAGGCAATTTTCTTATATTCTTAGTATTGATATATTCCCTGCCCTGCATTTTCCGCCTTCATTCTGAAATTGCATTATCGGATATTTATACCTGCACATACTTAGTAATTTTTTTCTCTACTATTTTCCATCTGTCTTTTTATGCTACACCTTGAGTGGCATCCTCATATTAACCTCCAAACATTTCTATTGACTTTGTTTTTCTTATTTTTGCTATCATGTATATAATATCCAAGAAGTATTTTAGCTTTCTCAACATTGTTTTTTATAGTCTCATGTTTTTTCTGTTATGCAATATCTTCTATCTCTCAACTTCTTTTACAATTTTAAAGCATTCTTCAATTTTTACATTGTCTTCTTTACTAGAAGTATGGTTTTTACTGTTTGATTTTTTAAGATTTGATTTTTCTTTCAAATTGGGGCTCTCCTCAAGGGCCTGGTTTTCTTTGGCTGCCAATTTAGGCTTAAGACAGAGACTAAAATGTTAATTCACATCTTCTTACACATGGGCAGGTCTTTTCAACAGGTCTGCTTTACTGTAGAATGATTGGGTGCAGTCCCAGCTGTTTCCTCAGGAGGTCCCCAAATGTCTGTATGTTGAGGTCTTTTCTTTTGGGACATCTGTTTACCCAGAGGGAAATCTGGTTTCCTGCTTGAGGGGTAGGGGTGGTGGATATAAATTACCAGAGTTCCTGCCATCAAGCGGGAAAGGAGACTGGTGGTTTCAACATTCGGTATCTTTTTTTTTTTTTTTTTAAATAACAAGTTAAGCCATCTTTATTCATAGACAGGATGATTGCATGGAAAATCCTACAAAACCTACAAAATAGCTACTAGAACTAATTAGTGGGTTTAGCAAGTTTGCAGAATTTAAGAGAAGTAAACAAAAACCTATTGCATTTCTACATACTAGCAAAGAACAATCAGAAATTAAAATTAAAACCACTTCCAGTTAAAATAGCATCAAAAAATTAAATACTTAGGGATAAGTACAGTTAGTTGATGGTGGTGTTGGGTTCAAGTATGTCCTTACTGATTTTTCTGCCTGCTGGATCTGTCCATTTCTGAGAAGGGTATTGAAATCTACAACTGCAACTGTGGAATCATCTGTTTCTCCTTGAAATTCTATCAGTTTTGCCTCACATATTTTGATGCTCTGTTTTAGGTGCATAAACACTCAAGATCATTATGTAGTTTTGGAGAATTGACCCCTTTATCATTATGTAATGTCTCTCTTTCCCTTGATAAGTTTCCTTACTTTGAAGTCTGCTCTGTCTGAAATGAATACAGCTACTCCTGCTTCCTTCCTTCCTTCCTTCCTTCCTGCATGCAGGCTTTCTCTAGTTGCAGCGAGCAGGGCTACTCTTCGTTGCGGTGTGCAGGCTTCTCACTGTGGTGGCTTCTCTTGTTGCGGAGCACGGGCTCTAGGCACACAGGCTTCAGTAGTTGTGGCACGTGGGCTCAATAGTTGTGGCACGCAGGCTCTAGAGTGCAGGCTCAGTAGTTGTGGTGCACGGGCTTAGTTGCTCTGTGACATGTGGACATCTTCCCGGACCAGGGATCGAACCCATGTCCCCTGCATTGGCAGGCGGATTCTTAACCACTGAGCCACCAGGGAAGCCCGTGCTTTCTTTTGATTAGTATGAACGTGGTATATCTTTCTCTATCTGTTTCACAACGGATCATTTTCCCTCCCGCTGCCGGAAGCACAAGAGGATTTTTTTCTCTGATATTTACTGTGAGAACCTGGTGGAGCTCCTAGAGGTAAATCTTACAATATTGTGGGGAGCCCCCTATGACTGGGTCCCCCTGGAGTTTTCATCTCTCAGACTTGAGCCTCCAGCCATTCATCAATTACAGTTCAGGTTTCCGACCCCAGCACTAGTACCCACAGATAGTTGCTCCAATAAGGCCTGACTCCCTGTGTTCACGTATCTCTCCAATTTGGGGGTCAGTAGTTTGCTCTGTGACCTCAGTTCTCTTACAGACCAAGGTAGAGTTGTTGATTTTGTTCGTTTAGCCTTTTTCCTTGTTTGGATGGTATGGCGTCTTCCAAGCTTCTTACATGCTGGATGGGAAACCAGAAGTTGGTTAATTTTTTAAGTACTACTATTCTCTCAATTTATTTGTCATTGAGGTAACATTGGTTTGTAACATGTTTCACGTGTACAATATTAGATTGTACTAGGTTGTATTAGGTTACACGACCAATGTCCAGACACTTTCCTGTGTTTGTACATAGGAATATAACTTGAACGTTTGACCAAGAGGTATCAAGGTGCTACCTCCCAGAACAAGGGAAGCATCTACCAAAGTTAGATTTTAGTATCTGTATCATTAAAATGAGTCACAAATATCAGGAAGCTCTTTACCTTCATTAAAAAAAAAAAAAAAGAGCTGTGAGTCAGTTATGCACCACTATTTCCTTATTGCAGAATCTGACTATGACTATATGTTTATCATTACCAGTGAGATTTACACTACCTTTTTATGTTTTTAAGATGTTAATTAGTGTTCTTTTACTTCCACTCAAAGATCTCTCTTTAGTATTTCTTGTAAGTCAGGTTTGGTGGTAATTAACTCCTGCTTTTGTTTGAGAAAGTCTTTATCCTGCCTTCATTTCTGAAGGACAGCTTCACTGGGTATAAAATTCTTTGTTGACAGTTGTTTTATATCAATATTTTAAATATGTCATCTCATTGTCTCCTGGCCTGCAAAGTTTCTGTTAAGAAATCTGCTGGTAGTTTTATGTGGGATCCCTTATATGTAACCTCTTTTCTCTTACTGCTCTTAGAATTCTTCATTTTTGACTTTTCTTAACTTTGCATTTTATATTGGAATATAGTTCATTAACAATGTTGTGTTATTTTCAGGTGTACAGCAGAGTGATTCAGTTATATATATACATGTATCTATTCTTTTTCAGATTCTTTTCCCCTTTAGGTTGTTACATAATGTTGAGCAGAGTTCCCTGTGCTATACAGTATGTCCTTGTTGGTTATCCATTTTAAATATAGCAGTGTGTACATGTCAATCCCAAACTCCGTATGTCTTTGACTTTTGACCATTTAGTATGTCTTGGCCTAGCGTTATTCAGGTTCAGTCTATTTAGGATCTTTTGAGCCTCATTGATCTGGATGTCCATTTCTTTCCCCTGGTTTAGGAAGTTTTCAGCCATTATTGCTTTAAATATACTTTTGGTCCCTTTCTCTTTTCCTTCTGGAATTGTTTCTTTACATTGTGTGTCATAATTCCCATAGGCTTTCTTTGCTCTTTTTTATTCTTTGTTATTTTTGCTCTTCTGACTGCCTAATTTCTAATGTCCTATCCTCCAGGTCACTGATTCTTTCTTCTGCATGGCTGAGTCTGATTTTGAAATTCTCTATTATTCTTCACTTCAGTTATTGTACTTTTCACTTCTAGGATATCTGGGGTTTTGTTTTTGTGTTTTGTTTGTTTTTTTTGATGGTTGCTATTTCCTTTCACTTACTTGCCAGTGCTTTCTTGTAGTTCACTGAACTTCCTTAAGAGGATTATTCTGAATTTTTTGTCTGACAGTTCACAGATCTCCATTTCTTTACGATAAGTTTTTGGAACTTTATTACTTCTGTTTGGTGTCATATTTACCTGATTTTTCATGATCCTTTGATTCCTTACATTGATATTTGTACATCTGAGTAATCGGGCTTATTTTCCAGACTTTGCAGGTTTGCTTTGGCTGAAACAGATCTTCACCAGTCAGCTCAGTCAACTCAGTTCTGGGTGTTTCTGCTGGTAATGTTCTTGGGCAGGTGGGGCCTGCAGTTATGGTCTATTTTGAGGCAAGGGAAGTATTCACGCTCTGAGAATGGGGATGGGGGTGTGTGTCACTCATTGAGAGCAGTTGTATTGGAGTGCCGGCTCAGTTCCCAACCTAAGTAAGGCTGTAGGATGAGCTCCATTTTTGCTTGGATTCTCTGGTCATGCTTACTAGACGGTAGGGACTGGATATTTTATTCACTGGTAGATGGGGCTATGAGTTAGCTTCCTTCCCCAGACAGGGCAGCAGGACTGGACCCAGGGCCTGTACAGCTTGTTGTTTGGGGACCTGAATCAGGCCAGAGTACACTGAATTCTCTGGTCAAGTGAGGCTACTGGTTTTACTCGACAGATGGGGGACGCCATAGGTCATGCTCTCTTTTTTTTTTTTCTAACATCTTTATTGGAGTGTAATTGCTTTACAATGTTCTGTTAGTTTCTGCTGTATAACAAAGTGAATCAGCTATATGTATACATATATCCCCATATCCCCTCCCCCTTGCGTCTCCCTCCCACCCTCCCTATCCCACTCCTCTAGGTGGTCACAAAGCATCGAGCTGATCTCCCTGTGCGATGCAGCTGCTTCCCACAAGCTATCTATTTTACGTTTGGTAGTGTATATATGTCCATGCCACTCTCTCACTTCGTCCCAGCTTACCCTTCCCCCTCCCCGTGTTCTCAAGTTCATTCTCTACGTCTGTGTCTTTATTCCTGTCCTGCCCCTAGGTTCATCAGAACCAGTTTTTTTTTTTTGGATTCCATATATATGTGTTAGCATACGGTATTTGTTTTTCTCTTTCTGACTTACTTCACTCTGTATGACAGACTCTAGGTCCATCCACCTCACTACAAATAACTCAATTTTGTTTCTTTTTATGGCTGAGTAATATTACATTGTATATATGTGCCACATATTCTTTATTCATCTGTTGATGGACACTTAGGTTGCTTCCATGTCCTGGCTATTGTAAATAGTGCTTCATTGAACATTGTGGTACATGACTCTTTTTGAATTATGGTTTTCTGTAGGTATATGCCCAGTAGTGGGATTGTTGGGTCATATGGTAATTCTATTTTCAGTTTTTTAAGGAACCTCCATACTGTTCTCCATAGTGGCTGTATCAATTTACATTCCCACCAATAGTGCAAGAGGATTCCCTTTTCTCCACATGCTCTCCAGAATTTATTGTTTGTAGATTTTTTGATGATGGCCATTCTGACTGGTGTGAGGTGATACCTCATTGTAGTTTTGATTTGCATTTCTCTAATGATGAGTGATGTTGAGCATCTTTTCATGTGTTTGTTGGCCATCTGTATGTCTTTGGAGAAATGTCTGTTTAGGTCTTCTGCCCATTTTTGGATTGGATTTTTTTTTTTTTATGTTGAGCTGCATGAGCTGCTTGTGTATGTTGGAGATTAATCCTTTGTCAGTTGCTTCATTTGCAAATATTTTCTCCCATTCTGAGGGTTGTCTCTTTGCCTTGTTTATGGTTTCCTTTGCTGTGCAAAAGCTTTTAAGTTTCATTAGGTCCCATTTGTTTATTTTTGTTTTTATTTCCCTTTCTCTAGGAGGTGGGTCAAAAAGGATCTTGCTGTGATTTATGTCATAGAGTGTTCTGCCTAGGTTTTCCTCTAAGAGTTTGATAGTGTCAGGCCTTACATTTAGGTCTTTAATCCATTTTGAATTTATTTTTGTGTATGGTGTTGGGAAGTGTTCTAATTTCATTCTTTTACATGTAGCTGTCCAGTTTTCCCAGCACCACTTATTGAGGAGGCTGTCTTTTCTCCATTGTATATTCTTCCCTCCTTTATCAAAGATAAGGTGACCATATGTGCGTGGGTTTATCTCTGGGCTTTCTATCCTGTTCCATTGATCTATATTTCTGTTTTTGTGCCAGTACCATACTGCCTTGATTACTGTAAGTTTGTAGTATAGTCTGAAGTCAGGGAGCCTGATTCCTCCATTTCCATTTTTTTCTCAAGATTGCTTTGGCTATTTGGGGTCTTTTGTTTCCATACAAATTGTGAAATTTTTTGTTCTAGTTCTGTGAAAAATGCCAGTGGTAGTTTGATAGGGATTGCATGGAATCTGTAGATCGCTTTGGGTAGTAGAGTCATTTTCACAGTGTTGATTCTTCCAATCCAAGAACATGGTATATCTCTCCATCTGTTTGTATCATCTTTAATTTCCTTCATCAGTGTCTTATAGTTTTCTGCATACAGGTCTTTTGTCTCCTTAGGTGGGTTTATTCCTAGATATTTTATTCTTTTTGTTGCAATGGTAAATTGGAGTGTTTCCTTAATTTCTCTGTCAGATTTTTCATCATTAGTGTATAGAAATGCAAGAGATTTCTATGCATTAATTTTGTATCCTGCTACTCTACCCAATTCATTGATTAGTTCTAGTAGTCTTCTGGTAGCATCTTTAGGATTCTCTATGTATAGTTTCATGTCATCTGCAAACAGTGACAGCTTTACTTCCTCTTTTCTGATTTGGACTCCTTTTATTTCTTTTTCTTCTCTGATTGCTGTGGCTAAAACTTCCAAAACTGTGTTGAATAATAATGGTGAGAGTGGGCAACCTTGTTTTGTTCCTGATCTTAGAGGAAGTGGTTTCACTTTTTCACCATTGAGAATGATGTTTGCTGTGGGTTTGCCATATATGGCCTTTATTATGTTGAGGTAGTTTCCCTCTATGCCTACGTTCTGGAGGGTTTTTATCATAAATGGGTGTTGAATTTTGTCGAAAGGTTTTTCTACGTCTATTGAGATTATCATATGGTTTTTATCCTTCAGTTTGTTAGTGTGGTGTATCACATTGATTGATTTGTGTATATGGAAGAATCCTTGGATTCCTGGGATAAACCCCACTTGATCATGGTGTATGATCCTTTTAATGTGCTGTTGGATTCTGTTTGCTAGTATTTTGTTGAGGATTTTTGCCTCTAGGTTCATCAGTGATATTGGCCTGTAGTTTTCTTTTTTTTTTTTTTTTTTTTAAATTTTTATTTATTATTTATTTATTATGTTTATTTTTGGCTGTGTTGGGTCTTCGTTTCTGTGTGAGGGCTTTCTCCAGTTGCGGCGAGTGGGGGCCACTCTTCATCGCGGTGCGTGGGCCTGTCACTATCGCGGCCTCTCTTGCTGCGGAGCAGAGGCTCCAGACGCTCAGGCTCAGTAGTTGTGGCTCACGGGCCCAGTTGCTCCGCGGCATGTGGGATCTTCCCAGACCAGGGCTCGAACCCGTGTCCCCTGCATTGGCAGGCAGACTCTCAACCACTGCGCCACCAGGGAAGCCCAGTTTTCTTTTTTTGTGACATCTTTGTCTGGTTTTGGTATCAGGGTGTGGTGGCCTTGTAGAATGAGTTTGGGAGTGTTCCTCCTTCTGCTATATTTTGGAAGAGTTTGAGAACGATAGGTGTTAGCTCTTCTCTAAATGTTTGATAGAATTCACCTGTGAAGCCATCTGGTCCTGGGCTTTCGTTTGTTGGAAGATTTTTAATCACAGTTTCAATTTCAGTGCTTGTGATTTGTCTGTTTATATTTTATATTTCTTCCTGGTTCAGTCTCAGAAGGTTGTGGTTTTCTAAGAATTAGTCCATTTCTTCCAGGTTTTCGATTTTATTGGCATATAGTTACTTGTAGTAATCTCTCATGATCCTTTGTATTTCTGCACTGTCAGTTGTTACTTCTCTTTTTTCATTTCTAATTCTGTTGATTTGAGTCTTCTCCCTTTTTTCCTTGATGAGTCTCGCTAGTGGTTTATCAATTTTGTTTATCTTCTCAAAGAACCAGCTTTTAGTTTTATTGATCTTTGCTATGGTTTGCTTCATTTCTTTTTCATTTATTTCTGATCTGATCTTTATGATTCCTTTCCTTCTGCTAACTTTGGGGTTTTTTTGTTCTTCTTTCTCTAATTGCTTTAGGTGTAAGGTTTGATTGTTTATTTGAGATGTTTCTTGTTTCTGAGGTAGGATTGTATTGCTATAAACTTCTTAGAACTGCTTTTGCTGCATCCATAGGTTTTGGGTCATCGTGTTTTCATTGTAATTTTTTTCTAGGTATTTTTTGATTTCCTCTTTGATTTCTTCAGTGATCTCTTGGTTATTAAGTAGTGTATTGTTTAGCCTCCATGTGTTTGTATTTTTTATAGATCTTTTCCTGTAATTGATATCTAGTCTCATAGTGTTGTGGTCGAAAAAGTTACTTGATATGATTTCAGTTTTCTTAAACTTACCAAGGCTGGATTTGTGACCCAAGATATGATCTATCCTGGAGAATGCTCCATGAGTACTTGAGAAGAAAGTGTATTCTGTTCTTTTTGGATGGAATATCCAGTAAATATCAGTGAAGTCCATCTTGTTTAATGTGTCATTTAAAGCTTGTGTTTCCTTATTTATTTTCATTTGGGATGATCTGTCCATTGGTGAAAGTGGGGTGTGAAAGTCACCTGCTATGATTGTGTTACTGTCAATTTCCCCTTTTATGGTTGTTAGCATTTGCCTTATGTAATGAGGTGCTCCTATGTTGGGTGCATAAATATTTACAATTGTTATATCTTCTTCTTGGATTAATCCCTTGATCATTATGTAGTATCCTTCTTTGAGTTTTCTAACATTCTTTAAAGTCTATTTTGTCTGATATGAGAATTGCTACTCCAGCTTTCTTTTGATTTCCATTTGCATGGAATACCTTTTTCCATCCCCTCACTTTCAGTCTGTATATGTCCCTAGGTCTGAAGTGGGTCTCTTGTAGACAGCATATATACAGGTTATGTTTTTGTATCCATTCAGCCAGTCTGTGTCTTCTGGTTGGAGCATTTAATCCATTTACATTCAAGGTAATTATTGATGTGTATGTTCCTATTACCATTTTCTTAGTTGTTTTGGGTTTGTTTTTGTAGGTCTTTTTCTTCTCTTGTGTTTTCCCACCTAGAGAAGTTCCTTTAGCATTTGTTGTAAAGCTGGTTTGGTGGTGCTGAATTCTCTTAGCTTTTGCTTGTCTGTAAAGGTTTTGATTTCTCCGTCTAATCTGAATGAGATCCTTCCTGGGTAGAGTAATCTTGGTTGCAGGTTTTTCCCTTTCATCACTTTAAATATGTCCTGCCAGTCCCTTGTGGCTTGCAGAATTTCTGCTGAAAGATCAGCTGTTAACCTTATGGGTGTTTCCTTGTAAGTTATTTGTTGCTTTTCCCTTGCTGCTTTTAATATTTTTTTGTTGTGTTTAATTTTTGATAGTTTGATTAATATATCTTGTTATGTTTCTCCTTGGATTTATCCTGTATGGTACTCTCTGCGCTTCCTGCACTTTTTGACTAATTCCTTTCCCATGGTAGTGAAGTTTTCAACTATAATCTTTTCAAATATTTTCTCTGACCCATTCTTTTTCTCTTCTTTTTCTGGGATCCCTATAATTCTAATGTTGGTGCATTTAATGTTGTCCCAGAGGTTTCTGAGACTGTCCTCAATTCTTTTCATTCTTTTTTCTTTATTCTGCTCTGCAGTAGTTATTTCCACTATTTTATCTTCCAGGTCACTTATCCGTTCTTCTGCCTCAGTTATTCTGCTCTTGATTCCTTCTAGACAATTTTTAATTTCAGTTATTGTGTTGTTCATCATTGTTTGTTTGCTCTTTAGTTCTTCTAGGTCCTTGTTAAACATTTCTTGTATTTTCTCCATTCTATTTCCAGGATTTTGGATCATGTTTTCTATCATTACTCTGAATTCTTTTTCAGGTAGACTGCCTATTTCCTCTTCATTTGTTTGGTCTGGTGTGTTTTTACCTTGCTCCTTCATCTGCTGTGTGTTTCTGTCTTCTCCTTTTGCTTAACTTATTGTGTTTGGGGTCTCCTTTTCGCAGACTGCAGGTTCGTAGTTCCCATTGTTTTTGGTGTCTGCCCCCAGTGGGTTGTGTAGGCTTCCTGGTGGAGGGGACTGGTGCCTATGTTCTGTTGGGTGGGGCTGGATCTTGTCTTTCTGGTTGTCAGGGCCTCATCTGGTGGTTTGTTTTGGGGTGTCTGTGAACTTCTTATGACTTTAGGCAGCCTCTCTGCTAGTGGGTGGGGTTGTGTTCCTATCTTGCTAGTTGTTCGACATGGGGCATCCAGTACTGAAGCTTGCTGGCCGTTGAGTGGAGCTGGGTCTTAGCATTGAGATGGAGATTTCTGGGAGAGCTCTAGCCGGTTGATATTACGTAGTTCTGGAAGGTCTCTGGTGGTCCAGCGTGCTTAACTCGGCTCTCCCACCTCAGAGGCTCAGGCCTGACACCAGGCCGGAGCACCAAGACCCTGTCAGCCACACAGCTCAGTTGAAAAGAGAGAAAAAATAATAATAATAATAAATAAAAATTTTTTAAATTATTAAAATAAAAAGGTAATAATAAAAAAAGGAAGAGAGCAACCAAACCAATAAATAAATCCACCAATGATAACAAGTGCTAAAAAGTATTCTAAGATAAACATAAAAATCAGAAACAAGTCAGTCGCAGACAGCAAACCCCAAGTCTACAGTTGCTCCCAAAGTCCACTGCCTCAATTTTGGGATGATTCATTGTCTATTCAGGTATTCCACAGATGCAGGGTACCTCATGTTGATTGTGGGGATTTAATCCGCTGCTCCTGAGGCTGCACGGAGAGATTTCCCTTTCTCTTCTTTGTTCGCACAGCTCCTGGGGTTCAACTTTGGATTTGGCCCCACCTCTGTGTGTAGGTCGCCCTCAGGCCTCTGTTCCCGCCCAGACAGTGCGGAGTTAAAGCAGCGGCTGAGTAGGGGGCTCTGGCTCACTCATGCTTGGGGGAGGGAGGGGTTTGGTAGGTATAATTGGAATGTGGGGCAAGCCTGCTGTGGCAGAGGCCGGCCTGACATTGCCACAGCCTGAGGCACGCCATGTGTTCTCCCGGGGAAGTTGTCCCTGGATCACGGGACCCTGGCAGTGGTGGGCCACACAGGCTCCCGTGGGGGTGTGGAGAGTGACTTTTGCTTGTACACAGGATTCTTGGTGGCTGCAGCAGCAGCGTTAGCATTTCATGCTCGTCTCTGGGGTCTGAGCTCATAGCCGCGGCTCATGCCTGTCTCGAGCTCGTTTAGGCGGTTCTCTGCCTTCTGTGGGCAGACGGGGAAGGAATCCCACCTCCTTGAGCACTCCGAAACAGTGGTCTCTTGTCTCTCTGGCAGGTCCAGACTTTTTCCTGTTCTCCCTCCTGGCTAGCTGTGGCGCACTAGCCCCCTTCAGGCTATGTTCACGCAGCCAACCCCAGTCCTCTCCCTGGGATCTGACCCCCAAAGCCTGAGCCTCAGCTCCCAGCCCCCGCCCACCCCAGCGGGTGAGCAGACAAGCCTCTCAGGCTGGTGAGTGCTGTGCGGCGCCGATCCTCCATGTGGGAATCTCTTCGCTTTGCCCTCCGCACCCCTGTGGCTGTGCTCTCCTCCGTGGCTCCGAAGCTTCCCCCAACTGCCATCCTCCGTCTCGACCAGTGAAGGGGCTTCCTAGCATGTGGAAACTTTTCCTCCTTCACGGCTCCCTCCCCAGAGGTGCAGGTCCCATCCCTATTCTTTTGTCTGTTTTTCCTTTTTTCTTTTGCCCTACCCAGGTACGTGGGGAGTTTCTTGCCTTTTGGGAGGTCTGAGGTCTTCTGCCAGCGTTCAGTAGGTGTTCTGCAGGAGTTGTTCCACATGTAGATGTATATTTGACATATTTGTGGGAAGGATGGTGATCTCCACGTGTTACTCCTCCACCATCTTGAAGGTCCCTAGTGCTCTCTTTTCAATTGCTACTGTTTATAGGGCTGTTGTATGAGCTGTGCAGCTTCCTGTGTGCTTTGGTTAAGTGGGCTGAAGGAAGTATTCAGTGTTTAGTGGGGCTACAAATTAGATTCCCTGCCCAGGCACAGTGGGAGAGGCAGCTCTGAAGCCAGTAAAACTCTTTGTTGTCTTAACTCAAGCTGAACAGCAACCCAAGTTCCCTGGCCAAACAGGGCCCCTGGCTTTTTTCTACATACTATAAGCTCTGCTTGCCCACCTCTTGGCTCAAGTGCTGCTGGGCTGTACATGTTCCAGAACTTCTCTCCAGCCCATTTGGTTAGATGGGGCTGGAAGACACTGCACAGTGGGTGGGGCTATGTCTCAGCTCCCTTGCCTGTGTGGGTGAAGAGGGGCCACTCCAGGCACTCTGTTTCCCAAACACGGATCTCCAGTTAGGAGGGCCTGGGAGCTTCTCTCAGTCTTGGCTTTGAATTAGTCCCCCTGTCTGCACAGCACTGGAGTGCTCCATGCCTGGTAGTGACTTTTCTGTGGGGGTGATTCGCTCTGCCTGCCTGCCTCTTGGCTCAAGTGCTGCTGGGCCACACTGCTTCCAGGAGTTGTTGCCAGCCCTCTGGTCAGATGAGGCTGGAAGACACTCTCCACACCAGGTGGGCTATGATGATTGTTTTGAACTATGCAAATCTTAGGAAGGTTTTTCTGCTGTGTTGTAGCTCTTCTTTGTGGCTGATTGAGAAGAGGCCTACAAAAATACCCAAAGTTCAGGCAAGCTAAATCTGTGTCTTGTTTGAAATTTTTTTGGACCTTCAAAATGGCACTGACTGTTGAAAAGGGTGCTGGTACTAGTAGCTTGAATGAAAAATGTAAGCCTGTTAAAATCAAATTCTGGAATATGTGGATGATCATTAGATAATTATTGCTCAGAATCAGAGAAAGTTTCAGGTAAAATTTAGAAGAGGTTCAGAATAAAACTAGCGGTGAAGTGCTTGCATGTTCAGGCCATCCTGTTAAAGAATAACTGCTGACCCTCGGTATGTTGATCATGGTTTATGAGTCATCAAGATGGAGAGTTCATTCAGCTTTTTTTTGTCTTAAATGTAGCTTCATAAATGATTTAGCTTAGTTACCCAAGTATCATGTAGCTTAAAATTACATTTAATTCTCTCAGGCATTCCATGTACAATGCTGTAATACATTTTGTAGAACCAAAATGTGCAGAATTAACTCATACACGAAGGTTTTCTCATGTTTCCCTTAGAAACATAGTGGCTGGTCAGTGCCACTCTGTATTTCTATCATTGTTAAGTAATATTGGTAGATAACAAAACAAAAAGGTAGACCTATATTAGCTATGGTTGTGCTCTTCTGTAGATAAGAAAAACATCATATGAAGTTTTCTAAAATATACAAATAATATATAGAATGGATTACCTTAATTATATTGAAATAAAAATAAATGCAAATACAGCATAGTGATTTGTTCAATTGCAGTTAGTTTTTCAAGACCTACAAGATCAAGATACAACAAATTAGTATTCATCTACATTACATGTTTCCTCTTATCTATTCACTGTATTAGGTTTTCTATTTTTCTTTTTTTCCAACTGTATCGATAATCACTTTATTTTTATTTTTTAACTGAAGTATATTTGACTTACAGTAATATTAGTTTCAGATGTTCAGCATAGTGATTCAGTATTTTTACAGATGATACTCCATTAAAGTTAACTGCAAGATAACAGCTATGATTTCCTATGCTATACAGTATGTCCTTGTTGCTAGCTATTTTATACATAGTAGTTTGTATGTATCTCTTAATCCTATACCCCTATCTTGCCCCTCCACTCTTCCCTTTGCTGCTGGTAATCCCTATTTTGTTCTCTATATTTGTGAATCTGTTTCTGTTTTGTGATGTTCATTCGTTTTATTTTTTTAGATTCCATATATAAGTGACGATATACAGTATTTGACTTTGATTTATTTCACTAAACATAATATTCTCTAGGTTCATCCACGTTGCTGCAAATGGCAGAATTTCATTCTTTTTTACGGCTGAGTAATATTCCATTGTACATGTATACCACATCTTCTTAATCCATTCACCTGTTGATGGACACTTGGGTTGCTTCCATATCTTGGCTGTTGTAAATAATGCTGCTATGAACTTTGGGGTTTTCATTTTTTTCGTATATATATCCAGGAGTGGAATTTCTGAATCATATGGTAGTCCTAGTTTTAGGTTTTTTTGAGGAACCTCTATAATGTTTTCCATAGTGGCTGCACCAATTTACATTCCAACCAGCAGTGTATGAGGGTTCCCTTTTCTCCATGTCCTGTTCAACATTTGTTACTTGTAGACATTTTGGTAACCATTCTGACAGGTGTGAGGTGATATGTCATTGTGGTTTTGATTTGCATTTCTCTAATGATAGCGCTATTGAGCATATTTTCATGTGCTGGTGAACCACCTGTATGTCTTCTTTAGAGAACTGTCTATTCAGTTTTTCTGCCCATTTTTTGATTGGATTGTTTGGTTTGTTTGGTATTGACTTGTATGAGCCATTCATATATTTTGGATATTAGCCCCTTGTTGGTCATATCATTTGCAAATATTTTCTCCCATTCCATAGGTTGTCTTTTTGTTCTGTAGATGGTTTCTTTTGCTGTATGAAAGCTTTTAAGTTTAATTAGGTTTAATTTGTTTATTTTTGCTTTTATTTCTTTTGCTTAAGGAGACATATCCATAGAAATATTGCTACAATTTATGTCAAAGAATGTTCTGTCTGTGTTCTCTTCTAGGAGTTTTATGGTTTTAAGTCTTACATTTAGGTCTTCAATCCATTTTGAATTTATTTTTGTATATGGTGTGAGGAAATGTTCTCATTCTTTTTCATGTAGCTATCCATTTTTCCCAGCACCACTTATTGAAGAGACTGTCTTTTCTCCATTGTATATTCTTGCCTCCCTTGTTGCAAATCAGTTCACCATAAGTATGTGGGCTTGTTTCTGGGCTCTCTATTCTGTTCCATTGATCTGTGTGTCTGTTTTTGTGCCAGTACCATGCTGTTTTGATCGTCCGGGAGGGTGGTACCTCCAGCTTTGTTCTATCTCAAGCTTTCTTTGGCAATACAGGGTATTTTGTAGTTCTATATGAATTTTAGGATTATTTGTTCTAGCTCTATGAAAAATGTCATGGGTATTTTGGTAAGGATTGCATTCAATCTGAAGAGAGCTTTGGGTAGTATGGCCATTTTAACAATATTCTTGTAATCCAAGTGCATGGGACATCTTTCCATTTATTTGCATCATCAACGTTCTATAGCTTTCAGTGTATAGGTCTTTCACCTCCTTGGTGAAGTTTATTCCTAGGTATTGTATTCTTTTTAATGTGATTTTAAATGGTTGTTTTTTTTTTTTTAACTTTTTGATAGTTCATTATTAGTGTATGGAAAAAACACCAGATTTCTGTATATTAATGTTGTGTCTTGCAACTTTGCTGAATTCATTCATTAGTTCTCATATTTTTTTTGGTAGAGACTTGAGGATTTTCTATAGAGTATCAAGTCATTTGCAAGTAGTGACAGATTTACTTCTTCCCTTCCAATATGGATGCTTTTTATTTCTTGTTTGATTGTTGTGGCTAGGACTTCCAATACTATGTTAAACAGAAGCAGTGACAGTGGGCATCCTTGTTACTAAATTGAGAGGAAAAGCTTTCAGTTTTTGGGTATGATGTTAGCTGCTAGTTTGTCATAAATGGCCTTTATTATGTTGAGATATGTTCCCTCTCTACCAACTTTGAGAGTTCCTTGTGGTTTGATGGCTTTCTGTAGTAGTATGCCTGTGTTCCTTTCTTTTTAGCTTTTGTATATCTGTTATAGGTTTTTGATTTGTGGTTACCATGGGATTCATATATGTTGACCTATAACCATATCTACTCTACTTGTTTTAAACTGGTAGTCACTGGTAGTCATTTGAGTTCAAACACATTCTAAAAAATCTGTTTCACTCCTTCTTATATTTTGTGCTTTTTATGTCATATTTTACATCTTCATGTCTATCTCTTAACTGTTTGTTGTAGTTAGAATTGCTTTTACAGTTTTTTGCTTTTAATTTTTGAACTGGCTTATTAAGTTGTTGATCCTCAGTCCTTTTATATATCTTCAATCTATATCTATCTATATCTATATTATCCTATATGCGTCTATATTTTAATCTAAAATCCTTTTATATATTTGCCTTTTCTAGTGGGATTTTTCCCTTTCCTATAGCTTCTTAGCTCTTTTCCACTTAGAGAAGACCCTTTAACATTTCTTTTACAGTAGGTTTGGTATTGATGAACTCTTTTAATTTTTGCTTGTCTCCAAAGTTCTTCTATCTGTCCTTTGATTCTAAATGATAACCTTGCTGCGTAGAGTATCTTGGTTGCAAGTTTTTCCCTTTCAGCACTTTGAATATATCATGCCACTCCCTTCTGGCTTGCAACATTTCTTCAGAGAAATCAACTGATAGCCTTATGTGGGTTCCCTTGTATATGACTCTCTGTTTTTCTCTTGCTGCCTTTAGAATTCTCTTAATCTTTCACTTCTACCATTTTAATTATCATATGTCCTGGTGTGGGTCTTTTTGGGTTCATCTGTTTTGGGATCCTCTGTGCTTCTTATACCTGGATATCTGTTTCTTTTTTTAGATTTGGGACGTTATCAGCTGTAATTTCCACAAAGATATTTTGTGATACCGTTCTATCTCTGTTCTCCTTCTGGGACCCCTGTAATGTGAGTGCTGGTATGATTGATGGTACCATAGAGATCTCTTAAACTGTTTGAGTTTTTAAATTTTTTCTTTTGGTATTCTGATTAGGTGATTTCCATTATTCTATCTTCCAGATCACTTATGCATTCTTCTGTGTCACTTAGTCTGCTATTCATTCCTTCCAGTGTATTTTTAATTTCAGCTATTGAATTCTTCATTTCTGATTGGGTCTTTTAAATATTTTCTAGTTCCTTGTTGAATTTTTCACTTTGTACATCTTTTCCCTACTTCAGTTAAGATTTTTGTTACTAATGCTTTGAATTCCTTATCTGGTAAATTGTTTATTTCTGTTTGATGCAGTTTTGGGTGTTTTCTCTTGCTCTTTCAGTTGAGAGCACTTCCTCTGACTTTTCATTTTGGTTAACATTCACTGCCTCTATGAATTTAGGTGAAACAGTTACCTATTGTGGTCTTGAAGGGGTGTTCTTAATGTGGGAGTGTTCCTATACAGACTACATGTGCCCAGTGCCTTCAGTGGGAGAGCTGGGTTTGACATGGGCACATGTCACCTCTTTCCTCAGTGTGTGCCGGAAGCTATCACCTTGGTAGTGGGTGGAGCTGAGATTGAGGGGCTAGAGCTGGAGCTGGGTGTGAGGTGGGACTTCCTCTCTATACAGTGCCCGTCAACACCCTGTCAGAGATCGGGTATGATCCCAAGTTGCTGGAGCATAAGCCTTGAGTTTCAGGCCCTACTTGCCTCTGTTTTCTTTAAGTGTGTTTTCCCATCTCCTTATACCTGGTAACTTACCTCAGAGGTGGGGATTGCTAAAGCAGGTGGGACCTGTGCCAAGTCTCAGCTCGTTTTGGCCACAGACAGAGGTCTGAGCTGTCTCAATGTGATGCTTGTCCAGGTACCCACAATTGTTTGCTCCACTCAGACACACCCTCGGGTGTATGTCCCCTTTGTCCCTCATAGCAGATCACTGCCCCCAGCCTCTGCCACCCCTAGCCTGTTGTGGAGTCACACTGCGGGGTCTGCAGGGCCCGCATAGACTCTCAGGATGTATGGGGTTGAGCTGTGGTGTAGTGTCTGCTGTTTGAGATCTTGGCTGCTTTTGCTGTGCTACTTGGGTAAGTGCCAATAATGACTGCTACCGCCCCACCCAGGCTCAGCCCTGGGACCGGTCACTTCTTCATCCTATGATGGAGTCTCCACCCCAGTCATGGCTACCTCACATCCTGTGCTGTGATGTCAAGTGTGCAGGGCTGGAGTATTTGCTTGGCTAGGGTGTTCGCTGAGGCCTTCGTGGAAAACCCAGCAGCTGCTAAGGCAGACCTCTTTCTGCCCTGCCTGCTCTCCAGGCCACATGCCCAAATGCAATCCTCGTGAGCAGAGTCCAGGCTTCCCACAGTTCTCCTATTAGTCAGAGTGGTTCTCCAACCAGCCAAGGGGGCTCATCTCCCCCATGTAGGACCCTAGAACTGGGGTGCCCAATATGTGGTTCTAAACACTCACTCCCCAGGAAGTGTGTCTACTCGTGCAATCTCCCTTTTCCTCTGAGTCCCATCCCAGGGGCACACGTCCTGGCCCAATCACTTTTCTTCCTTTCTTTCCCGATTCTGTGCGTATCTTTGTTATAGCCTTAGGTGTATAGGAGCCCTTCTGCCAGTTTCAAGTTAGTTTTCGGTAAGAATTGTTCCACATGCGTATGTATTTTTGATGTGTCTGTGAGGGGAGGGGAGCTCCACATCCTCTTACTCCACCATCTTGATCCAGTGTAGGATTTCTCTTTTGCCATTTTACTTTATTTAGTTAAAACTTTTTTCTTCCAGGCATTTTGTATCTTGTCCTTTGTTTTATATCATGATTAAAATCATTGACTACTTTGATGTTCTTGTCATGTCCTTATTTTAAGGAAGTAGCATTAACTTGGAGGTCAGGCATGGACATGCAGCTCCAGTGTATTCCCCTAAAGTTGGGAATTTATGCAAATTAGAACCAAAGGAGTCTCACAAGTACTTTTCTCTACCAATGAGATAAATGAAGGACTGATAGAGGACATAGTGTTACTCCGTGATGTTGAGTAAAGCTAAAGTCTATTTTAATGCAGTAAATTGAGTTTCAAAACCACAATATTTGATCTTAGAGGCAACTACTGTATCATGTTGATGCTTTTCCTGTCTCTGTTTGCAGCTTCTAGCGTTATTCTTCCCACTTAAAGATCTACTTAAAATCTTTCCTTCTTGCTCTCTCTCTCTCCCTCCCTCTCTCTCTCCCTCCCTCTCTCTCTCCCTCCCTCTCTCTCTCCCTCCCTCTCTCTCTCTCACACACACACACAGATGGTGAGAACATTTTTATACAAGACTTTCATTTCTTCATCTTTGCAGTATCTCAATCCCATATGTTTGTCTTTGATATTTTGCAAATGTGTTCAGATTTATGCACAACCTCCACATGGTAGTTTCTCTCTATACATTTGATTTCTGAGTCAGAACACTGCACGTGAGCTAGCTCATGCAAGCGGGAATTGTCCTTGACTGTAAGGAGAAATTTTCTGGTCAACTCATTTTGGTCCCCAGGAAAATGAACTCAACTGTCGGTTCTCCAATACAATATTTGAAATGAGTTTTTAAAATCAGTACTTAATAGGGAAAGCTACAAGCCTGGTTGAGGAGAACTGAAACCATACTGCACTAACTAAATCAACCATATCCTGTTTTAAACCTTTTCATTGTTGTACATAAATATATACAGGTGTATTAGTGAGAATTGTGCTTGAGCTGTCTACTTCTCACTTTTCCTTCTCACAGCATACCTACTTGTTTTCAGCATAAGAATTTTCTCTAAGTGCCATAGCAGGTAAATAATGTCACTCCAGCAGCTGCCATGTTTGCATGTTACATTTCCAGCAGTGCACAAAGACTGGCTGCAGACTTAGCCCTATTGAAAATTTCATGGAGAAGAGTATGTGATTGGTGCACCCTCGTCATGTATTCAGGTATGGTCTGATAATCTCTGGCCAAGGCAATAGGTACCCATCTGTGTGAATTGGAGAAAAATAGCATGTGCTTATAGGCTGGCAGAACCCCCAAAGAGTATCTACTTAATAGTAAATTTTAAAAATACAGATAAAACATTGGCATGGTTATTGTGTGAATTAACAATCTCTTCTTACTAGCTGTCGATGAAATTCTTAGCTAGAGCAGTTTCCCTTCCAGATTTTTCTATGCTTCTTATATTTCCCTTGTTAAACGCTGTGTGTCTCATTAATGTTTTGCTTCTTTCACTGGCCATTGTAGTTCTGTTACTTTCCACAGAAAGCATCCCAGTTGATAAGCAGAAGACCCAGTTCACAATGGCATGCAAAACGGAGACTTATTATCTTACCTAATAAGATGAGCCAACACAGAGTCTAAGACGGTCAAATCAGAATCATCTGAATCAAGGGTCTTATGCAGTGTCAGCATTACTAATAATTTCAAGGATGCAGACAAAAGGGAGGATCAGACAAATATGGTGGAAGTCTGGGACATCCTGTGTGGCTCCTCATGTCTTTCTGCATTCGGCATGCACAGTAAAAGAGGAGGTGTCAAGTGAGGGTTATGCATTACTTGATAATGAAGGAGTGGTTAGGCTATGAAATATCTCCATTTTTAGACCCTGGTTTAAGTAATAATTTTAAGGAAGTCGTGCCTCATAATTCCATAGATGATGGGCTAATAATAAGGATTATGGATTATCCTTATCCACGGACATCGTGCTTAAGAGCATTCTAGATATTAGGGCTCTTTATCATAGCAAATTCCATTAGTCTTTTTAAAGTAGGCCTGGTTATCAGCAGATTTACAAGGAAAATAAACCATGTCACCTGCCTTCTTTTTCTAGAAACATTCCCTTAGTAAAAGGAGGGGATGCGTAGTAGTCCAGCTGGTTTAGTTCCTTCTCTGCTAACTGAGCCTGCAAAATCACATGGTAGGTTATTTGTTGGTTTATTCAAGGGCTCATAAATACCATAAAGAGCCAAGATTTCACATTCTTTGTAATCCCTCCTCCCTCTCTTCCTCCTTCCTCTTCTTTCTGAAATCCTTTTAGTATTTTTGGCCTCTAGGCTTGTTTTCCATATTTACAGAATTGTTGCCACACATCTGAGCATCATATCCTCACATAAGAGCGTAGAGGTCAGAATGCGAAGGAGACCATTCTCAGAAGTTCCCCCACGAGATAGTCTTTAGTGTTTCATTTGTTGTAAGTGTATCACATGCCTAAGTATATCACATTTCCCTAAATTAATAACAGAGAAGGGGAATGTAATTATCTTAATCAGAATGGAATAAAAGATTCACTCCTCATGTTAAGGAGAGGCATCGATTGTCCTTCATAATAAGTTGATGATACCTGAACAAATTCTGGTTCTCATTAAGGAAGAAATAGTGGTCGGGGGATGAATGTAGTTTCTGAGTAGTCTGCCAAGAATGTCTGTCATAGTCTTGTAACTTCCTGATACCTACAGATATGACAGTAGAATCTAGCTCTGAAACTATATCTGCAATGGCTAAAAAGCAGATTGTCTGAATGGTTGCTAAGAGTTTGAAGTTTGGTCTCTAAATAATAGAGTGACTGATTTTAATGTTATTGACATTTTTATTTCTGTCATCTCTACTATAAGAGGTTATTTAATGCAGAAATACATTTCTCTTAAACAGTGCTTTAAAAATCAGAATATGATAGTGTACTTTCTGACATAGCTTTTGCATATGACTGCCCTCTGTGATAGTAGTGGAGGAAGAGTTTATTTCTCTAATTTAGTGACTCTAATATTGGAATGCATAAAAATCACCACAAATACTTGGTTAAGTAGTGTTTTTCTGGGCCCAACTTTAGAAACTGACAGTTTGGCCTAGGAATCTGCATTTAGCAGGCACCCATGACGATGTTGGAGCATACATGTTCTTTAGACCACTTTTGAGAAATGCTATTAATATGCTTGGGGTGAGGAAATCAATCTTCCAGGCCTGAGTGCTGCTTGGAATATTGATTCCTCTTACCCAAGAGCCTTTGCCTCTGAAGTTGTTTTTCTTCCACTACAAATATTATCTTTGAACACATCAATCCCTAAGTCATTCCTCCTCAACCGGATCATTGTAGGAGTACATTTATTTATTTATTTATTTATTTTAAATTTTATTTATTTATTTTTGGCTGCCTTGGGTCTTCATTGCTGCACACCGGCTTTCTCTAGTTGTGGTGAGCGGGGTCCGCTCTTTGTTGCAGTGCACGGGCTTCTCATTGCAGTGGCTTCTCTTGTTGCGGCACACGGGCTCTAGGCACGCAGACTCAGTAGTTGTGGCTCGTGGGCTCTAGAGCGCAGGCTCAGTAGTTGTGGCGCACAGGCTTAGTTGCTCCGCGGCATGTGGGATCTTCCTGGACCAGGGCTTGAACCCGTGTCCCCTGCATTGGCAGGCAGATCCTTAACCACTGCGCCACCAGGGAAGTCCCTGTAGGAGTACATTTAAAATGAAATGTGCAGTGCATATGGGGTTCTACAGAGATAGTCACATGGACATTATAGTTATTTCCCAAGACTTTTAAATAAGGGGGGGGGCTCTCTCCCCTCCCTTATTATGCAGCTCACTTTTTAAAAACTTTATTGAAGTATAGTTGATTTACAGTGTTGTTAATTTCTTCTTTACAGCAAAGTGACTCAGTTATACATATATATATATTCAGTTATACATATATATTATATATATGTATTCTTTTTCATATTCTTTTTCCATTACAGTTTGTCAAAGGATATGGAATATAGTTCCCTGTGCTATACAGTAGGACTTTGTTGTTTATCCATCATATATATAATAGTTTGCCTCTGCTAATCCCAACCTCCCATTCCTTCCCTCCCCTGCAGCTCATTTCTTGATTGAGGAAGAATATGGTAAGGAAATAGTTGCTAGACATCCACCAAATTTTGTCTTAAGTATACTTCTTGGCTCTTCTTGTTAGACCATAACTAGAATCAAATGCAGCCACCCTTCATGTAGACAGAGTATGTGACTGCCAATAATGTGACCTTACAGGGGCATCAGAATACTCTTGTCCATCTTCCTCATTTCTGAGCTCAAACCTTTAAAAAAAAATGTCAAGTCCCCTATGATCAATTTAGTAGATGCACACTCCCAGTACATGTTCTGTGATGTTCATTCTTCTCTTTCCCCACCATCTTCCTGACACACCCATATCTCTTATTATACTTACTGAGTATATCATTATTTTGACATCTATTAAATTAGAATTCTCCAGGAGGTAATATGTTTGTGTCTATACACTGTGCCTAAAACATTGCCTTAGAAAACAGTTAAGTGAAATGAGAAATGAATATGACCATACCTACCTCCCTAACCTAACATGCATCACTAATGAAAAGCCTAATACGTTCCTGACACTGAGCCATACATTCCCTAGAAGAATCTAAAAAACTGAGAATCTCTATGCATACCAAGGAGTTACATATCCACTGATTAAACTATACCTGAAATTTATAGTACATATTTATATGTGTGTATATATTATAAATATAGTATGTGTATATATCAGTATACACATATATACTATATGCACACATACTATGTGATGTCACACATATTGTACATATGTGTATACATATACATAACATTTGACATGTATACATATATACACTATTTTTTTTAATGAAATATAGTTGATTTATAATGTGTTAGTTTCTGGTGTACAGCAAAGTGATTCATATATATATGTCCTTATTCTTTGCCATTATGGTTTATTACAGGATATTGAATATTGAATATAGTTCCCTATGCTATACAGTAGGACCTTGTTTATCTGTTGTATGTATAGCAGTTTGTATCTGCTAATCCCAAACTCCTAATTTATCCCTCCCTCACCCTCTTTTCCCTTTGGCAACCATAAGTTTGTTTTCTATATTTGTGAGTCAGTTTCTGTTTCATAAATAAGTTCATTTGTATCATATTTTAGATTCCACGTATAAGTGATATCATATGGTATTTGGCTTACTTCACTTAGTATGATTATCTCTAGGTCCATCCATGTTTCTGCAAATGGCATTATTTCATTCTTTTTTATGAAAATTCTTTTTCATTCTTTTTTATCCATTCTTCTGTCAGTGGATATTTAGGTTGCTTCCATGCCTTGGCTATTGTAAATAATGCTACTATGAGCATAGGGGTGCATGTATCTTTTTGAATTATGGTTTTCTCAGGGTATATGCCTAGGATTGGGATTGCAGGATCATATGGTAGCTCTATTTTTAGTTTATTAAGGAACCTCCCTACTGTTTTCCATAGTGGCTGCACCAATTTACATTGCCACCAACAGTGTAAGAGGGTTCCTTTTTCTCCACACCCTCTCCAGCATTTATCATCTGTAGACTTTTTAACGATGGCCATTCTGACTGGTGTGAGGTGGTATCTCACTGTAGTTTTGATTTGCATTTCTCTAATAATAAGTGAAGTTGAGCATCTTTTCAAGTGCCTATTGGCCATCTGTATGTCTTCTTTGCAGAAATGTCTATTTAGGTCTTCTGCCCATTTTTTTGATTGGCTTGTTTGATTTTTTTTGTTCTTGAGTTATATGAGCTGTTTGTATATTTTGGAAATTAAGCCCTTGTTATCACATCATTTGCAAATGTTTTCTCCCAGTCTGTAGGCATAAGGTAGGTTTTTATTTGAGGTTTTTCTTGCTTTTTGAGGAAGGCCTGTATCATTATGAACTTCCCTCTAAGAAGTCCGTTTGTTCCTTCCCATAGAGTTTGTATGTACGGTTGTGTTTTCATTGTCATTTGTCTTAAGGTATTTTAAATTTTCTCTTGGATTTCATCATTGACCCATTGGTTTTTTAGTAACATGTTGTTTAGTCTCTATGTAATCATTTTTTTCATGTTTCTTTTTCTTTGGTTGATGTCCAGTTTCATGCTGCTGTTGTCAGAAAAGATGGTTGAAATAATTTCTATCCTCGTAAATTTGTTGAGGCTTGTTTTGTGTCCTAGTATGTGGTCAAGCCTAGAGATTGTTCCATGGTCACTTGAAAAGAATGTGTATTCTGGGGTTTTGGGATATAATGTCCTGAAAATATCAATTAAGTCTAACTGTTCTATTGTATCATTTGGGATCTCTGTTGCCTTATTGATTTTCTGTCTGGAAGATCTGTCCATTGATGTCAGTGGAGGGTTAACGTTGCCTTCTATAATTGTATTCCCATCAATTTCTCCTGTTATGTCTGTTAGTATTTGTTTTATGTATTTGGGTTCTCGTATATTGGGTGCATATATGGTAACGAGTATAATAGAGTATAATATCCTCTTCTTCTATTGATGCTTTTATCATTATATGTGTTCTTTTTTATCTTTTTTTCATGGCCTTTGTTTTAAAGTCTATTTTGTCTGATATGAGTGTTGCTACCCCTGCTTTCTTGTCATTTCCGTTTGCATGAAATATCTTTTTCCATCCCCTCACTTTCAATCTATGTGTGTCCTTAGCCCTAAAGTGGGTGTCTTGTAGGCAGCATATTGTAGGCTCTTGTTTTTTTATCCAGTCTGCCACTCTGTCTTTTGATTGGAGCATTTAGTCCATTGACAAGGTAATTATTGATATGTAATTTATTATTATTGCCATTGTAAGCCTTTTTTCCAGTCAATTTTGTAGTTCTTCATTTCTTCTTTTTTGTTTTTTCTTCTGTGGTTTCATGGTTTTATTTTGTGTTTTGCTTGTGTTCTCTTCTTTTTGGTTTTTGTGAATCTATCGTATGCTTTTGATTTGTGGTTTTCCTGGTTTTCAAGTATGTTAACTCATTACTGTATCTACTTGCTTTAGACTGGTAGTCATATAGGCTCAAACACATTCTAAAAAAATAATAATAATAATCTTACTCTCCTCCCCCCATATTTTATTATTTTGATGTCCTCCTTTACATCTTCATGTTTATCTTTTTGCTGTCCATTGTAGTTACCATTGCTTTCACAAAATTTAAAAATTTTTAAAATCTGTGTACTGGCTTAAGTGATTTACTTTCCAGTTGTGATTTTTCTCTTTCCTATAGATTCTTGGATCTTTCCTATTTAGAGAAGACCTTTCAATATTTCTTTTAGGATAGGTTTAGTATTGTTGTATTAGTTTGTGCTTGTCTGAGAAATTCTTTCTCTACTTCTATTCTCAGTGTTAATCTTGCTGGGTAGAGTATCCTAAGTTGCAGGATTTTGCCTTTCAGGACTTTGAATATATCTTGCCACTCCCTTCTGGCCTGCAACTTTTCTGTAGAGAAATCAAGCGATAGTCTTATGGGGCTTCCCTTGTAATTGACTCTTTGTTTTCCTCTTGCTGCCTTTGGAATCCTCTCTTTAACTTATTCCATTTTAATTATAATGTCATGTTGTAGGTATGTTTGGGTTCATCTTGATTGAGACCCTCTGTGCTTCCTGTAGCCAAATATCTGTTTCCTTCTTTAGGTTTGGAAAGTTTTCAGCCATAATTTCTTCAAATACATTTTCAATCACCTTTTCTTCTCCTTCTGGGATCCCTATTAAGTATAGATTGGGATGCTTTATATTATCCCATAGGTCTCATATATTGCTTTCTTTTTTCTTTTCTTTTTCATTTTTCTTTCTCTGCTGTTCTGATTGGGTGATTTCCATTATTCTGTCCTCCAGTTCACTTATTCATTCTTCCGCATTATCCAGTTTGCTATTTATTGCCTTTAGCTCAGCTTTTGTCCCAGAAAATGAGTTTTCTAATTTTAATTGGCTCCTCTTTATAATCTCTAGTTCCTTATTACAGTAATCTCCATTTCTATCAATAGCCTTTCTTAATTCCTTCAGTATTTTCATTACGTCCTCTTTGAACTTGGGGTCTAGTAGACTGGAGAGGTCTGTTTCATTGTTTATTCTTTCAGGGGAATTCTCAATATTTTAGTTGGGAGTGTTTCTTCTGCTTCTTCATTTTACTTGTATTTCTCTGACTCTGAGTGTAGGAGAAACAGTTATCTACTGTGGTTTTGAAGGGTTGTTTTTATTTGGCAGTGTCCCTATGTAATCCCCATGAGTCTGATATTTTTGCTGTGAGAGCTTTTTTTAATATGGATGCCTGCCTTGTCTTTCCTCAGTGTGCGCTGGCTGTTATCACCTTTATAGGGGGTGTGACTGGTGTTGTGGTGACCAGAGCCTGTGCTGGATATTGAGTGGGAACTCCTCTTTGTTCTGGTGTTGTCACAGCCATGCTGGGGGCAGGGTCTGCTCCCCAGTTGTTGTAGATGCCCCCAGATCACTTTCTGAACTACAGTATGAGGTAGGCGGGACTGGAGCACTCCTGCTGGGAGAGGAGACACTGAGTATTTGTCTGCAGGAGCTGTCCACTGGGAATTGCACTCTGTGGTGTAGCCTGACACCCACTGTGTGAGCTCACAAAGTACACTGTTTTTGTCACTGCCTTTGGCCCTGCCTCAACTGTGGGAATTGAGGCAATCTGCCTGGGTATCCCTCAGGTGCTGTGCTCACAGAGCCACTAGTGGAGGTCCGTTGGTGCATAAGCACTGAAGTCAGGCACGGGAAGTGCCGTAGTTGTGCACCTGGATCTGCCATGTGAGCTACTGGGTCAGCCCAGACCCTGGCCCTGCCTCTGTGTGCGTGGGCCCACAGAGCCGGAGCCTGCAGGCACTATCACTGGACCCACCCCAGCCAGGGGAGCATCAGTAATCCACTTGGGTATCCCACAGGCTCTGAGTTGACAAAGCTGCAGGCGGCACTGCTGGAACAGGGCTCAGATTTCAGCCCTGCTTCCTAAGTTGTGAGGCCCTTGGGGATTGGCTTGGATTTGAACCCTACCTCTGTGTGTGGGCAACCTGTGAGTGCTTGCATGCTCCCCAAACTTGTAGAGGCAGAACTGTGCCCACTGTGATCATGCAGAATATGAGGCTGCTATGGCGGGCCCTGCCCCTCCCTTTGAGCACTCATGTTAACAATGGGGCTTCAATGGTGGACCCAGACTCCTTCCTGCACACACCCTTGGTTGCAGTTTGGACCACACTCCAGCACCTTCAGGCTGTCTCCAAGCAGCCAACCCCAGTCCTCTTCGTGGGTCTGTTGGCTGCAGCCCAAGTTTCAGTACCCAACCTCCGCACACACCAGCAGACACTTGTCTTAGTCTAGGAAGTGCAGGGAGGTGGCACTGACCCTCTGTGCTCTTCTCTCCCTGTTCTGCCTGCCACATGGCAGCTGCTGAACTCTTCTTTGATCTTCTGGACCTCCCTTTCTGTCTCAGCTGATCTCCCTGCCTGTGAAGGATCTTCCCAGGGTGAGGGAACATTTCCTCTTTCACAGCTCCCTCTCAGGGGTGCAGGTCCCATCCCAATGCCTTTTTTTTTTCTCACTTCATCCCATAGATATACCAAATCTACACCTACATATAAAGCAGTTCCTCCTGAAGAAAACCTGGGTGCTGATGGAATGGCTACCACATATAGGAGGACCACATAGAGACAGATAAGAAAGAGAGAGACATGATATTCATGGTGACCCCACTCCTGACAATTTGTAGTCAGGAGAAATATTGCTGAGGGGCCAAGTGCAGACTTGCCTGCCCTGGGACACAGTGAAAAAACAGCATTATAAAGGGCACCTAGACTGTGTAGGAAGGAAATCCGTTTATTAACCCTAGAGCTTCTGCCAAATGAACAGGGAACTGCTGGAGTCCTCTCTGGGGTCGGTGGAACTGGTGAGTACCATGGTTGGAGTCCCCCTGGACTGTATCCACTCTAGCTGCCCCACCAAGGCCCCCTAGGCCCAGAGACTGCCCCTGGCCTGGGCCCACTCCAGCCCCAGCCACCCTGCCAAAGCAGCCTTGGGTACAGTGCTCCCCAGGGACTTCCCAAGGCCCATGCCTGCTCCAGCCAGCCTGCCAAAACCACCAGGTGCAAGCAGTCTACACAGGGGATGCTTCCACAGAAGGTCACTCCTTCAAGATCAGGTAGAAGTAGCTGTTTTACCTAATTTACAGAAACAAAAAAAACAAACGTCAAACAAAATGAAACAGAGGAATATGTTCTAAAATTAAACCCAAGAAAGAAAAAATATAATTCAAGGAAAAAAAAAACCTTAATGAAATGGAGATAACTAATTTACCTGATAAAGAAAGAAACGGTCATAAGGATACTCACTGATCTTGGGAGAAGAATGGAGGAACTCAGGGAAAACTTCAGTGGAGACTTAGAAAATATAAGAAAGAACCAATTGGGAGAAGAATGGAGGAACTCAGGGAAAACTTCAGTGGAGACTTAGAAAATATAAGAAAGAACCAATCAGAACTTAATAATACAATAATTGAAATAAAAAACACTAGGGGGAATCAACAAAGATTAGATGATACAGAAGAACAAAAAAGTGATTGGGTGATTTCCACTACTCTGTCTTCCCAATAAGAACAGCAAAAAGAAGGAAAATAAAGGAGGAGGACAGTTTAAGGCACTTCTGGGACAACATCAAGCATAGTAACATTCACATTAAAGGGGTACCAGAAAGAGAAGAGAGAGATAATGGGACAGAAAACATACTTGAAAAAATTTTGGTTAAAAACTGCCCTAAGTTGTTTTGCTTGGGAAGGACATCTAGGTACAGGAAGCACAGAGAGTCCCAAACAAGATGAACTCGAAGAGATCCACACCAAGACATACCATAATTAAAATGGCAGAAGTTAAAGGGAGAAGCTTATAGGTAGCAGGAGAAAAACAAATAATCACATACAAGGAAAACCCCATAAAACTATAAGCTGATTCTTCAGAAACTTTACAGGCCAGAAGGGAGTGGCAGGGTATATTCAAAGTGTCAAAAAGAAAAAAAACTTATAACCTAGAATGTTCTATCCTGTAAGGTTATCATTTAGAATTGAAAGAGAAATTTCCCCAACAAGCACAAACTAAAGGAGTTCATCAATAACTCCTTTAAAAGAAATGTTAACAAGTCTTTTTGAAATGGAAAAGAAATATCCACAGCTAGAAATAAGAAAATACATGAAATGAAAAATCTCACTGGTTAAGGACAAGTATATGGTGAAGGCAGTGGATCAGCTACTTAAAAAGGTAGTATGAAGGTTAAAAGACAAGTAGTACAATCAACTATAATCACAGTAAGTAGTTAAGGGTAAACAAAATTTTAAAATGTTAAACATGACATCAAAATGCAAAACCTTGAGGAGAGATGAAAACTGTAGTGCTTTTACAGTGCCTTTGAACTTAAACGACTATCAGCCTAAAATATATGTCTGTATATATGTAGGTTGATAAATATGAACCTCGTGGTAACTGCAAACCAAAAACCTGCAAAGGGTTCACAAAAAATAAAGAGAAAGGAATCCAAACATAACACTAAAGGAATCTATCAAACCACAAAATAAGAAACCAAGAGGAAAAGACAGAAGAGAGAAGAATTACAAAAACAACCAGAAAACAAGTAACAAAATGGCAATCATTATATACCTGTCAATAATCACTTTAAATGTTGGTGGACTAAATTCTCCAGTCAAAAGACATAGGGTGGCTGAATGAATTAAAAAAAAAAAAAAAGACCCATTTCTTTGCTGCCTGCAAGAGATTCACTTCAGATCTAAAGACAGAGTAAAAGTGAAGGAATGGAAAAAGATACTCCATGAAAATGGAAATGAAAAGAAAGCTGAGGTAGCAGTACTTATATCAATCAAAATAGATTTTAAAACAAAGACTGTAACAAAAGACATGGAAGGACATTATGTAATGATAAAGGGGTCAATCCAACAAGAGGATATAACATTTTTAAACATTTATGCACCCAAGATAAGAGCACCTAAATATGGAAAGCAAGTATTTCAGACATAAAGGGAGAAATAGCAGTACAATGATAGTAGGAGACTTTAATAACCCACTTATATCAGTGGATAGATCATCCAGAGAAAATCAATAAGGAAACACTGGCATTAAACAACACATTAGACAAGAGGGACTTAATAGATACATAAGAGATCGTTATAGCCAAAGGCATCATAATAAACATTCTTTTCAAGCGCACACAGAACATTCTCCAGGATAGATCCTGTGCTAGGCCCCAAAGCAAGTCTTCATAAATTAAAGAAGATTGAAATCACATCAAGTATCTTTTCTGACCACAGCAGCATGTAACTAGAAATCAACTACTAGAAGAAAATGGGAAAGAGTACAAACACGTGAAGACTAAACAACATGCTCCTGAATCAGTGGGTCACTGAAGAAACCATGCAACTAAACCAATGGGTCTTTGAAGAAATCAATGAGAAAATTTAAAAATGCCTTGTGTTTCAATTTTCATTTGTCTCAACTGTTCAAAATGTGTAGGATACAGCAAAAGTAGGTTTTTGAGGGAATTTCATAGCAAAAGTGCTATTACTAAGAAGTGTCAATTCTTGTAAAACATCACTGAGTTAGTATCACTTTTTGTAATCATGCATATACTGTAATAAAAGGCTATTAAAAGTATAATTGATATTAGAGGTTTTAAAATATTAACATTAAAAAAAAGATGTTGTGGTATTTTACAATAGAAACTACTGGTTCCTAGTATACATCATTGTCCCTGAAAATTTTTCATTAAATTCTATGTTATGTATTTCCATTCTTTCTTCCTATATGTCATTATATACAGCTTAAATGGTGGATATTGCCTCTGAGAAAAGGGGTATGGGACACAAGGATTAAGAAGACAGAGTAGGAGTAGTGCAACAGTAGACATTGCTGTGGGCCAAAGAAGAAAAGGACTTCAGATAATGGATGGATGCCTGCATGCATGGATGCATGCATATGCATGTGTGTGTGTGTGTGTGTATGTATTGTATGTATGTAGGTTTTTTTCTATCTTCCTTCTGCCTTAGTCTTTGCCCCCAGTTGGCCTACAGACAAGTTTTGCTAGTTCTCAACATAAATTGTGCTATTTACCAACATTTAAAAACTGTATGTGTTTTCATAAAACTTAGATTTCTGGCTCTTCTTGAAAAGTTGAAAGAGCTGGCAACATTGGGCCCACCTTCTCACACTGTTAGACTTTAATGGAGCTATTTCCCTGCAGCTCTCTTCAAACTGGGGAAATGTGGCTTCATCCTTCACAGTTTCTATCACTCCCTGTATTCTCTACATGCTAAAACAGAATGTCCATCATTCACCATTGCCTTTGAGCTCTTCTCTGTGTTACGCCTAAGCTGTTCCAATCTTTTTGTAACTGACACATATAGTCCTAACATCTGGATTGTGGGAAAGCAGATGCAGTGAGTTGCACATGGGCTATATTGCCTGAACAGTATATACTATTAACAACATGAACTTTAGATGTATACTTGACTTAGCTTTAAGTTCCAGCTCTGCCACTTACTAGCACTGTGATCCATAATATCTTTAAAAGCTACATACAAAAATTGAGTTTGCAGCAGTAGTTAACTTTATTAGTTGGTTTTCCCAATAGAGTGGGTGGGTGTGTGGGTGTGAATATACAGAGAGGGCCAGGGGAGGGGGTGGAGGAGGGAGGGGAAGAAGGGAAGGGAGGGAGAGAACATATGAGAATGTAAGGAATTGGCTTATAGGGTTATGGATACTGACAACTCCCAAGATCTGCAGTCGGCAGGCTAGAGACCCAGGAGGGCTGATGGTACAGTTCCAGTTTGAAAGCTGTTAGGCTCCAGACCCCCCAAAAATCTGTGTCTCAGTTTGAGTCCAAAGACCAGAAAAGACCAAGGTCCAGTTCATCTAGTTAGGCAGGAGGAGTTTCCTCTTACTTAGCTTTTTGTTTTGTTCAGGTCTTCACTTGATTGGATGGGGCCCACCCACACTGAGGAGGCCAATCTTTTTTACTCACTTTCCTGATTCAGGTGTTAATCTCATCCACAAAAACCCTCACAGACTCAGCCACAGTAAAGTTTGGCCAAATGTCTAGGTACCCTCGGCCCAGTCAAGTTTATAGATAAATTAACCATCATATTAACTTACGGTTTTTGAAAGAATAAATGAGATAATGCCTGCAAAGCACTTTAGTACAATGCCTAACTCATAGTATAATTTAAGTAAATATTACTTAGGATTACTAATATCATACTTTTTCCTAGTATTTTAACTCTTTCTTGTCTGGATGTAGTTTCTGATTTCCTTATACAGTGGACGCCTCCCCAACACACACACACACTAGAAAATCCATGGGTAACTTTAAAGTCAGCCCTCCGTATTTGGGTTTCCACATCTGTGGATTCAACCAACCATGAATCATGTGGTACTGTAGTATGTATTTATCAAAAAAATTTGCATAAAAGTGAACCCTTGCAGTTCAAACCTGTGTTGTTCAACGGTACTTTGCTTGAAATCTCATCAAAGAAGAAGACAGACCTTTAGGTATGGGTGTGGATGAGAAAGGAAAGGGAAGGAAACTAGCCTGTGCTGAGCCCCTTCCTACTGTATTCTGGGTAATATTTCTCTATTTGATTCACTCAACATTTTTCTGAAGTGAGCATCATTCCTCACATTCATTTCACAAGTAAATATACTCAAGCCCATGTGACTTACCAAATTCAAACACCAAACTGGTGGATAAAATGGTTTTCCAACATAGGTCTTTCCAACTCTAAAACCCATATTTGTTCCCTTCTAGGGAAGTGCCTCTTGATTCTTTACCACACTTACTCTGGAATCTGAGCATATGTATAATAATGTCTCAGAACCACCAAGGAGTTATCAAAGCTGAGATTCCCAGTTTATACTTACACAGATTTTGTATCAAGTATGCCACATGTACATTCTAAGAGGGAAGTTATTTAGTTGAATTTTCTCTGAGCTAACCCTAAGTTTATTTGAAGAGCCAGGAGGATAGCTCTATTTCCAGAACTCAGTACTCTTCCCCAATCACAGGCAAACATAGAGCTACCACTATAGATAATATTGAAACACAGGATGAGAGCAAAGAAAAGATTCCTAGGGATACCCACAACTTCCCATTAAATGCTTCTCACAAACATTGCCTTAAATTTTTAATGAAAGCCAAGTAAAATGATTCATTTGTTGTAAAGAGGGGTAGTTTAACTATACATTCATCAGTAGTATTTCAGTCAACAGTGCAGAACAATAGCAATGACAAAAAAAATGTTGTCTTTAAGGGTAACTATAAACTGTTTAACCTGATTTGTAAATGTATATTCATATTTTGATGGTGGTAGGAATCTAAGCCAATGTAAAATTTCAGTTTTTGCTTAATGTTTTTTAAATTTATTTTTCAATCATAATTTTAGAGACTATAGGATACTACTTAGTGGAATGCAAAGGTAGTTATATACATATGGGGACTCTAATAGTACTAAAATTAGAATAATTAGACCTGAGAACCAAAATTTCGAATTTTCTAACTGTTGCAGAAATAATATGCTGTCAAATCACAGGAAGTACACTAAAAATGGGATGAGCTATTCCTGAATAACCTAGGACATAGGTTGTAGCTTCTCTACCACTCATTTTCCTTTCTTATAAAATGGGAGAATGGTATTATATATTTCATAGCATTTGTGACAATTGAGTATTAAATAAGTTAATAATTAAAGTTGATATTGAACAAGGACTTTTGGCCATCAGTCATTTCACATACTCCTATGCAACTAAGAAAGGTTAAATAACTTGTGCAACTTCTTTTAATAGGACACCTCACAAAAAAAAAATTACAATGTGGCTGCCATCAGAGTCCATGGTAATAAATACCTGTTATAAACTGGGTTAAATGACTATAGAATTTACAAAACCAGCATTCTGGGTTTTTTTCCCTTTCTGAGTAGGTCTTTTAAAAATATCCTCCATGGATTACTCAACTGGAGAAGCTTGGTGGAATAATCTATCCTATTTAGATGACAATTCATGGTGAGGGGGTAAATGGTAGAGAGGATTAGGAGAAGCAGGGCAAACTGTATCAAACCCATGGGCCAGTTTGTCATAACTTAGGATTCTAATGCTTCTTGTTTTGTTTGTACAAAACACTGTAAGTGAAAGTGCTAAAAGATAGTTTCAGAAACGAGGCTTATGTTTCGTAATGAATCCTTAAAATCTGTGATACTACACAAAACAGGCTTTTGCTGTGAGACAAATGTACCTCTCGTGTCAAGCCTTCGGTCCATAAGTTTATGAATCAAAAATGAATAGTTTTCAAGGGAATTTCATTAATATGAGAGCAATCAGGATAACAGAAATAGTCAATTAGGATAACAGAAATAGTCAATCCTGTAACAACCAGTGGGATCTAAATATAATAGTGTCATAGATATATAATTTGCTTTAACAAAACTTAAAATTTGAAGAGAAGTTGACAAAACATAACCACTGTATTGTGTTATAATGCTACAGTGAATATTTTGTAAAGGGTAAAGAGCTTGGTAAATTGAAAAAAATGTTTTACACTATCTTTTTTTTTTTTACAGTTTTCAGTGTTTTTTTTTTTTTTTTTTTTTCCCTCTAGGGAATAACAAATTGATGTATATATTTGGGAGGAGTTGATGCTGCTCTTTGTAACCAACATTGGTACCAATTTTTAAAAAAACAAATGCTTTGAAAAAATATCAAAGTCCTTTTCATTTTTAATTTTTTGTTTACAATTGAGTTATAGGAGTTCTTTATATATTTTGAATATTAATGCTTTATCAGATATATGGTTTGCAAATATTTTCTCCTACTCTTTAATTGCCTTTTCATTCTGTTTCTTTTGCTGTGCAGGAGCTTTTTAGTTTGATGTAGTCCCACTTTTCAATTTTTATTTTTGTTGCCTTTGTTTTTATTGTTATATCCAAGAAATGATTGTAAAGATTGTTAAGTAGTTTTTTCTCCTGTGTTTTCTTCTAGGAGTTTTACAGTTTCAGGTCTTACATTTCACTCTTTCTTCCATTTTGAGTTGATTTTTGTGTATGGTGTAAAGTATGGATCCAATTTTATTTTATATGCCTGTGGATATCCAGTTTTCCCCAGGCCATTAGTTGAAGAGACTGTCCTTTCCCATTGTGTGTTCTTCACTCTTGAAGATCAGTTGACTGTATATGTATGCGTTTATTTCTGGACTCTGTATTCTGTTCCACTGATCTATATGTCTGTCCTTATGCCAGTATCATACTGTTTGGATTATGTAGCTTTTTAATATATTTTGAAGTCAGGAAGTGAGATGCCTTTGTTGTTCTTTCTCAAGATTGGTTTTGGCTATTTATGGTATTTTGTGGTTCTGTATGAATTTTAGGATTGTGTTTCTGTTTCTGTAAAAATGCCATTGGGATTTTGATGGAGATAGCATTGAATTCAATGTTGGACATACAAATATACATACAGTAGGTATATGAAAAGATGTTCAACATCATTCATCATCTGGGAAATATGAATAAAAACGACAATGAGGTATCACCTAACACCTGTTAGGATGGCTATTATCCTAAAAGAAATAAAATAAAGATAATAAGTGTGGATGAGGATGTGTAGAAATTGGAATGCTTCTACACAGTTGGTGGGAATGTAGAATGGTGCAGCCACTATGTACAACAGTATGGAACTTCCTCAAAAATATTAAAAATGGCACTACATAATCCAGCAATCCCACTTCTGGGTATATAGCCAAAAGAATTGAAATCAGGATCTGAAAGGGATATCTGCACTCCCATGTGAATTGTAGCATTATTATTCACAATAGCCAAGACATGGAAACAACCTAAGTGTCTATTGACAGATGAATAGATTTTTTTAAATGTGGTAAATACATACAATGGAATATTATTCAGCCATTAAAAAAAAGGAAATACTGCCATTTGTGACAATATGGATGAACCTGGTGGACAGTATGCTAAGTGAAATAAACCAGTTGTAGAAGGATAAATACTGAATGATTCCACTTAGGAAGAATCTAAAATAGTGAAACTCAGAGAAACAAAGAGTAAAATGATGGTTGCCAGAGGGTGAGGATAGGGGGAATTGGGGTATTGGCTGTTAAACAATTATAAAGTTGCAGGTATACAAAATGAACAAGTTCTAGAGATCTCCTGTACAACACAGTGCCTATAGCTAACAAGTCAGTATTGTACATCTATAAATTAGTTGGAAGTAGATGTCATGTTTAAATGTTTTACCACAAAAACAAAACATTGGGGCAGCAGGAAATCTTTAGAGGTGATGGATGTATTTATCATCTTGATTTTGGTGATGGTTTCACATATGTATGCATATCTCCAAACTCACCAAATTGTATACTTTAATCATGTCCAGGTTTTTTGTATATCAGTTATACCTCAATAAAGCTGTTAAAAAAGCTGAACTTATTTGCATGTTTTGTTTATGAATTAATGATGTACATTTCATCCTAAAAAATGATGTATATAGAAGAAAACACGTTGTTGGGGGTATATACTTGTGATTTTCACCTTTTTCCCATTCTCCTTTAAATATAATGCAAGTTAATTTTTTAGAGATAAAAAGTATTTCTATAACAGTAAATTATTAATTACATCTGTAGATTTAATCATATTGACCTTATTAGACAATTTAAATGAACATTTTTATTAGGGTAGCATCTCAGAATAAGTCCACATGTTCCATGTTTTTAATGTATTTTTTGATGAATACCAACTGCTTAAGTTGTGACATTTCTTTATATTTATATAATTTAATTACTAGCTTCAGGGTTCAAAGAGTACTGCTTTGGATATAATTAATTTTAATAACTTGCTATAAAGACTGAGTTTATCAACAGTCCTGTGCTCTTCAGTTGTGTATTAATTGTATAATAGTAAAAGTATATCTAGAAAAGGGGAAAAGCGTATAATATACTAAATAATTTCTAAGTAAATGTTTGTCTAAATTAGAAGCCTGACTGTAAGTTAGTCATTAAGTTGTATTGGCTGTAAGGTTTTGAAGTCATAATCTGAGGCCTAAATATTCCCTTGCCAAAGATCATCAAAATCATCAAGTGACTTAAAGACAGTAGGTTGCCAATTTGTTAAAGGTCAAGAAGTTGGAAGAATTGGTTGAGCTTTAGAGATTGTATTTATTGGGAACTAAGTTTTCCCACTAATACCACAAAAATTGAGAATGATAGACTCAGGTTGGCAGGGTTTCAGCCACCAGCTGCCTCTTAATGACTTTCCCAGCTGTGATAGTTGTAGGACTGAGTTTTAGGCTATATCCTTAATTTGGGGTTGTTCATTTATTTATGTAAAGGTAAATATTTTATCTAAGGCTTTTTTTTTCTTTAGTGTATGGGCAACAAATTAGAGTGAATTTCAGAACTACTTTAGTTGGTAAAAATTCTTTTCAAGTCTACTCCTTTTATAAAAATTGAGTATTTTCGAAATGTCTTAGATTGAAATGGAATGCTCTATATAGTTAATTATAAATTTCCCCTTTTCTGTTGACAGTCTACTTGGCAGAGAAAGAACAGAAAAGGACTAGTACTGCTCATAGATTCAAAGCGGCTCTTGAATCTGGTTGTAACAGGAATGGATAATAGGAGAAAACATGCTAGCCAGGTCCCCGGACGTCCCACTTTTCATCCACACCAGTGCAAACATGGCCCTGCGGAGAGGTCATGGGCAAATTCTCTGAAAAACACCAATAGTGAGAAGTGATGGGTGGAAACTGAGCCCAGATTATACCTCCAGAGTTATTTCATCTTGTGATATATTTTCAGACCTATTCCATAAACTCATCAATAGAGACATAAACTTCATAATAGCTTTAGTCCTTATTACTGAATGTAAATTATAAACCAAATTTTGGATACAGTAGGAGGAATATTAGCCCATTTAGGAAAACAAGATATGTCAGGTGTCCAAGCATTATAAAAGAAAACAAAGAAGACTATATTATACTAGACAAACATATTTAGTGGAGCAAATAGAAAAAGAATGTAAAATAAGTGTGATGAATTTGTTCAACAAGATGAAAGAAGATGGTGATGACATGAAATAGAAAAAATTATTAAAAGAAATGAACCAATTAGAAATATTTGTATGGGAATACATGGTAGTCAGAATAAGAACTCACTAGATGGATGAGTTGAAGAGCCAGATGAAAGCTTCTGGAAGACTAGTTATCTGGAAGACAAAGAGAACTTTCCGTGGATTTGCGTCAAATGGGGAGGCACAAGTAGAATTATTCAATATAAATTTAAATTATATATGGGTTCTAATCTGATATGTATAGGGTGATATCTCATTGTGGTTTTGATTTGTATCCCTCTGAGAATTAGTGACACTGAGCATTTATTCATATACCTGTTGGCCATTTGTATAACTTCTTTAGATAAATGCCTAAGTCCTTAAACCATTTTTAAATCAGATTGTTAGTTTTTGTTTTGTTTTTTCAATGTTGAGTTGTAGGAGTTCCTTACATATTTTGGAGATTCTCTTTTTAAGATACATGGTTTGCAAATATCTTCTTCCATATGTTGACTTTTCATTTCATTTGTTTCCTTTATTATGCAGAAGTGCTTAGTTTGATGTAGTCTGTTGTCTATTTTTGCCTTTTTTGCCTATGCTTTTAGTGTCATATCCATGAAACCATTACCAAGACTAGTGTTATAAAGCTTTTCCCTCATGTTTCCTTCTAGGTTTTAGAGTCTCAGGTATAAAATTTAAGTCTTTAACCCATTTTGAGTTGATTTCTGTGTCTGGTGTAAGATACCGATTGAACTTCATTATTTTACTTGTGGATATCCAGTGTTCCCAGGGCTGTTTGTTGAAGAGATTTATCTTTTTCGTGTGTTCAAGAACCCTTATCAAAGACAAGTTGACCATATATGTGCAGATTTATTTCTGGGGTCTCTATTCTTTTCCATTGGTCTATACGTCTGTCTTTATGCTAGTACCATATTGCTTTGATTGTGTAACACTGTAATATGTTTTGAAACCAGGTAACACTTCCATGAGCCTCATTATAAAGTGTTATAAAATACATTAATTTGATAGGATGCTTGTCTTATACCCTTGTGTGCCTTCTTCCAAAGACTTTCAGTTCGGATACTAGATTCCAATTATCCAAAATAAGTAGAAGGATATGTGAGGTACTTAAACTATTAAGGTAAGAACTTAGGGTGATCAGAAACAATATTGCTAGAATCTTCACCCTTATAAAGGACTACAGTATTTTCAATTGAATTAATGAACTTCTTTTATTACCATGGAAAAAATAGGCACATTTTGTAGACATTCTCTAAAATAGATGCTAACATTTATTATTCATGATTTTATGCTTAAATTTCTCTATTTTTTTGTTCATCTAATCATAACCTCTTAATTATTCAGAACATCTTATAGAATGTAAGGCTATTCATCATTGTTGACAGTGTCAAGAAAGGATCTATGATTTATATTGTGATGTATTTATTAGTGTACACATTTCATCCTTTACCCTATTTTGCTAAAATTTCATTATTTGAAATAAAAACTAAAAATGAGACACATAAATAACTGAAAATAATAGGAAAATTCTGAGGTATTAGGAGTGTTTAAAAATGAGTATTTCTGGTGGTAGAAAATAAAATTTTGTGAATACAAGATAGGAACGATCATTTACACTAATACTTCCCACATGTTTTATAGTTGACTACTACAAGTAAACTTAATGCCTAATGAGACCTTTCTTACTAGGAGGCTATAGTTCTGAGATTGAGACTCTATATTTTTAGACATAAACTTTGAATGCTATTACTTCGTACTTCCTCATAAAACTTGCTTCTCCAATTGTCCCATTTCCTAACTTTCTTAGTAGAGCAGTGTATGTTGGCTTTTGCTTTTATTCACAAGCATCAGTGAAAAATATCTGTCCAAGTTTACAAATTTCTTTGTTGCTAAATATGTCTCTCTTCATCTTTTATTTTTGTTAGTATTTGACACTCTTATACAGCCCCTTATATACTATAGAACACTTCTTTTTAAAGTAACAAAACAGGAAACAAAACAAAGAACTGCTCAGACCTACTTACACAAAAGTGGAATTCATTGATTCCTATAATATAAGCAGCAGTGTCAGGGCAGGTTATAGGGTATCTTTGCCCTGCTTCCCTCCTTTTTGTCTCAGTTTGGTGGTTTTCAGAAACGGTATGGTCTGTACTTATGGTTACAAAATCACAGCAGTACCCTGTGTTGGAGAATTCTCAGATAAAGACTCGTTATCATTGGATTTAACTGTGTCACATGATCATTCATGAATCAAAAACTGAAAGGAGGATTAGGTGTATCAAATAGACATAAGCAAATCAGGCACATACCCAGAAACTAGAGCTATGTTGCTAAATGGCAAGACCATCCAAAAATTTGGCCTGAGAGTAAAAGGTAGTAGTTTCCCAAATGAAATTGTGTGCTTTTATTCAAAGACTAGAGCTGAATGCATGCTGGGTGGCAAAATCACTGCGTGTTTCCTACACAACTCTCTTTGAAAATGTTTCATCTCTTGACTCCTATGAAAAATCACTCTTCCTTGGTTTTCTTCCATCTTCTTGGCGGTTCTTACTTTGCCTTATGTCTTAACTATGATTCCTTTGTCTCACCTTTAAATATTGGTTATTCTCAAGGCTCTATTCTAATCACCTTTGTCACTCTACATAGGCTTTATCATTCACTTCTGTTTCAGTTACCAACTTTACATTGATGGTCTTGAATTCTATGAATCCATTCTGCTTTATCTTTTGCCTCACAAGCTCCAGAACTGGGATGTCCCACTGAATATTTCTAACTGAATGATCTCAGACCTCAAAAACCCTGTACTTTATAAATAGTACTCTCATCAACTCAGCCCCTTCTGCAAACCTGTCTTCTCATATTTTCATCAAACAGCAATATTACTCACTTAGATGACCATTCAAGACAACAAGGAATCTTGTTTATTTCCTACTCTATTTCAACTCTAAGGAATTTACTGAAGAGTTTTAGCTTATTTTCTCTAGTATTTCTTGGATCTGTCCTACTACCCTCCATTTTTCTTTTCTTTTTTAATCTTATCTTATTATAGGTCTTCATCGAGCACTCTTTCCATTCTTGCTCTCTTTATATCATACTTCTACTAGGTTTTCATTTCTAAAACAGATACATGGTCCTGTCACTGTTGTCGATCCCAAGTTCATTTGGCCAACACACAGTGAGGCCAAACAAACCGAAACGTTGGAGTTTGGAGCAGAGAAAGGTTTATTGCAAGGGTCAAGCAGGGGAAACAGGCAGCTTGTGTTCAGAAGACCCGAACTCCCCAATGGTTTTTCAGGGAAGAGTTATTCAAGGCAAACTTGGGGTGAGGGCTGCAGGGTATGTGACTTGCTTCTGATTGGCTGGTGGTTTAAGGTAACAGGATGGTGTTCCAGGAATATCAGTCTTTAGGCTTCTGATTCCAACCAGTCTGGGGTCCAGTGAAGTTACCATCCTCCACCTGGGTGGGAACCTTAGTTCCTATGGAAGAACTCAGAGAGATGCATCAGATTGTTATGTATATCCCTTGAGAAGAAGCTAGGACTCTGTTTTATCACTGCAGCGTTGTTTTTTGACTACTTTTCCTTTGTTTCTGCATTCCCTCACTTCCCTAATTAGTAACTGAATCTGCCTTTGGGAACTGAGGGAAGGTCTAGGAGGCTGAAGCCTTTTTCCTACAAACAAGAAACGGGGGGACGTGGTCCTGCTCAGTTTCATCACCTTGCTGCCGAAGGTGTTTTTTAGCTCCCCATTGACAGGTGGATAATGTCCAAACTACTTAGCATTGTATATGATCTGGACATGACTGCTTCAGTCTCATGTTTCAGCATTATCCATTTCAAATCATATGCTTTCTATATCATGCTGCTTGAAGTCCCTTGAATATGCCCATCTTATTTCATGCTCCCCTGAGTATCCATGACCGCCTGTTCTCTCTAACTCTCCAGGTTGCCCTTCACCTGTTTGCTTTTTTCCCCCTCAGATAATGCTTACTTACCCTTTAAGACTCAGTTCAACTTTCATACCTTCCAAGAAACCTTGCCAAACGCCCATTTCCACCATGTCTGGGTTAGATGCCTCTTGACAGTTTTCATACCATCATGGGAAAAGCTCTGAGTTCATCACTCTTGCCTCTAATCATCCCTTTATTCATTCATCCTCCTTTACAAGGTATTTTTTTGGAATAAGGAGGGCTAGTGTGTAGCACATTTCGTAAATATTAGTGAATAAAGTAATTCAGTGTTGTTTTTTTTTTTTACAAGCTGTCACAACATAGAAAAATATTTAAGAGTTTACTTTTTGGTGGATTTTTATAGTTCTATGCCTTAAAATTCTGTATTAGTAGCTATTCATAATGTTGCTATTTATTTATCATGTGTTGATACAGAATATTTGATATTTCTGAAGCTTATATTACCATGCCCATTTGTATGTTGTTTCCAATATTGACATTATCAGAATGCTGCACTTTTTCATTTTATACATTTACGCTGAAAATTACATTTTAAGTTAAATGTTTTTTGGCATTATACATATCTTAGGTATTCACCTTTTCCTCATCCTTTCAAAAAATCCTCTTCTGCCTTATGCTCAATATCATGAACGATATATTTATTTCTGTCCTCTATGTGGTACAATAAAGCCCTTGATTTCATTTTAAAAAACATTTTGTCTATACTAGTTTTCCCATTTCATATCTTTTTGGTATAGTGTAAGGAAGACTAGAATTGACTGAGACTTAAGAAATCTAAATTTATGTCCTGAATATAAACCTAATTCTGTTTTGCGGCCAATACCTTTGTGCCTCAATTTCCTTCTTTCCAGTGCTATGTTTTGATGATTATGTATTCTGTACATTTATAATACGATACTTTTTTCATTTTTCTGGGCACAGTATATATAACATTGAACCAAAGTAAAAGTTCCCACTCTCACATGGCTTACATTCAAAGAGAGAGGAAATAAATAAATATATACTATGTCATAGGTGATAAATGCAGTTGTGCCCTATATGTGCATCCGGCATTGGGTTTGGCAAGTATTATTTAGTCAACGAACATCAATTTTTCTCTAGGACTGAGTGAAATAACTTTCTTGACTTTCTTAAGACTTATATCCTGACCCAAAGAACAGAATTATCTTCAGTCTGGCAATTACTTGTGTGACAGTACACACAACTCTTTTAAGTTTACTCATCAAGTGTATAGTCTCCCTTTGTACTTCGAGTGCCTCCAACCATTGTATTCCAGCAAAATTTAGGAGCTTCTCACTAAGCTGAAAAAATAATTCCCTATTTTCCTGTGGTTTCCTTGATCTTTTAATTATTGTCTTATATATTACCTGCGGCGTTTGTTGATAGGTAAATAATTATACTAATCCATCGTATTTTGTGTCTATAATAGCTGAGGCTTCTTAAAATTAAAATCTCAAAAAAAATAAAATATTACATTAAATTAATGCACTGTGCTAAAAATGTTGTTAATCTTTAATTACCCTGTATTTTAAAAATTATACCTATCTACCCTTTAGATTCAGGGAAAAAGATAGTTATTGGGAGGAAAAGGTGTAACTGAAACACTTTTTCCTTTTAGAAAGAATCTGATAAGAGAAAACAAACAAATGTGGCGTGATAGATCTGCAGGTAGCGATTAAAATAATGTGTGAAGAATTCAAGAAGTCTAAGTGACGTGATCGACACTATCATCAGTCTGTGAATTATAGGAAGTAGGTAGATCCATACATGACTTGCATCCCTCTGATCAGAGCATTCCCATGGTCTACCTAATGCTTATTTGTCTGTCTATGCTTGCAGAATGCAAGCTCTATTTAACATGAAGCATAGTGAGACAAATATTAAGGAAAATATCTTGTGTAAACACAAAATTTGTATAAGAATTGTTGAAGTGGCATTACTCTGTTTTTGGTATGTTTTGTCTTAGAATATTCAGAGTTGATGGTGTTAATTGTAAAGTAAATGTTACTTGCTTACAGATGACAGTTTTACTCGCTCATGCTTGTTAAAACTTATATGAGTTACTCAGAATCTATTCTATACTAATGGTATTTTCCAGCAGGTTAGGGATTAATAGTGGAGCTGTAGAGGTAAGATGTCCCAGCTTTATATTCCAGCTCGGTCATTTTTCTGCTGTGTGATCTTAAACAATCCTCTGCAATCTTTAGTTTTCTTCATGTATTAGTCAGCCATTGCAACAATAATGCTGTAGAATCATAACCAATAATCTCAGTGGTTGACAGCAACAAACATTGCTTTCTCATTCATTGGTATGTGTATAGGCTAGGTCTCAGCTGAACTTGGTTGGGTTTGACTCCAGACTGAGAGAGTGCTCATCTCTGTTCCCCAGGACGCCTCTTTCTGAAAACAGGAGCTATTCGGGCAGTGCTCTTCCCAAAGCAAATGAGAGAATTACAAGGTACACAGCCAAACCATGCAAGACATTTGAAGTTTGTATTAATATTCCATTGGCCAAAACAAGTCACATGGCCAAGCCTGATACCAAAGAGGCAAGGGAATATAATTCTCCCATAGAGAGGAAAAGGAAAATTTTTTTTTTTTAGGAAATAAACAACAAAACCCCACCATACTTATCTATAAATTTGAATTTATTGTACCTCTTATATGAGTTTTTATATGGTGTAAGTGAAATAAAATATTAAAATACTTAGACTACATTTATATTTTGCAAAATAATGGTAGTTTATATTTTATTAGAGACCCCAAAATGATGGAAACCAAGAGTCTATTTAGAAACGAGTGTATTTACATAGGCAAAGTTATACAAACCAATTACTACAGAAGTGTGAAAAGTTCTGGGACAATACCATGGGAAAGGATCAGTGTCCTCACAGGGAAGGAAGCCCTTCATTCTCCTAGGACAAATCAGAGAGGACTTCCTAGAAGAGGTGAGTCTTGAAGTATGAGTAGGGTACTACAAAATAAATAAGGGAGGGGAGAATATAGTGAGAAAATAGAATTGCCTATGCAGAAAAAGCACAGAAGAGAAAAATAAATGGAGTCTGCAGATATTTTGATTTGGCTGTATTTTAAGTCATGTGGTTAGATTTTTATTCTCTAGCTGGGAGAACATTGAATAGTTTCAGCATGAAAATGGCCTTAATTGGATTTTGAAATATATAAAATACATTTCTATGTCTGTGTGGCCCATGCTGAGAGAGTATGATTTAATTATTTTGATGTGATGGAGACATCAAGATTTTTAAAGAGTTTCCCAGGTAATTTTAATATTCATTCAAGTTAGATAATCAATGAGCTGAAAGGAGAATGTGATTTAAAGATAAGTGGTATATGGAGTTACAGGGTGAAAGTTTTGAGGTACAGGTGTTCTAACTAATCACAAGGATGACTGAAAAGTAGGTTAGGTAAAGGAAAGTGGATTTGAAAATTATCAGTAATTTAAAGGCTACTTGAGTTTTTTAAATTATTTGTGAACATTGAAATCTAAAATTTTGCTAAGTTCTGAGATTATAAGGATGACTGGAATTCAGGTACCAGTGACTGAAGAAAGTTGAAGGAAGGGACTAGAATGGGTAAAGTAGAACGGCATGTTGACGTAACTCTCAAAGGAAGATGAAGTGTGGCATGAGTGGGATCTAAATGCAGCAGAGGGGAATCACCAGAAGGATACCCTTCAGTTATGTCTCTGTATACTGAGGAAGTCAGTAGATGAGAATTAGAATTGTCTTCAGAAATGAGTGAGGCATGTTTAAGTTATGTTTCAAAGAGTATCATGCTATAGGTTGAACCTATCGGAGAGGTTACAGGAGAATGAAGATAACAGTGACATTTTGGGGACGGGATTCCTGAGGGAAGAAACCTAGCTCAGATATGGATGAGGGTAGAGTAGAAGAGAGGTGAGTGGTGGAGTCTCTCACTACATGGAAAAACAGCTAACTTTGCAGTTACATTAGTATTCTATTACTGGGTAAGGAATTACCACAAATTCAGAAGCTTAACCTTAATTTATTATCTCATAGTTTTTATGGGTCAACAATTCGAGTGTAGTTTAGCTGAACCCTCTGCTCAGGGTTTCACAGATGTGTAATCAAGGGATCAGATGACACAAGTTCAAATCTGGAACTCAGCATCATCTTAGGAAGTCCATGGCTGTTGGAAGAATTTGGTTCCTTGTAGTTGTAGGACTGAGGTCCCCTTTCTTACAGGTTGGTGGCTGGAGGTCACTCTCAGCTATTAGAGGCCCCTGCAGTTCCTTGCTAAATGGCCATCTCACAAAATCACAGCTTTCTTTTCCAAAGCCATTACAGTACGCTCTCTCCCTTTCCTCTGCTCAAAGAAAGGTAAATATCATATGTATCTATCCTTTGAGTCATTAGAGCTCAGTTTAATTTAATCAAAGGAATGACTATCCCATCACCCTTGCCATATTCTATTGGTTAGAAGCAAGTCATAGGTTCTTCCTGCCCTGAAGAAGTAGAGATTATACAAGAGCACGATTCCTCATTTGGGGTCATCTTATTATTCTGCCTACCACAGTAGTGATGAGATTACATTTTCCCAGACTTGGCAGTGTCAACAAAACAGGATGTGGAGCACAGGGTGTATATTTATCTTGCTTTCAGAGAGGTTGTGTATGCTTCTCTAAAATTTGAAGAGGTGCAGAATGATCGTTTTCTAACTTAGAGGTACATAAACATCATGAGTGTGTTCTAGTTGAGGCAAGAAAACTAGAGGGCTTGCTTAAGGATATAAAGTAGAGAGAGTACCATAAAAATCATTGTCAGCAAAGGCCTTGGTATTTAGAGCCCTGGGGATGAAGTAGCCAGAGACAAACATTTTTCTGGGTAGGATATGTTTAATTTTTTCTACAGTGTTTAGGTGGACAACTCTGAGACAGAACTTTAACTCAAATTACAGTCTCCTTGTCTGTGGCCTCCATCACTAAACCATACCCCCACTCCCTCCTGTCTCTGTTGCTCTTCAGAGACCTACTCTGAGTGCTTATTGCCCTTCTGAAAATAGGAATCTCTACCCTAGACCATACACTACTAGAAAAATTTGGGAAAGTTATTGACTAGGACTTAATTAATTGGCCCTCTATGCCAGTATTATTTTTTAAAAAATTTTTGAGTTAAAATTGACATATATCATATTTTCAGGTATACAACATAATGATTTGATATTTGTATATATTGTGAAATGATCACCACAATAAGTCTAGTTAATATCCATCACCACACTTACATTTTTTTCTTGTGATGAGAACATCTAGTATCTACTTTCTTAGCAACTTTCAAATATCCAATACAATAGAGTATTATTAATTATGGTCACCATGCTGTACATTAGATCCCATGGCTTACTTACTCTATAACTGGGAGTTTGTACCTTTTGACCACCCTTATCCATTTCACCCACCCCCTGCCTCTGGCAACCACCAATCTGTACTCCCTATCTGAGTTTTCTGGGGTTTGTTTGTTTATAGATTCCACATATAAGGGAGATCATACAGTATTTGTCTTTCTCTGTCTGACTTACTTCACTTAGCATAATGTCCTCAAGTTCCATCCATGTTGTTGCAAATGACAAGATTTCCTCCTTTTTATGGCTGAGTAATATTTCATTTTATGTATATAACATAGTTTCTTTATCCATTCACTCATCAGTGGGCACTTAGGTTGTTTCCATGTCTTAGCTATTGTTAAATAATGCTGTTATAAACATGGGGGTGCAGATAGGTTTTCAGGTTAGTGTTTTAATTTTCTTTTTTTTTTTTGGATAAATACCCAGAAGTGGGATTGCTGGATCATGTGGTAGTTGTATTTTTAATTTTTTGAGGAACCTCCATACTGTTTTCCATCGTGGCTGCACCAATTTAAATTTCTACCAGCAGTGCACAAGGGTTCCCTCTACTCCACATCCTCACCAACACTTGTTAGTTTTTGTCTTTTTTTTTTTTTTTTTAAGATATGGCAATTTATTATTTATCTTTATTTATTTATGGCTATGTTGGGTCTTCGTTTCTGTGCGAGGGCTTTCTCCAGCTGTGGCAAGCGGGGGCCACTCTTCATCGTGGTGCGCCGGCCTCTCACTATCGCGGCCTCTCTTGTTGCGGAGCACAGGCTCCAGACGCGCAGGCTCAGCAATTGTGGCACACGGGCCCAGTTGCTCCGCGGCATGTGGGATCCTCCCAGACCAGGGCTCGAACCCGTGTCCCCTGCACTGGCAGGCAGACTCTCAACCACTGCGCCACCAGGGAAGCCCAGTTTTTGTCTTTTTGATAATAGCCATTCTAACAAATGTGAGGTGATACCTCACTGTGGTTTTGATTTGCACTTCCCTGATTATGATGTTGAGCACCTTTTCATGTACCTGTTGGGCATCTGTATGTCTTCTTTGGAAAAATGACTATTCCGATCCTCTGCACATTTTTAATTGATTTGTTTGTTTTTTCACTATTGATGTTTGAGTTCTTTATGTATTTTGAATATTAACCCCTTATCAGATATTATACCTTAAAAAATTTCATATAGTCAGAAAGGGTTTAATACTGCCAACTTTATAATACTCAAACAATGCATTTTCATGTGACTTTTAGAGTTTTGAATTTGTTATTCCTCTCTAAATGGGTGCAAGCTACAGTTCTATGTCACTGAATTACCATAGAGAGACCCCACACCTGTTTCATTCCAGTCAGAAATATTTTTCCCTACAATTAGAAGTTATGATAAAGACTCATGACCTGTTGGAATACTTCTTTTGTGTGAATTTTATTATAAGGAAAAAATAGGAAATACTGGAAGTCCGTATTGCCATATTTAGATATGTGTATATGTTAAGAAGGCACATGTTGTATACATGAATATAGATGTATGTGCATTTAGATGTACATATATTTGGTTTTAATCAAAAGGTTTATGTAATGTCTGTCCAGTGGATGTTCATAACAGTCATCCTGGAACAAAGATATATTTAGAAAGAATGCATCAAAGAATATTTTAATAATATGTTCTCCTCTTGAAAAGAAGCCTATAGATGTGAATGAAGAAAATGTAGTGTAATGACTTTATATTGAGTTTATCATCAATAGAGGAAATGTTTCCTTCAAGGATTTAGTGTTGGCTGCCACAAAAGATTAAAGCAGATTACATTAAACTGTTAAAAAATAAAATTGGGAAAACCAAGTCACTTTTAATATTTGCAGATTTGTGCCCATGGATAATGGCATGGGTTATTAAACAAATTTGATGTGATCTATCAATTAGAAGTAGGTAAAAACCCTCTGTGAAAAGTTATAGCTAAATAAGCAAACCAGCATGAACTTTAAACTCTTTGCAGCAAGTCTATTTAAAAAACTCAGGGTACTAGTATGTTCGTTTTTGGCCTTTCAGGATTAAAAGGGGTTGTCCCTAATGTACGTTAAGAAAAGTTTGGAAACTTGAAAACGCATCTTTTAGTTTGTTACTTCAGTTGTACACACATTTTGGTTTTCCTTTCCTTTTTGGAATAGTACTATATATCTTTTTTGTAATAAGGTTAAAATTTATAGATGGCAAAAGAGTTGGAGGACTATGATAGTACAGTTCCTACTTAGTTTCCAGTAGTTGAATATGTATATGAATATGTGAAGTGTTTCTATAAATTTTATTTTGCCAAAAAACTTAGGATCCAGGACTGGAAAATAGAATGTTAATTAATATGTGAGCATTATTCCTTAGGCCTCTAACCTAATTGATATATTTTTCTTGATTTTAAGCTATTAATAGATTATTTTCATTTATCTTTTAATTATCTATATTCTAAGCTGTCTTAGTGTGTAACTGTTGTTATCCTCTTAGAGTAAGTGTTATAAACTTTAAGTAAGTCATGTTGCTGTAAGGAATGTGAATGAAAATTTTGAATTTCTTGGGATTTTATTGCCATATCTTACTCATGGTAAGATCATATTTATCATCTGCATTTTCCTCCTCTATTTTTGTCATTATACTTAACTCTTTAGTATGCACACTTATCTCAAAAGAGAAATTGCCTGTCTAGTACTTGATGAATTCTATAGCTCATCATCTAGCCCTTAATTATTTACTAATTACATTATTATCCAGTTGATTCATGTTCTACATTATCGTAACACAGGAGGATTTTAAGTACTGTAAGGAATGGGCCAGATCCTGTCTTTCTTTTAAAGTGTCCTATCTATACTGACTAGTCTCTGTGCTACCCAGTTTTACTTGAGCAATACCATTTGATTCTCACCATCATTATGTATAGATGAGGAAACTGAGTTAGTAGCAGAGATAGTATTAAAATGAAGATTTATTTGCTGTTGGTTTGTACCTTGGTAGACCTTATTGTCCTACCTACTTGCACCAACTTTCCCAGGCACTGAGGCTTGCCAGAATAGGCTAACATATTACAGTAGGGTTTTGGAAGTAAAATTAGGATAATCCTGTCACTTTTCATACTTAAAGCTTTGCATCCTTAGATAATGACATGGGTAAACAAGCTTGAGGTGCTCAACCAATGCATAATAGTTAGAAAGAAACATCATTTCCAAAATCATGGCTTAATAGACGAACAAGTCTGAATCATAATATCTTTGAATATAAGTGCACCCAGGTGTGGCTCTGAGATTAGACATCCCAACTAATTTTTGAGGTAAAGATGCTAAGGCACATCCTGCAATAAATAATTTCTAGGAGTCTAGATGGACAGTAGAACCATTTCCAGAATGGAGAATAAAACGTGTTAGGAAGAGGGAACCAGATAGATCTTTATAAAAGAGTAGAAGGGGAGCATCCTTTCGGACAGGTAAAGCATGATGGTGGGGAATTTAGGAATCTGCTAGTAGTAACTGATATCAGGACATCAGACTCAGTCATGGTATTCAAATCCCTGTTTAAGGAGAAGTTCCAAGGCAAAGCCACAGGTTTTTATGAACCAGACTATCAGGCAAACTTGCAAGACCACAGGGGAATGAGTCAGGTGTTCTATTACAGGAGTCAAAATTTAAGGCAAAGATATGATTTCCTGTACCACTTCTGCCCATCCCCCCACCATATACTGGATCAGGTTTGATTTTCTCACATATTATGTCTATGACATGATTTTGGTGTATGCCATGTTGTGATAAGACATATGTTAATATTTACAAAGGTTCTCAGAGAAGTCATTATTTTCCCTTACTTTTTAGATAAAGAAATAGGCACTCAGATATTAAATAATCCAAGGTCTCAAAGCTAGTCAGTTTCAAAGTAAGATTATAACTTAGATTTTTTTTGTTTCTCTAACACTACAGCCATTCTACTTTTTTAAACATTTTACATCTGACATTACTTAACATGAGGAGTCTTTCCACAAGTCATTTATAAACAAATCTACATTGTGTGTAGGTGATGTATCTCTCATTCATTTTATGTTGAGAAACCTTCCTTTAGTTTCAAGGGACATTTTATGGCTTTATCCCCATATTCTGGTGAAGGACCTTATATGAGACCACATGTCTCTTACTGTGTGAAATTAAAATGGGCATACATGCTATTCTCTTACAGGCTTTCATTGACATTGAGATGAATATTATGAGTAATATGTGTTTTATTGGGAGTTTTCTATTCAGGATTGCACAAAGTAACTTGGGACACAGATGATTTACTTATTAACATAAATTACTTTGACTTCATAAAATTAAAATGCACTGCTGTCTATGTGGAAAGTGATGCTTTCAGTTTGCAGACAACATATTCTTTTTGATTCTGACTCTAAAACTTTCGTTTCTAAAGAATACATTACGGTACTTTATTTTTAGGGCCTATGCTTAGAGAATATTAATAAACGTTTGCCATCTTATAGTTTAAATGTTTTTTAATGCCTTATTTAAAAACAAGAAATATGTCTAAAATTATCACTATATATAATGAATTATAATAATGATTCAGACAATACTTTTCAAGCTATGTGAGCAGCAATATAATCTTTCCTCCATCACTTCTGCCTTGCTCCAAGCCCATGACTGGGAAGTAGAGGATGTATTATTGTATTTTTAAAAGGGTGGCTAATCCCCAAAGTTTAAAAACTACTGTGAAGTAAGACAGAGAAAGACAAATATCATATGATATTGCTTATATGTGGAATCCAAAAAAAAAGGGTACAAATGAACTTAATACAAAACAGAGATAACTTACGGTTACCAAGGGGGAAAGCAGGGGGGATAAACTGGGGGATTAGGATTGACATATACACAATACTGTATATAAAATAGATAACTAATAAGAACCTACTATATAGCACAGTGAACTCTACTCATTACTCCGTAGTGACCTATATGGGAATAGAATCTAAAAAAGAGTGGATATGTATATGTATATATATAACTGATTCACTTTGCTGTACAGCAGAAACTAACACAACATTGTAAATCAACTCTACTCCAATAAAAATTAATTTTTAAAAAAACTACTGACCCTTTAAGCTTAATCTACTTACCAGTAATTAAAATGTACAATGCAAAGTATATTATGCTATGTATGTAGTGCTTTATTAAAATGCTTAAGTATACTTAAATTAACAAATGATATACTTTAACTTTCTCTTAGTAATTCTCATAAAAGTTCATGATGTTAGAAAAGTAGTTGAGGCCACAGTGAGCCCAAAATTGAAAACTAAGTACACTGGAGTTTTTCCTTTAGATAGTGCAGTATACGTACATGGTAAATGGAAGGTTGTTTACCATTTTATTTTTCGTTTCTTAAGATTAGGGAGTACTGAGGCCTGAGAGTTTAGTTCATTCAGATGGAAAAGCTTACACATGTGGAATGGGTTTATTTGTTATTAATATACAGTTCATAAAGATAATGAATTGTGTATGCAGTATATAAAAAATCAAGTCTGACAATTATTTTGGGCTTCTAATTGTGAGAAAGAAGCCTAAAACGTGGAGCATAGAGCCAAAACACTGGAATTTTACAGATATATTTAGATTCTCTTGGTATAATGGGACAAAAGTATTTTTTAAAAGATACTTCCCACAAATCCATTTAGCTCATATTTCAGTTTAGAACAAAATGTTGACAATAGCAAAACCTAAGCGGGGCACCAAACCAACAGTGAAGTGATTAAGAAGGGGCTGTGTGCTTCTTTTAGTCTTCTCAGGTTTCTCTGCTTTGGTTGTTTTTCTGTACTCAGCACTCAGTTGCAGTCTAATGAAGAATTCCTACACACTCCTGTATTAATCTTTTCTGTAGGTTATGACGTGTAATAAGCAACTCCAAAATCTCAGCCTGTAACAACAGATATTTATTCCTCTCTTGTTACATGCTTATTGCTCAACTTATTTCAGACTGTGGGCTGGGATCAAGTTGGCTTCGCATGTGTTTTCATTCCAGGCTCTAGACTGAAGGGTGAGCTGCAATTTGGAATTTTCTCATTTCACGTAGAGGACCGAGGGGAAGAAGAAGACAGGTGGAAGCTTGTAATGCCTCTAAACATTTCTGTTTTGGATGTTTCAGACATTGTGTTCGCTTATGATCCATTGGCCAAAATAAGTCATGTTGGCTAAAAAAAAAAAGGCCAATTTTAACTCCACCTACATGGAAGGAGAAGGTGAATAATTAACAAAAATAATGATCTATACCATATCCTTGTGGTTTCCAGAGTTGGTTGGTTTCTGTTTACTATGATGGTTCTTAAAATTTGCCATGCATTGATTTCTTCCTTGACCTATCCTCATTTGAGTGATAATAATCATAATAAATTAAGTATGCAAAAATGATCAATAAGAAAAACAAGTAAACATTGATAATAAAATCATTTCACTTACATGGACCTAAACCTCACATATCATCTCTTTTCCAGGTGTGCAGAACCAGGAGGTAAACAAATAGATAGCCTGGGCTGCCCAAAATATATGCCACCAAGCTTATTTCCTACACATAGTGGATTTTATTCATAAGAAAACAACTACACAGCCTCTGCTGAGAACCTGTCTATCCTTACTTTACATATAGTTTAGCGATTTATTTCCGCAGCCTAAATCTCATTGTAAGTACATTGGAAACCATGACAGTGATGCCGATATGAATCGACAGCTGACAGTCTGAAATGAGGGAGAAGAGTTGTGATAGCTTACATTATTGGTCCTAATGTTTCACCCTTTCTTACTTCATACCATTTTCATGTAACTTTATTGTTCCTCCCTGAAGCGGATATTTCCTTGCCCCTTTGTCTTTGCACTTGGCCATGTGACTTGTATTAGAAATAGAATGAAGCAATTTTGAAAGTGTGTCAGTTCCAATCCTAGGCTTTAATATACCTTACGTGTTACTGTTTGCTCTCTCATGCCTCTTCCATCAACGTGAAAAGAATTTGCCTCTTTTAACCCATTAGTCTAAGGAGGATTAAAGACACATGGAGCACAGCTGACTTTTCTGATCAGCCAAGATCAGCCCACTCAGCTCACCCACATACGGTGATTATTTTATGCCACTAAGTATTGGGGTATACTTCTATTTTTACATTTTTAGCAATAATTAATAATCTGAAGAATGCGACAATTGTAAAAAACATACTCTTCTAGACTAGAATTCCCCAGTGTTTTACAAAAGGATAATAGCTATTTGATAAAAAGGGGTATCTGAGATCAAATGTTTGAGAAGTTACAGGTTAAATAAAATTACATATTATTGACTCTTGAGAGACTTTAATAGGCTCTGTTAATGTCCAAGACTTGGACAGAGTTATCTGCATTTTTCAAATTGATTTGGCAATAGAAAACTAACATACGGAAATGACTAGTAACACCTCTCTAAACACAATTTAAGAAATAAGGGTTATTCTTAGGTCATTTAGCAGAGTAATCAATAATCTCATTGCCCTTGAAACCTTCATTGTTGGATCCCTGCACAGCAGGCACTATTCATGCTGGAAATAATGCTGTGTCATTGAGAAAAATTAAGAAAACTCAACAAGCCTCAAATTTTATAGTAACGTGAGTTTTTATATACACTTTTTTCATCATCCCATTAGTGACAAACCCATGGATCCAGGTGAAAATAGGACATGATGACATGTGTTTCACACAAAACTGGGGATGAAATGGAAACTGTAGAATATTTGCTTAGATATATGCTGTTGCTATCACTGAATACCTACTGTTGTCTACAACCACGAGCTCTGCAGCTACATGTGTCAGGCTATTTTACACACTTCCCAGGAGCTACAGCATCTTGGTTTGGATAAAAACTGATGTAATTAATAAAGTCTAAAAGTATGCCAGAATAAATTTACATAAAACTATTTAGCAACTCATATTTTCCAATAAATCATAGTATTTTCAACAACGATATATTTATCAATAGGTTTAGTGTTTGGAATCAGATTATTGGGGAAAGTAATTAGTAATCACTTTATTCTAAGACTAAAAGTTCTTTATTGCCATTTCTTTAAGTACCTAAAATACATTTTGAGCAAATGCTCAAAGGCTAATAATGAATTGCTTCCATTTCTATCTTTTTAACTATTGCGAAGGTAAGAATACCAAGATTATCTTACATATTACAATAAGAAAAATTAATTTTATGACAATGGGAATGCACAAATATCATATGTGGACAATTGAAATTTCTTCTATGTTAGAAACTTTGATTTACACAAAAGTGCTAGGTGATTAGTATATTAAAATCAGATTCCAATTTGAAAAGGTAAATATCATATGTATCTATCCTTTGAGTCATTAGAGCTCATGTCATAGCCATATAGCCTCAATCATTTTTACCTCCTTGTGCTAATACTGAAAACAATTTTCTAATCATTACTTAAAATCAGTGTTTTATATATTTAGTACTAAATGACATATTTAAAAAATTCTTAACATTACATGAATTACCAGCTTGATTTTAAAATATGTAGAATTACCTTTCTCTTTGTTTACTTTGGTTAAACTTTGTTGTATTGGTAATTAATATAGTTATCTCCATTCACGTGAGTTTACTCAGATGATGGAAGATGTTGTGGCCAGCCTATGGTATCCATGGATACCAGACAGATGAGGGATTCTAAGCTGAGTAACTTTAGAATTGAAAGTCAACATACCTTATCCAAACCATCATCATTGAAGTGTCTATATAGACATACCAATGTTAACAGATTTAGCCTAAAGTGGAGGCAATAAAGTTCAAAAACTAATTTAACTGAATAAAATGCTTTCTAAGAAGTTGGTACTTTCTCACTTCTGGACAAGTAATTTCATAACAACCTGGAGAAAGGAAATTAGATTTGTCATTATACATATATTTGACAGGATTGCATTGACAATCTGTCTTGTAAAGTGCAATCTAGAAATAAAAATTTAGAGTTCTAAAAATTGCAAGATGATGTAAAGAAATTTTCTACTTAAAGAGACAGATATATATATAACTTAATCCTCACAATAACATATGAGATAGCCTAGTGCCTCCAATGGTTATAAAATACCATTGCTGTATTTGCTTTCCTTTCCTTGCATGCTTTGGTAAATAAACAAATTTCCAAACCAAAAAAAAATCCTAATTATTACTTAAACCATAAAACTCTGTGTGTATATACACATATATATTTGTATGTAAATCTCTATTATAACACTTAGACAAATATCTCCTAGAAATACAGTGCTTGTCTGAGTCTTGAAACAGGAAGAATTTGACTTAGTGAAATGTCCTCACTCCTTGCACTTTTGAACCTAATTTTCAGAACTCTGTATGTGGTATTTGGGGCAAAAACAAGTATCTAGGGAAGGCATTTATATTTTCTCACACACAGCAATCAAGTAAGAATGAGGCTGAAAATTAATGAAAGGCAGGTATAGGCTGAAGATAAGTTGGGAATATTTAAATTAAAATATATAATAGCCTATACATAAGGCACCTTAAGATTTCTCACACTGGCTTAATCACCTCTGAGAATTATTATGGTATTTTGTCCCATTTGTCTACATTTTTTTTCCATTTAGCTGCAATTTGTAATGACAAAAGCAAGTTAGTTTTTCTCCTATTATGGAGGCTAAAATGTTGCTTCATGGGATCATTATGCATAGTAGCCCAGCACTGGAAACATCCAGAGTATCTATTAGCAGTAGAATAGATATGTTAATAATGCTGTATCCACAGAGTGGAATACTGTACAACAATGAAAGTAAATGGACTACAGCTATATGTACTGACATGGATGAACTTTACAAACAGCACAGACAAAAAATAATCTAGCCATAGCAAAGTATAGCCTGTGTGATTCTATTTACATAAATTTTAAACAAGGCAACTATGATTTTTCATTATAAAATATATATAACAAATTTTATCAATTTAATTATTTTTAAGTGTACACTTCTGTGGCATTAAGTTGTACAACAATCACTACTATCCATTTTCAGAAATTTTTGTCATCCCAAACAGAAGCTCGGTACCCACTGAACAATAAATCCCTAGAACCCCATAACCCGTCCACTCAGCCCCTAGTAACTTCTGTTCTACTTTGTCTATATGAATTTACCTATTCTAGGTGACTCATGTAAGTGGAACCATATAATATTTGATGTTTTATGTCTGGCTTATTTCACTTAGCATGATGTTTTCAGGATTTATCCATGTTGTAGAACGTATCAGAACTTCATTCTCTTTTTATTCAAGTATAGTTGATTTACAATGTCGTGTTAGTTTTAGGTGTACATGACAGTGATTCGGTTATATGTGTTTGTGTGTGTGTATATATATATGTGATTCAGTCAAACGTGTATATGTGTGTATATATATATTTTTCAGATTCTTTTCCCTTGTAGGTTATTATAAATTATTGAGGATAGTTTCCTGTGCTCTACAGTAGGCCCTTGTTGGTTATCTTTTTTATATACAGTAGTGTGTCTATGTTAATCCCAATCTCCTAATTTATCCCTCCCCTCAACCTCCTTTCCCCTTTGGTAACCGTTAAGTTCAGTTTCTTCATTTCTTCATTCATTTTATGGCTGAATAATATTTCATTGTGTGTAAATATATGTACATATAATCATTTTATTTACAAAATTGCAAACTGACAGTGTAAGCCCTCCAACTTTGTTTCTGTGGAGGAATGAGAGCCTGGAGCTTACTAGCCCACCATTCTGCTGTCAGTCTCCAAGGTGAACATAGTTTTAAATTATCAGCCTCCTGGCTACCTTTGCAGAGGAGGATGGTTGTTGAGTTTGACATGCCATATACCACTAGGACTTCTCTTGTGCTGGTAACTGGCTGCTTTTCTTGCCCTAAGTGATGTTTACGAAGGTGATCTGTCACCTTCGTATTAAATCGCAGAGTTGTACACATTTGTGCAATTTTTTAATTTACTTCAATAAAACGTAAAAAAAAATTTACCTACGCAGCAATAAAAAGGAACAAACTGATGCTTACAGTAACATAGATAAATCTCAAAAGCATTATGTTAGTGAAAGGATCTAGATATAAAAAAGCTCTATACTGTATGATTAAATTTCTGTAACATTCTGGAGAAGACAAACGTAAAGGAACAGAAACCAGATTGGTGGTTTCTAAGAGCTAGAAGTAGGGCTGAATAATTAGCACAGAGGGGATACAAGAGAACATTTTGGGGTGATGGAAAGAGTCTATATTTTGAATTATGTAGAGATTATGGGACTGAATATATTTTGTTGAAACTCAAAGAACTGTACACCTAAAAAGCATGAATTTTATTGTAAAATACACTCTAATAAGCATTGTGTTGAGAACAAAAATGTAAGTAACCTAGCCAAAGTTCCCTTTCCATCAGGACAGTTAGGAGACAGTATGAAGAGAATAATGATATTAGATGCATGACTTTCAAGTAAGATTCTATTAGCTAGTGATATATTTCCCTTTTCAAAGTGCTGTACAGGATACTTAACACCTCCATTGTGCTCAGAGATGGACCAGTGTGACAGAAATACTGGTAAATTATTGTGCATTTCAGATAGTGTGTATACTATCTTTTCTACATGCTGGAGTTACCTATTAATAGGTAATCTCTAGAAATCTGAATTCTTATTTAAGCAGCCTTATTTACTGTATCAGTTACTGCTTGCTGTGTAAAGAACCACCCTGATATTTTAGTGGTATAGAATAAATGGCAAGCACTTACTGCTTCTTGACGTTATGTTAGTTGGCTGTGTGATTATTTACCTATGGCCTGTCTCAGTTGGGGCTGAATGATCTAGGATAGCTTGACTCTGGTGTCATCTGGGATAATGGTCTTATCCTCCAGCACTGTGGCCTGGACTCATTCACATGGTGGTCTCAGAGTTCCCAGCAGTGACTTAGGGCAATTCTAAATGTGGAAGAACTCTTCAAAGCATCTGGGTATGTCACGTTTGTTATTGTCTTGTTGACCAAAGCAAATCACGTGGTGAAGCCCAGAACCAAAGGGTGGAGAAATTCCATCGCTTGATTGGAAGAGTGGCAAACTCGCATTGCTAAAAGATGTACCTTAAGTGATGGGAGGAATTACAAATGGTATTTTTTTGCAGTTTTATTGGCGTATAATTTATATACCATGAAGTTAATGTCTTTTGAGTGTGTAGTTCAGTGAATTATTATAACTGTATAAAGACATGATTCAACTACCACAATGATTTAAAACATTTCATCGCCCTCCAAATTTCTAGTCAGTCTCCACTTCGAGCCACAGCTAATAGCTGATCATCTTTCTGTCACTACTGATTTGCTGTTTTTAGAATATAATTTAAAGGAAAACATATAGTATGTCATCTTCTGTATCTGGTTTCTTTCATTTAACATGTTTTTGAGATTTATTCCATAATTGCTATTCCATTATATTGATACATTTTTATCCATTTATAAGTTGAGAGACATTTGGGGTATTTCATATTTTGGGCTATTAGAATAATACTTCTATAAATACTAGCATGTAGGATCTTTTTGTGGACATATGTATTCCCTTACCTTGATACATACTTTAAAGCTGAATTTCTGGATCTTATTTTAACTATGTTTAATATTATTTCCATAAGGTCAGTACTACTGTCTGGTCTCATTCCTGATTTTAGCAACTTGGATCTATTTTTTTGTTCAGGATAGCTAAAGTTTTGTTAATTTTGTTGTTCTTTTCAAAGAACCAACTATTGGTTTTGTTAATCATCTCTATTATCTTTTAATCTGTTTTATTCATATATTCTCTAATCATTACTATCTCCTTCTTGTTGCTTTGGGTTTAGTTCTTCTTCTAGTTTCTTAAGATGGAAAGTTCAGTGTTGATTTGGAATCTTTCTTTTAAATATAAGCACGTATAGCTATGATTTTCCCCTTGAGCACTGCTTTAGCTACATGCTAAAAGTTGTGATATGATCTGTGTTGGATTTCATTGTCCTCAAAGTATTTTCTAATTTCCTTTGTGATTCCTTTTTTGGCCCATTAATATTTAGGATTGGGTTGTTTGAATTTCTTCATATATTTCCTTTTGGTATTGATTTCTAATTTCCTTCCATTGTGATCATAGAACATACTTTATATGATTTCATTTTTTTTTTAATTTTTGACACTTGTTTTACAACCTAACATATGGTCTATTTTAGAGAATGTTCCAGGTGCACTTAAGAGGTATGTATATTCTCCTCACTTCGAGTTGAGTGATCTATTATGAGTTGTTGCTATACAGTGTTCAAGTCTTCTGTTTCTGTGATGATCTTGTCTAGTTGTTCTATACATTGTTTAATGTGGAGTATTTAATTGTTCAACAGCTTTAGTTGAGCTGTCTATTTCTCTTTTCAATTCCATCAGTTTTTGCTTCATATATTCAGGGCTCTATTGTTATGTGCAAAAGGTTTATTATACCTTCTTGATAAAATATTACTCTCTTCATTACTCACTCACTGGCTGTAGTAAAAATTTCTGCCTTAAAGTCTCTTCTTTCTGATATTTGTATAGCCATTACAGTTCTCTGATTTACTGAATATTACTCAGCATAGAATATGATTTTCTATATATTTACTTTAAAACTGTATATGTGTATCTAAAGTGAGTCTTTTGTAGACAGCATTTGGTTTCATCATCTTTAAATCAGTTTTGCCTATTTTAAGGTTGCTTTTAGTTAATTTTATCCACATATATTTAATGAAATTATATTTCATTAAAGGAGGATTTGTCGAATATGTCAGTGTCAAATAGCATTTGTGCTATTTGTTTTCTATGTCTTGTATCTTTTTGTTCCTCATTCCCACCATTATTGCCTTCTTTTGTTATAGATATAATGTAGTATACCACTTTGATTCCCTTCGTGTTTCTTTTACTATGTAATTTTTAAACTGATTGCCTTAGCAGTTGCCCAGGTGATGCCAATCATCTTATTAGTTAGTAATAATCTAGTTTGCATTAATACCAGCTCATTTTCAATAGCATACCAAACTTTACTCTGGTGTAACTCTGTCCCCCCCACCTTATGTTGTTCTTGGCAGAAATTACATTTTTATATATTGTAAACATTTTATACATTGTATGCATTGCTTTACACATTGTTGATGTATTTATAATTATTTTATATACTGTATTTTAAATAAGAGTAAAAGAGGAGTTGCAATCAAAAGTACATTAATACTGACTTTTGCATTCTCATACGTGGTCACCGTCATTGATGTTCTTTCTTCATGTTGACTCAAGTTACTGCCCATTGTCCTTTCATTTCGGCGTGATGCATTTCCTTTAGCATTTCGTGCAGGGTAGCACTGCTAGCAATAAACTCTGTTTTTGTTTATTTTTGGATGTCTTAATTCTCCTTTTTTTTTCCTTTTTTCTATTGAATAAATCTGACTTGGAACATTGTGTAAGTTTAATGTGTTACTTTGATATATTTATATATTATTATTGCCAATGTGGTAATATTTATCACATAACAATTATAGGACAGTATTGTCTATATTCATTGTATTGTGCATTAGATCTGTATGGCTTCTTTACTACTTGTTATAAGTTTCTGTTCTTAAACACCATCACTCTTACCCGTCTCGTCCCCCGGCAACCACCATTTTACTCTGTTTTGTTTTGTTTTGTTTTTAACAGCTTTAACCTTTTTAGATTCCACATGTAAGTGGTGTCTACAGTACTTGTCTTTTCTGTCTAACTTCTCTCTCTTGGCATAATGTGCTTAAGGCTCATCCATGTTGCCACAAATGAGAGAATATCCTTTCTGGTGGCTGAATAATATTCCATTGTGTATATGTACAACATCATTTTTATCCATTCATTCCATTGATGGGCACTTGGGTTATTTCCCTATCTTGGCTATCTCCTTCATTTTCAAAATAAAGTTTTTATGGATATAAAATTCTTGAAGGACAGGATTTTTCTTTCAGCACTTGGAATATGTCATCCTATTGCCTTTGAAATTTCATGGTTTCTGATGGAAATAGACTATTAATTTTATTGAGGATGCCTAGTACATGATGAGTCACTTCCCTCTTGCTGCTTTTATGACTCTCTTTTCTTGACTTTTCAGAGTTGTTTTCTAATGTATTTCAGTGTGAATGTCACTGAGCATAGTCACTTTGGGTTTTGTCAAGCTTCTTGGATGTGTTCATTAATGATTTTCTTCTAACGTGGGAGATTACTGCCATTATTTCTTCACATATTCTTTCTGACTCTTTATCTCTCTCCCCTATTCTTCTGAGACCCCCATTATATGTATGTTGTTATATTTGGTGGTGCCTCACGGGTTTCTTAGGCTCTGTTCATTTTCATTCATTCTGGTCTTTCTGTTGTTCAAATTGGATCATTTCAAATGATCTTTCTTTACATTCACTGATGCTTTCTTCTGCTTACTAAAATCAGATTTTGAGCTCCTCTAGTGAATTTTTTACTTCAATTACTATATTTTTCAACTCCAAAATGTGATTCCCTTCTTATAATTTCTATTTCTTTATTATTTTCTCAGTTTGCTGAGATGACATTCTCATGCTTCCTTTGTTTCTTTGGTTTCCTTTAGCTCACTGAACATATTTAAGATAGCTGTTCAAAGTTTTTGTCTATAAAGTCCAGCATTTGGACTTCCTCAGTCACAGCTTATGTTGATTTATTTCTTTTCCTGTGTTTTATGGCTATACTACTTGTTCTTTGAATGCCTCATAATTTTTGTTAAAAACAGGACCTTTTATTATAATGTAGCAACTTTGCAAATCATATTCTCTATTCTCCCCAGGATTTGTTGTTGTTGCTGCTTATTTTCATTGCTGTTTTAGTGACTTTTTGAAACAATTCTGTAAAGTCTATATTCTTTATCATTTGTGGCCCCTGAGGTCTCTGTTCTCTTAGCTTAGTGATCAGCTCATGTTTGGACAGAGATTTCCTTCAACATCAGATCCACTTGCAGAGGGTCTGTGTGTGTGTGTTGGAGCATGCTTTCAACCCTTAGCCCAGGCAGTTTGCAGTCCTGCTTTAGCCTTAATTTCTGGCTTCTGTAGGTCTTCAAGGTCAGCAGTAGGTTAGAGCTATGGCCTTCTCAGGTCCTTCATGAGTGCACACACACATCTGAGCATGTACATGGACTTCTAGATTCCCAGGAATTGACTGGAGTTTTTCAAGTCCTTATAGAATTGTTGTCCCCCAGCCCTTCCTACCCAGATTTTTGTTTCATCTATTGTTTGCTCCAACTTTATCTTAGCATCAACCTAAGACATTAGACTGTAAATATTTTTGACCAATGACTCTTGGGATATGTAACATTAATACTAGGCTAGTTCAGAGTTAATAAAAATAAAGCCAAGCCAAGACAAGCCTTTGAGCTGGTCTTCTAAAGAGCTACCAGACAGGTCACAATAGACCATTAGGTCCAGATATTTGCAAATGAGGTCTGTTTTCTGCTGTCTTCGGTGCCAGGTTGTGCACCAAGTCTACTGCCAAGCTGGGAAGTGCGTGATGGCACTAGGGTAAGTTAAAACACCACAAAATTTGTTGTTCTTAGCAAAAATCAGTCCCCATGTTTGGAATAAGCATTCCCCTGGTTACTGAAATAGTATAGTTAATTTCCAGAGTTGGAAAAAGCTGAGTCTGACAGTTAATGTCAAGGTTTTTTTTTTTTTCCTTTCTTTTATGGGGAAGCAGGGGGTAGGCTTTTTGTTTCCTTCCTCTGCGATTTTCACTAATGCTCCCTTTCAATTTTAGTGATGATGTCTTTTGACAAGCAAAAGTACCTAATTTTGACCAAGTCCAGTCTGTCATTTTTTAATTGTCTGAGTTTCATTGTCTTATATCTAAGGAATCTTTGCCTAGCTATTGGTCATACAAATTTTCTCATATTTTAATTTTTTTTTTTAATTTATGGTTCGTGATTCTTTGGAACTAAGTTTTGCTTTTGGTCTGAGGAAAGAGTCAACGTTAATTTTTTCCCACATGGATATCTAGTTATTCCAGTACAAATTACTGAAAAGATTTTTCTTTCTCCATTGAGTTAACTTGGTACATCTTTTGAAAATCAGTTGACCATATGTGTGTGGATCTGTTTCTCGACTTGTTATTTTCTATTGACCTATATCTTTATTTTTTGCTAATGCTATTTTGCGTTGATCACAGTCACTTTATAATAAATCTTAAAAACCAGATAGCATACATCCTCCTAATTTATTCTTTTTCAAAATTCCTTCAGCTGCTCTAGGTCCGTTGCCTTTCTATATAAATTTTAGAATGAGCTTGCCCATTTTTACAAAAAAAAAAAAAAAAGTGCCTGCTAGGATTTTGATTGGAAATGCACTGAATGTTTTGATCAACTTGGGGAGAATGGTCATCTTTACTTTATTGTCTTGCGATCCTTGAATATGATAGAAGCTGTGTGAGTAGCACTGACATATATACACTACCAAATGTAAAATAGATAGCTAGTGGGAAGAAGCTGCATAGCACAGGGAGATCAGCTCGGTGCTTTGTTACCACCTAGAGGGGTGGGGTAGGGAGGGTGGGAGGGAGACGCAAGAGGGAGGGGATATGAGGATGTATGTATACATATCGCTGATTCACTTTGTTGTACAGCAGAAACTAACATAACATTGTAAAGCAATTATACTCCAGTAAAGATGTAAAAAATAAACAAAATAATAGACCACACTTACTTTTCTCTACTACAGAGATGAATAATCTAGAAAATCCCTGAAATCTATATGCATTAAATGCTCAGTGTTCTCAAGTGACACATCACCCATAATCACTATCAAATATAAGAGGTTCCAGGGAGTCAAAGGACCAAATATTAAGGAAAATGCTGAACCCTTGCCTTTGACAAGTTTTCTGTTTTCTCTCCATACGTTGATTAGTCCTCTTCTCCACATAGTAACCTCCTACTCATCCTTTATGATACAGCTCTCTGTTTTCCTCCTGTATGGAGCTCTTTCATGTCAGGTTCCTGAGTCAGTCAGTATCCTTATGCCAGGATCTTAATCTCTGTGCCTAATATTTTTTACCTCTGGGAACCCTAAAATTTATGCTCTTCACACATGTAGCAAGACAAAAAAAAATAGGGGATTAATACTCTGAGCAACCTCAACCAATGGTTCTTGGGAGTTTCCTAACAATTCCAGTGCAAACATTGAGAGGTAAACTTTACACCTTTTTCAGAGTTTCACACCGGATTAATTTCCATTCAACTACTGTGACATTTTGCTTATTATCACATCCTTCCTTAGCTTCCTTCCCTTTTCTGTATCCATTGGCCAGCTGGCATTGCCTATACTTTCCAAATAAACTTCATACACTCAGATTCTTGTTGCAGGTCTTCTCAAACTAAAATAGCACTTACTACTCATCTCCTGTCATTCCCTTGTCCTTTTGAGTTAGCATGAATGAAAAAGTGTGTTTTGTGTAGACATACATTCATCGTATGAACATTAAGTCTCTTGTTTCCTACTTGCTTATTTCCCCTTCTAAGCCCAAGTAACCATTTGTATATAATGGGCACATTATTTTAAAAAGTCTTGTCACTTAATCTTATGCACCTGAAACGTTTTTCTGTTCGTCTATTTTTTTTAAGAGCCATATTGCTTTATGGAGAGAAAAGTTTATGCTTACAAAAATCCAGATGCAAAAGAAACAAGCATGTTTAAAAGAACACACAGAATCTAGGAAGAAGGATAGAAAACAGAAAGAGGATATTGACCCTGGAGATTAATTTCAACCTGAATTTAGACTTCTAGGAATTTAGAAATGTGGTTTCAGATATCTGGATCATACCAGTCCCTGAACTGGAGTTTTGATGTTGCTTTAGTATAAATGGGTAGCAGCTGGATAAAATGCTTTAGTTATCAGGCATCATCCAGATAGATGCTTCCTCTAAGGGAGAAGTATTTAGTACTCTTAACACACTTCTGTGAGCTGCACGCCTGTGTGTGTCTACAGTTTGCAAGAAACTGAACAATTATAAATAAATACAAAGTTAAGGCAGAATAATTATGCCATTTAAAGTCTTCTATTTTTTTCTTTCATTGAGAACAAGGAGAACGTGAACATTTCTTTTAACAAGGTTTACATAGTGCAATTCACTTTATTTGAATGAAATTATGCCAGACATACAAGAGATAAAATATTGAGAGATTCGATGAGAGAAGATTGGTGAAATAAGCCCTGAAATGAGGAGGGGGGGCATTTTCTAGGATTCAACTGTTTAATTCTGAGAAAATCAGTGAGTATTGGGCAAGTCTGTCAATACAGGCCTGGGCTGAAATCTATACTCAGCTAATCTGTCCTGTACTTTACTTTTCTTTAATTGGACCCTGATTTTAGAGCTATTAAAATAAATGGGATAGATGTCTTTTGTGTCACATGTAGATATGATATACAACTATTTTGGGGTTCTTATATTTATTAACTGAGTAGGCATATGGAAATTTTAAAAATGCATAGAGACGCATTTAATTTTTATAATACTTAAGAGCTAAATTAAATATTGCTTGCTCAAGCAGTAGAGTTGATATTCCTATAAATGGTTTTCTATTAAATACAATTTCAAATAAAAATTCAACTTTATGATTGACCATTTCTATTCAGTCTCAGTACAATCCTCTGTCCCCACCACACACATATACATGTAGGAGCATATAAAATACTTTAGATACTGTGTCCTGATGTGTGTTCTTTGTTGGAACATAGAGAAGTTGATCTATGTTCATATATGTTTGGGAACATTGTGTTTAAATTTTGTTTAAAATTGTCCTGTATAATTTTCCACTCTTCTAGTAGGCTACATCAGGGGATGGCGAACTGTGGCCAGGGTGGGTCAAATCCAGCCACCTCTGTGTTTATAAATAAAGGTTTATTGGAATATAACAATGCCTATTCATTTATGTATTGTCTGTGGCTGCTTTCATGTTATAGTGACAGAGCTGAATAATGGTGACAGGGACCATATGGCCTGCAAAGCTAAAAATGTTTCCTATCTGGACTTTACATAAAAAAAGTATCTGACCCCTGGGCTAAGAGAGACCTAATATACAATGTTACTCCCATAATTATTTGAGCATAGAAGTCATTTCCCACACATCTTATAGCTTTAGTGTCCTATGGAGTACCACATTGAATACAGTATTTGAGTGTTTGCTCAACTCTGTTTCCCCATTTATTTTAAAATGAGATTTGAACATCCATAACCACGAAGTTCTTACATTATTTTGAACAACTGGGAGGAATATAATGCAGGGCCTGAACACAGAAAATCCCCTTGGAGATTTCACTGGCTTTTCAACAGTAATATGACAAAATAATTGCTGGTGGTAATTTCTTAGAAATGAACTCATCAAAAGTATCTTATATAAATCCACTTCACATATTAAATTTATTTGGTTTTCTTTTGGGTTTGCATTGTGGTTCTTCGTGGGCTGAGCAAAGATTACCCTTGTTGTACAGAGGAAGATAGTAGTTGCTCTCAATCTATTTAACTTACTATTTTTATGTTAAACAAAAGATATCCTGGTAGAAAACATGCTGTATTTTCATATTCTATATATTTAACTTTATGTTTTATTTTTATGTCAACTGTTATGCAAATTAGAACATGGATTACACAAGTAGAAGTCAAAATCTGTTTTACTATTGTTTTATCTAATATTCGAATGCATTGTTTTTAAGGAATAACTTATTAAGAATGGATTTGCCCTTGTATTGAAAATAGAAAAGAAATACATTCTGTTAAGAATTTTTAATATTTTCCTTACTGGAAAAGTATATTGTTGAAAAAAGTAACAAATTTAGGGAATTAAAAAGAAAAAGAAAACCAGAGTATTACAAACTGATACATATACATATTTTTAAATGAAATGTTTGTCAGTTTTATAATGCTTTTTTCACATATTAGAGCATAAATATCTTTCCAGGTCACAAAACATTCTTCTTCAATAGTATTTTAGTAATATTATTTCATAGTGCTGATTATGTATCAAACACTATGCTATATGGTTTATACACATTGACTTGTTTAATCCTTTAAATAAGCCTGTGCATTAAATTCTAGTATTTCTATTTCATGTATCAGACTACTAAAGCTGAAAAATTAAGAAAAGTGTATTAAGGACCCAAAGGTACCTAGTGACACAGATGAGTATCAGACATAAGTCTGACTCTCATCCACAATGTTGTACTGACTCTATTACTATTCCACTGGGTGGATACGTCATAATCTTTTTAATGAACCTCCTAATGTTGGACAGTTTAGTTTAAAATACTCTGTAATATAAATATCAGTGTGATAAACCTTTGTGATCTTTGAGCTCATGCTTAAGATAAATTTCTGTACCTGGAATTCATAGAAAATACATATTTTTAAGACTTAACAAGTACTACCAAATTGTACTCCAAGCACTGTTTCTATGTATTCTTTCTGCATACTATATCTATCATCAGATACTGTGATTCCTTTATATCTTAGCAAGTTTGACAGGTGAAAAAAGGCATCTCATTACATTTGTATATTCTTTGGTAACTATTTAGAGTGAACATACTTTATATTACCATTTATATTTTAAAAACTTCTCAGTGCTTTTTATTTTCTACCAAGAGTATTTTTAAAATTGATTTGTATGAGGTCTTTGTATAATAAAATTGTTATCACATATGTGTATGTATTTACATAGTCTTAATCTTTCTTTTTTGTATATGATGCTTTTATTTTTGACACATACACATTTTATATAGTTGTATCTATTTATCATTTGTCTTGTGGATTTCTCCTTTGGTGTAATTGTCATGAAATATTTTCCTATTGTAAAATTTTAAAAAAACCACTCATTCAAACTTTACTGTAATATTTTCATGGATTTATTACTTACAGTAAAATCTTTAATATGTGCTTTATTGAAACCAATGGCTTATGTAGGGCTATTTTTCCCCCAAATGGGTAATATTTATTAAATAATTCCTATGTTCCCTACTGATATGAAACATCATATTTATCATGCACTAACTCTATCTTGTTAGCCTGAAAAAAAATATATATATATATATATATATATTCAAAATTGAATCTTTACTTATTTTCTATTCATTTAGCAAACATTATACTTGATTTCTGAGGTATTGTAATAGGACTAGGGGACCTGAAAGAAAAGGAGGCAGGTGATTACAATGGAGCATGGTACTATCTAGTGCAGTAGACAAAAGACTTCAGAAGAGTGAGTATTAATGCTCTGATAGAGGTAAGCACAGATAACCATATGAATGGCAGTGCTTAAAGAGTTCTGAAAAGGACTTACTAGGAATATTGATGAGGCACAGAAATAAGTTTTCTAACAGAGGGACAAGGGGAATGGCATTTCTGGAAGAAGGAACAGCATATGTGAAGACATGGATGTTTGAAATATCAGTCTTTACTCATGGAGCTACAAATAAGTATATCTGGAGCAATACGTATGTGAGTTTGGAGTGTTTAGGGGAGAGTTATGGTAGATGAGGCAGAACAGGGGCAGGGTAGTGAATAACTTTGCTGAACCTTTATCCTGAAATTTTCAGGAAGCCATTGAATATTTAAAAAATCTTTATAGATTTTTTGTTTTACTTTTTGGGAAGGTTCACATGGCAGCAGAATGGAGAATGGATTGTAAGGGTCCAGTCTGCATGTACTGAATATTAGGAAGTATATGAATTAGGATTCTCCAGAGAAACAGAACCAATAACATATTTCTTTTATGTAGGTATGTCTCAGTGCTTCACACTTGGGACACTTCTTCCTTTGTTGCTTGCTTGCTTTCTTATTTCCCTCCTTCATTTCTATGAAGAGTCTATACTTGGTGTTGACTGTAGAGCACAAGCACTGGTCTAGATCTTGGGGATACAGCAGTAAACAACAACACAAACAGATATCCATGTTTTTATGAATTTTAGATTCATATAGAATAAGGCAGACATAGGCTAAATAATAGAGATGATATCTCAAGTATTTATAAGTACTATAGAGGAAAATAAAGCAGGAGGGGTGGGTAAGGGGTCCCAGGGATGATTAGGGTAATATAAATTTTATAAAACCTGTTTCAGGAAAGGTTTATTAAGATGCTGACTTCTGAGCACATACCTGAGTACTGTGAAGGGGACGCAGTCATGCAGACATCTGAGGGGAGAGTTCTTTATATAGAGAGGATGGTAAGGGAATGGCCCTAAGGCAGAAACAAGCTTAGAGGGTTCAAGGAGCAACAAGGAAGGGCCATATGTTTGTAGAAGAGGGAGGCAAGGGGAAAGGAGAAGAGACAAGATCAAGAGATAATAGGAGACCCTCTGGTTTTGGACTTTGGGTGGACATTGTAAAGATTTTTGCTTTTATTCTGATTGAATGGGGAAATCATTGGAGAGTTTCAAGTTAGAGAGTGACATGATCAGGCTTACATGTTTCTAGAATAACCCTGGATGTAGTGTTAAAAAGAGATAAAAAGGGGCAAGTGATGAATCAGGAAGGCCAGGTAGATGGCCATTTTAGAAACTAGACAATCACTGATCTTAGAAGAGGGTGGTAATAGTGGAGCTGGGGAAATTTTTTCAGAGTTCAGACATACTTGTCTAGTATGCAGCTTTTCATATAGAAGTCAGCGTCTGTTTGAAAACATCACTTTGGCGTTTGGTAGGTTTTTTGCTGATTTTCTAGGTTCATGAATATACGTATTCTCAATTGTTTAGGATGCTGGATGTCTTCAAACTGAATGAGTTGTCATGATAAATTGAGTCCTAGTAAACGTGTATTTTCAGAACGTCTCAGAACTTTGAAGTTAAACAGATACCTGGAGAATGTACAAAAAGCTATATCTGGCTTGTATTTGCTAAATGGTTCAACAACAAATGTTTAGCTCTTCATAGAATAGAGTTGCTCTAATTAAAGGAATGAATGAACTCAGAGAGTTCTCTTTCTTGTTTTACCTCCTGGGTGTAGGAATCGTTGAAGAATAAGGAGCTCTTAAGGCAGGAAATCACTCATGACCCAATTAAGACCTCTCACTTTCAGTGTGACCCAATGTGTTGCCTGCGCCTCTCCAGTTGTACAGATATACAATTGATCTTTCAAGCAGGCCTGTCTCAACACTGTTCTCTATACCTTCTTCCCCCCCCCCCCGGCTTTACTTAGATATAATTGACATATAACATCGTGCATTGTATATAAGTTTAAGGTATAGAGTGTGTTGGTTTGATACACTTATGTATTGCAAAGGCCATCCTGGTTATATCCTTTTTTACTGAAAATATTTCCCTGCCTGCATTACGTTCAATCCCTATGCATCCTTTGAGTTACACAAGTTTTATTTCCTTTCTTAGACCCACGAGCAACATGGGGGTTAGGGGCACTGACCCTTTGTGCAGTTGAAAATGTGCCTATAACTTGCTGTTCACCCTTAGTATACACAGTTTAGTTCTTCCATGCCTGTGATTTTGCATGTGTATTCAACCACGGACCATGTAGTACTGTGGTATTTATTGTTGAAAAAAAAAAATCAACGTATAAGTGAACCCACACCCACGGTTCAAACCCATGTTGTTCAAGTGTCAACTGTAATTATTATGTGCCAGATGTGGAAGATACCTCGAGAACAGTCATATTTCCTTCCCTTTTGGTGTTTCTGAAGTGTGTTAGAGATACATGCAAGGAAATACACTGCATGTATATGATAAATACAATGATGGAGGTGTGCAGAGGCTTCTAAAGGAAAATCAAGGGCAGACACCTAGTCAACTTGAGAAGGAATGAGGGAGCATCAGATTGTTGCTGGGAGAATTACAGTCTAATCATTTAGAAGGGTTAAAGTGGAGGTAGGCACATTATGGTTGAAATGATTGTGACATGAATCCCTTTGACAGTCTGGTAACAGCTAGGAATCCCTTCTGAGAAAAATGCTTTTAAATCCATAAAATAAAATACAAAGGCTTATAAAAGAAATTATATAGTAATACAATTAGTAGAACATTAAAATTTTGTAATATAATATATACACATTTTTGGTATTATATAAGTAGATCTAGCCACTCATAGATTTATTAACTGTCATAACTTCATAATATGTATTATATATGGGATGTCTATACAGATCAAATTGTAGGTACTGCTCTTACAGAAGTTTATTGTCTACATTTGTAATTGAAGAAAATGATAGAGGTTAATGTAAATAAACATGTAAATTTTATTCCCATCTAACTTTACATATTTTCCTCCCCTCTTAATTTGATTCTGCTTTACATAGACTTTGTAGAATGTATTTAAGGTGGGCTGCAGGTGAGCAGAGAGAAAATAATCTATAGTTAGTCCTACAGAGTGATGAGAAAGGGCTAAAGGTTTTCCAATATACCATGTTCTTTCCTGTCACCAAGTTTTTTTTTTTTTTCTTTAACTTGCCCTGCAGGATTTAATATTTACATCATAATGGAATCTAATTTTTTTTTCTAATTTTTAAGCTTTGCTTTGTCAGTATGATAGTAACCTAGATCCTTTCAACTGTAGACTCTGTAGTCTTATGGGCTGGTAGCCTTGACATCTCCAGGGAGTTTATCAGATGCACAGAATCTCAGGCTTTGCCCCAAATCCACTGAATCAGAATATGAAATTTGATTGCCAGATGATTTTTATGAACAGTAAGGATTTAGAGCACTGGTCTAAAGGACAGGGATTCTTGATTGGAGTCCATTTGCTTTCTCATAAGGCTCTTGGAAAATTTAGTCATATAAATTTTCAATACATACTTAGTTTGACAGTTAACCAAAATCATAACCAATTAGTTTGGAAAGTGAAACTTTACTCTCAAATTTAGAAATAAAGTGTGTGTAAATCACATTGATGATCCTAATGTGATTTTTAAAGCAATGGGTGATTTTTCTTGGTCAGTGTATCACTTTGAGCAAAGAGACTTATCATAAGTGGCCTGTCATTTGAATGGACATCTTGAAATAATACATCTATCACCTAGCATGAAATGTTGCTGCAAATGTGTGTATCCCACGTACATTATGATAACAGATCATAAATTGAGAGTGTGCTGTTTCTCATTTCTTTATGGTTGTCAGATATGGTTTACATGAACTTTTAATCGTTCAAGAAAATGAGTGGCTGGAGAAAGCATACACAATACTTCCTCGTGGCATTCAATCCCTGGTAGTGATGGGATTCTTTTGAAATATTTTATTAGATGTCTAAGTTAGAGGGAAATAAAGAGAAACTATGGAATTCTGGCTTCTAAAAGTTGCTGAATATTTCTAATAATATGTTCCATGAAGTATGTGATTGATTTCTAAAGTATAAGGCAAAATATTGTGAACTAAGTTGTAGACAAAATATTGCCATTTAATGTTACCTACTATATCTAAAAGTCACTGGAGTTGAATTAGACTGTGGCTTTGAGGGGAAAAAAAAGGAAGAATTGGAATGGTGAAATCATGAGAACTAGAGTCTGTTTATATAGGATAACTTTCTGTTAAAGAGAATCTTTAGTTTTAGTTATCCATTTATGGCAGTCATTTAGCAATGACTTTTCAGTAAATGGTTTGGGTAAATTTTGAGAATAATGTTTAGAAATATTAAGTTCAATGCTCTTCCTGTATGTCCAAGTTGAAACAGAAAATTATAAGAAATAGAGAATATCTTGTACTGTCACCATTGTTCTAGATTAGAGTTTGTTGGTATTGACTGGACAGATAAAGGATTAAGTCTCTTCCTCATTTACTGAATGCATACCATGTATCAGGCAATGTGCACAATATTTTTTTAACATCTTTATTGGAGTATAATTGCTTTACAATGGTGTGTTAGTTTCTGCTGTATAACAAAGTGAATCAGCTATACGTATACATATATCCCCATATCCCCTCCCTCTTGCGTCTCCCTCCCACCCTCCCTATCCCACCCCTCTAGGTGATCACAAAGCACCGAGCTGATCTCTCTGTGCTATGCAGCTGCTTCCCACTAGCTATCTATTTCACATATGGTAGTGTATATATGTCCATGCCACTCTTGCACTTCGTCCCAGCTTACCCTTCCCCCTCCCCATGTCCTCAAGTCCATTCTCTACGTCTGTGTCTTTATTCCTGTCCTTCCACCAGGTTCTTCAGAACCTTTTTTTTTTTTTTTAGATTCCATATATATATGTTAGCATACAGTATTTGTTTTTCTCTTGCTGACTTACTTCACTCTGTATGACAGACTCTAGGTCCATCCACCTCACTACAAATAACTCAATTTCATTTCTTTTTATGGCTGAGTAATATTCCATTGTATATATGTGTGCACAATATTTGACATGTTAATTCATTTACTCCATACTGTAACTCTGTTAATCCATTTTACTGATGACCTGGCATTCAAAGATGGTAAGAACTTGTCCAGGGTCATACAATCAAGAAGTATATCATTTAAATACTTTATTTAATTTGACCTATCAAGGCTGACATCAACTTGATATTCTCAGCTACTCTTTTACTGATTGTTTTTGGATTTTATTGCTTAAATTTTTTTTTATAATTCAAAGATTCATTAGTATCAAAGAATAAAGAGCAGAGGCTCAAAGATAAATTAGGATTCAGCCTAATATTGCATTTAGAGCACAGTGACTCCCTTGTCAAATGTGGCCTTCTTGATCTCCAAGTTGTATAGAATTACCATTTTAAAGATAAAGGTCTCTTGATATTGATTCCCTAAGATTTTGATTGAATTTGAAATTTTCTTCTGTTTAAAAGTATTGAGACACTATCTGAGAAACCTTCAGATGCTTTCAATTGTTAATATTTCTTTGGTTAAGAGAAATTCCAAAAATTCAGGTGGGAAAACATAAGTGTGTTCTTAGGAAAATAAAATACACCCAAAGACAACTGCGTTCAGCTTCTCCTGATAAGGAAAATCAAATAATAGGAATAGTGAAAAATCTATACATTTCACTTTCAGGTTCTAAAAACCATATATATGAAAAGCTTGTGGTTGTACTACGTTAAAAATACTCTGTGTTACAACCTGATTTAAAACGCAAAAAAATAGTTTTCAGATTAGCTATTTTAATGTATGTGAAGAATTTTATTGAACACAAATCACATGGATTTTTTTTCATTTCATGAATAAGGAAAACTATTTCTTTCAACTGCTTAATTGCTTAAAAAATGTTGCATCTAAATATTCCTTAGTAATCATGGATGGATGTATTATTATAAAACAATATCTGTTTTCCTAGTTTTATAATACCTTTTGACCTGTTTCTGTCTTAGAAAAGGGTGCAATTTGATGTATTTATAATGGGGCAAAGTAGCTGTCAGTTTCCAATGCATTTGAACAAAATCACATGGAACTAACTTTGCTAAAAAGCTTTCTTAGAGCAATAATCATCTCAGAACATTATTTAAATAGCGTAATTGAAGATACTCTGTGTTTAGAAGATATTCCATTTGTGAATACTTAAGTACTTCATAAAGAGGGGGGCATCATATTTTTTTCAGACAAAGAAATCAAAGAACAAAAAGAGATTAATCCAGGATAATACAGTCAGCTATGCTGAAAATGAAATGTGTATCTCCTGATGGTAGAAGCAGATTGACAAATGGGTGCTTCTAAAATAGTTATCATAACTCTCAAATAGTTACTAGAATAATAGTACTAATAATGTCAAAAGCATTTCTGGTACAGAATGAATGTATATGTAGAAAGAAGTTTTATGTAACAGATATTAGTTCATGAGCTGATGCTGGTCAGAACCTTCATTTTGACTAAGTACAGTGGTGCTCACTAGTTATTTAACAACTTTATTGAAGTGTAACTTACATGCCATAAAATTCATTCATGTGTACAATTCACTGATTTTTAAGAAGTTTACCAAGTTGCACAACCATCACTACAGTACAGTTTTGGAACATTTTAGGATCCCACATGCCCATTTATAGTTAATCCCTGTTTTCACCTCCAGCCCTAGGAATCTACTAATCTACTTTATATATCTTGAGAGTTGCCATTTTTGAACATGTCAGTTAAATGGAATAATAAAATAAGTGGTCTTTGTGGCTGACTTTTTTCAGTTTGCATGAAGTTTTCAGTTCTCATCATGTTTTGCAGGTACTGCGTTCTTTTATGCCGAATACTATCTCATCATCTGGAGATAGCTCAATATGTGTAGCCATTCACCAGTTGATGGATATTTGTGTTATTTCAAGTTCTTGGCTGTTCTGAAGAATGCTGCGATTACTGGTGTTTAGATAGATACAGCCATGGCGGTGACTATCGGCAGAAGCTGGGAGCAATTATTTGAGATGTGACTGAGTGTAGAGAGGGAGGAATCACTTGGATTGGCATTAGGAGGTGTGAAAATTGAGGACAGGGTAATGTGAATAGAAGATAAAAATCCACGTGGTCAATAGCAGTTAGAAAAGGTTTTCTCTTGGGAAGTACAAATCAGTAATTTGTAAATTCTTTCAATAAATATTAATTAGGTATCTACTCCGTGCTAGGTATCAAGCTAAGAAATTATGGTGGACACAATATGGATGGAAATGATCAAACTAGCAAAAAAAAAATACTGTGAATGCATAATATAGGGGACCATAAGATAGTTTTCAAAAGGGAAACATTGCTGACAATTTAAAAAATTAATGGGAGCAAATAACTCATATCCTACGTGCAAGATATAAGCTTCTGATAGCTTTTCTACTCTTTCAGAAAATGTAAAATACTATTTGGTATTTGAGTGAATACGTACTTGAGATCCTCTAGGGAGGTGCTTTTACAGGAATGGTTCATGTAGATCCTGTAAGACAGTTGTCAATTCTGTTATTTACAATAAAGCAATCCCAAAATGTGCTCTAATGCTTATTTAATTAAGTTATCAGGCAGCCTGTGTTACCTTGTAGGTTTGAAATATGACTCTTTGTTCCTAATATGAAAAAAGCCAAATGACTATCCCAGTAAGAGAAAGTGATAATGTACTTTATTGATAATTTGATTTTCAGTTGATTCATTAAGCATTCTGGTTACTTTGTTGCTAAGCAACAAGGCCTATGGAAAGACACCTGATTTACCCAAGAGAGCAATAAGAATGCCTGCCGTGATAATTACTATATTCTAAAATTATATAATTCACTTTCTAGAATGGTTTCCCAAAGTGCATCCCGTAGAACACTAGGTCCATTAAATGTCCATGAAGAAATAAAAATTCCTTATTAAGTAAGTTTGGAATATGTTGCATAGTATATCCCTCTATTGGAAGTTAACAATTTATATTAAACCTCCTGAGAAATATTATTGGGATGAGGCATGCTGAAGTGGTTATATCTCAGTAATTTCCAAGCTTGTTTTATAACAGAGCTCTATTTTTACATATACTAATAAATAGCCTATGGAAGTGCTCATCTGTGGAAGAGCCATGGTTACCATTTAATGCTGGTCTAGTTAATGAGATGGTAGAGGAACATAATACAGCCTAAATGTTATTTTTGTGTCTGTTACTAGACCTGTGGAGGTGCAGGGAGGAGAAATGGGAAGAGCCAGGGCAGGAGGGTCTCCTATGTAACCAATTGTGAGCATTTGGGATATGCTTAAGTTCTTACCTTTATATGTACCCATTTTGGGAAAGATTCTCCATCTACCAGAATATTAACCTCTTAGTGCTGGAGTTGTGTTCCATGATTTTAAATCCTGACTCCCCAATCTTCAAGTTGTGGGACTTCGAGCAAGTTACTTGATCATATAGTTCTTTGTTTACTCATCTGTAATATGAGCTGTTGTAAGAATCCAATGAGATAATGATTTGCTGAGAACAGTGCCTGGCACATACTGAGCACTGAAATATTTATAGCTGTCACTATAATTATGCACTCTCAGAAAAATGGCCACAACATTCTATTTACGATAAGAACAATTAATTGTGTCACCTGTGACGGTCGTTGTAGTCATGTAAGAACTGTCCTGCTTTTCAAGCATAACAAAACCAAGCAAAAACAAACTATTATAAATTCAAATTCATTAACATGACATAGATAACCCTTTCCCTGTGTAAATGAAATAGATTTTTCTTATCTCCACTCTTGTCACACTCTATACTTTTTTTTTTTTTTTTTCTGTCTTCCTGCCTAGGTGGTGAGCCCTTTCTGTACTGGGAACATGCCTTAAGCATCTTTGAAACAAGATGTAACATAATACTTGGTACATAAAAGGGGCTCACCATATATCTTTCATAAATCAAGTGGGGGGAAGATAGTATGTGCTACTCTGCTATTTTGCTTTGTTTTTAAACTTGTGTTCTTATCAACAGTTGCCCCCAAAATCAGATTACCTCACCTTTTTGGGTCTTTTTTTTTCTAAAGTAGTATATATTACTCTGAAATAAGTGTAGCTGTAATACATAGGATACCACCTCTATGCTGCCATCTCATCAGAGTAAGATAATTTAGGAAGAGACAGTGACAAAGTGCTTAGTGATACAAACTGAGAAACTAATGAACCATAGTGGCTTTTCTGCTGTTTTCTTGAAGTATAAAATCGGAGGTCATGTACTGTACAGCCTGTGATGTTAATATTCATAGTGATTTTCCTGGATACAAGCTATCCATAATTGTTCTTGTATATCATAATAGCAATAAGAGTGATATTAACTAAATTGTGATTTATCATAGTGAAGATGGAATACCTGGTGGGCCACTTGAGAACATAACAATCTTATAACAGATATTGGTGCCTTGAGTAACAATACTTTTAGGACTAAGTAACTCTTCTTTTTCAGCAAGTCTATTAGTGTCCTTCCAAAGAGACAAGATTTATGCTAGAAGACTCGCATAAGGATGATAATAAATAGATTATGAGGAGTCCTTCCTATATACCAACAACTCGCCAAGTGCTTTATATGTGTTGCTCTAATCAATGCCAAAATACCTTACAAGGCAAATGTTATTCCAGTTTTCAGATGATGTAATTGAAGTTTAGGGAAGTAACTCCTCCAAAATCATCTGGATAGTTAAGTGGCAGAGCTAGAATCCGAACCCATACACATCTGCCTAAACAAGTACCAATGACAAACTCTACTGTATTTTAGTTACTATTAAAACAGGCAAAATTTTAAAACCATAAGAATGTTGAATAGAACAGGATACCGAAATCATAGGGTCTCCACCTGGATTTGTAACTTGCTATCTTTGTAACCTTACATTAGTATCTTAGGTACTCTGAGCTTCAATTTCCATACCTAAAAATTGGAGCTAATACAACCCATATTATATATCAAATAGGGCTGTTGGAAAAGAAGTTAATAATTCTATGTTTATGGAAGTTCATTTTATAGCATGAAGTTGTATCAAAATTTGTTTTTTAAAACATCTTTTACTGCTATAACTCTCCTCTCTGCCAAATGAAGGACATTTCAAGGAAGAATAATACTAGTAGTAATAAATGGCTAATATTCACTGAGCAATTAGTATGTTCCTGGCAATGTTGTCATCATCTCAACAGCCCATGAAGGTTGATCTAATTAACAGATGAGAAAAGTGAGACGCTGAGAGAAAAAGTAACAAACCCAAAGTTACGTGCTAGTAATGATATGATAGTAACCCAGGTAATACAGTACAGTACTTAACCAAGACTGTAGCACCTATCTAGGTAAGGTAGGCTGTGAATTGGGTTGGAGCAATGTTTGTAATTAAGGAACTTTACATATGACATACCATATAGATTCTTCAGTTGTTGATCTCCATGGAAAATGAAAGTTTCTTGGGCAGGATAAAGTTTTATCCTTCATATGTGCTCACTTTACAAGCTATTTATTGAAATTAGTTATAGAAAGGGATATATTTATTGAATAAAAATAAGTGTTATCCAATATGTAGGCACACAAATAGGGGTGAGAAAAATTGAAATGCATATCAAATAAACAAGCCTTATGGCTAAGTCTCATACGGAAACTGTGATCTTCTTTATTCCGATTGTTATAACCAACTATTTTTTTTCCTCTCCCATCATCTTTTTTAATTCAATAACCTCCATGAGGGATTGACACTCATGCTGGAATAGGCAATGCTAACTGTGCAGACCCAAGAAAGCAGGAGTTTTTTTGGTCTTTTTTTTTTAAACATCTTTATTGGAGTATAATTGCTTTACAATGGTGTGTTAGTTTCTGCTTTATAACAAAGTGAATCAGCTATACATATACATATATCCCCATATCTCCTCCCTTTTGCGTCTCCCTCCCATCCTCCCTATCTCACACCTCTAGGTGGTCACAAAGCACCGAGCTGATCTCCCTGTGCTATGCGGCTGCTTCCCACTAGCTATCTGTTTTACATTTGGTAGTGTATATATGTCCATGCCACTCTCTCACTTCGTCCCAGCTTACCCTTCCCCCTCCCCGTGTCCTCAAGTCCATTCTCTACGTCTGCGTCTTTATTCCTGTCCTGCCCCTAGGTTCTTCAGAACCATTTTTTTTTTAGATCCCATATATATATGTATTAGCATACGGTATTTGTTTTTCTCTTTCTGACTTACTTCACTCTGTATGACAGACTCTAGGTCCATCCACCTCACTACAAATAACTCAATTTCGTTTCTTTTTATGACCAAGTAATATTCCATTGTATATATGTGCCACATCTTCTTTATCCATTTGTCTGTTGACAGACACTTAGGTTGCTTCCCTGTCCTGGCTACTGTAAATAGAGCTGCAATGAACATTGTGATGCATGACTTTTTGAATTATCATTTTCTCAGGATATATGCTCAGTAGTGGGATCTCTGGGTCGTATGGTAGTTCTGTTTTTAGTTTTTTAAGGAACCTCCATACTGTTCTCCATAGTGGCTGTATCAATTTACATTCCCACCAACAGTGCAAGAGGGTTCCCTTTTCTCCACACCCTCTCCAGCATTTATTGTTTGTAGATTTTTTGATGATGGCCATTCTGACCGCTGTGAGATGATATCTCATTGTAGTTTTGATTTGCATTTCTTTAATGATTAGTGATGTTGAGCATATTTGTATTCTTTTTGATGATAGCCATTCTGACAGGTGTGAGGTGATATCTCATTGTGATTTTGATCTGCATTTCCCTGATGATTAGCAGTGTTGAGCATCTTTTCATGTGACTGTTGGTCATCTACATGTCCTCTTTGGAGAAGGGTAACTTTAGATTTACAGAAAACTTTCATAGACAGAAGAGAGTTGCCATACACCTCACATTCCTTTTCCCCCGTTAACATCTTATATTAGTATGGTACATTTGTCACAAATAATGAGCCAAGATTGATACATTTTTATTAAATAAAGTTCATACTTTATTGACATTTACTCAGTTTTTCCTGACTGCCCTTTTTCTGGTCCAGGGTTCCATACAAGATATCACATTATATTTAGTTGTCATGTCTCCATAGATTCCTCTTGATTGTGGCATTTTCTCAGACTCCTTATTTTTTATTATTTTGACGGTTTTGAGAAGTACTGGTCAGGTATTTTGTAGAATGTTCCTCAATTGGAATTAGTCAGACGTTTTTCTCAAAATTAGACTGGGGGTTATGGGTTTGGTTGGGGGGATGTATATCACAGGTAATGTGCCATTCTCATCACATGATATCAAGGGTGCATGCTATCAACATGATTTGAGTTGCCCTTGATCACCTTGGTGAAGTAGTGCTTGTCAGGTTTCTCCACTGTAAATTTACTCTTTTACGCTTTGCATATTGTCCTCCTTGGAAAGAAGTAACTGTGAGTAGCCCATACTTAAGGAGTGAATAACTATGTTCCACCTCCTTGAAGATGAGGTATCTACATAAATTATTTTGAATTCTTCTGCATGGAATATTTGTCTCCTCTCCCTCATTTATTGATTGTGTTATTGACACCTTTTACTTTTAACATTTATGTTTATAATCCAATACATCTTTTTAATTTTGTTGCCCCAAATTTTCAACCTTTGGTCATTGGAAGTTTTTTAATTGGCCTCTGTGTCCCTTTGACATACCCATATCTAGGGGGGGACACTTTTTTACTTTTTGTTTCCAGGCTTATCTTAGATATTCAGCACCCGAATCTTACGTAGACTAAGAGGCCCCAATTCATTCTATTGGAGAATGGTAATAGAAATCAAGATCTGGGTACTGGGACCCAGTATTATATTTATGTTTCTATTATATAGCCCACATCAAGTTATGTTTTATTTTTCTCTCCCATTGAACGAAAGGCCTCCAATTGTCATATTCTCTTGTACAAGAATATGTAGGCTTGCATTCTCCTTTAGTTATTTGATGGATTTATAGTGTTTCTCTGTACAGCTAGATTGTAAAGTCATTGTGTTGAAATATTTCATACATGCTTTACTGGCCCCTGCATTAGTCAAATATTTTTTATGATTCTGGGGCTGAATTCTGTGCTTTTACCTTTCTGAAATGCTTCTTTTTTTTTTCATCAAAATTTACCTGTTCCATATTTACCTATTGTAATCATGGATATTAGAGATTGAAATGGAAGCTTTGATGCTGTAGCTGGGCACATAATATACTGTCAACTGGTTATTATGTAAAGAATAGAGAATAAGACCTCAGTTCACTTTAATGAAAACCATTCATGTGTTCAGTAATACTCATCATTTTCTAACTAGCTCATGAAAAGAAGGGGATGTACTAGTTCAAAAAAGTGAAAACAGAATTCAGTCAAGGCTTGATACAGTATTTAAAGTGACGTCATTAAAATTATGTCTATGTATCCTTCATCTTTACTCACATTATCTTTCCTTGTACATTGTCATTTCTCTTCCTGCCTCCCATTTTATTCTATAACTCAGATCATATTCTCTCTTGTACTACAGCCATATTTGTACTAATATTATTAAATGACCAAATAGCTTTCTGAAGCCATATTTTGTATCTCTGATTTACTGGTGCATCTTCTTCAAAGTGGCAAAAATCACTTTTAGCATGTGTATATTTTCCATTTTCTTGTACCCTCAAAGATAAAAAGTAACTTTCAAAAAAAATTCTGTATGACCATTGTTTAGGTTATCCACCCATCCACAAATCAGCATATCCAAGGTGTTGTAGTACCCAGTTCAGAATGGGTCATTTGGATAGCCCTGTAGTTGAATATGCCTGAGCCTTACTGTTTTATACAGTACTGGCAACTGATTCAAACCACAGTCTGATGCAAATTTTTGGATTGGTCTGGCATTTTAGTTATTGCATCCATGTTGTTCTCTAAGATAAATTTTCCAAATAAAGTTTTTTTTTAAAATCTTTAACCATTTTTTATTGAAGTATAGTTTATGTCGTCATCACATTCTTATAGTTTTCAGAGTACAGGTCTTTTGCCTCCTTAGGTAGGTTTATTCTTTGGTATTTTATTCTTTTTGATGCAATGGTAAATGGGAGTGTTTCCTTAATTTCTCTTCCTGATATATCATTGTTAATGTATAGAAATGCAACAGATTTCTGTGTACTGATTTCATATCCTGAAAGTTTACTGAATTCATTAATGAGCTGTAGTAGTTTTCTGGTAGAGTCTTTAGGATTTTCTATGTATAGTGTCATATCACATGCAAACAGTGACAGTTTTACTATTTCTTTTCCTATTTGGATTTCTTTTATTTCTTTTTCTTTCTGATTGCTGTGGCTAGGACTTCTAAAATTATGGTGAATAAAAGTGGCAGTGAGAGTGGGCATCCTTGACTTGTTCCTGATCTTAGAGGAAATGCTTTCAGCGTTACACTGTTGAGTATGTTAGCTGTGGGTTTGTCATATATGGCCATTATTATGTTGAGGTATGTTCCCTTTATGCCCACTTTCTGAAGAGTTTTTTTTTTTTTAATTTCATATGTTTTTTGAGCACAGACTACTTACAACATATACTAAACTATTACCTGTGGCTTTGTAACCATCCCCAAACTGGGTGGCTTCAAGCAAACATTTTTTTCTCATTTGCGTACAGGGTTTAGCTCTTCTAAGTTGGGGCCACTTGGACAGCTCTGTTGTTTCTGATAGGGCTTCTTTGAAAATCTGAAGATCAACTGGCTATCATTTTAACTAGGCTGGCCTTGATGATTTAAATGACCTAGCTTTGCTCCACATGCCTCTTTTCCTCCAATAAGGAAGACTAGTCATGTTTTCAAGTCAGTGGTAGAGATACAAAAGAAAGCAACCCCCATGTGTGAATTTGTTTTAAGCTTCGGTTTATACCACATCTGATAATATCCAGTTGGTCAAAGCAAGTCTCTTGTAGTTGAGCATGTTACCCTGCCGGTGACTGGAGAGAAATGCAAAGTTACATAGTAAAGGGTGTGGGTACAGGGAAGAGGAAATGAATCATGGCTATTGGTGGAGTCTACCATAATAGCCATGATAGAAAAATGCAACGAAGAATCAGATCCATGACATACTTTCAGCAAGCTGATTGTTCTGTAGGGGAATAACCAAATTAATATTACAAAAAAGAATATGATGTGTCATTAAAGTTATGAAGTTAAATTGGAGGGAAAATGAGAGAAATCATACCTACTTGGAAATTAAGACTTCTGGAGAAAATTACATTTGAACTTATTTATAGTCATACAATCAAAGTTAGGTGAATAATATAAAAATATGTCCACTTTTAGAATAATTGTTAAAACCCCAAAACTTGGCTATTTGGCTTGACATATTTTACTTAAATATCTTTAAAAAGTGAATTAAGTAAGCTTATTAAGCTGCTAGTAGAACTTCTTTAGTAAATAAAACATTCTTAGAAAAGTAACCTTTAGATGTACCGTTTTGTGGTTTGTTTTTACCTATTAGGCAACATTAATAAGAAATTAAGAGAACTTATATTCAGTGGCTCATTATTCTGTAAGAATTCTGGCAGATTTCTAATTTGGAAAAAAAGTATGTATGTGTACATTTTAGAGTTAAATTTATTTGCTGTTTTTCAACAAGAAACCTCTATTTTCCAGTTTCATAGAACTATAAAGCTTTTTCTGCACATTTTGTGAGCATTTATTGTGCCTCCTTTGGTACTCAGCATCCTAGTAGAAATCAAATAACAAAGAAGTAGGAAGTATGTTCACATTCTTTTAAGTGTGAGTGCCTTTAGTTGAAGGAGTTAAGACAAAAACACCCATTAAAATGTCCACAAAAGTAAGTAATATTTCACTCTTAGCTCTCCCTGTCAACATTTTTTTTCTGGTGTTTGATTTTTTATCCTATTTCTAGATATCTAGAGGACTGAGATGTGCCCTTAGTGGAGACAAATTCCTCATTTTCCCCCCCTGAATATAGTTTATTTCTTAAATTAGGTGAGCGTGTTTCTAGACAGAGATTTGTGTCTTCAGCCTGAAGGCGGAATTTCATGTGTGTCTTAAAAAAATACATATCAAGAGAGATCTTAAGATGAATGAGTGAAGTAACACAGGTTCCATAGGCATAAACCTTTCTTAAATGGAGTCATCCCTGGATGGAATCCACAGAGGAAGTAGTGTTGCCATATATCTCATACAGTACCATTATGGAGGTATCATAAATGAAATATTTCTCAAAAGGAGTGGCCAAATATCAGGATGGGAATGTATCCTGATATTGTATATACCTTATGAAACTTTGTATTTTTAATGTTGCTTAATTTATGGAAAAATGGTAAAATAAGTCAGGAATCATCAGCTAGAGTATAGATTGTGTACTTCAAAAGATGTGGAAAATGACATAGCATGGAAAGTGAACCCTTTCCCCAATTTAAAAATCACAGTTCACTTTGATAAAAATAGCCATAACAGGCAAATAGAGGTCGTTAAATATATTTCCTGTAAATTATGTCTTATTTGAGCATTGTTAAATTAGGTGTTTTAAATAGAACATAATCCTCTCATATACACAGGTGACATCTTTAATAAGAATTTTTCTCTAAACAAAATCTTAGGTGTTCAAAAGAGCAACTGAGATTTGACTGATTACTTCCTTTAAAATGAATAACAGATGCATCTTTTATAATTTCTTCCTACCTCATTTTCTTACACATGATTTAAGGAAAACTGAAGGTGAATGTAAGCAGAGTAAAGTGTGAAGATAATAAGCATCTTACATCTTTTCTTTTCATTGCAGAAGATCATTGTTCATTACCTTAGAAATATTTCTACTGTACTCTCCATCTCTTTGATTTCTGACTAGAGATAGCACAATTTCAAGAAAATCTGAAGGCATAGAAAATGTCCTCCCTACTTTTGTGGGAGGAACAAACACCAGAAAGTATATAACAGAGATATGTTGAGGAAAAAACCAGAACTTTGTGTAATAATGTTTTTTGCTTCTTCATTGATCAAAACTACTTTGTTTTTCAGAGCACAAGAATAAATGCTTATGATTTGGTTTTCTCCTTATATTACTATGGTAGACATCTTAAATACAAAGTCATTATGAATTTAGTTGTTTTAGGAATGTTGTTACAGACATAGTTGGTCTTCAGGCAATCCACAGTTTAATTTGTCGTCAATTTAAGAAAAGCAGACTAGGACTGAAAGTGAAGAACCCATCAGTATTATTGCAAAACAAGGAAAGTTGTTTGTTTCCTGGACTTACTATCCTTAACAGTGCAGAATGCCCCTTTTCAGACTAAGGCATTATAGAGTGGTAGATGCACCAAACTCATCTCATATGAATTTTACACATGGAAATATATCTAATTGTTTGCTTTTTCTATTTCTGCTGCTTCTCATGTTTTTATTTTTAATCATCTTTCACAGACTTTTGAAAACTAAGCATTGAGACAGACTTCATCTGTTCATAGTGTCCTTCCCTCTCTCATGAAATTAGTATACCTTCTAATGCAAAAATGTATTTTTATATTGCAGGGGCTTGTTATTGTTGAACAGAGCAAAATGCTTTTTGTTTAACATGAAATATTTCTTTTTGGGAAGACTGTATTAGTCAGGATTGCTAGTTGTCTGCAGCAGACACCGTGCTAGTTCATTGAAATGGAAAACGGATTGGCAAAAAGACATTATATATTTCCTAGTTAGTTCCTGAGAGGAAGTTTTGAAGGTGAGAGGAACAGGGCAAAGAGTCAGGCTTGAAGGATATGCAGTGCAGAACAGTATCCAAATTAAGATATTGTGCTTCTGTCTATTTCACTGGTGAACTTTCTGCATCCAGAGTAGAACCCACTTTTTTCTGCTTATGTATAGATGGTGCCTCCTCCTCGCACATCTACCAGTTCTGTTTCTAAAAGCACCACCCTGACCAGAAACTGTCACCTGCTCCCTTACCTTACTCTCTTAAGAATAAGACTCTTGCTACATTGCACCTGAATGGGGATATTGTAACACATTGCCGTCCATGCTCTAGCTTCAAAGGAGGCTGCAAAGTATATTGCTTCAATTTTGGAGGGATAAGATGCATGTGTGAAGTTTTCCAAAGTTAGTATGTCTGCTTAAGAGATGATGGACAGATTACCACTGTGACAAATCACCACAAAAAGACAAAAAGCAAGCAAACTACAGATAATAGTAAGAAACACGATAGGAGTCCAAGAGCAGGGCTTGCAACACATGGCATTCTAAAAACACATAGTTCCTCACAGAAAATACTGTTAACAGAGACACAAAGATCTCTGAGAAGAGTGCATGCTGGCATGTATAGTGTTTTATATGGCTCAACTGGTTAAAGCAGAGCTGAGACTACTCATATACCCTCAGACCACCCAATTACTTAAAGTGTGGTCCACACAAATGTAACATCATCGTCACCTAGGAGCTTGTTAGAAATGCAGAATTCTGACCTCAGTTAGATGTACAAATCAGAATCTGCATTTTAAAACGCTTACTAGGTAGATTTTGAGCAGCACAACTCTATGAGATACTGTTTTTTAGTAGCAGAACCTTTTCATCAAATTGTACATATAAGTCAAATACTTAAACTATAAAAGTGGAGCATCTCCTATATACTCAAGGTCATAGTCATTCATTCATTCCTCTTTACATGAATATGTATTAAGGAACTTTTCTGTATTAGGTGCTGTTCATGGCAATGACCAGAGAGTCTTTTTGTTTGATAGAACCTCCTGGATCCAATCTCTTTTATCCTGTTTATTTTCAGATTTATTAACTTAATTCATATCCAGTTTATTCATTTTTTTTTCCAAAATACAATATTCTATAAGTGGGGACAAAAAGTGGAGCATCTCTGCTGGAAGTGGAGGCAGGATTGCCAGGCCCACACTAATCAAGGCCCCTGCTTGTTCCTTGGAGTGGCCCAGAGTATCTCAAACTCCTCCAGATCCACAGTGCACAGCGTGAAAACAACATATACTGGTCTTACGGAGAACTGTCAGGACACGTCCACCTCCAGCCCACAAAATCATGGTGCTACACCTCTGGCTGAGACCCTAATTGGGCTAGGAGATGTGTACATCCACCTACATTTCAGCTTTCAATTTAGGACAGGATTATATCAACGTCCTGTGGGACAGTGAGTGGCTCCAAGGGCAATCCAAAGATTGGTAAAGAGTATGTCTGGACATATTGCATTGTTCTGTAGGGAAGGATGAATAGAGGAAAGAAAGAAAGCAGTCTGGTGCCTATGGAAAAGTCTCAAAAGCTTTAGAAAAGTAATGTCTTAAAAATTCAAAAGTAAAACTTATGAAAAAAATGTGTCTTCTAGAGTATTTTCAAACGACATATAAACCTGAATTCCATGAATAAATTTCAAAATGTCATATAGAGATCCTAGATTTAAAATACAAAAATGTAAAATATAAGTGGAGAGTAAAAGAAACTTCAATAAAATTAAGTAAAAACTGTAAGGAAGCTAACAACGTAACAGTGGAATTAAGAATTTCATCAGGATGCTTTTAACAAAAATAACGCCAAAGAAAATTGAATCTATAGAGGGTGCAATTGAGGAACTAATCCTTTTGCAACGCAGACAAAAAAAGGAATATAAACCTGAAAGTAATGTGGGGAAAAAAAAAGGAGAATGTTTCATTGTACAGTTGTGCTTGCCAAAGACAAAACCACAGCCAATTGAAGAGAGGAAAATTAAATTGAGCTGTAATAAAAAAAAAAGTTTCATAATTTTTTTGAAGACTTATTCTTGTATTTTAAAAATTTCAATTACAGACATCTAAGTAAAACAAGTTAATAAACAAAAGATGTGTACTTAAGAATAAAAATCAAGTAGTTTTAGACTTCTCTGTAACAGTAACACAAAACTTTGAATCAGTGTCTAAATTTTAATTGGAAAAGAATCATAAATTAATCAATTTGTTATTTGTTTATAAAGGTCACAGACTTACTTGAATATTCAGTGACTCAGGAAAAACAGAATCAATCCAGAAACATCACAATATGTCGTGGATAATTGCAAGATAAATAAAAATGTGTCCTTTATTTATCTGCAATGTAAAAATAATACGAGCTATGCTTTAATAACATAATACCATAAATCAGTCTGAAAGTAAAATATTCTTCAATAGTAATACTGAGAAAGCTAATCAGTAAAATATTAGACCTTTTCTATATAGACCTTTATTTTGTACTACCAAAATCAATTTCAAATGGATTGAGGGGGGAAAATTTTTTGCTATATAAAACTGAGGTGATAGTGTAGAATAAACATTGAGGAAGATGAATAAAATGTATTCCAGGTAAATGGTTTAAAACGTCAAAGAGTGACAGAATTTTGAGAATCTAATTCTTAAATGCATAAAGCACATGGTGTGTATATTTATTTGTAATAGGTATAACCAGTAAGAAAATCAATGTCTAACAAAGCAATCAGTGATCAATTTTCTGTTATAAAATAGTGTTAACAGGTGCAGCCTTTATGAAAAAAAATTGAAGGTGTCAAATGCCCAGGAATTGAAATCACAGAAATGAGAGTTAGACACCAACGTGTTCATTATTGCTTCATTAACATACGTGAAAAGTAGAAACAATTCAAGTATCTTACAACGGGAGATGTCTTAGTACCATGATTTCCAAAATGTCTTACCATTTCTTAAACTCTTCGTTATAAAAAATAAGTTAGACTTAAACTAATTTCATTGGCTTGTCTTTCCTGAATCTAGAGACATTTTTTCTGATACTTCAGTTACTGTAAAATGCTTTAACGTTTATAAATTATTATCCTAAGCATATCATTTTAGTCTTAAACTTTTCCTGTAAACCAGGCAACCCAGGGAATTATTATTTCTACTATTCCTCAAATAATAGAATTATTAGGCAAGTATTTTCTTTTTCTTTTTTTGCTTGCCTGTCCAATTTTACTCTATACCTTTCTCTACCCTGCTTACTTAACAACAGGGAGACTAATCTTTATGGGTTCTGTCAACCAGCGTCTCTAACTCTGGCTTCTGGATGTGTGACCCAAATGGAAATTACTGGCAAGAGAGGACAGTATTGGAGGAACAAGAGGTATTTATTGCCTTGCCTCACTCCCTGCTAACCTACAAGGTAGCAGTGGCTGAATTTTCTCTCCACAGCGACAACTGCTGTTGGAAATCTCTCTTCCAAAGCTCAGCTCTCGCTGGGCTCTAGTATTAACATTCCTTCTCATTATCCCTTCAGGCCTATGGGGGATAAGGGCTTTCTACTATTACTAGTCCCTGCGTGCTTCACAGTTCGTACTGGTTAATATAACCCTGCCCACCTCACTTCACTTATCCCATTGTGTGGTGTGACATCTGAATAGTGTCAGGGCCATGATGAATAGAGATACCCAGGGAGTTAATGGCTTTTTCAATTATTTCGTAGAAGAATATGTCACAGTCAGGTTAGAGGCTCTAACATTTCTATTCTTTCTACTGTATCAAGCTGTATTTAAGGAGAAATTTTTGCTTTAAACACTAAAAGGAGGATATCTTATTGTGAGACAGAAATCCGGTTTTCGCTACTTAAAATGTATCTGTGGATGGACAAGGTTTGTTATGTACAATGACTAGCACAGAGGTTCTTTTTACCGAGTAGGCTATTCAAATCTGTTCTCATGTCACTGGTCTTCCTGTCGCCAGTCCTTTTATAATGAAATATTAGGTCAGTTGAGTGCAGTGTGAAGTCTTTGTGGAGATGGGCAACACAATACCTATAAAAATGAACCCATCGATAGAAAAGTGCAGAACAAAACACAAGCCCTTACTGACATAATTCTTGGGAAAGAAAAAAATTGGATACTTCATCTGACATGAGGGAAATCTTCGAGCAAATCCAGTGGAAGGTGTTACGTGTGACTACTACTTATTGTTTCTTTCTGAATTTAGTACATTTTGTTGATACTGTGACATTACGTTGAAGTGGAAAGATTTGGGGGTAAATACTATTAAATAAATTGGCTTTTAATAAAGCTGCTAAGTTGACAAACCCACTGGGTTGCTAAATCAAATATTTGTGCCATAATCACAGATATTAGTAAGTCAGAATTCAGAGTTTAACATTTGTTTTACTAAGGAGGAACCAACATGAAAGTATTTGGTAGAGGTGGCGAGGGTAAAGTGGGGAGAGGTCTGGACTTGAGAGCTGCTCCCTTTCATTTGACAAATCACCCTCTTCCAGGATTTCCCAGGTTCCAAATCATGACCTGCAAAGCATAGTTTTAAATTGTAAACACCACAAGCTCTGGTACTTCGTAAGTGTTCAATTAAAAAAAAAAATTCGTGGAGTAAATAACATAAGTCATCCAGCAAATCAAAGCAGAAAGAAAATATCATTCATAGACACAAGTATTATATGTTCAGAGTTGGTCACAAGCAAAGCGAAGGGAGTTGCAGTCAGATATGTCTTAATTATTAAAGATATTAGGACATTCTAGTCATAAAGGGCACGGAAAACTTTTCTTCCAAACCTTGTACATAAGGCTTCAAGTAGGAGTAGACAAGTAACGCCTCAACAGTCTCCCTCTGGCAAACTGAATAGGGTATTTCCTAAGGATGTACCTTGTATTTTATTAAACCAATGGGAGGATTTAACACCTAAATGCCACTTGTAAAGTCTAATTGTGTAGAAGGATGAGATTTTTAAAAAACGTGATCCACTTAAGAAGTATAAAATTAGTTTTTTTTGACTAAAGGGTATTTATACATGAATCTGTGGCTTGCAACTGTGTTCACAGAAATGGAGGTCTGCTGCAGAGTGGCTCGGAGGCACCATCAGGGATGGGGGGGCGGTATAGCCAGCAGAATCAAGTGTCCTGTCCCCAGCATGAGAGTGTGATTCTTAAATTTTGTAAATAGGTCATTGAGATAGGAGAATAAATGCACAGTACTTCAAAAATATAACTATCAACTGGACTGAGCAACCAATTTGAGTCTGTGTCGTTAGGTTCTTCTCCTTTAGGATACTGGTGAAAAACGGGACCAGATAGGCTGGTGGGAAAATTAGCATTACTGTGTGAAAGTTAAGAAGAATATTCCAAGAATCTATCTTGCGTTGATGGACTTCTTGCCTGTACACAGATGAACTGTGGAAGTCCCTAAATGCAAAGACAGAAAACATTTGATCAAAAAACATCAGGAGAGAAAATAGTCCTGGAGAGGATACTTTCTGAGCAAGAAAATGGGGAATAGATAGAATTAGGAATTGTGGTGAAAAGAAATTACTACTATAAGAGATTGAGACCCAGAATGCAAGTAATTTTCATCTTGCCTGCCAGCAGGAATGTGATGTGGATTTGGGAGCAGGAAGTTGTGAAAAATACTGAGTTTCCAGAAACTGTGTCATGATTTGCTGATGGTGCAAGCTCTGGGCATGTAAGATGTGAGTGCGGGCAAATGTGCAGTAGTTCTTCCTATGGCTGACTTCTTACCTTTCAAGTTTCAGTTCAAATGCTTCCCTTGTCACTTCCTCTGTGAGAGCATTTAAAATATACCTGCCTCCTGTTTTTTGTTTTTGTTTTTTTAGCATATGACTGATAATTTTATTCTTAGCACTTACTGAAGTCACTAAATGTGTTAAAATTATTTTGTCTGCTTGTTGCTTGCTTCCTTGTTTATTGCCTACCCCTCTCCGTGAGGAAAGGTACCATATCAGTCCTTTGCTCTTACATATTTGACACAACTGGATAGCAGGTGCTTAACAATATTTCCTGAATGAAAGTACAAAGGGGAAAACGAACAAATTAATGAATATCGTATATTTACCAACTATGTTTCAAGCGCTACCATGGTGTCCTTTATCATTTTGACCAATTCTGTTTTTTTCTTGTGAAGGTTGAATGAAATCTTGGCGGGTCAGGTGTATTATCTCATAAGCTGTCATTACTCAAAGTAGTGACCAAAAGTCAGAGGGAGCTTTCCCCTAAAGAAGTTCTCTCTCCTCTAGAAAGCTCTCATCCTCTTTATTGTTGCTTCTAATGCCCTTTGACGTCTTGGCATGATTTAAATTACCATGAATGACTTCTGCATCATTAATGCAGTGGACCCATTCACCTCTGTTTTCTGCTTTTCTATATGACTGGAATTAAATTTCTTTATGATTATAAAGGGATGCTATTTAACTTTGGAGTAACTTATAGTAGTGTTTTAAGCAGAGCTTAATTTATAACCTGAGAATTCTTTATATAAAAAGACACAGAAAATTCCCATTTTAAAGTCCAAACATCAAATCTTATTATTCTTAAAGCTGTCCTATAGTTAATTTTGAGTGAAAGTCTAAATATAAGCAATACTAAGATATGAATCCTTAAGGTTTTAACCAGGTTACAAATCCTATAATGTGTCTTTGATCAACTAAATTTCTTATTAATATATTAGTTATAGATCTGAAAAATGTTGGGAGCAGAGAGATGATTTTAAAAACTAAGCCCCAATCATAAGTCTGATTTCTTATAATAGACATTATACTATACTAGCAATCTAAATAGCAATAGGTTAACTGTTAATAAGACTGAAGATTTATGTTGGTTATAAAAATGGGTGGTAATATCAGTGATAGAACCCATCCATATGTTAGGCAGTACTCTTAACGTAGGCAGAAAATACATAATAACTATCACTTTTGTAGCATTTCCTATTCCCAGGATCTCTTCCAAGGACTTGACCCACATAACATATAAAATCCTTGTAAGAGTTCTTCGAAGATAGTGTTAATGTTACCTTAACAGAGGAGGAAACTGAGGTACAGGACAAAGAAGAACCATGCCCAGAGTCACAGCTACTAAGTGGCAGATCTGGGTTTCAAACCTAGGTAATCTATCAACAATGTATATTCTCTTTAACCCTGGAATATACATGTAGATGGAGCTTATTTGAATATTTTAACATTACTGACATAATTTCCAGTCACCAAAGGTTATAATGAATATGACACATTTAGAACTTGTCAAAAATCACTGTAATCATTTAATTCCATGCACCTGCTAGGGTTGACAGTGGAGAACTTCATAAATTTGGACAAGTGTTTTCAGTGTTAACCACAGCAGATTGTAGGAGTTGAGTGTACACAGATATTTATTCAAGCAAGAAAACACTAAAGCATTTTTATCACTGCTTGCTGACTGTATCACCTGCTATATCTAGCTATCTTAAAACTATACATCCATGGCTTTTGATCTATGTATTTAAATACTTGGTAATTCACAGTATTAACAAATTTAAGGAAAACATGATCATCTCGAGATGCAGAAAAACAATAACATTCAGTATTTACTCAGGGTAAAAATTTTTAGTAAACTAGGATGAGAAGGCACGTATTTCCATCTGAATGATTATGGCAAAACTGCAAGCTTTCTTATTGAGATTGTGAATAAAAAGAAGATGACTATTACTACTACCTCTATTCCTAATGATACTGGAAATCCTACTCAGTACAATATGACTGAAGAAAAAAATTTAAGAACTTGAAGGAGAATAACATAATTGTCTCTATTTGTGGATTCTATCATTGTATTCCTATAAAGACAAAAATAATCTTCAAAAAGACAACTTGAGTTAAGAAATATTAGCAAGGTTTCTGGACTTAAAACATCAGGGCTTCCCTGGTGGCGCAGTGGTTGAGAGTCTGCCTGCCAGTGCAGGGGACACGGGTTCGAGCCCTGGTCTGGGAGGATCCCACATGCCGCGGAGCAACTGGGCCCGTGAGCCACAATTGCTGAGCCTGCGCGTCTGGAGCCTGTGCTCCGCAACAAGAGAGGCCACGATAATGAGAGGCCCGCGCACCGCGATGAAGAGTGGCCCCCACTTGCCACAACTGGAGGGAGCCCTGGCACAGAAGCAAAGACCCAACACAGCCATAAATAAATAAATAAATAAATAAATAAATAAAAACCCAAAGTTTAAAAAAAAAAATCAATAATTAGGTAGTGATTCAAGCAAAAAATTTAGAGTAAGCACTTAATAAATCCTTTCCTCCATAAAAATAATGAGAACGTGGAAAACATTTTCAGAATCAAATTTTTTCCAACTGGGGAAATTAAGCAAAGGCTTTCAGCAAGCCAGGTATGTTTATTCAAGGACAGTGATTGAATCTTGGTGAGAACATTGACCCTCCACTCTTTTTTTTCTGAGGTAACTCTTAACACCAGCAGTCTGGGGACAGAATAAGGTTGGAACTCCTTCAAAGTCCCATTCCTAGAGAAATGTCATTATTTTCCCTGTCTGCTGGGTCCATGGAAAACCTCACTCATAACGCTGTCTTTATTTAACCATCAGGTTAAATCATCAAAGCTCATATAGTGTGAACAGTTTTTTCTGGGACTGATTCTTGAAAACAATAAGAGGCAATAACTCAACATTGCAGTTGCTCTAGAAGAGGATAAAAGTTGAGGAAAACAATTGACCAGTCAAAAAGCTTGAAAGTAAAATCCTGGAAAGAAGATATTTATTTTTAAAATGCTTGGAAAAGTTCCAATATCTTACTGGGAATCAAGAAGGCAGTTTAAGTGCATAGAGCTTTGTGCATGCCCAGAACTGTACGAAGCGCAAGAGAGACCTGGGAATAACCTAGTCTCCAACATCTGGCTTAACTTGAGATTCTGCCAGTGCAAGAAGTGAAGATAAGACAAAGTTGTACACTGCCTTGCTGAGTGGTAAAAGTGCCACCAGCATGCACAGAGCTCTTCAAGAAAGATTGGAAGATTTATTGGTTCCAGAAATTTAAGGAAATCTCTGGTCAATCATTAGCTGGCCAGTAAGAAGCTAACTGAGCAGGGACTTCAGTGGCCACATGTGACAAAGAATACCAGCTTTCCAGAATGAGTTCAGAAAAGTCTCTAAACAAGCAACCAAAATAACAGGACTAAAAAACTTTGCAGAGGGAGTAGAATCTGATTTCCAGAGTTGCCGCATTACATCATTTTAAATGTCCAGTTAAAAAAAATACTAGATGTGCTAAAAACCAAGAACGTATGGTCCCTACTCTAGGAAAGAAAAAGAAAGCCAACAGCAACTGTCTCTGAAGAAGCCCAAGTATTGGACTTACTACAAAAAATTTAAAATCAGCTGTTTCATGGTGATGTGATGAATTGGGAGATTGGGATTCACGTATATATATACTAATATGTATAAAATGGATAACTAATAAGAACCTGCTGTATAAAAAAATAAATAAAATTTAAAAATTCAAATAAAATAAAACCAGCTGTTTCAAATATGTTCAAAGAACTGAAGAAAACCATGTCTAAAGAATTAAAGGAAAGTATGAGAACAGTGTCTTACCAAAAGAAAATATGAAAAATTGAGATAGAAATTACATGGAAAAGAATGAAATCAAAATTCTGGAGTAGAAAAGTAATGATATAAAGCTATTAAATATAGGGTTCAACATGTAAGGAGCTTGGAGTTCACTATGCTGTTCTAACATCCAGTAAAAAAACAAATAAACCCTCAGAAGACTGAAAAAATCAACAACTCTCCTAGGAGCCATAAAAGAGGTGAGAACACAGGAAAAAACGCAACCCCCAAGATTGAAGAAACACACAGGCAAATACAGAGACTCAGCTTACCAGAGTAGAGATTCATGAATGGAAAATACCACAGGAACCAGTGTGGGGTAGGAATACCTGAACTATAATTGTTGAATTGCTGGAGGCTCAGTGTGGACAACTCAGAGTTCAACTCCAGAGACACCCAGTCATAGGAGCTCCACCAGGTTCCCACAGTAAATGTCACGGAGAATTCCCTTCCTGATTTTGGCAGGGAGCTGGAAAAGTAACCATTTTGACATATGACAGAGACACACGGTTATTTTTAGTAAGGCCTGCCCTCAGGGGAAACTAAGCAGAGACTAACTGACCTAAGGGAAGGGAAATACCCAATCCAGTCAGCACTGGACTTCCACATGGGAGAAGGGAAATACTCGACTCCAGCCCCTAGAGCCATCGTATCTCACCCAAGGCAGGCTACATATTGTATGCTTTCCAACTATATGCTGTTCTGGAAATGACAAAACTATGGGACTAGTAAAAAGTGCAGTAGTTAGCAGGGGTTAGGGTGGGGACAGAATGATTGGGAAGAGCACAGGGCATTTTTAGAGCAGTGAATATATTCTTTATGATACTATAATGGTGGATACATATCATTATACGTTTGTCCAAACCCGTAGAATGTACAACAGCAGGAGAGAACATTAAGGTAAACAATGGACTTAGGGTGATTGTGATGTGCCAGTGTAGATTCATCAGTTGTAACAAGTGTACCACTCTGATGGGGGATGTTGACAGTGGGAGTGTCTATGCATGTGTCCGGGCATAAGGGAAATAACTATACTTTCCACTCAGTTTCCCTATGAACCTAAAATTGCTCTTGAAAAACGTCTTAAAATATTAACTATAGAGGCTCAACAAGTTATTTGAGTGGGCAGAAGAAATTATCAGACAACCTGAAGATAGATCAATTGAGATTATCCAGTCTGAGCAACAGAAAGAAGAATGAAAAAATAAACTGAGCATCAGAAACCTGTGAGACACCCTCAAATGTGTTAACATATTCATAATGGATATTCCAGAAGAAGAAGAAGTAGAGAAAAGGTCAAAAAGACTATTTGAAGAGATAATGGCTGAAAATTTTTTCAAATTTGATGAAAACATTAATTTACACACCCCAAAAGTTCAACAACCTCCAAGTAAGATAAACTCAAAGAGATCCATTTATGTACACATTTTGAAAGCAGCTAGAGAGAAGGTATCCCTCACGTACAAAGGGTCCTCAATCTGATTAACAGCTGTTTTACGATCAAAAATCATGGATGTCAAAAGACAGTGGTATAACATATTCAAAAATGGTGATAGAAGAAAAAATCAAACAAGAATTATATATCCAACAAAACCATCCTTCAGAAAAAGATGGAGAAATTAAAACATTCCCAAATAAACGCCAATAGTTCATGGCTAATAGATCAGCCATACAAAATATAGGAAGTCCTCCAGAATGAAATGAAAGGAAATTAGACCATTACTTGAATCTTCATGAAGAAAGAGCAAGCACTGGTCAACACACCTAAATAAATAGGTAAATATAAATGACAGTATAAGGATTTTTCAAAAAATCCTACACAAAATACTAGAAAATTGAAGCCAGAAGCATATAAAAAAGAATTTATAGACCATGATCAAATGGAATGCAAAGTTTGTTCAACGTAGGAACGAATTATGTAATTCATTTTATTAAGAGATTAAAGGATCAAAAATATTGAATACATGATTATCTCAGCATATGCCAAAAATACATGTGACAAAATCAAACATCCTTTCATGATTTAAAAAAAAAAAAACACTCAACAAACTAGAAATAAAAAGTACATTACTTTTCTATAGCTGCTGGAACAAATTACCATAACATTAGGGACTTATACAACACATTTTTTTCTTACTTTACAGTTTTATAGTATAGAAGTTCAAACTGGGCCTCACTGGAATAACGTTAAGTTATCAGTTGGCCTTTGTTCCTTTTTGAAGACACTGGGGAGAATCCCCTTTCTGGACGTAAGAATTGGTCCATGAACATGAATTGGAAGACTTAATCTTTTTAAGATTGTAAAATTCCCAAAATTGATCTACTGATTCAGCACATGCTGTGTCAAAATTCTAGCTCTTTTTTTTTTTGCAGAAATGTACAGGCTGATCCTAAATTTCATATGGAAATACAGGTGATGCAGTCTAACCAAAACAATGTTGAAAAAGAATAACAAAGTTGGAAGACTGACTTCCCAATTTAAAATATTGCCACAAAGTTGCAGTAATCAAGGTTGTGTTATACTGTCATAAGGATAGACATACAGATTAATGGAATAGAATTTAGAGTCCAGAATTAAATCCATAAATTCATGATCAATTGATTTTTTTAAAAAAATCAGAGTTCTGAGATTTCATGGGGGAAAAATAATCTTTTCAACAAATGGTGGTGGGACAGTTAGATATAAGCTGCAATGCTCTCTCTCACCATTTACAAAAATTAAGTCAATATGTATCAAAAACTTAAATGTAAAGATTAAAATGATAATATTTTTAGGAGAAATCAAACACAATTATTCCTTACCTTGAACTAAGCAATGATTTCTTAGATATAACACTGAAACCACAAACAGCCAAAGAAAAATAGACTACACTGAAATAGAAAATACTTTTGATTCAAAGTAAGATATCAAGAAAGTGAACACACAAACCATAGAATGGGAAAAAATATTAGTAAGTCATATATTTGAAAAGAGTCTAGGATTTAGAATACATAAAGAGCTCTTACAACGCAATAATACAAAGAAAATGAACCCAGTTAAAAATGGGAAAATGCTTCAAGTAAATATTTCTCCAAAGAGAATGTAAAAATAGCCTATAAACACATGCAGAGATCCTCAATATCATTAGCTATTAGGAAAATGCAAATCAAAATAAAAATTAGATACCACTTAACACCCACAAGAATGACTAGAATAAAAAAATATGCACATTAGCAAATTTGGTGTGGTTAGGGAGAAATTGGAATCCTCATAGATTGCTGGTGGGGATGTAAAATGACGCAGCTGCTGTGGAAAACAGCTTGGTAGCTCTTCAGGAAGTTCAACATAGGGTTACAATATGGCCCAATAATTCCACTCCTAGGTACTCAAGACAATTGAAAGCACAAAAAAAATGATTTATGAATGTTCATAGGAGCTTTGTTCATAATAACCAAAAAGTGGAAAATGTCTAAATGTTCATCAGTTGAACAATGGGTAAACAAAATGTGATGTATTCATATAATGGAATATTCAACCATAAAAAGTAAAGAAGTAGTACTGACACATGCTACAGCATGGATGAACATTTAAAACATGTTAAGTGAAAGAAGCCAGACACAAAAGTCCACATATTGTATAATCCCAATTATAAAATGTCTAGAGTAGCCAAATTTGCAGACAGAAGCTAGATTAATGGTTTCCAGGGCCCATGGGTGGGCATGGGAAGTGAATACCAAGTGGGCATGTGGTTTCTTTTTGGAGTGATCAAAATGTTCTGGAATTACATAGTGATGATGCTTGTACAACTTTGATAATATACTAAAAATCACTGAATGGTACACTTGATTTTTTTTTAATTGGATTATAGTTGATTTACAATGTTATTACTTTCAGGTGTACAGCAAAGTGATTCAGTTATACATATACATATATCCATTCTTTTTCAGATTCTTTTCCCATAAAGGTTATGACAGAATATTGAGTAAAGTTCCCTGTGCTATACAGTAGGTCCTTGTTGGTTATTTTATATATAGTAGTGTGTGTATGTTAATCCCAAGCTCCTGATTTATCCCTCCCCCCCCCCCACCTTTCCCCTTTGGTAACCATAAGTTTGTTTTCAAAATCTGTGAATCTGTTTGTTTTGTAAACAAGATCATTTATATCACTTTTTTAAAAATTAGATTCCACATATGTGATATCATATGATATTTGTCTTTCTCTGATTTAGTTCACTTAGTATGATAATCTCTAGGTCCATCCATGTTGCTGCAAATGACATTATTTCATTCTTTTTTTTACAGATGAGTAATATTTTATTGTGTGTGTGTGTATATATATATGTATATGTGTATATATATGTATATGTATGTATATGTACATGTATATATATGTACATATGTGTATATGTATATATACGTATATGTGTATACATATATGTATATGTATATATACCATATCTTTTTTATCCATTCTTCTGTCAGTGGACATTTAGGTAGCTTCCACGACCTGGCTATTGTTAATAGTGCTGCAGTGAACATTGGGGTGCATGTATATTTTGTAATTATGGCTTTCTCTGGATATATGCCCAGGAGTGGGATTGCTGGATCATATGATAGCTCTATTTTTTGTTTTTAAGGAACCTCCATACTGTTATCCATGATGGTTGTACCAATTTATATTCCCACTGACAGTGTAAGAGGATTCCCTTTTCTCCACACCCTCTCAAGCATTTATTGTTTGTAGACTTTTTGATGATGGTATACTTTAAAAGGGTGAGTTAAATGGTATGGGAATTACATCTTAATAAAAATTGAATGTATATTATATATTAATAGTGAATATTGAGAAAGTGAAATTTTTAAGAAAGATGCCATTTACAGTAACATCAGAATCATCAGGTACCTAGTAGAGAATCTAAGAAAAGAGATACACAAACATCACAGAGGAAATAATAAAATTTTAGAGAGAGATTAAGGGATAAAAAAAAGGACAAACCTCCCTTGTTCATGAATTGAAATGCTCAGTATGAAAAAGACAAAAATTCCCCGAAAACTGATTGTAAAACAATCAAAATAAGAATCACAACAGGTGTTTTGTTTTATATTTTGCTTTGCAGTTCAGCTAGCCAATTCTAAAATTTATAGCAAGTTGTAAATGTCCTAGGAAAACAAAGGCATTCTTGAATAAAACCAAACAGGAAGAGCCTCTGTAATACAAAATGGCATATAAAACTGTGGTAAACAAGAAAGTGTGTTATTCACAAAAGGGTAGACAAGTAGACCAATGGAGGAAAATAGAGAGCGTCTAAACAGATCTTGGCATAAGTGATACGAGAAGGGAAAAAAATGAACTTTTATCACAGTACGGTTTAGGGCTAATTCTATATATGTCAGAAAACAGTTAGCGTTGGTGAGAATGTGTAGAAATTGGAACTCTTGCACTTTGTTGGTGGGATTGCAAAATGGTGCAGCTGCTATGGAAAACAATATGAAGATTCTGCAAAAACTTAAGACAAGAATTAGCATACGATCTAGCAATCCCCCTTCTGGGTATTTATCTGAAAGAATTAAAATCAGGATCTCAGAGAGCATTTGGCACTCCTGTGTTCATCACAGCACTATTCACAGTAGCCAAGATGTGGAAACAATCTAAAGGCCCATTGATGGATGAATGGATAAAGGAAATGTGGTATATACAACAATGGAATACTATTCAGCCTCAAAAATGAAAGAAATTCTGCCATATGGGACAGCATGGATAAACTTTGAGGACATTATGCTAAGTAGCAAAATAAGCTAGTTACAGGAAGAGAAATACTGCATGGTTCTACTTACATGAGGTATATATAATTGTCAAGTTCATAAAATCAAGTAGAATGGTGATTTCCAGGGCCTGGGGGAGGATGAAATGGAGAATTACTGATTAACAGGCATAAAATTTCAGTCAAGCAAGATGAATAACTTCTAGAGATTGACTTAAAACATTTTACTTTTGGGCAACAATAATGCATTGTACACTTAAAAATGTATAAAGAGAGTATATCACATGTTAAGTGTTCTTACCACAATAAGATTAAATTTTTTAAAAAGACACCTGTACATTAAATGTTTCCATTTGTTGTGTAGCATTGATAGTAGGATTAAAAAATTACTACATTAGATAGACAGAAACATAAACATAATTCATTTTCTGTTAGTCACTCACTTTATAACTATGTTTTCCTGAAGCTTAGAACATCAATGGATTTCTGCATAAACTTATACCACATACATATAATAGATAACTACATTTTTTATGAAATTATAATTTTCTCTGTCAGATCAATATAGACTGTCAGAAGTTATTAGTTTCATAGTACACTCAGTACTGGTATCACATAACATGTTCCTAAAAATCATTGCACTGTGCAATATTATGTAATAAAGACCACAGGGCTTATGGAAAATGGAGTTAAAGGAAAAACACTAAAAAATACTTTGTCAGTGTTACATAAAAATACATAGGGACTTAATGAAAATGGTATTATTGTTTTATACATGTTAGATAGTTTACACAACCTGACACTTGATTGTGGAAATGGGTGTAGGAAGAGTTTGCATTTGTTACTTAGCCCACTTCTATCATTTCACACTATGTGAAGTCAGAAGTGAAGTTTTAACACCAGATGTATGGATGGAGGTAAACCAAAGTAGCTAGTATATGTTTGAGGTGTATGCTTTGTGTATTCCTACATCATTCCATTTGGTGAGATGCATTTTTCTGAGTTTACCTAGTAGTTCTCATGGACGACATTGCACAAAGGCAATGTATAATTTGTGTTATTCTTACATTGTTCCCTAATATATCCATCACACTGAAACAAATTCACGTTCTCAGAACAAGTGTTATAGCAGAACTGAATGTAAATCCCTTTTTTGCCTCCCCCCGCCCCCAGTATTGATAGATTCCAAATGCAGTTCACTGAGTGGGTATGCTTTACTTATATTTCTAGTGGAGTACTATGTGTAAACTTGTATCAAATTCAAACAACATCAAATTTAATGTATCTACCGTATTGGAAATATCTCTACAGAATCCCTATGGGCTATTGCACTTTATGTTGTTTATAGTAACTTCCTATTAACCAAATGTGGCAACCTCCAAATGCACTAGTAGGAGTAAATATATGTATTAAATAGTAAGTTCATTCTTTTTTAGGTAGTAAGGTTCTTAAAGTGAAATGTAGAGTATGTATACTATATCCCACAAAGATAATAACATTTAAAATTCCTAAAATGCATTTACAGACAGTTACAGAGTCCATCTTTAGATGTAATTTTTCCCTTGCCTATATGAACACAGCTCTTTATAAAATCACGTCACTGGGCACAGCATGGGCATCCAGGAGCAGAATATAGTCGTAACGCTGGTAAGAGGTTTAATGTTCTGAGGATCAATACGGTACCTAAGTGCATTCTTAAGATGCTGGTTGTGCAGTATTTATTGCTTTTGATTGATTACCAAAATATGAAATACTGCATTTCCATAAGTAGTTCTTTTTCTCATAAACAAAGTATAGACATCAGAGGGGAAAGTCAAGTTCTCAGAGAAGACTTGGGACTTTTTCCTCCGCAGGAAATTATTACGAAGTAAGTAAAACACAGAAACAAAAACTAAGTACAAACACTTAATTTAGAAATGTTAAAAGCCAACATGCTGTCAATGTGCCAAATGCCATATACACTGTATAATTAAGATAATGCAAAAATAACTTACAAATATTTAGTATAATGTATTTTTTAATATTTAAAATCAAAAGTTGGTAATAGTATATGTAATATTTGCTTGGCTTTTAATCTGATTGTGATATGTTTTTAGGGCATTTCAGTTTAAAAATACCTTTCAATCTTCCAAATTTCTGGCACATTTTGAGAACTAGAGCCCTTAAATAGTTAACTCCCCTACTTACTAGCACATATTGAAAATGAATCTATTTTTTATTTACTAAAACTATATCAGAAATAATAGTTCTTTGTCTTTATAATCTATATTTAAATCTGTTTACATTAATCTCATTTGAACTGCCCAATAATCCTAGGAGTTTGACCCAGAATTTTAAAAGTAGAAATGATTTCAGAATTAAGCTTATTTGATCAGTATGGAAACTGAGGCCTATGGGTGAGAAAATGAAATTTTATCACAGTAAGGTTTAAAACCAATTCTGTGTTAATTTTTTCTTCCATTTTGTTTCCTAATACATTGCTGTCCTTTGCTACTGGTGGCATCAGAGAAATAAGCAAAAAAACAAAACTCAATATGTTCTTTTTAGAAATTGATGGTTTCATTATTTTTAAAAACACTCTCCATGTTCTTGGGATCATGATTAAGAACAGTAGAAAATTCCTCTGATTAATCAAAATCTAACTGATGAGAGATTACTCACATAAAATAAATTAATAACAAAGTAAATGTAATCAACCAAAATGGAAGGCACAGGTTGGGGGTGAGACCTCATGGTATATATGGAAAGAGCATACCTTTAGGGTCAAAGAGTTCTTGATTCATGTCACAGCTCCTCTGCACTAGTGATTTTTATCCTTGAGTAAGTTACTTGGCCTAAATTTTCATGCTTGTAATGTGAGAATAGTCATCCTTATATTTCACTGTTTTAAAGGTTGAATAAAATAGTATATAAGCACATTTGTCTCTAACTGGAACAGAGATTCTTAATAAAAGGAAGTGGAATTTATCATTGTCATATGAGATAATAAAAGGGAAATATTGTGAAACAATTAGGGAATATATGACTTACTTTGGTTATAGTAGAGTAAGTAGATGGGAAATTATTGATGGGGGAGCATTCAGGATCAAAGAGATGGGATAAGCACATTTCAAAGATGCAAGAAAGAAAATGACATTTTTTTGTGGTGAATAGGAGAGCTGAACCACTACATATATAGAAGTAGTGATATATAAGGTTAAAAGTAAAGTTAGGATCAGATTGTGAAAAGCAAAATGCCAGAAGGCATAGTGAACCCATGAGTAGTAGAGAACATAAAAGTTATTAAATAACAGAGGTAGATAGACTAGGATTTACAGGATTCAAGGATTGGAAGTCAGGAAAAGAAATACAAATTTGTAAGAGACCCTATAAATTTAGGGTCTTCGCATTTTATAATCTTGTAACTAGTTGAATTTTGTTCTTTATGAAGCCAAATTTAAATAGGCTGAAATCATAAACCTCAGATTAAACTCTTACCTTGGAAAATTATTTAAAAATTTATATACTTTGCAAATTTAGGTTTAGGTTGGAGGATATAAATGAGTATAAACCCATTTCTGTGACTCTGGAGTTAGGTAAAACATACACTTAATAAAAAGTTTACAGTTACCAGGGGGGAAAGGGGGGAAAGGATAAATTGGGAGATTGGGATTGACATATGCACACCGACCTCCTCATTTTTGAGCACATATACTAGAGAAGGCTGAGCAAGAGATGTGAACCTGCTCTTTGCTCAGAATACTTAATTTCCATGTGCATCTCACAATGGGAGTACGTACTTCACTTTGCTGCGTGTAAGCCATACACAGCATGGCCCCTAAGACCAAACCAGTTGATTATTTCTTCTGGTACCCCACTGAATAAACAGCTGTCTGTACCCATCGTGAAGGAAAAAATGTCTGGTGGAACTTCATGTGAAATGTTGGTCCCCAATATAATGCCTTCATTGAGTGATACTGGTTCCCAATATGATACATTCTTGAGGAATTTTTAATGGTAATTTTTAGTATGTATATATTTTTCTTGTAATATCAGAAGCAAATTTTTAATATCTAGCTGCATTTTCCTAGTAAAAATAGCATAGTTAACTTTTCATCGATCTATCTAGTGTAAAATGAGATTGTGACTAAAAATTACGTTTGATAATCAGCTTGGTTTCCTTTGACCCAATTACCTTATACTTTGTTTTTCAAATGGCATTATACACCTCTTGGGTTATATCAGAGATCATTTTTTTGATAGATACCATACTTTAACTGAAGAAATGTTCAAGGAAGAAATGTTAAAGGACTGAAGTCTGGTAGACTAGGAGGAGAAAAAAATAATTTCTAACTTTTGTCTTCTTTACTATTCTACCGAAATCACAGCTATACACTCAGGTATTATCACTGAGTCCCTTAATCTCAGGAGATCATCCTTTTAAAGGCTGGTGTCAGTGTATACAGCGAAATATGTGGTTTCCATGTTGTATCCCAGAACCCTTCATGTAACCTTTATGAAAACTGTCTCTTGTCTTGTCTGAAGTGTAAATCCTATTCTGAATATCAAAGGAGTCTGAAGACAGATAAGTTTCTTAGGGCTTGGGAGAATAGTTTGAGTGGATGCATTCAAATAAATCACAACTATTATATCCATGATTAACATATTGCTAACACACCCAGGAATACAACTCCAGAATGCTGGCTCCTATGTGATGAGTTAAAGATAGACTGCTAAAGTTGTTCTTTTTTTTTTTAAGTTGTTCTTAACATAACACAATCTTTTGGTTTAAGCCATTTGAGTTTTTATTAATATTTTTATGGACATTAGCTGAGCTTCTGTTTTGAATTAAAAGAACAGAAGATATATAAAGGCATAATTCCCTTGAAGTATAATATCAATCTTTTGTTCAGTGGTTAAAAGTTTAAAAACATTAAACACTGGCAAGACCAGCTACTAATTTTAGTAGCCCAAGCTTAATCTCTGTATCCAGTCATGTAGAAAATAAGTTTTAGCTTATTACTTTTAAATCAGATTAAACTAAGGAATATGCAGGAATTGAGTATAATATTTTACCTTTATCAACCTAAGCACTTCTATACGTCTTCTTTCAAGTAGTGGTAGAGTAATTTGAAAGGGGGAAATGCTGTTAAACTTCAGAGTTTTTTACATCTAATATCTCAATTATAGAAACGCTTAGCTTCTTGAAGAGTACTTAAAGCTGAGTTCAATTGGCTTCTTTCTTTTTTGTGTATTTAATAATGTATATTTTCCTTAGTATTTGAAAGCTTTTAAAATAAATTTTTAGATGGATTTTTCATGCTTTCGTCTTTTCATGAAATATCTTTTCCGATTATGCTATGAAATAACTTCATTGCCCAATATTTATCATTTAAAATATTTATTAAGTACCCACTGAAACCCAGCACTATGCTTGGCATAGGCATAAAATGGTGATTAAAAACATATGTCAGTACTTTCATGAACTTAATGGTTTGGTAGCTATACCCCAATCCAATAGACACTAGTGTGTCTAGAGACGTTATGGTTGTCAGAACTTGGAGGGGAGGCAGTGTGCTTCTAGAAACTGGTGGATAGAGGCCAGGGACGCCGCTAAACATCCTACATTGCACAGAATGGCCACCCACCACGAAGAATTATTCAGCCTCAAATGCCAATGATGTCACAGTTGAAAAACTTTGCTAGTATTTAAAACAGGCATTGCTTAAACAATTCCGTTGTTAAATGCATGAATAACATCCCAGATAAGCACTTTGAAAGAAAGGAAACCTGGTTTTACGAGAGCCCATAGCAAAGAAATTTGACCTAAACTGGGGTCCTTGTAGTCTTCTCTGTGGAATTGATCTGAAGTTTATCTGAAGGTTAAGTGTTTTGTGCACAGAATGGGGGGAAGAGGGTTCCAGACAGAAGGGCTCATGGTTCGAGGAAAAAGGAATTAATAGCAATAGGACAGAAGCTGAGAGGGAGCTTTAAGGTAGACCGGTGCAGTAGGTAAAACCATATATGGTTGTGTGGATCCTTCGAGGGAGGCAAAGCTATTGAAATAGTTGAAGCAAGGTGGGACTTGACTTCATCAGAGCCACAGGTTTGAAAATATCACTCTGGCTGCAGTACAGAGAGAGAGACTAGAAAAGGACAGAGTCGATGAAAGGAAACTAAGAGATGTTCTGGAGGGCACTGTTGCTATAAATTGTAATCTGGATCAACAGTAAAAATAACTTTGACAAGATCCATGTTTGCTTAACTCACAAATGACAAAAGAAGGTCTTTGAAATCATGACTCATAAAATAGGTATTTAATTTTCAGTTTTAATCCTAAGTGTGCTTGTAGCTTGCCAAAAGTATATGTAAGCAAAGAGTTATGCCCCTCTTTTTAAAATTTATTGCTGTTCTTACCAAAAACATTGAAACACAAGGTGCATTGAATTAACAAAGGAAAATAATGTGAAAAACAGCAGAGTTCTCTGTCCAGTGCACAATACAGGGAGTGCCGTGCTTAAGAACCTGATTCAGGATTAAAGCCAAGGAAGGCCACAAAATGGTTAATGTTTTGGTAAAGTAGGGTTGTAATTTGACTTTATCCAGAGTCTATAATGTTTGAATAAGCATTTCTGCCTTAGAGCAGAGGGAGGAGATTAAATGGTTCGCCTTCTCTGAGCATTCTGTATTGTTCACAGGTACTGATGAAATATTGGAATTTCTGGTGAAGTGAATGACTAGAGGCAAAGGTACTTCTTTTTGTTTTAGAAGCTATTATTTTTCTACATTTCTCAGTAAGGTGAGGGAATTACTAAATCCTGATTTAGAGACTGTTAGCTTTTCTAAAGTGTTGGTGAGGGAAGTCGGAGACGGTAGTGAAGAAACTTAAGTATCATGAATCGTAGTGAAACTTTAGTTCAAACTAAATTATTTTCTAACCTTAAAAGAAAACCTTTAAAAAAAAAAACTCTCTGGAAAATGTTCAGTTTGTTATGCCTGTTTTGTTTAAAGTTGATAGGAAGTAGAGTAGTAAATCGCTATTGATTCATGTGTAGTGTTGAAACATAATCTCTGTTAATGACATTAAAGTCATTTAGAGACGCAAATTCTTCCACAGTGAGCTTTGCAGATGCTGACTAGCCTCTGTTTGAACAACCTCAGAGAGATGGAATTTGGGAGGTAATAAGACAACCAACCCATGGCATTGTGCAAGGCAATGCTCTCTGTGAAAGAATTACTTTTTATATGAACTGTATCCCCCTCCTACCCTTAAAGTTGTCCTCATGATTCTTTTTCTACATTTAGAAGCAACATATAACCACCCTTCCAGTGTTGGAGATTTTCCTATCTTTTCAAGTGTTCATATGCTAGGCTATTCATCACTCTATCCATACTTATAAAATGGCCGCCAAAATAAATCTGAAGATAACTTTTCTAGATAAGGGCTGATTGGTTCTGGGAATGAGAGGGCTGTAGTTTCTTGTGATTTAGACATTATATTTCTTATATTAAGTGAATTGTGACGTTGTTAGTAGTTGGGATCTATAATGGTTTTACTAATAAGGGTCAGCATTGAACTGTTTTTCCTTTTGATAGACTTACTAATCAGTTAATTAAGAAATGATGTAGACTTAACATTGGGTAAATCTAATTTTTACAGCCCTTTGCCAAAGCTTTCTATGTTTCATGATTGGAAGATGTCATGGTTCACTGAGCTTACAACTCCCAGAATAATTGTACTGAAAGAATACTGAGGGATGAAGAGTTCAGTTTTAGATATGTTGATTTCTATATCTCCGTGATCCCTTCAAATGGAGATACCCTTTTGAAAAGTTAGTTATATGTGTCTGAGGCTCAAAAATTAGTGACGACTATTATTATATTTTAGCAACAGTAAGCATAAAGGTGATTGCTGCAGTCTTGCATATGAATTCAAACAAAAAAGGAAGATAAACTGAGTAAAGATGAGATCTGAAGATGGAATGGAATACTTGGGCATTCTGATTTACAAGGAACAAAGTCAGCAACCAAAAATGAGAAGATGCGTTCACAGGGAAAAGGTTAATATCAGAAGAGTGATGTCTCAGAATCTTACATGGCAGAGTTTCAAGAAGCCAGCAGTGGCCTGCAATATAAATGGTGCAGAGAGGTCGAATAAGGCAATAACTAAAGTATGGATATTAGATTAAGCAAGCAGTTTGGATTTGATGACTTTAGCCATAATGCAGTGGAGTAACAGATTTTCATGGATTGAGGACTAAATGAGAGTTGAGAACGTGGGTACAGTAAATATAAATTGAAATTCTCTATTTTGGTGGAAGGATTTGGAGTTGCTGGGAAGGCTACAGTTTAGGATCCGAAATCCTAGATGAAGATGGAATAACAAGGATTTCAAAGATGAAAATAAGGCAAATGGGTCATGAACAGTGTTGTGTGGTGTGCCCAAGTTCTCAAAAGTATTTTATATAAGCGTGAAAGAATAATAATCTCGAATAGAGATTGACAAGTTTAATAATAGGAGAACCACAAACCTATGGGGGGCGAGGTGTATAGGAGAGGCAGCCTTTATTTTTGAGGAACACTTGGAAAAGTAGAATCTTTTGGGAAAACTGGAGTCAAGGAGCATTCTGAAAAATAGAGTATGTAAGAATCATTGTTTTCTTTTTTTTTTTTGGCTATGCAATGGGTATTTAAGGACTCTGGAGATAGGATACAGAAGGCAAATCTGATGAAAATTTATGGAGGTAATAGCCATGAGTAGTAAAGAGAGCTGAAAGTATTTGTTGTTTCAAGAATTATAAGGGTGTAAAGTATGTGAGAATATAGGATCTGAAGGGAACTTGATAAACTTGATTGAGTCCATGCATGCCTTCTGCCAGGGGCCTAACTATGTTGGCTGTCGTTCTGCTTGTTCTCAGACTATTAAATAGAAGATTGATGAAATTTTTGAAAAGGGTGAAAACAGTGACCAGCATCAGAGAGGCTATTATAATTCATTCAAAATAATATATTTTAATTACCCATCTCTGACACATGGATTCCTACAGCTTATTTTACAGTTTTGAAATCAGCCTTCCACCCACCATCTCCTCAACAAATTGCTTCCTTTTGAAATTCCCAATCTTCCCTAACTTCAGTGTTTCTTCTGTGGGCTCGCAGAGTTTTTGATGAAATTCATGTAGGAAATGGTGTCGTGATCCTGCTCTCAAAAGGTGGTCTTGTTGCTTTTGGCAAAAGCGCCTAAAATAAAAAGTTGAGTAGAAAGAAAGAAGAGACGTAAAGATTTTTAAAAATTTAATCAGTTGGTGAAGGTAAGAGGAAACTCATTTTGCTGGGTAGATGCAGTTTGGATCTGATGACCTTAGCCATCAAAGGTAAGAAGAAAATCATTTTAGTGGCATCCACCCACTAAAATGAGTTTCCTCTTACTTTCTATCCATGAAACATTTTATTGTTCTCTTAACTGTGTCTTTCATCAGTGGAAATTCTCATGCTGGAGGGGTTAAATAACTCAGAAGTAAGTCCTTTCTCACGTTGGCCTGATGTCACTACTGCAGACAAACTAATTTATTATTGATGACTTGTGATGCTTTTTTATCTGTCTCCACTTCAGCACTTCTGATATGTTGGGTAAAGCCTATTGATTCACCCAGGTTCGGCTTTTATGGTAATTTACTGAAAGGGAGCCTTGAAGAAAGGTTGCAGAAGAGGTGGACATTTTTCAGATCTTATCCAAGTGGAATAAAAGAAACGTAAAAGGTCTGTTTTTCTCCAGTTGAGTAAATGATTCTGCTAGGGTTTAACTTGTGGGTGCGTCAGGGTTGATGGAGAAAGGATATCGTTAGATGTGGAATGAGACTTAAGATTATTGAGTACTGAATCTCAATGATGGGCCATGCCCTTTAAAAATACAGGAGTTCAACATTAAAGGCATGATTCAATTTAGTTTTTCAAAACCTGCAAAATTTCCTCCTTGAGAAGCCTTCGTATGTTACAGTAAGGGTTTGTTAAATGGATTATATTTTGAAGTATATTATGACTAATATTCCTGTTATCCTGAATCAGAAGTATCTGAAAAGTAAATGTAAATATCCCGTTTTATCTACCATGCCTTTTCATGTAAATGTACAATTTGTCTTGATTGGATCTAAATTGTTGAGCAGAGAGAATGAATGCATCTACTTTTCCTAGCTCTCATGGGACTGCAAATTGAATTCTCCTGCGTATTGTTCTGGCTTGACTACATTTGTCTGTTTTTTATCTCTGCTATGCAAAAAGATTAGAGTTTTATCTTCCCAATGGGAAACTGAAAAGCAATATTCTCCCCTTTATTGATAGGCTTCTTCCAGAAAAAATGCAGCTAAATAAGTTAGTTTTAAGCAACAGATAAGATAATCCTGAACACTGAATAAAATTGAAGCTCAGGAGAGAGCATTTGAAACCTGGATAGATTACCGAGATGCAGCAGATCACGGATTAGAGAAAAAAATATTGTCGTCTGATGAGAAACAATTGAACAAAGAGGGAGCACAAAGCTTTCAATTTTATCAGTATATACAAGTTCTATCAGTCTTATTACTATAAAACTAGCCTTTAGCTTCTGTGCAGAGAAAAAGCAAATCACTAGAGTTACAGAGCTGTTCTACTTAGATAATTTATTGGAACAAATTATAGTATGCTTTAACCATGTCACTAGTACAGTTCTGAACTTTTACATGTGCCTTTGGTTAGAGAAGGTGAGAAGAACTGAAAAATAAGTAGGGGTAAGGAAAGGAGAAAAGGGATAAAATGTTACATAGGTACTTCCTCTTTAGTGGATGTTGAAGATAGTGAACCAAATATTTAGAAAAGGCTTACTATCTCATTATTTTATTTAGAAATAATTTCAAACATAGTGGATCCATTAAAATTTTAAGCAGATATTTTACATTTGCTATGGCTTCATTTAATAACTTTCTTATCAAGATGTGTAGGTACATGTGTGTGTTGGGAGCCATTAGGTGCAGTATACTTCGTTATTCACAGGGAATATAAGGAAATAAGAATGATCTTTGTTTTCATGTCTCTTGTATCTAGTTGCTGAGAGATTTCGTATATTGAATTTTACTTACATTTTTTGTACATAATTATCAACTTAGTGATTGGATCAGGAAAATAATATGGACAATTCTTTGCAGTTTGGATGAGAGAAAATGGTCAGAGAAAGGTATATGTTAGAAGGGAAGCCGCCTAGGAGGAGATGAGATTTGAGTTGACTCTTGAAATTTTTAGAAATCTAGACAGCAATGATGTAAAATAGCATGGTCAGAGGTAGAGTATGGTAACAAGCTAGGTGTTATCATGATAGTGTATAGCGTTTGGGGTTTTGAAATTTGAGAACATGTTTTATTTTAGATTGTAGAAACATGCACTTCCCATTGAAAGAAATTTGGACATTATCTGATATTCTCTCTCTGGTATAACTAAAAGAGTTAGAGAATCACAGAAAATAGGAACAGCATTCTTCTGTACAGCTGTAGGAACAATAGGATCTAAATTAGTGGAAAGGTTTATTAAATAGCTTTTAGGCTTGCTGTCTGATTGCCAGAGTTCTATCTACAGACTTTAAAGTCCTAGATGTAGGAATGTTCCTCAGCATAAAGCATTTAAAGAAAATCGAGGCTTAGAAAATATAAGAGAGAGTTGTTGTATGCTAATGGGCTTGTAAGATGTGGCCGAAGGGACAGCATATTGGAGAAAATAATAATAGAAAATTAACTAATAAGTTACAAGACTGGTAGTAAATAGCTAATTGATAAGAAAACACAAGTTATTGAAACAATATCTACTTGTATGATCATATATGTATGAAGATGTTAGAAGATATATAGGAATTAGCAGATGAATTACTGAGTCAGAAATTTATGATTACAGCTAAATTGAAACCGTTGTTAAATTTGTATCAGAGTAGAAGATTAGGAGCGTGAACTAGGGATACCGACCTCTTCAGCATTCTAATTAGAGGCTTAAAAGATTCCTACTGGAGTAAAAATGCCACAGTACCATCCTCATGAAACCCAGATTCAAGTTAGGGTATGATAATCACTTTTTCAGATTTGCTGAGTAAGTGATATGATTTGGGGGTACCATGAGCAATGTGTTCCCAAAGATTGAGCAAAACAAATGCATTTAATGAAAGAATGCAGCTATTTGCCAGATAATGCATTTTTGCTATCCACTAAAAAGGGTCAGGGACATGGCAGACAAAGATTGGAGAGAAAAACTCTACTTGTGTAAACACATTCATGAGTTGTTGTTCTGTAAGGGACATTGATCATCTCTTCCAGATCTTGATTGTGGGACGCATTTTCCTACTTCTTTCCATGCCTTGATTTGTTTTAAAAATTGTGTGTGTGTGTAATGGACATTGTGAGTGAAATGTTGTGAAAAGTCATCATCTTTTAAAGTGTATTGAGCTTTGCTCAGGCAGTTAGTTAAATTACTGCTGGTTCCTTTTGGGTGTATTAGATATAGTTTTATTCTTTTTTTAAAAAAATATTTACTTCTTTATTTGGTTGCACTGGGTCTTTGTTGCGGCATGCATGTGGGGTCTAGTTCCCTGACCAGGGATCGAACCCTGGCTCCCTGCACTGGGAGTCTTAACCACTGCACCACCAGGGAAGTCCCTAGTTTTATTCTTTATTAACTTGATACTATCTTGGTCTTGAATTTAGTCCTAGGCCATGGCTCTTATTCTAGGTTATAGATCATTTCCTCAATTGGAGATAGAACATTGCTGCCATTTTCCCACAATCCAATGGTGGATACTGAGGCCTGGTTTGGAAAACTGCTAAAACTTAAACTCCAACTTCATGTAGAGGCTTTTCTACAGTGTTTGCACTTTTTCTTGTGGATTTATACGTTGCTTAGGCTTTCTCGAAGTGTGAGAAAGCTCACTTGCTGGTTTAAGTGAAGACAGTTTACTAGCAAGAGATCCAAAGGTGACAGAGCTAGTTGTTTTTTTTGGAGGGTAGCTACTAAGTTAAGGTGGACATGGAGAAAAGAGACTATGAGAAATCAGCTGTGGGAAGAAAAACAAATTATATTTTTTGGTTTTTAACATAATTATTTTTTAAATTATTTTTTCAGAATTCAGATACATCATAATAGTCCCTACTGTGTAACATAGATTAAAAAATGGAAACAATGTCTAATTCTGATTGTCCTCTCCTTTTCCCTGATAATTTTTGGTGGATTTATTACCAACTACAGATAGCCATACAGTTGGACATATTCAGAGGGAGGGAATAACATTTCATAGGTATTTGTGTGTTTTGCTTTTTTTCTTGTTACTAAATAATAGCAGATTACTGTATAAAATTTTGAAAATGCAAATAAGCATGGGAAAGGAAATGAAGATTACCTGTAATTTCACCACCATAAGGAATTTCTATTGAAGTTTTATGTTTTCTATGTTACATATTCTCTTTATGTGTTATATTAAAATATATTTTGCATGCTGCTTTATAAAATTTTTACATTTGAATATTATGATTTGGGGACTTCCTTGGCAGTCCAATGGTTAAGACTCGCCTTCCAATGCAGGGGGTGTGGTTTGATCCCTGATCGGGGACCTAAGATCCCACATGCCTCGTGGCCAAAAAAACTGAAAACATAAAACAGAAGCAATATTGTAACAAATTCAATAAAGAGTTTAAGAAAAAAACACTGAATATTATGATTTTAAGACTATGCCAATAACTAGTATTTTTAAATTTCAACGTTCAAGAATAAACACATTAATTACTTTGGTACTAAAATTAAATATTGTGGTCATAAATAATTGTGACTATGTTTAGAAATCATTTTTTAGTTTTTTTTGTAAAAAAAACCCACAAAAATTGTTCTTTTTGGATAATTAATTTCATCTACATGGTCTTCATAGTTTGTAGTGATAAATGATACTCTGCCATAAATGGACTCTTTAGAAACTTTCTTTTAGTAATATCATGGAATATGTTGTTTATTCATAGCTATTTCCTTTTCACAAAGCTTTATTTAATGCATCAACTCTCAAAAGTCAGAATGCATTCTAAACCTTTTGCTTCCCATGTTCGTTCGGTTCAAAGGGTTGAAAAGACCTTTCAGTTCTAGGTTGTAAATTCAAATGTGATTCTGGTTGATATTTGACAGCTGTATCACAACCTGTGCTCTGAAAGCTATTGCACTCAATCTACTATCCAGTGTTAACATGACACAAAATATAATCTCATTTGACGTTGATGAAGGAAGCCACTCCGTAGAATGGATGAGAGATTGAGTTATCATGTGCTTTTTCTAGTCCGACTCCAAATCGCTCAATCTCTCTCTTTTTCAAGAATATGTGTATACACACATACATATAATGTGTATGTATGTGCACACTTACATATGTACTACACATACATACATACATGTAGTTAAAGGTGATGGTTTCTGGACAGTTTTGTTTTCCTGGTGTGTCAGGAAAGTTAGGGATGTATACATACTTTAACTGGATGCTTATATGTTCTTCACTTATATTTAGCGGAAGACACATAGAACAAGGACTTCGAGATATAGGACGTGTGAGTGAATTTCATGTTTTGGTAGAGTTAGTACACGTTTGGAAGCCAAATGACTTATTAAAAATAGCTGTGTCAAAATTGAAGCAGGCATTTGGGTAAATCTCATCTATTCCTATTATAAATTTTTTCTCCAGAGTGTTATTTTACTTCTTATATTGTTTTAAAATATGATGTCTCAGGTATTGGCATTTGTACCACTGGGCATTAAAACCCAGTCTTTTTTTTTTTCTTTTATCCAAAACACTAACTTGGATGACAAAATATATGCATTGCATTTGTGATTTAATCCTTTTCCCAATCCTAACTAGGAAAGAATAGAAGTCAGTGGCTAAGTAAACTGACATTTTTTTACTTTAAAGTATTTTGAAAAACGCTTGGAATCATTTATTCTACTTCATGATTTTTTAATACAGTAGATAAGTTACATAGCACAGTTAGTACTATCTAGTCACACCTAAACTAGGTCAAAGAGGCACCTTTTGCCCTTTTGTAATTAAGATTCCTCTTTCACTTCTGTTAGGTGCTTGTGATTTTAGTTGAAATTTGGAAGTAGACATTTGTGGTATTATCTTTCACAGTTTACCTCCATGATATTTTTAGATAAGAGCATATTACTGAAACATTGTATGTTTCACTTATTGTATTTTTTTTACTGTTTTTTATTTTTTTAAATTGGTTACTATAGAATAATTTTGCATTCCAAAACTAGCTTTTTAAAATGTAACTTTTGAGAGAAAACATTATATAAAATCATCATAATTCAAATAAATTAATTTCAGACAACTGGTATATTTCCCTTCAAACCAGTACACCGAACTGTTACCCATGATCACTAACAATGTAGTTATAATTTAAGAAAATGTGTAGCTGGTATATAAATTGAGTATGTACTTAATGTCCTAGTGATAAATTACTAGAGCTTGATATATAATGGCTCATATTTTTATGACCACATTATCTTGACATTGGAGTTACTTAAGGGAGAACTGTTTCTATCTTCATTTTATAGTGATACTCTCTAAAGGAATTGTTGCAAGCAGGGGGAAATGGGTGGCATAATTTCAGCGAATAAATTAAGGTAGCTTGAAGGATCTACTGTGTTTCTTGAATCTTTTGTACTAATGCTCCATCTGGAGGCTCATCACTGGTACTTATGATCTTAGAAAAAATTTCTGCTTGTAGCTACCAGTATTACAGGGATAATGAAAAGGTAGTTTCTCAAGCCTTCAATTTGTTTGTTTGTCAAATGAATACAAACTGGGTTTTGTTAGTGACTTGAATAAGAAAGTATATGAACAAAATACTTCAAGAAAATCATTATTATTTAATAAAAATTAATGACTTATAGTTTTTAATATTTTTGTGCTTGTTCTTCTTTAAGTCATTTATTCTCATTGAGAGTTGTACTTCCTTAAGAGGTATCTGGGAAATTGTGGGGTAAATAAGTGGGCAAGTCAGTTATGCTAGGCATCTTGTAATGCACATTATAATTACTTTTCCTGCACAGTAGAGAGCTGTCCCTTCATTCCATACAACTTTACAATGCCCTACAGCCAGATATCCGTGTAAGTGAGAAAGCTGTTTATATATGTCTGAACACAGACACTAACTTTATTTTATATATCGACATAAAGCCCTTTTACACTCTTTTGATATCACCTGAATTTTCCAATAATTCAGTGATTGTATATAGAGAAGTTTGTACTTTGTTCAGATATTTACCAGGAATTTAGGATTTTGAAAATGCCACTGATGGTGATAGCATAGGTTATAATATTTGAATCACCAAAATGATGTCTTCATCTGGGTATCAAGTGTAGATGATTATCCTTTAATTTTTCCATGATATTTTTCTCCTTATAATATACTATAATAGTACTGTTGAGGCTTTATATGTACTATATATATATATGTATATACAGTTGAGGCTTTATATATACTATATATGTGCACTATACATATATAATATATACTATAATAGTACAGTTGAGGCTTTATATAGTGGGGTTTTTTTTAATTTTACATATAGGCAGATATTTTATACAAGAATTTCATGATAATACCAAAAAGTGTTACAAAATATTTGTTTAAAGAGTAAGAGGAATGCCACTGCCTTAGGAGATAAATTTTCAAGAATTTAGAAGTAAAAAAAAAAAGAATTTCGAAGTAAATGATCCTGATGTCTTTGACTCTTAAATGATTTAGCAATATTAATCGTGTGTATATGCATGTGTGTGTGAATGTGTGTATTGAGTAAGGAGAGGGATATGATACAAATTTGGCAAAATGTTAACAATTGATGAAGCTAGTTTTATGGGATACATGAGTTCGTTGTACTATTTTTACACCTCCAAATAAAATTCTCAATATATCCCATATTATTTAAGCTGCTGAATTCAGAAATCCCTTTCTGAATTTGGAGGATTTGATCATTTAGCAGGTTCAGTGCATTGTCTTTGAATCATTCGTGTTGATGAAATAGCTTCTAGACGCCTGCTGGAGACTGTTCCCTGTGGTGAATGTTCATTCTGGCAAATGTCTGTGTGGGAGTTCAAGCCAGAGATGACAGGAAAGAATCTTTCTGTCAGAAAAGGAGATGCAACTACTTCGGGGCTCACTTATAAGGTAATTACTATATAGTATCATGTCGAATTACCCAAATGTCAGGTGCATTTTCAGGAAGCCAGAGTGACATTGCCATGGGCTTTATTTCTTAGTAATACCTCAGAAATAAAAGAGCAAATTTCCCAACTGAAGCAAGTTTTTGAATACATAATGATGAGCATGAGTTTACAAGTTTATACAGATGAATGTTTAGGAAAAGTGTTCCCTATGAAGGTGGCCACAATTACTAAATAAAAAATGCCAGCAGTGACAAAAGAATATGGAGAGTTAGTTGAACTACAATAGATTTTATACATCAGAAAGATGAAAATTATGGAAAAAAAGAACCTATTAAGATCCTACGATTAAATTGTGGTTGCTTCCTTACTTTCAAAATCCAAAGACAATTCTTACTGATTTTTTGCATTTTATTTAGAATATCCAGATATTAAATCATTTTTGTTAGATTGATGTCATTATGATTAGTAATTGAAAGATAGTTGTAGATTAATTTTCTTTAGCATCTCAGGACATGCTGAGCATTGCTCTAAACACTTTTTATGTAGTTTGCACAATAGCCCTATGAGACAGAGGAGTTTTTTTTCTCTTTGTTTTATTTATTTTTTCTTCCAGTATTATTGAGATATAATTGACATACGGAACTGTATAATTTTAAGGTGTACAGCATAATGATTTGACTTAAGTACGTCAGTGCACGAAGGTTCCCTTCTCTCCACGTCCTCCCCAGCACTCATTATTTGTTGTCTTTTTGATGATAGCCATTCTGAAAGGTGTAAGGTGATATGTCATTGTGGTTTTGATTTGCATTTCCCTGATGATTAGTGATGTTGAACATCTTTTCATGTGTCTGTTGGCCGACTGTGTGTGTTTGTAAAATGTCTATTCAGGTCCTTTGCCAATTTTTTTCCTGGTTTCTTTTTTTTTTTCTTCCAGTTGTGTTCAGATATAATTGACGTACAGTGCTGTATCCTAGGGCTGGTGCCAAGTGGCTGGCGGTTGGGGCCTCATCCCAGTACTAACAGTTAGGAGGGAGGATTCCAATATGGCGCCCCAAAATGGCTGCTGCCAGTGTCTTTGTCCCCAGGGGCATCCCGGTAACCTCCCACCTCTCTGGAAGTCTTCTCCAAGATCAGCAAGTGGGTCTGACCTCGGATCCTTTTAGATGACTGCCTCTGCCCTGGGCCTCGGAGCATGTGAGATTTTGTGTGCACCATTTAAGAGCGAAATCTTTCCTACAGCCCTCTGGCTCTCCTGTATGCAAGCCCCACTGGCCATCAAAACCAGATGTTCTGGGGGCTTGTGTTCCCGGTGCAGGACACCCAGGCTGAGGAGTCTCATGTGGGGCTGGGACCCCCTCACTGCTGGGGAAGAACCTCTGAAATGATGATCATGCTCCTGCTGATGGGTGGCCTACCTAGGGACGTGGGTCTTGATTATATGACATCTCCGTTTCTCCTAACCATACTGTTGTGATTCCTTCTTTATATCTTTAGTTGTGGAAATTTTTTCTGCTAGTCTACAGGTCATTCTCAGAGATAGTTGCTCTGCAAATAGGTGTAACTTTGGTGTGCTCATTAAAGGAGGTGAGCTCAGGGTCTTCCTACTCTACTATCTTGGCCACTCCCTGAGACATAGGCACTATTACTATCATTTTTTATGTAATAGGTTCCCACAGAGGCAGATACTGAGGGAAGGACTGAAGTATATGTACTTTATTCTGTGTGTGTTGTGTGTGTGTGTGTGTGTGTGTGTGTGTGTGTGAGTGATCCTAGAAATCACTAGTAGGGGAAGTGGAGAGTTGAGACAGGAACGGAAATAAAGAGAATACAGAATATTTTAATAAGCAGGTTGCTACTCAGAGCATCTTGGGTTCAGTCCTGATGGTGGTCACCGGAAGATGGTATAAAGCAGTGTTTCTTAAGTGTCGCCATCTCACAGAATCCTCTGTAGAGTTTGTTAAACCATAGTGCTAGTTCTTATCCTTAGAGTCTGATTCAGTGTATGTGGGATTGGATCTGAGACTTTGCAGTTTTTCTAACAAGTTCCCACGTGATGGTGCTACAGCTGGTCTGGGTACCAAACTTTGAGAACGACCGTTGAGGACGTGCCTAAGAGTTGTTTCACCTCAGGGGCAGGAAGCTGTAATATTTTCCATTTTCTATCCATTATTAGCTAGGGGCTGCCTCTTAAGCATTAACTTGCTAACACTTTGGGCCAGAAATATGGGTGAACCTAACATACACGCTTAGGTAGAGAGTGGCAGAATTTTGTTATAGAACTCCATCAGAATGGACTACAATGGTGAGTTTGAAGAGGGTGGGGATTGAGCCTCAACACTATGCTGTATCTTTAGCTTACAAATGAGGAGACTGAGGCAGAGAGAAGTTGATTAACTTTCCCAAAGTTTAACAACTGTAAGTGTTACAGTCAAGATTCTAATTCAGGATTAAAATCCAAGCAGCATCAAAATTTCCTGGGAACTTTAAAAAAAAAAAAAAAACATTCTTGGGTCCCAACCCAGACCTATTAAAGTAGATACTGGGGGTGCGCCCCAGAAGTTTGTGTTTTACCAAGTCCTTCAGGCGGTTCCAGTGTACTCTCAAACTTGACAACCATTAGTCCAAGTCTTGTGCTCTGATACCTTACATTATACAATCTTAATGCTATAAGTAGAACCTTGTCAGGTTTCATTTGTTTCCCTCTTTTATACATGGTAGAGAATGAATGTTAACCAGTTGCCATTTGTATAATGAACCTTTGTCTCTGTCACACATGTCAGTATACATCTGTGTGTCTGTACATTTTTCCTTAGTCTGGACAGTTTACTCCTGACAACATGATTGGCAATATGTTTCCTCTTGATAACAGAGTAGGTCCTTTTAGGGCCTGAAGAGCTGTATCTCTTTTATGGCACTGCTTTTTTCTTTAGCTGCCCGATGCAATTTCATTTCCACAGTCCGGATTGCTTCAAGTTGTGAACCTGCATGTACTCCTAGCCATCCTTGGTGTCACCACACAGCATTTACTTATTTGCATGTCCAGGACCACAGAGAACACTCAGATCAAACAGGGCCTCTGAGCAGGAAAGCTGTCAATGTTCCAGAGTCTCATGGCAAATAATTCCTTTTTACTATGTAATGAAAAATGGTGATGTTAGTAAAATTGCTTCATGTAATGTATTTAGCTGGTTTTCACACAAATTCAGTGCAGCATACAGACTGTGTCTTTGATCTACTGCTCTACTAAGTGTTCATTTCCCTTCTCAACCTGGCAAATCCTATTCATTCTTTGAGGGTCAAGTGAAATCTTTTTATTTTTAGAACCTTTTCTAAATCTCCAGTTAACCACCTGGAGGACTTGTTAAAACACAAACTTCTGGAGCGCACCCCCAGTATCTATTTTAGTAGGTCTGGGTTGGGACCCAAGAATGTTGTTTTTTTTTTTTTAAAGTTCTCAGGAAATTTTGATGCTGCTTGGATTTTAATCCTGAATTAGAATCTTGACTGTAACACTTACAGTTGTTAAACTTTGGGAAAGTTAATCAACTTCTCTCTGCCTCAATCTCCTCATTTGTAAGCTAAAGATACAGCATAGTGTTGAGGCTCAATCCCCACCCTCTTTTTCTCTGTCCCCTAGAACACCGTTCATCACCATGTTATAGTGCTCATTGCATTCTCTTACAATTACCTGGTCTCCTATACATCCAAAACTATAAACCCTAGAAGAAGGGAACTAGGTCTTAGGCAACCTTGAATACACAGAATCTGTAGCATGCCTATAAACTTTAACCAGTGAGGATGTTAAACATGGATCTCTAAGATCAAGGCCATTTAATCTATTCTTTGATTCTAGTTTAGATTATATCTGAAATAATTCAAAGAGTTTATAGATTTTCTTGAGGATATCTAGAAGTCAACCTGTTTTAGAAGGGTGTCAGGAGCTTACTCTGCCTTATAACTGCCTTATTCTGTAAATTCTCTCTAACTCAATAGGACATAGTGGTTAAATGATTATATTTATTTTGTCCTCTTGAAAGCTGAGAACCATCAACCACAACCTTCTCAAACAGCTGGCTAAGCTTCATATCACACTGGAAGGTCTATATTGATAGGTTTCAGTGCTATATCAGATACTATCAACCTCATGCCCTGTAGGTGAAAGGTAATATGAAACAGACCTGAAATTCTGAACAGTCAAGTTGAGACACATACTTAGTTATGTTTTAGCAATTTGACAAGACATTTTGGGATTAGAAGAGATTTTTCGGGTAGATAATAATTCACCTTGTCATCCTTAAATTTTTTTCAATCTTTGGTGTTTATAACAAATTGTTTTTCATAATAATTTGCCATGGCTCCATTAAGAGGTACAGTTTATGTTCCCTTCCCTTGAAATTGTATGGGCCTTTGTGACTATCTTAACTAATATACTATGGTGGAAGTGACACCATATGACTTTCCAGGCTAGGTCATAATAGGTGATACAGCCTCCAGGTGGCTCTCTCTTTTGGTAGCCTTGATCTTAGAACTCATTCATCATGCTGTAAGGAATTATAGAACATATGGAGAGGCCTGAGTGAAGAGGATCCAAAGGTTTCAGCCTAGCTCAGCACCATCTAATAGCCAGCGTAAACTTGCTAGCCATGTGAATGGACCATTTTGAAGCACTGGCTCTATTCTCCCACACCTTGGTTCAGTCATCCTTAGCTGATGCCACATGGAACAGATGTCAGCCTTCCCCATTCAGCTCTGCTTAAATTGTAGGGTCCTGAGCTAATTAATGACTGTTGTTTTAAGCCACTAGATTTTGGTGTGGTTTGTTGCACATCAATAGATAAATGTAACCATGTTCACATAAAACATGCTCAAAATAAGACTGTCACAGACAGTGCACTCTGTTTGAATGCTATTCCATTGAGGGTTTGTCTCTTTTCTGTACCTGGAAAAATCTATTAGTTCTTTTACCTTTTTCATTTTTAGAGTGCTTTCTAAATCCCCTGTCAGAGTTCCCCATCTTTTTCTGTCCTCACTTTATGGTCAACTCTGTTACAGGGCTTACCATTGTCTCTTGAAATTCTTGTTTTTTAACCCTCCCCAAATCATATACATTTTGCACTTGGGACACAAATAATATAGTCTTAACTAAAAGTCAGGGAGTGATTATATTCATCCTGATTTTGTGCAGTTTGTTAGAGAATTTTTACTCTTCTGTCTCATAATGCTGCCTTCTTAAACATGGACTCCAAGGCAGCTGCTGAAGAGAAAGCATAAGGAAAGCTCCAGCTCCCTTTTGTTCAAGAGGGATACACACCATGGTACTAACATTTAACAAGGCAAAATAAGACATATGCCCCACCATAGCCTAAGGGGATGAGAATTCTAACCCCTTGTTTGGCAGCCTTTTCCCAGCAATGGTCATACCTTGTGGAAGGGGAGCGTGAATGTGGGTGGTTAGGTGGCTACCTCTGCTGAGAGTCAAAATCAGAAAGGTAGAATGGAATGAGGGTTAGAAGCTGGAATAACTTACCTCAACTGTTGCTGGTGTTTATTAGCTATTAGATCGTGGACAAGTCTCAACATGTATGAGGCTGTTTCCTCATTTAGAAAGTAGTCAATAATAATAATAAAACTTATTTCATGTTGGAAGAGAGGATCAGAAGCAGCCTACTTTGGCAAAGCAGTTTGCACATATTTGGTATTCATTGTGAGCAGGGACTTTTATACTTCACGTATTATCTTCAGTACCTCGTGTATAGTAGGTGGTAAGTAAATTCAGAGTAGATGAATATTGCTTCTGTCATACATACAGATTATAGACAAAAATAGAGATGTAAACATATAACCACAAAATAAATAGTAATAATAAAATAGCTACTGTTGATTGATACTTACTAGATACTATACACGAATTACATTTTTTAATGCAAAAAATAATCCTGACAGATAATATTATGATATACATTTTAGAGTTGAGAGATTACAGAATAGAGAATTAAAGTAATTTGCCTCAGTTCACTTAGCCAGTAAGTCACAAAAGTTGCATTCAAACTTGTTCAGTCTGAAACTAGGGCCTGATCATTTACAAGAGGTACAGGTCTCCAACGTTGTTACGCACCTGGGGAGCGTATTAAATTAGTGATATCCTGCTCCTCCTTTCCACTGAGTTGTTGATGCAATTCAATAAACTTTGGAAAAGTTGTGAGGTAGGGCTAAGAATCTTTAAAATTATTCTGATTGTGTATTTTCTCAGTTGTGTTACCTGTGTCTGAATGTGTGCAGATCATATTTTTCAAAATCTGAATTTAAGTTATAGTGCCATTTCATTGCAGCCAGATACCCTGACAAGAGAATTGAGGACCCCTTGGGGGCAGATAAGGGTTAGGATTTATCTACATAATACACATATAGGTAATTGCCATTCAGCAGTGTATGTGTGCAACTCTACAGCTATCTTCACAGCAGAGAGGAACTCTTTGAGGGAGAATTTATGTCACGAGGACTCTCATAACGAAAGAGGGTTCTTCTTGTTCTAGTTAACTTGCCTTAGGAGTGCATAAGAATTCATATGAAATCATAAATCTACCCAATCAGTTTTCACAGTTTTCAGGAACTTTTTATTCTATTGCTGAATTATTCTTGTATATATTGGAGTTGTATAGGATGCTTTTCTTTTTCAGTGTAGATTGTGATAAAGGCAAAGCATAGAAAGGAAGTTTAGTATTCCGTAAGGTGTGGTGCATGGGCTAACCTTTATATGTGTGATATTGATGACCCCATGGCAGATTTCTGTTTTGGGAGCCTTAAGCTTTACACTGTGACAAATCTTACAGAGTTCTACAAACTTAGTATCATCCCCACAGCTCATGAATAGAATATTTCGAACTCAAGGGTCTCTCTCTGCTTCTTGGTGATATTTTCAGGTGATTTGCTCCTGCATTCCATACCCGTGTAGTCAGAGAATGCACATATTCACAGTGACTGTAAAAATGGCACCATAAAGACACATCATATCAGTTTGTAAAGGTTATATGTTTTTCAAAGTCTATCTCCTGTTTTGGAATAGCTAGAACTCTATTTCAGAATTACGGATTTGTGGTTTTGGATGTTGATATTAAAAGCTTGAACCTTACTGATTTAAAAGTGATTTTATACAGACAGAGTAGTTTATTTTATATGGTCCTAAGTTGAAAATGGAACATAGCTCATTTGGCAATAACATTGACTTTGGTGGTGGAGTGATCATTAGCTAGTTGTAGTCTTCAGTGGAACAGGGAAGTGCAAATATATAGGAATAACTGGGAGTACATGGTGCGTTGGAGAGACATGGTGCATTAGTGGAGTGTGTTTGTGTGGAGACACAGCTGGTTTAGGTGGATGGTTGTCATGTGATCTGATGCCTGGAAAAGCAGGCAGTGGCCCAATGATGAATGCTGCGTATAGGGATTGAATTTTGTATTGGAAGCATTAGGATGTTGTGGTGGATTAAAGATGGACACAAATTATTCGAAATTTCTCCCATTGAGATGTGAGCTTTAGTATCCCCTTCAAGTGCAGAGAGCCCTATAACTGCTTTTAGAATATGGTGAAAGTGGTGCTGTGGCATTTTCCAGGCCTGGGCTTTAAGATACCAGAAACCTTACACTTCCTGTATTTTGAACTCTTTACTCTTGAAATCCAGCTGCCATTGTAAGAATTATGTCTGTCATGAGACCAATATCCATAGGAAGTCTGTGATACGTAGAGAGGACTGGGGGATTCATACTCTATAAAGACAAGGACAGACAGACAGACGACAGGACAAATAACACTGAGCCACCAAACATTAAAGAAAGTATCTTAGAAATGGATCCTGGAACACAAACTGGCCCAGCCGATGCTCCCCAAGCAAGGGAAAAGGAGGGCAGGAGGATATCAACAGACATCACCACCACGGACACCCACGTATGTTGGCAACGACCTCTGTAGTTTTCACTGACATTGACCCCAGCTTATGGGAGCTGCCTGGAATCCACATCACTGAAATCCCTTGGGGACATAGCCACCACACACACCCCTGGCACCACTGTGTATGCACCAGTGCCCCATGCCCCAGTGTCAAGAAGGAGCTGGTTGTTGGAAACTTCCCCCCAGGGAAAAAGGATAGCTGGAGGACCCCAGTAGCCCTTGTTCATGCTGCTTAACACAAATGGCTTTTTTTCCACAGTAGTACTTATTTAATGTGATTAAGAATATGAAACAGCCTTTGGGTTTTCATTTCCTATGTACACTTGGTTATGGAGAAACATCTGTTATGCTAGATACAAGATGTTCATTCCCTCAGTCGTGAAGACAGCTGAGTGGCTGGAGTCACCTCCAGCTGTGAGTAACCGTCTACATGGCAGCTTGAAGGGTGCCTGAGCAGAGCAGAGTCAAAGGAAGTGTGCCAGGGCCCCTCAGTTGTTGAAAAAAATTAAGCAACACACAACTCTTATTGTTTTAACTTTGAGAAAGTGAGCATGGCCAAGGATGTGTTGTTATCAACTGGGTGTCATCTTCTTCAGCAGGAGTTGTAGAGCATTCCTTTATCCGTTGCTGACAAAGGGTCATCGCTTATAAGACATTAGTTGTTAAACCCTTGAACTCATAGATTTACAGTCTTGGTTCGAATATCACTTCTACTATTAATACACTCAATGACTGAAGTCAAATTAATTAACCTCTTTTAGATTTAATTTCCTAATCTGTAAAATGGGATTGATAAAAGTACATACCTTATAAAGTTATGATGTGGGGCAAGGATATGTGTATGTGTTTAGTACAGTGTCTGACACAGCAAAATTTCAGTACATGTGAGCTTTCCTGTAATCACTGTCATTGTCGTCACTATCATCATCATCATTTGGCAGTATTAATCCTTTCTGGTCTAGTGGTTTGAACACTAAAAGTGAAAATTTAGGAATTGCTGGAAACCCTTATAAAGCCACATTACTTGTGTCTTATTTTCACGTTGACATCATGTTGTCAATGAGAAATAGAAAATCATTTTCTACTGCAGCAGTTTATTAATAGCAACAAAGTAGAAAAAAACATTGGTTAAAAATAGAGGTAGTAACATAGTCATGTGAAGTAGGAACTGTGTGTTTAGCATCTTTATTGCATATTTTTATAAGATAAACTCTGCCTGGCAATAGGATTAATGACTTTTTATTGTTAGGAAATTAATAAATTTACAAACATGTGAAAGATGTCACATCTTTACAAATATTTATTGCTCCCATCAAATGAAAAGAACTACTTTATTTTCTAAAATTAGATGAGCATTGCCTGATTTAGATTGTGTGAACTTCCATACTCCCTTTTGGAAAATAAATTCAAATATGTGTTCAAGAGAAAACTATAATTTTTCTTCTCATATTTCTGTTTAACCTTTGTTACCATAATTTACCTCCAAACATTTGTGATTTGAAAGTAAAACTTGAATGTTATGCAAATAGGTGAAACGAAACTTGATTGTTTTGGGGGAAATAAGAGAATTGGTAATATTTTCTACTTTTTGATAAATAATCTAGATGTTTCTTAAACACTGGCGATATGTAGAAAATCAGGGTTATTTCAGAACAATATACCTCTCCTGCCAAGAAATCAACTTTTTAAATAAAAGGGTTCTATAAATATTAAATTTAACAAAATCTACAAAATAAAATTATTTAAAAACGTTTTTCCAGGTCACTTCCCCAGTATGTTGAATAGAAATCTTACACATGTAGGGTAACCATACGTTCTTAAAGCACTCATTGTGTATATAGCTTCCATTTATATGATATTCAACTTTTCACTTATTATGATAGTAATAACAACAAAGATGCTTGGTAATTTAATACAACGTTTACAATTATCACTCCCTACATTAAACACGTCATCTGTGTTACCTTTACTTGACCATCACAACTACCTCATCATGGAAGTTACTGCTATTTCGCACATTGATAGATGAGAAAACTGAATGGTAGAGAGATTAAGTAATTTATCAAGCTAACGCAGCTAGCTAGAGTTAGAGATAAGATATAATTTTAGACTGCATGATTCTGAGGATGTGCTGTTGACCACTAGGACATACTGCCTCTAGATACTACCACTTTTTTAAAAAACAAACTCACACACAACCTTCAAACCCAGAGAGAGAATTGGAAAGGCTAATTGTGAAGTGATGGGGTGAGGGTGGGGATATAGGGACTATCATGTGAGTATACATTCTTGAATAAAGAACTTGGTATTCTGGAAGGCAATGGCTTAAATCTAACATATGCTTGACTTATCTAAAATTAGTAAGAGTAGGAATGAAGACACAGTAAGTCCCTTACATACAAACGAGTTCTGTTCCAAGAGCACGTTCGTTAAGTCCAATTTGTTCGTAAGTCCAACAAAGTTAGCCTAGGTACCCAACTAACACAGTCGGCTATATAGTTCTGTACTGTAATAGGTTTATAATACTTTTCACACAAATAATACATAAAAAAACAAGCAAACACAAAAACATTTTTAATCTTACAGTACAGTACCTTGAAAAGTAGAGTAGTACAGTACAACAGCTGGGTTACAGGGGCACATTCGCATCTTTGAAAGTTCTCAGCTTGAAGGTTCATATGTAGGGGATTTACTGTATCTGGTCCGCATGATGCTAGAA